>NC_064630.1:583343390-583963112 GCF_023864275.1 Schistocerca cancellata | reverse complement strand
AGTTTCATTGAATGATAGGCCTGGATTAAATTAATTAAATTTTGTATGAGTAAAATTTTACATTTATATATACCATAATCACAGTTCTGTTAACTAACACCAATTAGAACATGAGCATATTTGGTCCTGACTGAAAAATCATCATGTCATATTTTATCAGGGATACAAACAATTTATTTTAGCTTGAAAACATAAAAATAGATGTCTTTCGATGACTAGAAATATTGGATCTTTAATCGTTAATTACTCCATAATTACAGTAGTAAATTTATTCCTACCATGTACCTGTAGACTGTATAACGTACAAATTGTGATGCTACATCAACTTTTATTACAACATGTTTCCTTCATTCTGCATACTGGTGAGGCACAACGTAAACAAAATCAAAACAATATTTTAAATTAGTACAAATTACTAATTTGCTCCAAAAAAATCTTCAGTGTATTCGAATTCATATAACCAGAAAAGATAAAATCAAAGTAGCAGTTTAAATGGGTGTAAAATTCTGATATTACGCATATGCCTGCTTCGGGAGTGTAGTGATGAGACTGGAATAGGATACACGATCCCAAAAAGGGTTATGGTATTTCACCGAGCTAGTGGCTTTTGGGAGAATGTCTTCAAAGAATCAACTGAGATAAGACTGCATGGCAGACTTGTTAAAAGGCACTTGGGCCACCATTTAGTTTTGGCATGGCACCCTGCACTAGCAACTATTCACCGAGTCCGTGTCCAGCAGCTGACGCTTCGCTAGTCTGGGTAGGGACAAGGTAAAAGTATCGATGCTTTAGAGTATCGAGTACATTTGTATCGATGCCGATACTTTTTTACTCCATACTTTGCAATCGATTCTTTTACTTAATGAGTACTTCATGGTAGGTATCGAGTACTTTTTAGAGCTCAGACTGTTGACACTGACGCGATGCGACTGCGGTGCCACAAAGATTAGGCTGGCAACACTGTCGCGACGCTACCGACTACCAACTATTCGAAACGCAAACGAAATACTATATGTCCGTACGTGTTACTTTGTGTTAAGCCCGGTCCACACGCAACGATCTGTCTGCGCAGACATCGGCGCAGATGTCTGTACATGCAAAAGATCGCTGCAATTGTGATGTGTTCACACCACACAAACCCCAATCTACTACTCGCCCGCCATCTGTCGGTGTAGAAAAGGAATAGCAGTGGCAAGCGACCACGCTCCCCGTAAACGTCAAAAATTTAATTCAGTTATTTTGAAATATAGAAGTGGAGGAAGTTCTGTTGTGGTCTGTGTTCGCAACTTGTGATGCAAAAAACATTCAGACCAACCTCAGGAAACAGAAAGCGGTCAAAATGGTGTAGACAGTGGCTGCTAAAGCGAAAGCAGTTTTCTCACGTAAATTTACTGCGAGATTTGCAGGGCGAACCTAACGACTGGCGAAATTGTTTGCTGATGGATGTCGAAACTTATAATTATCTCTTAAAGTTTTTAACCCCTCATATTATGAGAAAAAACACTTGTATGAGAAGGGCAATTTCTCCTCATGAACGGCTGGGGGTAACATTAAAATTCCTAGCAATAGGAAGGGGCTACAAGGATTTGGAATTTTCAACTGCACTATCGAAACAAGCGTTGAGTGAAATAATACCCAACACATGTGAAGCTATTTACGCTGTCCTGAAGGATGAGTTCATGAAAGCAAGTCAACTAAATTAAGTCTGTCAAGTTACAGATAATATTTTTGGTGTTGTAGGCGTGTTTAAAACACAGTAGGCCTATATTATTAGAGATTATATACCTACATGGCCAATGCGCTAGGCATTTTCAGTTCGCTACTGTGTAGAAGCTACCAGTTACAAACTTTTGTTCCAGGATACAAAACTCCTACATCAGATCTTCTAGATTTCTGAACTTTTGATAACTCTTTTCGGTAAACAGTTCGCAACGAATTTATTTTTTTATTACTCTTTCTCTGTTTGCCGAGGCGTCAACTGCCCGCAATTTTTCAATTAGAGCATTGTATGCTGCTGTCTTTTTGTCTCGGTCACTATATTCTTTACTGTTAATCTTCCACAAACATGGGTGGTTTGTATATATTTCAATGAATTCACTTACAAACTGACGAGTATCAGCCATTTTAATGCCCTGTGCGCACAAATACAAACACTAGACTGAACAAACAGCTGTTTCGCGCCAGATTTGCGGCGATCTCCTGTCCACACGCTCCAACTTGTCTGCACAGATGTGGTTTGAACCCACAGATTTGAGAGGTTTCGCTCAAACCTCCAACTCCAACTTCCAGGTTTGCACACACCTCAGGTTGGTGCAAATCTTCTGTCCACACGCAACGATCTGTCTGCGCAGATGTGATGTGCGCAGACATTTGCGTAGACAGATCGTTGCGTGTGGACGGGCCTTTAGAAACATTAAACGAACAATTTGACTTTCGTGAAAATTAAAATTGGTTTGTCAGTTGTCAGTATGTGGTTTGTATGCACGCCTAGGATGGCGCTGTGAAAAGTGAGCTGTGGAAGTATTACACTCGCTTAAACACCAATGAAGTGAAATGCAAAATTTGCTTTAAAACCTTAAAATCATCGGAGAATACCTCAAATATGACGAAACATTTGCAAAAACATCCCACAAGTACAATATCAAGATTAATTTACTAAAATTCTTAGAATATTATACTTTTTAGATTTTTACTTTTTCTGAAACCAGTTCATTTTTATTTAGAAAAAAAACTAAATCATCGAATACAGGAAAAAGCACATATCTGAGGTGTTCTACACTGGAAATTTTCTTTTTTGGTTTCATAAAAAAAAATCACTCACTCTGAATTTTTCAGCGAAAAAGGAAATCTGGCACAGGGACAAATGATAATCGAGTTACCTCCAAAATGGCCGAAGGTAAAAGAGCAACAGCCATCATCGCCATCGCCCAGTGAGCCTATCGACATCAACATCACTTCTGGGTATAAGGTCTTAAACCCTGTGCAATCATGAGAGAATTCAACGGACGCAGAAAGCAGACCGCCTAACAAAAAGAAGCAACTTTCCATCATAGAAACACTACAGAGAAAGCTATCGTATGCGGAGGGAGGGAGAGCAAACTCTCTGTTATGCAAATTGTTGCTTTATTTTGTTTGTGTGGACAAACGACCATTCGACATTGTTAAAGGTGGTGGATTTCGGAAATTGATGCGTCAGGTTTGTCCATATTTTAAAATTCCGAGCGCAGACACTCTTAAAGAAAATCTAGACAGTTTCTACAGCGTTAAGCGATCGAAAATTGAACTGAAATTCGAAACTTTAACTCATATCTCGTTAACCTGTGATGTATGGCTCGAGATAATGACTACCACTAGTTATTTAGGTGTCCGATAACAATAAACTTACTTCACGCTGCGTTCTTACTGTTGCGCTGGATCAACGGCATACTGGTGACTACATTTCTGAACAGATGGAAGAAATTTGTCGAGGAATGAATATCAAATCTATTATTACTGATAATGGTGCAAATATAGTAGCTGGTATTATGGAATTCATAAGCAGAGGGAAACAGTTATCTTGTTTTGCCCATACCATTAATCTTATTGCTGAATCGACTATGTCGATCAACGATTTTAATTTATTGTGTAATAAAGTAAGAGATGTTGTTAAATATTCAAGCCAAGCGTGACTCAGCGTGATTTATTAAGGCAAAAACAAACTGGAACTACTTTGAAGTTGATCTTATATGTAAAGACTCGCTGGAATTCTGTATATTACATGCTTGAGGGGTATATCGAACTGGCTCCTTTCGTGCATCAAATTTTGATGCTTAATGCGAAAGCACCGCCTACTCCATCAGCCACAGAAATGCAGAATATTAAAGATTTGCTTCACGTTTTGCAGCCACTGGAATACGTTTCTAAAGATATACCTGGAGAGCAGTATGTGACCATCAGTAAAATTATACCGGTGATCAACTGTTTAAAAGCACAAATAGATGCTTTGATTCTGTCTAGTGACAGTGTGGCAAGAGCCCTTAGAAGCGAAGTCATGAAACAGATTCAGCGCAGATTTGGACAAGTGGAAGATAGTGATTTAGTAGCCATGTCTTGCTTACTCGACCCCAGATTCAAAACATCCATTTTCAAGACGCTGGAGCTTGTATTCGAACAATATCTATGATAAAGTGATTGATAGCAACAAATCTTGTCACCACCAACGCTAGACACAGATAGTGATTCGTCGGCTGACACATCTTATGACTTTTGGAGCCATCACAAAACGTTAGCCTGTACAAAACAAAACAAAAAAGAGCGAAGTCACTTCCTCTTTCATGAACTCACAATCTTCAGCAAACCTGAAGGATGAAATGACGCTATATTTAGCAACGTCCATATCGCCACTATCTACGAACCCATTTGAACAGTGGAAAGATAAGAAAAGTGTATTTCCACAATTATATAAGCTGGCTAAAGGATACCTGCCAATCCCAGCTACGTCAGTGCCTTCAGGAAGATTGTTTTCGACCACTATGTCTAAAAAGCGAAATAGGCTATCACCAAAACAGTTGGACAAACTTCTATTTTTAAGTGATTGTACAGAGAAAGAATCGGAGGTTTGAAATATATAACCATAATTTGGATTTCATATTGTGAAATATTTATACTAAATAAAGTGATTACTTGAAATATTGCTTATTATTTTCAACGTTAAAACATTCATAGGGCTTGCAGTGTATCTTCTACGTAGGTATGTAGGTGTTATGCTGTATGGCACAGACTGTACTGTGTCTTGTGGATTAGATTATTGCTTAGGCCGGTATTACACTATCAAATTTCTTTGTCAAGTATCCTTGTCCAATATCTTTGTCAAAGATATTTGATGGTGTAAAAGGGAACTTTGTCAAATGTCGTCCAATATTTGATCAAATCTAGGGCCTCACTGTAGATTTGATCAAAGAAGTTGCTTGTCTCCTGTTCACTGCAATGTGACATATTACCACATGGAGCACTACCATTGCTGCATTGTGTCGTCTGTAGTATTTTTATAAACATTGAGGGTAAATACAATTGGTGTGTGTCAACAACTACAAAATTAATAGAGATGTATGAAGCTGATGATGTGCTTTACAACGTGAGGCACGCTAAATACAAAAATAGATTACGAAGATTGGAGACCTGACCTAACCTAACCTAACCTAACCCTCTCCTGTAGCAAGGAATCGGAGTGTTACAGTGAGCCTGTCTTCTGCAGATGTAGCACTCCTTAAGTGAATATTGTGCTTTGTGATATGACAATACACTTCATTGAGCACATACAGAAATGTATGCCCATCCATTCTTAAGTAATTGATGTATGAATTGATGTCCTTCACTATAAGCTCACGTAACAAGTTTTGTTGAATGCTTTTGTTGTGTCGTCGTAAAACCCATGGTTTCACCCAGGTATGTTTCCTTCCCCCCCCCCCCCCCCGCTTCTCTTCCGCATATGCACACAATGCAATTGTGGTACATGCAACTGCTGCGGTTAATTACAAGTTGTTGTTGTCAGCCATCTTGAACTTTGACGAAAAATATGATGACAGTGTAATACCCCTTCAGGCGCTACGTCAAAGATCTTTGTCAAATATATTTGACGGAATATTTGATCACATCTTTGATCAAATCTTTGACAAAGAAATTTCATAGTGTAATACCGGCCTTACCAATTGTATCTTACAACTAGACTGGAAGTTGTAAAGTTCATTTATATTTCTCAGATCTCAAAATATGGATAGATTTTGAATTTCCAGAATGAGATTTTCACTCTGCAGAGGAGTGTGCGCTGATATGAAACTTCCTGGCAGATTAAAACTGTGTGCCAGACCGAAACTCGAACTCGTGACCTTTCCCTTTCGCGGGCAAGTGCTCTACCAACTGAGCTACCCAAGCACGACCCACGCCCTGTCCTCACAGCTTTACTTCTGCCAGTACCGCGTCTCTTACCTTCCTAACTTTACAGAAGCTCTCCTGCGAACCTTGCAGAACTAGTACTCCTGAAAGAAAGGATACTGCGGAGACATGGCTTAGCCACAGCCTGGGGGATGTTTCCAGAATGAGAAGTAGAGCACTTGCCCGCAAAAGGCAAAGGTCCCGAGTTCGAGTCTCGGTCCGGCACACAGTTTTAATCTGGCAGGGAGTTTCAGATGTTGAATTTGTATGAGATGAAGTACAGTTTATACAAAAAACTTCATAGAAAATTTGAAAACATACATCGAAGTATTGATACTTTCAATTTTTCTACGATAATATTTTGTAAACGTTCGTATTTTGTACGAAAAATAGAACGGTACCAAATGTATCGATACATTGGCGTACCAATACGTTATATCGACACTATTATCAGTACGGTACTTTTTGGCCGATATTACTCATGAGTACAGTATCGATACTTTTCATTCCATACCGTGTCCCTAAGTCTGGGCAAGACTAGTTGGCAGTCCGCGCCTGCATGGGTTACCGCCCCCCCCCCCCCCCGCCCCGCCAGCCCCCTCTCATCCGCCACGGGAGAAGGGCCGGGAAGAGACGACCGCCGCTGGGAGAGCCTTGCGGAGTGATTCGTAGCTTCCTTTCAACTTCAAATTAGTCTGCTTCCATCGGAAGTAGCTCACAAAAATTCACTTCTTCGAAAAATACGTATCTATACATCATCCATTTCAAATACTATCATTGAGCTGGGAAAGAAGTCGTCAACCAGTACTTGACTCACGTCAACTCCAAAAACCCAATTTATCCATTTCAGAAGAGACAGCATCTCAGAAGAAAACATCGGTGTAAACCCAGCCAATTCGAAGTCATCGACACTTCGTCAGAAGATGATGAGAATGACGCTTATCGAAACGTTGGGTAATTTGAATGCAGCACTCAGATGTAAGTGATGACGATTGTCTTATTTTATTTATTTTAATGGATCTGAGTATCTTTTCAGGAACAGTTCCTGAAAATCAAACCGTTAATCAACTTAACAACCTTGAACATCTAGCTCCACTCCGCGAGAAAATAAGAAAAAAACGATCCGAATGGCAGAAGAACAAGTCATGGGTTCTGCATCAAGACAACACACCAGCTCATGCCGCATTGTCTGTTGCTGTAAGCAATAAGATGTATATTTTATTTCGCTTTTGCACCCCTCCCAGTGAAACTACCGCCATGGAATTACTCCTACCCGGTTTAACAAATCTTACAAGTAAAGTTAGCAAAGGTAAAGCAATATTGAAAAACATTACTTAAATGAATAATATTGAAAAAATGAAACACAGAATAAATGAAAAGTCTCACTATAGTAGAACAATAAAAAATTTGGAATATAATTTTATGAAAAATCGAAAGCGAAATAAAGTATATATCTTATTGCTTAGAGCAGTTACTGACATTAGTTTTCATATGGTGTATAATAAAGTACAGATTTTACTTGATCTTCATAAATCGTTAATACTGTATAAATTATTGATGACAAATAAATGACAAGAACCACAATTAACAGTTTATTATCTGTTTCCAGGAACTTTATGTTTTTATTATATTACTTTGTATTTCCATGCTTTGAGTGAAGCTAACTCCTTGATTGCGTCAATTTTAAAAACTACATCGGATTCTGTCGCAAGGCAGCTAAGTTGCACGATCTACAATTTTACCATAGCCGACTTTGAGTTGTTGTTAGCGTTTTTAATTAGCTGAAACAGCATTCACAAAATACTGGAGTCACTGACATTGTCATAAATATCCTCAACGGCATTTTCACATTTTAATAAGTATCTCATAAACTATAGCCTGAAAAAATGCCGCGCCTTTAAATAATATATTGGGAGCAGCAAAGTAAAAATTCAGACACATTCCTTGGCGACTCAAAAAGCAGAGGGAAGCAGGTCAAGTCAAACTAGCCGAGTGGAATTTCAACAAGGGAGGATTATTAATATAGCATTATTATGGGTGCACCATGAGCTAGTTAACTTTTCAGTAGTAGAGTTGGCGAGTCTGAGTGACAAACTAAGGATACAGTAAAAAGACGAGGCAGTTATAGCTCAGATATCCTGATTTTACGATGTCTATGTCACAGCACTGTTACAAGTGTATGTACTGTTCATACTGTGCTGTATACACAACAATAAGGAATATTCCGTCATTTGCTATACTTCCTTTAATGCCAGTAATATATTTTCCTCAATACCTTGTGGCATGGCGAATTAGGTTGGTTACACAACTTATGGAAATTGTAGAGATTTTACTGATGTGCTACAGCCGACAGCAGACTGTGCTGACTTCAGAACGTAATTGGCAAAGCGTTTTAGCCTATAAGCTATTAAGAAGGAAAGGTGCCGATGAGTATGGTGACATAGCAAACGATGCTACTATATAGACAGAGATTGAGGAGAACCATAGACCACTAGCGAGAAAGGCACCACAAAACATGTGAATCAGGTTGTAACAGCAGTAACGATTTTTATTTTAAAAGGTGTTGCTATCATCAATAAATATGCTTGGCAGAGTTATTTTATCTTAATGCACCAGTTTGTAATTTTCAGTGATTTGCAGCTACTTAAAAAAAACATCAAGAGAGTAACTAGAGTGATAAGTTGCAAATACTATTAGATATAAAGTATCACAGTTCTTAAGGTTACATCAGTAATGTCCCTTGGACGGCAGTTCGAAATGGGTCGTTGGCACGTTTGGGTGCGTGTCTGTGTACAGTAATTTTTCATAGTTGTAATGGATGATTATTCTGGTAGAGATCTAGAGATCACATTTAAAATTTTGAAAAGTGCAACAAATTCAATTGTGAAAGAATTTTGTGAATATTCTTAGATTTTTGGTGTATTTTAACTAATACAGTTTTTAAGGCACATTTGCAGGATGGTCGTGGATATATAGCAAAAACGTAGATATAAATTTAGAATATAATCTCACTACGCCTACTCATAGTTGCACACAGCAACAGACTTAATGTAAGTGTCTTAGTATTTTAATTTAGTATAATATTTTGTGAATACAGTGATTATTTGATCTTGTGTTTCATTTATATCGCAAGCTATTGTTCCAATTAAATGTCGTCTTGACAAGGCTAAAGGCTCTGTGTTACTAATTATATCAAAGTTCTAGCGTGAACCAAAGCTTTGTAATTATTCAATGTACGAAGGCTAATAAAGAAATATTTTCAGAAAAATCACTCATGGTCAAACTTATAATAAACGGACCTTAACCTAAAGCCATTGTCAAGAGTCTGTCTGAATAAACTGATCACATACTATTATCATTACTTATTATGATCTGTTTGTTCTTCGATATTCTCAAACCAGGCAGGAAAAGCAACTTATGCTATACCAAATATCGAACCTTTTTTGTAGCAGCACCGCATCACTGCTGTGTACTAATATTCATTTCATGCAATGACTCATGATTCAACAGCTTGACTTTTCTTTGAGTAGCAGAACTACGACCTGCGACCTCACCTATAGATGAAGCCAGATTAAAGCTTATCAGCGTGCATCAGGACTGAAGGTGGTGTGAGGTGCAGCGAATAGGGTTGGGTGACACCTTCCAATGACAACGGATCGCGCCCAGCGACGAGGAAGCACAACTATAGACCCACAGCGGTCACTGAACAAGCGGAAGGTACCATAACCATAAGACACAGAGGGTGAAACAGTCTGTGAGCGATGTGTGCTTGCTACAGAAAGTGTTAAGAGAAAGATGCTTCGATGTTTTTATAAAATTTCTATAAATATTACGCGTAAATGAGTGTAGTATTTGGTATAACAGCGAATGTTAAGGGATGCCTCTCTCTTATAAAATCATTAAGCGACTGTCCTTCCTTCTTTATCTCTCAATCCAAAAATTGGAGAGCAGCAGTCTGGTTGGCAGCAAATCTCCCGCTTAGCCTTCTTCTTCACTTCTGTCGAGAAGCTTAATCAGTTCTTTTATAATTCGATATATGTGGTTGTGTCGTGGTCTATTCTAGTTCTTTTGCCATTGACATACACCTCTATTAGTTGTTTTAGGAGTCCCTCATGTCTGCACAAACGATCATTAATCCGAACTCCTCCTTCTACAATTGTGTGCTATAAACTACTCTCCCACCCGGCCTTTAAAGGACTTTACCATTCATGATTTTAGCAGTCTACTTGATTTCCAGGTTGTACAAGTTACCTCACCTCTCAAAGGAAATCACTGCCTTCCTTTGCTCTGTCCCCAGAGTCTAGGTCTCTCAGTTGTACAATGGTACACTTCTTATGCTTAACGAAACATTTTCCTGATTTAGGCTGTTAATTTTTGTGGCTGATATCATCTTTTTATTGAATCCACTTATCGCTTGTACACATCTACTTCTTACCCTTCCATCTCTGGTGATATTGCTTCATGAACCAGTAAATTAGGCAGTATCTTTGTAGGGAACAAGGGTCTGTGAGTAGTGAGGACAAAGAAAATCATCTTCAAATATATTTATTTACCAGACACTAAATTTAAAATTACAATTTCTATAATAACACAGAGAATTTTAAAGATCAATCAAAGGTCACTGAATTACATAATCACCTCAGAGGCTCTTAATGGAACTCAGTAACCTTTCGAAATTAACAATCAATGTTCAAAAGATCACAAATGCATACACTTTAATCAGAGAAGAAACTTACAAGGTAATAGAATATACAAAATAACAGATATTGCTAGACTGGCTTTAAATTAAGAAAGTCTGAGTCAGTAAGTCGACAAGTACAATTATTCACAAGAGCAAGCAAGGACAAATCCATAATAATGGGACCGAAATGCATGTGTTACCCATCATATGGTAAATGGCAGGAAAAGTGGATCTTAATTTGCTTGTGAATAGGGAAGAGGAAATTGTTACTACTCATGACGTACATTATGTAAAGAATATCACAACTAATTTGTTGCCAGTAAGCGAAATATTAAAGAAGGGTAATAAAGTTATCTTCGATATAGAAGGAGCCAAAGTGATAGACTCTTGTGGTGACATTGTAGCTACTGCAAGTAATCTTAGAGGTATTTACAAAGTGAATACAGTTCAAAATGACACAGTAATGGAGCCAAGCACAATGTGTGATAGTGCTGAAACAGAGATGGAAACTGAAACAGAAGAAGACGAGAATATAGAGGACGCTGATGTGCTACCCGAGAATCAAACTGAGGAAGAATATTCAACAGAGGAAGTCAGTTTAAGGCGGTCTTCACATATAGCAAAACCGAAAGAATATCCAGATTATGAAATGTATGCTGCCCAAACAATCAACAATGAACCAGTCACAGTTGAGGACGCTTTAGCAAGCTAAAATGCTCAAGATCGGAAAAAAGCTATTGAAAAGGAACTGCAATCTTTTGTGAATAATGATACATATGAATGGGTTGACATGCCTGAAAATAAAAAGCCACTAAGAACAAGATGAGTGTTTAGTATTAAAAATCCTGAGAGTGCAATACCAAAATTCAAAGCCAGATTGGTAGTTAAACGATGTTCCCAGAAAGAAGGAATAGAGTACAATGAAACTTTCTCACCAGTGGTGAAGTATTCATCATTAAGATACCTTTTAGATCTGGCTGTAAAGGCAGACTTATTAATTCATCAAATGGATGTGAAAACAGCCTACCTGAATGGAGGACTGGAAGAGGAAATATGTGTGATTCCACCTGATGAAGTTAAGCGATCTTATCAAGGGAAAAGGAAAATTTGGCGTTTGAAGAAAGGCATATATGGATTAAAACAGAGTGGCCATTGCTGGAATAAATGTTTGCATAAAAGTTTGATAAAACTAGGCATGTTACAGTCAAAGGCAGATCCCTGTATATATCATAAAAGGAGCAATGAAAAAATTGCAATCATGGCCAAATGGGTAGATGATTTTTTTTATTTCAACCAATAGTGAAAGCCAGATGGACTTTTTTAAAGAACAGTTACAGTCAGAATTTAATATGCGTGATTTAGGGGAAATTAATCAATACTTAGGCATGAAGATTCTAAGAAGTGCCAACAGAGAAGAATTATGGATTGATCAGTCTCTGTACACAAGGAAGATCTTAGAAAAGTTCAATATGGAAAATTGTAAACCTATTTCTACTCCTATGGAAAACAACGCAAAACTGCTAATAACTGATGATGACAAGAAATGTAAGAAAAGTGTACCCTATTTGGAAGCTGTAGGAAGTCTACTGTACTTAACACAGACTTCCAGACCAGACATTGCATTTGCCACAAATGCAGTAAGTTTTGCAGTGATCTGAGAGAAAAGCACTGGATGGCAGTCAAGAGAATATTCAGATATTTAAATGGATTTGCTGATTATAAGTTAAAAAATTCTAAAACTGGAAACATAAATTTGGAAGGATACAGTGATGCAGACTGGGGAAATGAGTTGGAAAGCAGATACTCCATCACTGAAAGTTGTTTTAGACTAATGGGATATCATGCTTATGTAATAGACAAAAAACTGTTGCTTTGAGTACTGTAGAAGATGAATATATGGCCTTGTCCTCCACTATCCAAGAAGCTCTTTGGATCCATACACTGATAAGTGAAAGAGAATCTCCTCCTACATTGAAGCCAACTGTGATATTTTGGGACGATATGGGAGCTATTAAACTAGCAAAAAATAATGTCACCAGTGTAAGATCCAAACATGTTGACATAAGGCATCACTTTATAAGACATCATGTGGAACAGGGGTATATAATCCTCAGTTATCTACGCACGGAAGAAATGTTATCTGATCTCCTAACCAGGTGTCTCAGTAAGGAAAAATTTCAGAAGCTGGTGAAACATTACGGTTTAACCTGGCATGTATAATGTTGAGTAACTGAAAAATATTTGTGAAGGGGGAGTGTTGGGGATATGTGAACAAACATTTTCCAGCATGCATAATGGCATACAAGATACGATGTGCAGAGTGGATTAGACTCTATGGAATATACATGTTCCGTGTTTGTCGTTGGGGCAATGTAATATAATTTGGTAGTCAGGTGTATTGATATGTGTTGTGCGAATAAAGCATAAGTTTATTTTGTCCCTTAAATCGTGTTACCTGTCTTTAGCTGCGTTAACCTGCATAAACCACAACAGAATGTGGTCGGTTCAATCTAATCTTGTACATATATTAGGGCGTAGGGTTTGTCAGAAACGCTACCCTTCTAGTAGAGTCATTTATTTATATGTTATATTCCTTTCCTGCATTATATTCCACTTGGCTTAAAAGGCGTCTTCACTTTCAGACGAAACTGCTAAGTCATGGCAATACTACATCTCTGTATCTCTGTTCCTCTGACATGTATTATTAAATCTGTCTCTAACTTTTTTATGTACCTCATCGGTATGCAGATTAAAAACAGCTGCTGCTGGAGTTCATCCTCACTAGACTCCTATCTGCATATACACTACTTCTGCCTTGAGCCCCCGCTGGTAACAGCCATCTCATTTTTGTGAACGTTGCATATCTGAGGTCTGTCTCTGTAGTCTACTCTTATTTTCTTCGGTACCCCAAACATCAATCACTTTCTGTAATCTACAAAATCCATATACATTGATTAATTCCTTTATTTTTAAAGTTATTGTTCCTTCTCTGGGTTCTAAGCTTTTTTGGCAACCACATTGATCTGAGAGTGTGACTCCAGATTGTTTTTGCATTTAGTTGAGGTCGATATTGGTTATTATTTTCGATACATTTGCATCTAGGTTATGCATTCAGTAATTTTCAGATTATAAGGTATTCCACTGAGAATGCTAATGCTTCTTGCAAAATCCAGAGGGACTTTTATCTTTTCATATATTTTAAATGTAAGAGTGTATAACTGATCATTAATTTCCTTCCCTCCCACTTTCAGAAATTAGGCAGGAATTTCGTTTATACCTGCAGTTTCCTTTGTTTTCAGCTCTTTCAGAGATAGTTCGGGTTCCTCTTTTAAATTGATGGATAAAGCACACATCTAATTCTGTTTATTTTTTAATGATACTTACAGACAGTTTTTCCACATCATACAGTTTCTCTACATACTGTTTCCATCATCTTGCAGTTTCATTGTCATCATCATCATCATTGTCATTATCCAACAAAACGCCACTTGTGTCAACAACTACTCTGCCTCTGATTCTTTTGTCTCCAAAACAAGATTTTTCAAGTTTATAGACCCCCATCTAATTTATTTTTTTCGTATTATCTGTAGGGAGAAAAATATTTATTGTACAGTAGATTTCTATACACTCTAAGACAACGAAGGAATTATCCGAATGGGACAGAAATAGTTATGTGTGCTATATATGTACAGACAAACAAATGATTATAATTTCAGAAAAATTGATTTATTCAAGATAAAAATGAAGCTTTGAGCAAGCCAAGACTCATTGGTTCACCTCTGCCATTATGCGACCATTCAGCTTAGCATTATTTGTAACCTCCCCCTCGCTTATCAACCTCAAAGACAGTGAAAAATTAAACCGTGTGTACCTAATGGAAATTTGGGAAAAGTAATCGTCACTGAAGTTAATCTGTCGGTAAAGAGGGAGTAAAGGGTTACATCAATTGAAAGGAAAAATGCACATGAAACTGGTGGAAATTAATTTTGAAAAGGGGTAAAGTTAATAAAGAAAGTAAATGTGCAGTCATTACGTTAACAATTAACTGGCGTTGATTAGACATTTGAGATTTGAGGAAAATTAGTCTCCAGTCCTACAGACAACTACTATAATAACTGAAAAAGAAAGGTTATTGCACATATAATTAGCACTAAAAGCGTGGCAACTGATGGTTGACACATGTTGTGTGAAAACTGAATGTTTGTCAGAAGTAATATATTTCGCTACACTCTGTCTTAATTTAGCAAAAGAATTAATAAAACCGGAAAATTGAAAGTTAATTTAGTGACTGAAATTAATAGTGAGCTTTGTTTCTGAAGCTCTACGAAATTCAATAAAATAAGGTTAGTCTTGAGCTACCTCAACAACCATTTCAAAAGCTACTTGGAGCTACACAATTTCGAAATAAGAGATTTAACTTTGAACTTGAATTGAATGATTCTGAACAATTAACAATAGAAAAATTTAGTATGTACCAATCTTAGCTGCAGTCACAGGTAAGCTAAAATATGGTAACAAAACTCGCACTCTTAATTTGTGCTTGTGTAATCTAAATATTATAGCAAGCTATGAACACCTGAACTGAACTTTGAAATTAAAGCAGTGAAATCGAATGATATTACTTTAATGCTGGCGTTTTAATTTCAACGACACTTGGGTTCATTCCGGAAAAGGAAGGGACCCTGCTTGGTAATGCAATTGGGACAATGAGCAACAAAGGTTCATGCTAAGTTGCTGTAATTTTTTCTTTTTTTTAAGGCAAATGGAACAATTTTAAAAGCTGAGGTCTGCCATACAGTCTAAAACTTTATGTGCTTCCAGTCTTCCTTGTTGGTTGATTGATGGTTTGAAGTCGTCGGCCGAGGAGGTGGCGACAGTCACTCATTGACGGCCGTCGCTGTTGCAGAAGCTGGATGTTGGCGCGCCTTCTTCTCGACACTGTCACCAGGCGAAACGGGCTCTTGATGTGCGCCAGCTAATGCTACCTGTCCGCGACACCGTGTCAGAAACTATCATAGCAAGTCGAGCGCAATTACATGCTGCCAAACCCCGAAAGCGCGGAAACTCGTGGGAGCGTCACACAACACACCTGCTCCACCGCCCTACTCCAGCCAAACTTCGCTCTGCCCGTGCTCCACGCGGCAGAGTTAACACTATCAAAGATCTTACACACTTTGGTTCTTCACATGACCTATCGATGTAATCGTTCGATAGCATAGTTTTCCCTAGGCAAGACCCAGCGTACAAATACAAATAGTATTTACAAAACAAACCAATTATACATCGACATAAATGCATATATATATATATATATATAGTTAAATAATAACAGTATATAAAGACACAGAAATGTCATATCTTCAGGTAACAAAATAAGGAAAAAATTTATAGTACAATAGATGGAAATAAGAGGATATGCATTTCCGGCGTCTGAGGATATTCGTGTAACCTAAACAGACTCAGAAAATGTCCCAAAAAGGAAGAAAAAAAACAGTGGACATGCATATGCTCAAAACATCAAGAAAATTTAGCATTAGGCTAAGTAACAATAAACTAATTTTTAGACCATAATAAGTGAGTGGAGACACTCCTAACCTTATTCTACTATATCATCTTAGTCAAAAGAAAACAGGTTGACAACATATTAAAATTACTAGAATTCATAGAAAATGGTTCAGCTATTCTAAATCAGCAAAATTCCTAACAGTATCAAGAAATGGAATACTATTTACAAAATTAATCAGAGTACATGATCATAAAAACACGTAGATCAAAATACCCAAATTAACTATTAATTACATAGAATACACATTTTATACAACATTTTCATAATTAATATTCTTGTCATAAGAGTCCACTTAACGCTAAACAAGAATATAATACACAGCAGATCGAAAAAAAAACATAAATATTGACAGCAGAATTCTTTCAATCAGCTGTCCGGGAAGAAAAACAACTACGCCTTCCGTACTCGCAAGTAAAGTGAATGCCGACAGCGGCACAAGAGCCGACAGCGGCTCCTCCTCGCTAGTATTGTTGCTTCCGCCTGTGCGGCACGCTTGATCTCACTCGCCTGTCTAACGGCATTTCCAGAACGTCCGTTTCACTGAATTCTTTCGGAAAAACTCAATCCCGAGTAATCTCAAGGAGTCCATTAACACTATCACAGTGGATAACTCAACACTGTCCATCATCAGACGCATGTACTAGCCTGAAACTTAAAACAGCTTCTAAGTATATCGGCAATGACTAGTAAACACATATTCATGAAATCTTACAGCTAGTTACAAAATCATATTTACATTCCTTAATCTACTGTGACTCAGCTGAAAATTTAAACACCTAGTCAGTCTTTCGTGAAGTAGTTTACAATCCTTCAGATAAGTGAGCGCCTTATGGTCCATATGAATAATCACCTTACGGTCCCATAGGTAACCCTTGAACTTTTTGTATCCCCACACGATAGCGAGACACTCCTCAGAAATCGTGTAGTTTTGCTCAGTTTTTGATAAAGTTCGACTCGCGAACGCTATCGTCCGGTGTTCCTTATCCTCTTCTTTACCAACTTCTTGGAACAGTTCTACCCCCACCCCGTAATTCGACGAATCTGTTCCCAGATGGAAGGGTAGCGATAAATCAGGATGAAATAGTATGTTAGATCTTAACAACTCGTCTTTTAATCTCTCGAAAGCGGCGTGACATCCGTCAGTCCACACAAACGGAACATTTTTGCGTAAGAGGTTATTCAAATTTTCATCATTAAACACTTGTCCTTTTACAAATTTACGATAAAATCCTGTGAGCCCTAGAAAACTTTTTAACTGTTTGCTAGACTTGGGTGGAGGACAATTTCTTATTGCCTCTATTTTCTCTGGGTCTTTCTTAATACCAGCAGTGGTAATTACATGCCCTAAAAATTCCAGTTCCTGCTTCACAAATTCGCATTTATTTAGCTTTAGAGTTATTCCGCCACGGCGCAAAGCTCTAAAAACTTCATCTAACAGGTCACAATGTTCATGCCAAGTGGCACTGGCCAATAATAGGTCGTCAACATATACAGTTACTCTTGAACTCAAAGCCGGCCCTAGCACTTTATCTAGGGCCCTGATGATTATGGACACAGATATATTAAGTCCAAACGGCAGTACTCTATACTGATAACACCTGCCCGCAAACAAGAAGGCGGTGTATGGCCTAGATTCTTCTTCGAGTTCTATTTGCCAGTAACTAGCCGTCAGATCGAGGCTAGTCATGAACTTAATGTCATGAAAACGTTGCAAAATCTTCTCTTTTGTGCGTGCGTCAATCACAATACGCACACTACCATCCCGTTTTGCTACAATAACCAAACCGTTATTGTATGGACTCGTACTTCTTTCAATCACTTCCCATTCAATCATCTTATCTATCTCCCGTTGCACTGCTTCCTTTTTGGACAGCGGTATAGCACGAAGAATGGTTCGTGCAGAATTACATGCAACTTGCATTTATATCCTTCCACAAGTCCTGGTTTGTCTGAAAACACACTCTTATTCTCATTATTACTTCATACAGGTCTCGTCTTTGTTCGTGTGTTACGTTTGACACACCGTCTACAATACTTTCCAATTCACTTTCTACACTATTGTCAATGCCGAGATTCCTCACATTACAGTAGTTCAAATTCATACCTACGTCAATAGCATCCGGCCAGTTAACAATGTGTATAGGCTGGTATTGCCTATGCACACCGTCTCCTGCCTCGTCAAAACTAACTACTATTGTTTTATCTTGTGACGTACATGTCAAAGTTTTGCTTTCGCAATTAATCACTGCACAATACTTTAATAGCCAATATAACCCGATAATTAATTCTGTAGTTAAATCTGACACGACGACAAACTCTTGTTCAAATCGTGCTCCACATATCTCGAAGTTGACAAAAATCTGTTTTGTGACCGGTTTACTGGCCTTCCCAAAAGCACCCATAATTTTCACTCCTGTTACTGGCATAACTACGATACCAGGTCTGTCTTTCAGTAACTCAAATATTTTCCCAGATACAGCACTCAATTCTGCACCGCTGTCAATCAACACTTTTAGTTGAAGCCCGTGCATATTAACAGACACTACTATCTGTCTACACTTATCCTCGACTGTTTCTTTATTTTCCCACAACAAATCCTCGTCCATATCCAGGTCATTCCAGAAAAAAACACCTGGCTTTGACCCTAAATCCGGCTTATCTGGCGGCTTTTTCAACCTCTGTTCGCATACAGTTTTAATTTCAACACGTTTGTCCTGAGGCTTAGTCTGTAGCTTCGCCTCCAATACCGAAACCTTTTCCTGTAACTCGTCAACTAGTGAGTGTTGCTTTGCTATCAATTCATTAATTGTCACCTTCGTTGATTCCTATTTGGCCAGATTGATCTCATCTGCCAATCTACCTGGAGGAATGTGCTTAGTAGTATCTGCAATTACTTCCTCTGGATCTGCGCAACCCACACTGCTATCGTCCGACCGTATAACGTCAGCTCTAACCCCATACACGCTGTAATCTACGTGCTTTCCTACCAATCGTGTCCGGCTATCACTAAAATTCTCGTAATCTCTTTCTCCTTAATACTCTCGCAATGCTTAAACTGGAGTTTTGCGTCGGATGGGTCGGCTACTTCTACCACTATAACTTTCGGTAAGGTCTGCCGGTTAGGGCCAGAACTTTCCGTTACTACTTCAACATCCAACTCCTGCGGGACGAGCCACGACGGATCTTGCTCGAGCTCCCCATTAACATAAACTATTTCTGGTAAAGTCTGCCGGTTAGGGTCAGAACTTTCTATCACTTCACAAATATTATCTTCCTGTGGGACGAGACGCGGCAAATCCTGCCCGCGCTCCCCATAAATACTTCTCCCGTACAGGCCCCTATAATCTCTTAGTTCGTCGTATAAGCGACCGAACTGCCTTAACCAGACCTCATCCCTCTCTGCATCCCCTCGCTCGATGACGGACGTGTTATCCGACATCTGATCTTCTCTCAACAATTGCGAATCATTCTTAAACTCAATCTCCAGTTCCGCTGTGGGTGTTACAGCTGCCACTTTATAATCGATTTCCGGAACACTACTTGACTTGTTCTCACTGACAGTGAATGTATTTTCTACTGTCTTGTCTATAGCTGATCTACTACTTGTGGGCGCACTCCTTTCTCCTAACACTGGCACATTCTCCCGCCGTTGATTATTCCATACGGAATTTTCATAACGACGACACCTCGGTTTTCTACTGTTATTGGGCCGCCAAAATTTCTCCACGCCCGGCCGGCCCCTCACCGGCGGGGCTAATGGTTTCCCTGTCTCGTCCCAGCAGATCCGCTCCCCGGATGCTGCTGAGGCGGCTGATCACACCCTCTGGCGTTATTACTATTCCGCGAAGCCCGTATCACGCTAGTATGATACTGATTTCCGTCATTCCTGTTATTATTTGCATTGTACCGATTGTCATCACGGTGCGAACCACTATTGTTATTGCTGCCAAGGTTGCGGTATGCATTATTCCCATGGTTATCATTGTTGTGGTCGTTGTGGTACCAGTTGTTGTTACCACGGCCTCTACCACTATCGCGATTATTGCACCAATTGTCCTCGTCCTCAACTCTTTCCAGGAAATCATTGATTGTCCTGTAATTGCTTCCTGAGTAGCGTTTTGTATCATCTGGAAGCTTCTTATAGAGTTCCCAGACTATTTCGGATTCTGTGTGGCGATCACGCAAATATTCCAACTTGCGGATCCAGCCCTCACAAAACTCCTTCATCGAGCCGCCCTACTCCAGCCAAACTCCGCTCTGCCCGTGCTCCACGCGGCAGAATTAACACTACCAAAGATCTTACACACTTTGGTTCTTCACACGACCTATCGATGTAATCGTTCGATAGCATAGTTTTCCCTAGGCAAGACCCAGCGTAAAAATACTCTTGATGTGCGCCAGCTAATGCTTCCTGTCCGCGACACCGTGTCAGAAACTATCATAGCAAGTCGAGTGCAATTACATGCTGCCAAATCCCGAAAGCGCGGCAGCTCGTGGGAGCGCCACACAACACACCTGCTCCACCGCCCTACTCCAGCCAGATTCGCTCTGCCCGCGCTCCACACGGCAGAGTTAACACTACCAAAGATCCTACACACCTTGGTTCTTCACATGACCTATCGATGTATCCTTCGATAGCATAGTTTTCCCTAGGTAAGACCCAGTGTAAATATACAAATAGTATTTACAAAACAAACCAATTATACATCGACATTGTAAAACAATAACAATATATAAAGACACAGAAATGTCATATCTTCAGGTAACAAAATAAAGAAAAAAATTATAGTACAATAGATGGAAATAGGAGGATATGCATTTCCGGCGTTACAGGCTGATAAAGTTGTTGGAGGTATATCGTGCCAAGTAATATCCAAATGGCGCGTTAGATCGTCAAAATCCCCAGATGGCTGGAGGGCCCTGCCCATAATGCTCCAAATGTTCTCTGTTGGGGAGAAATCCGGCGACCTTTCTGGTCAAGGTAGGGTTTGCCAAGCATGAAGACAAACAGTAGAAACTCTCGCTGTGTGCGGATGGGCATTATCATGCTGTGAAGAGCAACAAAATGGGGTGTAGAATATCATCGAAGTACCGCTGTGCTGTAAGGGTGCTGCGGATGACAACCAAAGGCCTCGTGCTATAAAAAGAAATCTTAGAGTTGTCTTCCATGGTGAGTCCCACTTCGAACTGAGATCCGATGACCAGCACATGTAGGATTAGTTGGCAGGACGCACTGCACCACCTCCACGACCACCCAGCAACTGTCAACAGCAGCGATGGAGAAATGGAACTCCCTACCACAAGAACTCCTTACCAAACTTGCAGCCATAAGTGTAATTCCTGTTCCTCTCATTGTGTATTTCCTTGAGTTATCTTCTGTGCTATAGCGTTGCAGTTGCTCTATGTATGCTCCAATTCCATCGAGTTATGTTACTTGACAGTGACACATTATGCGAAACTTATTTTCGTCCTTACGTTTTGCACATCACTTTTTTTGAAAGACCTAGCTAAAGAAAAGTATTTAATGTTTCGATAATGTTACTCTCTTCAGTGCAGGAAAAACTTATATGGATATCAAAATGAAATTTAGACAGTATAGTATCAGCTTTACATCTTGATTCATTAGCAGAACGACATCAGAACATACAATAATGGATCATTTGTGGTGTGAAATACCTACAACAGTCTCATAAGGGAAGAAATTACTGGAGTTGAGTAGGGTAGAGGTAGTGGAAATATGCCTAGATAAAGTAGAATTGTAGAAGATCGTGAAATGAACTATGGAAACTTTCAGAAAGAAAGTGGAAACGAAGTAAACTGCTCGAGATCAGTAGAAGCTGTTGACTGACTAGAAAGATATCTGACTTATACTTAAAGTTACATCGAAGTACCGCTGTGCTGTAAGGGTGCTGCGGATGACAACCAAAGGCCTCGTGCTATAAAAAGAAATCATAGAGTTGTCTTCCATGGTGAGTCCCACTTCGAACTGAGATCCGATGACCAGCACATGTAGGATTAGTTGGCAGGACGCACTGCACCACCTCCACGACCACCCAGCAACTGTCAACAGCAGCGACAGAGAAATGGAACTCCCTACCACAAGAACTCCTTACCAAACTTGCAGCCATAAGAATGCTGTCTAATTGTGAACACAGCTGAATGGGTCATTAGACATTAATTTATTTTGGATATGAGGCAAGGGACAACATGAGAGAGGACATATGGTATTATGGAGAATTTCAAAGAAATTAAGTTTAACAACCCACCTTACATATGATATTGTATGAAGCAGAAGTGATTATTATTATTATTGACAGGGGATGTAAAGTATCGGTATCTTAGAAAGCTATACAAGAGGGTTAAGGAAGCCAATAGGATTCCATAATTACCAATACAAGGTGTGTGAATCACAGGAGCATTCAGGGCAAAAAGTTAAACTATTAAGAAGTAAGTATTAATTACCTGAGTTTTTCGGGATTTCTGCTGGATGACATAGACATCTTGTTACGATTTTTCACCTAACCGCCATTCAGCCATCTTCATCTGAATGAATCTGATTGGTTTTCAGCCAAAATATCGTGGCAATATGTCGAAATCATCCAGCTACAATGCTGAAACCCCATAAAATACTCATTATGCTGGGAAAACTTTAAGAATCACCAATGTCAGTCGATTTAAAAGTTGAAGGAGTTGGTATTTCGGTAAACCGTCATTCTGAATCTTTGTATATATATTACGTTAAGACCGAGATGGATTAATGAACGCCAGTGCCATAAGGGACTTTGAGAATGGATGTTTAAAGATGTTAATGAAAAGAGAATGGTTTTATTATGATGCCTGCATAGTGCCAAAGGGAAGTATGCATATTGAAATACTCAAAGGCCTTTTTTGTGATAAGAATCACCAACACAGAAAATAAAGAACTAGTGGATGTGCAATCAAGAAGGGGGTACGTATAGATAAAGACATTATGGAGAAAATAGCAGATATACAAGGGGTTTTCAGAATGAAAAGGAATAACTACAAAGAATTCTTAGGGAGCATTATGGGCTATCTCAGAGAAACTAGATCTAATAAAAAGATAAGAATTTTCTGAATTGGTATAGATTCCCAATTATCTGTTTTACCTTAGACAGGAGGTTGTTGAACATCATCCCAGTAGAGTGTATCGTTCTATTCTGAACCATGGGCAAGGAGGCAAAGCCTACAAGAAAATTATTTTTGTGTCTTGTATTATGAACAAATATATCACAGTTCTTCAACTGAAACTGATTTGTTAACAGTAACCATTAAGGAGTAAATACACTGAAAGTGAGCTTAAGAATTCCAAAGTCCTTAAAAAGGCTTCTGCAAGATGCACAGTTATCTACTTTACACAATATCCTGACTATTCGCTTCTGATGAACAAACATATCATTTAGTTAAGGTGCACTGTCCCAGAAGATAATTGCATAAAATCACAGGGAAAGCGAATATCCAAAGTAAGTCAACAGTATTGTCTTTACGTGAGAGATGCTTCTAAAGGTATAACATGCTGTGCTGAGAATCTTGATTCTTTAGCCAAATGTTGTCTCCATTGTAACTAGTGTTCCAGATAGACCCTAAGAAATTTTGCACACTGTGCTTAATTCATTGTATGACCTCTGTGTCTACTTGTGGCGCTAGGTCATTAAGGTTTAAACAGCTGTGCACCACTTATAGACCTATGCAGGTATCATCTGATGTGTGTCTAATAGGGTTGAATTTGGAACCTCCGTTAGTATATTTGTGTCACTGGCAGATATTCCAGTTTTTGAACTGTCTTGTAAAGTCATTCGTACATCATTTATGTGGATTAGAAAGAAGAGCGGCCCAGTAACTATCCCTGTGGCATGTGACATGCTGTGTTCCACATTCTGAGGTTACTTTCATGCCTGAAATGCAGTCTGTTAATGAGAACATTTGCTTTCTGTTATGAGGTAAGGTTCCTTTCATGCAAGAGGACCACCATTAATGCCATAATATTTTAGTTTGCTACATAGAATTTGGTGATCCACACAATGAAAAACTTTTATGAAGTCACACAATATGTCATCAGTATACTTTTTCTTGTTTAGACCTGCTAATACCTCATTTGTAGAGTATTGCATTGCATTCTGTGTGGAGAGACCTTAACCAAAGCCAAAATTTGATATGCTTAATATGTTCTGCTCAGTTAAGTGTGTCAGTATATTATCAAGGCCTGTTTTTCAAACACATTTAAAAAGAGTGGAACGAGCGATACATGCCTTTAATTGGAGGTTGTTTGCTTATCTTCAGTTTTGTACATGGGTGCTATTAACAGTATATTTGAGTTTATCAGGAAATAGCCCTGAGTCTTGATTGTTTACAAAGATGCTTAATGATAATCCTATTAAATCAGCTTAATAATTTAATATTCTTCTAGAAACACCATCATAGCCAGCTGAATTACTTATTTATAGTGACCTGATGAATTCGATATTCTTCTTTGGGGAGTGCTTTTGAAACTAAAGTCTGATAGTGGTGCATAACTTGTCTGCACAAGTACATCTAACACATCTATATTTAGCTGTTTATTACTAGTAGATTGTTTGCAACCATTGTGAGGAAGTGAACACTGAAATTGATTGCCAATGGTTTCAAAGCTTCACAGTTTCTGCTGGAGCTATTTTCTCGATTTCATTTGAAGGACAAGTTTTGTTTTTTCTTGCTTAAAATGTCCCAAATAGTTTTTCTCTTATTCTTGGAGTGTTTCGTATTGACCATGACACATGAAATTTGCTTTCTTAATGACGATATCGCTTGTAATGGGCTTTCAAATTTTGATTACTGCTTGTTTTCTGAATTACGTAGCACAAGATAATCTACTGTAATCCCTGGAGTTATCTACCAGTTATCTTTGCTTCTGTTCAACTTTTGCTTTCAACTTTGCTTTTCGGAAAATCAAGACTCAAAGTGATGTAGGAAAATGTTTGGGAAAGAGTTAAATTTCCTTTACAAGTTCGATCCTAGCATTTGTCCCATAACTTCTCTCTAACTACTAAAGATTGAGTCACTGTTTATAATTGTGCGATACAATACTTTTCTTCTGTGATCTGTTCCTAGTAAGTCAGTAAATTTTATTGACTATCACAGTCAGATAAACCATTGACTGTTGGTGTTACAGCTAAATGTCTACAAGTAGGTTCTGAAAACAAATTGTCAGTAGCTGTTACACCACATCTTTCAGTACTCTAAGAAAATTCGGCTGTGGAAAATAATCCACCGCTGGTCATCAACATCTCTAGGTGCCCCTCGTTAATGATGATGATGAGGTCCTATACTCCAAGGAGCTTAGGGGACAATGTAAGAGACCTGCACTGCCGTACTAGGCAAGGTCCTAGCGGAGGTGGTTTGCCATTGCCTTCCTCTGACCGTAATGAGCATGCATGATGACGATGAAGACGACACAACAACACCCAGTCATCTCTAGGCAAGGGAAATCCCTGACTCCGCTGGGAATCGAACCCGGGACCCAGTGTGCAGGAAGGGAGAACGCTACTGCAAGACCACGAGCTGCAGACCCCTGTTAATAATATATGACAGAAAAATCAATGCTAAAGTCTCCAAAAACAACACTATTCAATTAACTCTACATAACCCTATTAAAACTGTTACTACCTGCTTCATGGAGCTTATGATACTTCCTGCTAGTCAGTACTTCAAGCTTATATGTTTCCTAATCCACTACTGTGGCACAGCTTTTAAAAAGATGTTTAACAAAATATTCATTGACCTGAAGGACCCAGGACTTAATTTCGTTTTGTGCATATATAGCCACTCCCCCTTTTTATGGGTTCTACAACAGTATGATTATAGTTGATATGCATCAAGATGAATCTGTCGAATTTCAGTGATTTCCTTACGTTATTCTGATATGCAAAAGTAGTCTGCTGAAATTCCATCTACATTTTCTTTGTCCTGTATGGGTATGAGAAGCTGATCATTTTTATTTACAAGCCTTCTGATGTTTTGATGTCAGGCAATAAATACATTCCCCTTAAGTCGTTGGCTCCAGAGTTTTGCCCAAGCTGCAGTATTTCGTTGTGCTAGTAGCTGTTTCAACCAAAGTAAAATTTATTCTGTAGCTTTGTCTTTCGGATGAGCTTACTCTAAAAAGCCAAAAAGAATCCACTGGAAAATACTGGCATGGGATTGGATACTGCTTTGGTCAGACTGGATGTTCCTGGTAATTAGGTGTAGCCTCTTACCGGAAGTATTCAGATGCAAATCATAGCCATGTATGATGCGACGAAGTGAGGGCGATACGTGAATCACACGCTTGTTTCAGCATCACTCTCTCCTGTGGGACTTTTCATGTTCTGCATTAACGCGTTCCACAGAAAGATCCATCCTAGGCTTATTATATCGTTCAAAGAATGACACGATCTTCGCATTAGTATGAGGAGGATTCTTAGCAATGTACGGGATATCATCCCCAATTGTATCATTGATGGTCCAAACTGTTGCCTGCACCCCTACTATTTTTACATGATTTTTACCCAAGATCCTTCCCCAACCAGCCCAATTCAGAAGTGACATCACTGAGCCCTTCACTAGGCTAAAAAATACTTCCCAAATAGTTCTGGAGCAGTTCTGAATTTGTCCTGCCATGACTACTATCCGGCAATAAGATGTTCTTAGTCTTCTTAAAATTTTTCTTCCTATATTTGGCTACCATCTTATACTCTTTCTGTCAGACTGCTTTCAAACTTATTGGGATATCTGAATGATTTTTTATGTGTCCAAAGCTTTGAATGTGTAGACAGATGGAATAAAGCAATCAGACTTATGAAGTATCCTGGATCTTTTCACTGATTTGC
Organism: Schistocerca cancellata; assembly: GCF_023864275.1. Classification (NCBI taxonomy): domain Eukaryota; kingdom Metazoa; phylum Arthropoda; class Insecta; order Orthoptera; family Acrididae; genus Schistocerca; species Schistocerca cancellata. Next base: position 583,936,093 of record NC_064630.1, on the reverse strand, counting down.
ATATCCTGACTGCAGTACATTCTTTGGGTCTATAAACTGCCATTTCTACTGCATACTGCAGCACGTGGAATTGCTAACTATTGTTACACCATTGCCAAGTCAGCTCAAAGTTCGAAGGTAAGCTGATCTTTTTGTAGTACTACGTAGCAGCAGTGACATTCACTTTATCTACACAAGGGACCAGCATAATTCCTCATGTAGGTTGTATTACAATATCTCATATGAAAATAAGCTGACATTCCTCACATTGATTGCCATTTCTTATGACTCTGCCACAGTTTTTAAGCTTGTCCATAGCGTCAGTCAACAGCTTTCTCGAAAGGAAGATAACAATTAACTCATTTCTAAAAGGGGTTTTCTGACAAAAGTGTGCTTCCTGCGGCCGTTGGATAAGCAGCTGCAGCAGCAAGTCGTATACTCCTAGCTCACTCATTTGTTACATAGTTTAATTCTCAATTTCTTTGCGTGTTTTTGGTACTTGCATTGTTTAATTCATAAATTTCGGGCGTATTATAGTATTTGAGAGTTGTAGCATCGCGTTTTAGTACCCGAATAGTGTAAAATCGCGTAGTCTCCTTCCGCCGCCGAGCAGTGTGTCAGAAGTGCGCAAGTAGCAGCATTACTGCATTTACTAGGCAATATTGTATTTTAATAACCGTTTAAATTTTGTGTCGATTTGTTTGCCCTCTCTGTAGATTAGTTCAGACGTTCTTTGCACAACAGTTTTTAGAATGGATAGGGACTGCAACTGCTGTGTTCAGATGCAGGCTGAGTTGGCATCCCTTCGCTCCCAGCTTCAGGCAGTGTTGGCTTCGGTCACACAGCTTGAAACGTCCCCTTATAACAATTATACACGACTGTGCTTAACCTGACACACAATATTATTTAGCGCAACGCAATCTGACTATCAAAGATCCCTGCAAAAGAATGGCCCTGAGTAACATTAAACTATACCTTCCACAAATCACTTACCTCACAAAAATCTCCGTTACTCGAACTACTGCAATACGGCGAGCGCCACTACTGCCAGCTAAATAAAAGATTCAAACTACTGAAGGCACTAACTACTGATAGGGATAGTTAGCAAATGAAAGATTTTAATAGAGAACAAACACTGTATTTACCTTAATATCATCAAAAGTCATAATATATGTAATTTCAAAACTCCGCCATCTCTCTCCTCACATCCACCACTGCTGGCGGCTCACCTCTAACTGCGCAACGCTACGCGCTGTTCACATCCAGCTGCCGCTGCCCAACACTACAATGGCAGACAACAATGCAAACTAGCCACAGACTGCACACAGCACAGCCAGTGATTTTCATATAGAGCGCTACGTAACGTTGGCAATAAGAAAACATAAACAGCCTACTTACATAAAGAAAACATAAACAACCTACTTACATAGAGAAAACATAAACAGCCTACTTACATAGAGAAAACATAAACAGCCTACTTACATAGAGAAAACATAAATAGCCTACTTACATAGCCCCCATGCTCCCCACAAAAATTTTTACAAAACATTTTTGGGCAGTGACCAATAATGATTTGAAAAAATTTTTCATAATTACAATAACAAAGATATCAAATGCACACACTTATTTATACAATGTTGGTCAAAAGCTAAAATTTTCTCACAGTCCATTACGACAGTCCAGATTGTTCATCATAATAGTAATTAAAGTTTTTGTTTTCACAAAGTCTCATTAGTAAAAGAAATTGCACACAGAAGTAGTGGATTTCCATGAGGTCTTGAAGAAGTAGTGTTGTCCTTCCAACGGAAAGACAGTGCTGACTCTTGACATGCTGACAGGTAATGGGCCACAACAGAGCAAACCCACAGCAGAGTCAGTCGAAGTTGATGAATATTGGTAGGTAGGGCATCACAGAGCAGACTCACTGTAGTCCTGGTAGAGAGTATGGTATTGGTGGGCCACCAGAGGTGCAGACCCACTGCAGTCCTTGTAGAAAGTGTGGACAGGCCCACTGTAGTCCTGGTAGAGAGTATGGTATTGGTGGGCCACCAGAAGTGCAGACCCACTGCAGTCCTTGTAGAAAGTGTGAACAGGCCCACTGTAGTCCTGGTAGAGATGACCAGCAGCCATCTGTTGTGACTGTGCGGGTGCACAATCACCAGTGAAGAGTCTTGCAGTTAATATAGCAAGTCCATAACCACCACTCGTGCACTCACAAAGTTTTTTTCTAATTGTCCTTAGAACCAGCAATGCTGTTAACCAGTCCCTTTCTGAATTATTAACACACGTGCAAATACTATCAGTCCCTACTTCTCCATATACTATGACCAACAGAAACGTGTGCAGTTAATTGGAACTTACAAGTTACTTAATTTGATGAACTGCTGTCAATTACAATTTTATAACATAAGAATACAATAACAAAGGTACAAAATACATCATTAAAGAACATAACAATACAGATAACACTTGTAGTACAGGCTTTACAAAAGAATAGAAATAAACATATACATCAATGTTACAGGAATTATGAGATAAGTAGATACATAAACGATCAGAATAACTTGCGAAACATCAACTTCACACATGAGCATTAAAACAAAACAGAATAAATAATGTGTAAGCATATTTACAAGGTAAATAACATATTATTAATGCCAATTATATTTGAGGATAACAGTATTCCTCATCATAGTGAATATAGCTTAGTATTAGAAGAAGAAAAAATTCTATGAAACTACACAGAGACAGGAAGAAAACAAATACACAAGGGTACACAAACACATAGTGGGATAACACAAAAGGAAAGGACAGGGTTTGTTTTACTGCAGTATTTTGCATGGAGATCTCCCTTCGTTCATCATTATTCCCAAAAAGTCCTATCTAAGCCCGCATTCTGTATTCTGTTCACATCCTCTGTCAAAAATAGTTTTTCTCCACTGTACACTACTTTTTTTTGCCCAAACCATTTTCTTTTAGCTTCTCAATGCATTTCTTTCCATTCATCACAACTCGTTCTCTTATATAGCCTACCCCATCTTAAGCTAACTTAAATCTACTGAGCTCAGATGCTAAACTAAGGGACAAGGCAATGCAGCAGCATAAAATAATTAACACAAACAGCAAGGACAAAAAAAATGGAAAATTGCAAAGCAAGCTACACTAAATCTAAATTACCAAGCAATGCAACATTACAACTAATATGAGCCAATGTGCAGCAACAAGAAAACTAAATCTGTAGTAAAACTGGCTTAACAGCGTAATACAAAGTCAGATTCTGTAACATTATGCCTGGCAAACAGCAGCAGCAAATATAAAAAATATAAAACTTATATCTATACATGACAAAGCTCAAGCAGAAAAATATTACACTAAAATGGCCATGTCTAATACCTATGTCACATCTTAACACTAGAGTGATGCATCACGAGAACTTACACTAGCAGATAAGTTACCAAATCGTAAAGAAATTATTTATGCAATTCCTGTGAAGGGAAACGTCTATTTATGTGCCCTAGTTTTCTTGTAAGTAGATCATAAATTTCTTATTGACTGGATCTGTAGGCATAAAATAACTATATTAGTACATATATTAAATTTTATTTTAACCAATGCTGCAGTGCAGCTAGGAACTAGATATTAAAGGAAATGACCAAATATGTACAAAGGACGGCATGAAACATCATTCATTAGCCATATGGCATTTCATAATGCAGTAAAAATTCCCTCAATTCTAGAGAAAGACGCTTGTCATAATCAGGTGTGCAGATGTAAGTATCTTTCCAAGTAATGAGGGTGTCGCATTTGCAATGTTTTCTCTAAAGGAATGTCAACAGCGAGGTTAATGTCTCTTTTTTTTCTCCACCTCTGCCTCTGAAAGGCACTAATGGTTTTTTTTCCAGTCGTCTGTCGCGCAGCTGGGTGCACACGACGCATTACGTGCAGGTGGTCACTTAACTTCCTTACGGAAATATTTACGACAGCAGTTTCCGCTACAGTGACAGTCTCATATATTTCACAGGTCAAGAATTGGCGTTGCAAATGTGTAGAAACAAAATCTTATGAATATAACAGTGTCCAAAAAAATTTTCGCCGGCATTGTGATACATTCACGCATTTAGACACATTTCATAACTCTTAAAGTACGATTCTTGGTTTCCAACATCCTGTTTCACAAGTCAAGAGTCCCTAACTTCTATTCATTATTCATATACATATAAACACGTAATCACATTCCTCATATATGTTAGCATCATCTTATTGACATAAACATACCTCAACAGCATAATACACATCGTTGTCATAAAAATAACATCATAACACCTCAGTCAAATCTAAAAAAAGTCGTAGCTTTTTGCAATAATTTCAAACCATAAAAAATATTCTCTGCTCATTTCAATAGTGTCATCTGCCTCAAACGTACTTTAAAAATCATGATCTCATACCAAATACATCATTCAAAGCTCTCATAGTATCACAATGGTTCCGAAAAAATATGAAGAGTTCACACAGTACAGACAAAATACAATTTCGTAAGTGTGAAATCATCCAGCTGTGTAATTGCGTAAACATGTGTCACTGACATAGTAAAAAAATTTGTCTCTCTCAGTTAAATGATCAGATAGCTGTGTAATTTATGTTTTAGAGAAATATGGTACCGATGTGTAAAGTTGTATAAGCAAATACCATATTAGCTAGGGTTCCTTGTGCTTGCCAAACACATGGTACACAAAGTAAGCATGTACCCCCCTGAGGATTAATGCAATTATACCCTCAGGTGTTACAGATTACAGCAATGGAATGAAATGTATCACGGAAAACTTTCTTTGTAATTCAAAAATCTTTCAAAATAAATGTTTTAAGTACAAAATTAATCACTGAAATGCGTGTCCTGTAGCGCTAAATGTGTATCTTGTTGTAAGATAATCTCTGTGGAAGTGTCGTAGTTATCGTCCTCCGAAAGCTAAGTTCTGCAGAAGCCAATGTACTTACCTCATGATAAACAAAAGTGAAATGCTTTGCGTATAGATATCTTAGTTATTACGCTTATTGTTGTGATGAAGAAATTACTGTGCTGTAACGTATTGTTGTGCTACGGAAAAGGCTGTCTCATTGTAGCTATACCACAAAAGTTACTACTAAAACATGTTTTACTTTCCAGAATAATACAGAAAAACAGTGCAGATATAAAACAGAAACACCGCAAAAGCAACATTGTAAATTGTCACTCATTAGTAGTGTCGTGATAAAATCGTGTATCTGACACATAAACTAACTACTGTCTCATCTGGTATCTCACAGAAAGTACTTCAAATCCAGAATCCACTCTCAAGCAAACCAAAATGTTGCATGAAAATCTCATTAGCAGTACTGGTAAATGTTCTAATCGTGCAACTAACAAGCAAGAATGTACACACACAATTACACTGTGTCGTCTGTTCGCAATAACAACGCATTCGTAATTTCTGTTTAAATAAGTTCTCTTGGTTCTTGACTGGATATTTAACTTTAAACATTGTTGCATGCTAACAGTTTCTAAAGCATACTAGTAACGTGAAGTGAAACGTTTTATGGCAAAGACAAAGTTAAAAGGCAGATTATCTTTCAATACACGGTTTTACATGTAAGATGTGGTGTAACCCTTTGCTCTTCTCAGTATGCAGAGTTTCAACTTGAATGCAATTATCATGCGGTATTCGTCCGTAAAGAATACTGGAATTTTGCTCAAGGTTAGCATCAATGTTATTTTTCCCTGAGCCAGCGGGCGCAAGTGGCTGCCTGCGGTGTGAGTCATTGTCTGTTTCTTTGTTGGCGCGCGTCGTTATTGGGATTAGGAGACCTAACTTCTACAAATTCGCCTTGCCAAGAGGGCCCAGCTCTGTTAGAAACCCGCCAGTTCTGATGAAGTTCAGGTCTGTCGTTACAATCATATCGTCTGTCGTCATGTCGGTAGATTCCATAGTTTCTTTCTTGTCGGTCACGTAGTGGAGAATTTCTCCCTGAGTCGTAACTGCACGCTGGACCGTTGCGTCTAAAGTTATTCTGTCTCCCTTGATAATAATTATTTTGGTTCCCATATTGTCTGTTTCTCTGATTGTCTCTGTGATAGTCATTACCGCGGAGAGGTGATCTTTCCCTGTAATTATTACTACTCTGCCAACGGTTGTCATACGGGTGGTGTCTGTTTTGGTCACGATTTACGTTATAAGAATAGTCTTGTCGTGGCCTTTTATTGTTTCTGTCGTCACGGAATTGCGACGGATGTGACCTGTAGTGATTGTTTTCCTGTTTTCGCATCGCGCGACTGTCTGTGTCAATTTCTAATTCTTGTAAGAGTCCCTGAAAAGCTTCAATGTCGTCTTTGCAACGTCCTGCCAAAATAATATGCCGTAAATGTTCAGGTAATTTGATTAAGCAAATGCGGATGAGTTCTGAGGGGCTGTATTGGTTAGACAGGTACTGATTTTTGTGCAACATGTCTTCAAAATATTTGACAAGACTGGAAAATTCAGATTGTTCAAAGTGTTTCATCATCATGATGCTATGTTTTACTTGGTCTTGTGTAGCTTGTGACCAATATGCTGAGAGGAACGCATGGTAAAATTCTCCTTCACTGTGACAATCGTGAATGACCGATCGCATTCTTACAGCTGGTTCATTCTCCAAGCAGCCACACATAAATTCTAACCTGTGCTCCAATGACCAGTTGGGAGGAAAACAATGAGAGAATTGATGGAGACACGCTTGTGGATGAATGTCGTTGGCAGAATTCTTAAGTGTTTTGAATTTACGTGTAGTAATGAACAGCTTATAGTCAAAGTCATCGTGTCGGCGAGTAGCATATCGGTCATTGTTACGTCGTGACGACGGTTCCATCTCAAAATTCGGTGTACCTTGCCAATTCCTTTCATAATTACCGAAATGCCCTGTGTTATTATTTTGTGGCTTTTCCGTATTTCTAAGTACCTCTTTCCGTGTTGGAGCGCGAGTGTCCTCTGAAATATGTAATTCTTGTATCACCTGCGTCAACTGATCTTGTACTTCCCGGATTTCTCTTTTGTACTGTGTATTGATTTGATTTTGATTTTGTTTGAATTTTCTTATTTGTTCATACTCTTCTGTGTCAGTGAAGGCTACGGGTCTTGTGTCATTCAGATCATCATCTACCTTTGTAGATAAGTTAGTGACCTGATCCGAAAGTTCGGCTACTTTCTCCGATAGTGAACACATTTCCTCAGTGTGTTTTTCTGAACCAAGTTTCAGAGTGTCCATTTGTGTTGAAATCGAATCTACTGTGTCCTTTAAGTTTTTTTGAGTTTTTGAAAGTTGCGTAACCAAATCGGTAGATGCAACTGAGTCAATTTTAGCTTGCAAGGTCTCATGATTTTCATGAACAATAGTTTGCAGTTCTTTTATGGCTGCTTCGTGATTCTGTAATGCATTTTCATGCCGAGAAAAAATAGGTTGAAAATGCTCAGAACTTTGTGTTTTTACGTCATTACAGACCTTTTGACATTTCGATTCGATGTTATGTAACTCAGTAGTTAAATCTTCACGTGTTTGTTCAAGCGTATGTTCCACAGAGTCTAACTTTTGAAGCTTTTGTTCCATTGTGTCTAACTTTTGAAGCTTTTGCTGTGTTTGTCTCTGATTTTGTTCCATTGTGTCTAACTGTTGCTGTGTTTGTCTCTGATTTTGTTCCATTGTGTCTAACTTTTGAAGCTTTTATCCCATTTGTTGCATTAACTGTAATAACAATGCACTGGTGTCTGAAACATGTTCCTCAGTGCTTTTCGGCAGTGAATTTGCACCGGCAACATTAACATTTTGACAAGCAGAAAATGTGTCTTGACTTATTTGAGAAAAGGGTGAGGACGCAAAACCTGAATCTACAGTATTTGCAAGATTGTGTCCTGTCATTTCGGATTCCAGAGGCAAGCTGTTGCCGACCGATGGATCGATAATGCTTCCCTGTCCACTAATTGTTTCACTGTCTACACCATTGTTTGCAGCCCGTTCCATTTCCCTATGTACAATTACCAAATTACTACATTGAACATTAGTTAATTCATTACTCGGTGGCGTTAACACACTGCTTTCGTCTTTACTGTCATTTCTCAGTTTACTTTGGAGCCTAGTGTTACGTTTTTCACACGCCATTATTGTCACAATATTTCACACGATAACACAAAAAGACACAATCTGAAGAGCAAAAATAAGAGAACACATTAACATAGAACTGAAAATAATATCTAGTTAATTGCAAGCGCAGCTGCGAAATACTTGGTGCAAATCTACATGCATGCCACAACTGTTTTACTGTACAACAATGAAAGGCTGCAACTACAAAGGAGATTCTCTCTACATTTACGCGCTATCAATAAACAAAAGCTACACTAAATACACAAACTACAAGAAAAAATCAGAAGATTCCAGTGAGGTATCCTCGGCTAAGGGTCGACATATGAAACGTCCCCTTAGAAGAATTTATACACGACTGTGCTTAACCTGACACACAATAATTTTAGCGCAACGCAATCTGACTATCAAAGATCCCTGCAAAAGAATGGCCCTGAGTAACATTAAACTATACCTTTCACAAATCACTTACCTCACAAAAATCTCCGTTACTCGAACTACTGCAATACGGCGAGCGCCACTACTGCCAGCTAAATAAAAGATTCAAACTACTGAAGGCACTAACTACTGATAGGGATAGTTAGCAAATGAAAGATTTTAATAGAGAACAAACACTGTATTTACCTTAATATCATCAAAAGTCATAATATATGTAACTTCAAAACTCCGCCATCTCTCTCCTCACATCCACCACTGCTGGCGGCTCACCTCTAACTGCGCAACGCTACGCGCTTTCACATCCAGCTGCCGCTGCCCAACACTACAATGGCAGACAACAATGCAAACTAGCCACAGACTGCACACAGCACAGCCAGTGATTTTCATATAGAGCGCTACGTAACGTTACCAATAAGAAAACATAAACAGCCTACTTACATAAAGAAAACATAAACAGCCTACTTATATAGAGAAAACATAAACAGCCTACTTACATAGAGAAAACATAAACAGCCTACTTACATAGAGAAAACATAAACAGCCTACTTACAAGCTTGAGGCTGTTGCCAATGGGCATCACTGTGGGGGTCCGGATGGGGGTTTGTCGGAGACGGCCAGCTCGTCCCACGCATCCCCCGATCGGACTACGACTGTGGCTGCCCGGGATACTGCCCGCATTGAGGCTGATCCCTCACCTGTAGTAGAGTGGGAGGTCGTCTCAAGGTGTGGCAGGGGGCGAAAGTCATTCCGGAGGGCTGAACGGAAGGCCTCTCCAGTTTGTTTGACGAACCAGTTTCAGGCTCTGTCTCAGGCTGATACTGATCTTCGGCCTGACATGGCTGCTTGTCCTGTTCCAGAGGTTGCCCCTCAGTCTGCAAGATCCGGGCGGTCGCAGAGGGTGGGCTTACTGGTAGTTGGGAGCTCCAACGTAAGGCGTGTAATGGGGCCCCTTAGGGATATGGCAGCAAGAGAGGGGAAGAAAACCAATGTGCACTCCGTGTGCATACCGGGGGGAGTCATTCCAGATGTGGAAAGGGTCCTTCTGGATGCCATGAAGGGTACAGGGTGCACACATCTGCAGGTGGTCGGTCATGTCGGCACCAATGATGTGTGTCGCTATGGATCGGAGAAAATCCTCTCTGGCTTCCGGCGGCTATCTGATTTGGTGAAGACTGCCAGTCTCGCTAGCGGGATGAAAGCAGAGCTCACCATCTGCAGCATCGTCGACAGGACTGACTGCGGAACTTTGGTACAGAGCCGAGTGGAGGGTCTGAATCAGAGGCTGAGGCGGTTCTGCGACCGTGTGGGCTGCAGATTCCTCGACTTGCGCCATAGGGTGGTGGGGTTTCGGGTTCCGCTGGATAGGTCAGGAGTCCACTACACGCAGCAAGCGGCTACACGGGTAGCAGGGGTTGTGTGGCGTGCGCTGGGCGGTTTTTTAGGTTAGATGGCCTTGGGCAAGTACAGAAAGGGCAACAGCCTCAATGGGTGCGGGGCAAAGTCAGGACATGCGGGGACCAAGCAGCAATCGGTATTGTAACTGTAAACTGTCGAAGCTGCGTTGGTAAAGTACCGGAACTTCAAGCGCTGATAGAAAGCACCGAAGCTGAAATCGTTATAGGTACAGAAAGCTGGCTGAAGCCAGAGATAAATTCTGCCGAAATTTTTACAAAGGTACAGACGGTGTTTAGAAAGGATAGATTGCATGCAACCGGTGGTGGAGTGTTCGTCGCTGTTAGTAGTAGTTTATCCTGTAGTGAAGTAGAAGTGGATAGTTCCTGTGAATTATTATGGGTGGAGGTTACACTCAACAACCGAGCTAGGTTAATAATTGGCTCCTTTTACCGACCTCCCGACTCAGCAGCATTAGTGGCAGAACAACTGAGAGAAAATTTGGAATACATTTCACATAAATTTTCTCAGCATGTTATAGTCTTAGGTGGAGATTTCAATTAACCAGATATAGGCTGGGACACTCAGATGTTTAGGACGGGTGGTAGGGACAGAGCATCGAGTGGCATTATACTGAGTGCACTATCCGAAAATTACCTCGAGCAATTAAACAGAGAATCGACTCGTGGAGATAACATCTTGGACCTACTGATAACAAACAGGCCCGAACTTTTCGACTCTGTAAGCGCAGAACAGGGAATCAGTGATCATAAGGCCGTTGCAGCGTCCCTGAATATGGAAGTAAATAGGGATATAAAAAAAGGGAGGAAGGTTTATCTGTGTAGCAAGAGTAATAGAAGGCAGATTTCAGACTACCTAACAGATCAAAACGAAAATTTCTGTTCCGACACTGACAATGTTGAGTGTTTATGGAAAAAGTTCAAGGCAATCGTAAAATGCGTTTTAGACAGGTACGTGCCGAGTAAAACTGTGAGGGACGGGAAAAACCCACCGTGGTAAAACAACAAAGTTAGGAAACTACTGCGAAAGCAAAGAGAGCTTCACTCCAAGTTTAAACGCAGCCAAAACCTCTCAGACAAACATAAGGTAAACGATGTCAAAGTTAGCGTAAGGAGGGCTATGCGTGAAGCGTTCAGTGAATTCGAAAGTAAAATTCTATGTACCGACTTGACAGAAAATCCTAGGAAGTTCTGGTCTTACGTTAAATCAGTAAGTGGATCGAAACAGCATATCCAGACACTCCGGGATGATGAAGGCATTGAAACAGAGGATGACACGCGTAAAGCTGAAATACTAAACACCTTTTTCCAAAGCTGTTTCACAGAGGAAGACCGCACTGCAAATCCTTCTCTAAATCCTCGCACAAACGAAAAAATGGCTGACATCGAAATAAGTGTCCAAGGAATAGAAAAGCAACTGGAATCACTCAACAGAGGAAAGTCCACTGGACCTGACGGGATACCAATTCGATTCTACACAGAGTACGCGAAAGAACTTGCCCCCCTTCTAACAGCCGTGTACCGCAAGTCTCTAGAGGAACGGAAGGTTTCAAATGATTGGAAAAGAGCACAGGTAGTCCCAGTCTTCAAGAAGGGTCGTCGAGCAGATGCGCAAAACTATAGACCTATATCTCTGACGTCGATCTGTTGTAGAATTTTAGAACATGTTTTTTGCTCGAGTATCATGTCGTTTTTGGAAACCCAGAATCTACTATGTAGGAATCAACATGGATTCCGGAAACAGCGATCGTGTGAGACCCAACTCGCTTTATTTGTTCATGAGACCCAGAAAATATTAGATACAGGCTCCCATTTAGATGCTATTTTCCTTGACTTCCGGAAGGCGTTCGATACAGTTCTGCACTGTCGCCTGATAAACAAAGTAAGAGCCTACGGAATATCAGACTAGCTGTGTGGCTGGAATTGAAGAGTTTTTAGCAAACAGAACACAGCATGTTGTTATCAATGGAGAGACGTCTACAGACGTTAAAGTAACCTCTGGCGTGCCACAGGGAAGTCTTATGGGACCATTGCTTTTCACAATATATGTAAATGACCTAGTAGATAGTGTCGGAAGTTCCATGCGGCTTTTCGCGGATGATGCTGTAATATACAGAGAAGTTGCAGCATTAGAAAATTGTAGCGAAATGCAGGAAGATCTGCAGCGGATAGGCACTTGGTGCAGGGAGTGGCAACTGACCCTTAACATAGACAAATGTAATGTATTGCGAATACATAGAAAGAAGGATCCTTTATTGTATGATTATATGATAGCAGAACAAACACTGGTAGCAGTTACTTCTGTAAAATATCTGGGAGTATGCGTGCGGAACGATTTGAAGTGGAATGATCATATAAAATTAATTGTTGGTAAGGCGGGTACCAGGTTGAGATTCATTGGGAGAGTCCTTAGAAAATGTAGTCCATCAACAAAGGAGGTGGCTTACAAAACACTCGTTCGACCTATACTTGAGTATTGCTCATCAGTGTGGGATCCGTACGAGATCGGGTTCACGGAGGAGATAGAGAAGATCCAAAGAAGAGCGGCGCGTTTCGTCACAGGGTTATTTGGTAACCGTGATAGCGTTACGGAAATGTGTAACAAACTCAAGTGGCAGACTCTGCAAGAGAGGCGCTCTGCATCGCGGTGTAACTTGCTGTCCAGGTTTCGAGAGGGTGCGTTTCTGGATGAGGTATCGAATATATTGCTTCCCTCTACTTATACCTCCCGAGGAGATCACGAATGTAAAATTAGAGAGATTAGAGCGGGCACGGAGGCTTTCAGACAGTCGTTCTTCCCGCGAACCATACGCGACTGGAACAGGGAAGGGAGGTAATGACAGTGGCACATAAAGTGCCCTCCGCCACACACCGTTGGGTGGCTTGCGGAGAATAAATGTACATGTAGATGTAGATGTAGAAGAATGAGAATTACTGAGCAACAACTGCGGTATGAAATTTGAATGTATCTTATCTTTTAAGCTGAAATACTTTTCATAATGAAATTTATTTACGAAAAATGTTAAAATTATTCACGAAAGATAACACTATTTACGAAATAAAATTAAAAGTCTTTATTAAATAATACTCTCACAGTATATAGCAAGAGCTATTTATTTGATGTTAAGTATCAACTGATGAAGCTTTTACAATAGGTGCTAATATAGATGTAGATAGTTCACTGCTACTGCAACGGAAGTTAGTTTACTTCACAGCCACTACACAATCGAGATAAATCGTGGTATCTGTCACAATTCTTTCAGCTAGTAGTTTTGTGAAATGCTGAAGTTATACAGAAATAGTAATTCCAAAAATTAATTGTATATTCGTAAAACTAAATATTTAAACTTAGTTTTCTCATACAGTAATGTTGCGACCTATTATCTTATGCGTATGGATATACTACTATGGTTTTTGCCGTAAATGTACTAAGATAAAAGCTATGTAGCAACGAAACTGTAGATAGCAACGTCTAAACTATTAATTTCTGGGCGACAGTTCCTGAAGTTATAACAATCACTCTAGTGTAACGAAAAATCTTGAAGGACTTGTTCCCTTTATTATTTACAGGATGCTGTAATCCCGACAATAAAGTATTCCTAAAATCAAAGTGCATTGCCCCTGCCTTCTAATTTCGCATTATACGTCACCCTTAACAATAATACGAAAGCCACTAGTATCTTCTGGGAGCCGCATTTCGGTCAATAGGTCTGTATTTTAACTGCCTTGTCTGTAGAGATGTCACTGCATCACATGAACATCAACACAATGAGTAAAACAGATTACAAGAAACTTTTTGTTGATAGCAAACTGTACTATTGTTGATGAATGTGTAGTGGTTTCTTCCCTGAATACAATCTTTACATGTCACTGTAAAATGAATTCGCTACACATAGCGCTAACTGTACATCAGATTAATTAATTAGTTTGATATGAGCACAGAATTGTACACCTTTGCTGCACTCGTATGAAATGAGCCCCTCAAGGCGTAGCGGCAACAGCGGCTGAATCATAAAACGTTGCAAGTAAGCTATTGAATACAAACCCACTTCCGATGCTACGAGGGTCACTCCAAAAGAAATGCACACTATTTTTGTAAAAATACAGTTTTCATTCTGCATGTGTGAAAAAAGTTTTACGGTGTGTAGATACATCCTTCCCGCTTCTTTTCAAACTTAGTTCAACCTGTCCCCGTGAGTGGCGCCGTCACAGCATGTCTTCCAGATGGCTGCTACACTTGACGTTCGTCAGAAGTAGCGTGCTGTCATAGCATTCCTGTGATGTGAAAACTAGACAGTGGGAAACATCCAAAGAGGTTGGAAAAGGTGTATGGAGATGCTGCTGTCGATCGCAGTACAGTTAGTCAGTGAGCAAGCAGGTTACGTGATGAAAGTGAGCACAGCAATATTGAGGATTGTCCTCGCAGCAGCAGGCCTCATACTGAACATACTCCAGACAATGTGCAGTGAGTTAACGAATTGGTGACTGCTGACAGACGCATCACAGTGAACAAATTGTCACGCTACGTTGGGACAGGGAAAGGAAGTGTTTGCAGAATACTGAAAGGGTTGGCGTTAAAAAAGGTTTGTGCCAGGTGGGTTCCCAGGATGTTGACAGTTGCTTACAAAGAAACAAGAAAAATGGTATGCAGCGAACTTTTGGAACAGTACGATAATGGTGGAGATGAATGTCTTGGAAGAATTGTGGCAGTTGATGAAACATGGCTCCATCATTTTTCACCAGAGACGAAGAGGCAATCAATGGAGTGGCATCGTGCAAATTCACCCAAGGAAAAAAAGATTCAAAACCACACCTTCTGCTGGTAAAGTTATGGCTACAGTGTTTTTCGATTCCGAAGGACTCTTGCTTGTGGACATCATGCCAAATGGAACCACCGTAAATTCTGATGCATTTGTGACCACACTGAAGAAACTTCAAGCTCGACTGAGTCGTGTTCGACCACATCGGCAAAAGCAGGATGTTTTGCTGTTGCGCGACAATGCACAGCCACATGTCAGTCAAAAAACCATGGAAGCGATCACAAAACTTGGATGGACAACACTGAAACAACTGGCTTACAGTCCTGACCTGGCTCATTGTGACTATCATCTCTTTGGGAAACTGAAAGACTCTCTTTGTGGAACAAGGTTTGAAGATGATGACTCCCTTGTGCACGCTGCCCAACAGTGGCTCCAACAGGTTGGTCCAGAATTTGACTGTGCGGGTATACAGGCGCTGGTTCCAAGATGGCGTAAGGCAGTTGAGAGGGATGGAAATTATGTGGAGAAATGAAAATATTGTTCCTAAAGAATGTATCGGCACACTGTAAAACCTTCAAACATGTAGAATAAAAGATGGATTTAAAAAAATAGTGTGCATTTCTTTTGGAGTGACCCTCGTATTTCTCATTTGCAGTTTTGATTTCCTGCTAGAAAATATATCCTAAACTAACTTATATTGACGAGCAAGCAAGTGTAAGCCGAAGCAATAAACTCTGTATATTATTTATGCATATTGTGATGGAGCTCATTTCACATTGTTTCTGTGTTTAATGCAGATACATCTCTACTATAGTTATTGAGTTCTGAAGACAGACCCAAACTAATACTTTAGACACTACTTCTGGTTTGCTATATTGATTTTTTCTATAGATTGTAAGTTAAACATCCATTCTTTCATTCTGTACCATTGCTGTCTGTTTCTGTGTGTGTGTTTTAAAATGATAGCAGCTGTGTTAAAAAAACCACTACTCTTCCTCATTTGATCATACTAAGCATCTATGTAACTTCACCTGTTTCAGAAAACACCTCAGCTTCCTACATTCTGGAGAAGTTGAAACCTGTTCCAAATGAGCTTTTGTGTTAATCAGGATTAATTATAGTAAGTATTGCTTAAAAAGTACTGTTCTGCTTCGAGTTTGAATATTTGGGGACTTCCAGTTTCCTGCCTGGCGTCTACTGGCAAACCTTTAAAATCTTTTGCATCAGAAAATAATTCTGTACCATAGGCAGGGACATCTAATAAATGTGGAAATCATTTTTGCATCTAGTATTATTGTTATGAATTTCACATTTCATCTAATTTTCAGTTAAGTGCAAAAATCCCAAGGCCCCTGAAAAGGCTTTTGTTAAATGTTTGGTTTTCGAATTCACATGATTTTGTTACTGTATTCTTCTTTGAAGTAATTATTTTTGGACCTTAGATACTTCATCTCAAAAGATTATACCATATTACAGTTGTTAGTGAAAGTATGCAAGGTACGTTAGCAATCTAGTCTGCAGGTCAACATAATCAGACTATTTTGTGTGCAGTGGGCGCTCTGAGCATTTTGGATAACTTATCCATGTGCTGGTGCTACCTGAATTCGTCATAGATGCATGAGAATTTCACTCATAGAGTTTTTAGAATGGGCCAATTGATCTCTCCTATGGGCTCCTGCAAGTCGTTTTTATTTGTCTGGAATTCCAAATGTATGAGTTCTTATAAGATTAAGTATGAAACTGTTTACTGGAATTCATTGTAAACCTGTCACCTTTCTTTTTTGTTTGTGTCTGGCATGGATGTGTTTGAGCCTGTACTGTTATCCACAGTAAACATCACAGTTTTCATAGAGTACCCATTCCACCTTTGGGAAATCATTTACGTATTACCAGGACATGAAGCTTAACAGGTTACCATATGCAATGTTTCCAAACTCTGAATTTACTTTTCATACTGCATTATTGTTAGTAGTAGGGTGAAAGAATTCTGCCCCACTTTTGATATCAAATACATGTGAAAATTAATTAATTGTGACAGCTGATTGCTTTATGACCTTAACCTATTGTTCTGCTAAGTGATTTTTTATGTAACCCCTCCCCTACCCATTAACTTATTGTTATACTAATTGTTTTACAACCAGCTGGGGATAATCTGTCCTTCTGAGAAACGCTGAGTCCTTCCCCTCTTCTTAACCTGTTGTTATGATAATTCATTTATGATTCCATGCAGATTAATTTATGACCCCCTCAAGATAATCTGTCTTTCTGGGAAAACCCCACCCCGCATCCCTCCCCATCCTCCTTCTTCACTCCTTTGGGAAACCCCCAACCCCTACCACCTCCCCCTTGCTGGCACCAGCACACCTTTGATATCAAATTAACTGATTAATTAATTTAGTCGATAAATTAATTGACCCCTCCCCTCAGGGGAATTTATATATGTTATACAATACTGTTGTATATTGACATTCATGGCATGCGCTACACAGTTTAAGTAATGGCTAATGTAATATGGTTGCTTAAAACATTTTAAACCTTATCCTTGAAGATGGTCCAAGACTGGAACCAGTTAATATTTAGGCTTAAAATAAAAGCAGCTAGTGATTCAATTATGCATTTTATACAAACAGTATTTACAATGTGCTTCTGTGTAATCTCTACCAACCACAACCATGCACTGTCAGCTAACAAATGCCTTACAGAATAGTTGCTGCATGGTTTTTAATAACATTCTGCTTTACATCTATTGAGCTAGTAGGGGTACATACAAGTTGACAGCTGTCTTTGATGCTTTCCTGGAAAATGGAACCATCTGCCTCTAGATTGACATAGATCTGCAGTAAAGGATGATAGAAAGGATATGGAGTAATCGGTTGAGAAGGATGGTAATGTGGTATGATTTAATGGTAGACTAATGATGCATTCCAGAAAGATGGAGATGTTGCAGCAGGTCATTAATCACACATTTCACCGTTTTTTTCCGTGTTCTCTCACATATACCAGTTGTGCGGTATAACCTGCATTTGACTCTTACACAACTGGGTGTTCTGTGTGTGACAGAGCGTTATCTACCTGCGATCTTTAACAGCACACCTCTCTATATCGCAGTAAGCAGACGACTTCAAACACATGTGTGATGAATTGTGTTTGCCAAGCTGATGGAAAACCTATTTTGTCACCGTCCTCTAGATGAAAAAAGATGTATGCGAAGTACTCCATTCCCTGCCACATGTTGGACATAAATCGCGACCTCATTTTCATAGCTGCAATGAATCTAAGTTAATGACAGGGGTTTGTGAGGTACTGCAATCCCTGTGTATACATTTGCTTCACAGATGTCGTCTGTGGAAGAGACTGTCTTCTGTTCAAGCAGTTAGTGCAGCAGGGTGTGTTATTTCACATGTTAACAGCCACTGCTATGTGTTTGACTGTCTTCTCATAACATGTCATTGTGTCATGCATTTTTTGAGGCTGAAAATCATTTCGTTGGACTGATGCAAGAATATCACAATTTTCGAACTGTAATCAGATGTGACCACTGGGTGCTATATGCCTCTGGAAAGCTATATAGTGCATAGTACGCAAAGAATCTATGTTTTGTTTTTCCTTTGATGTTGAAGGTAGTAAGTAGTTTTATCATCTTAAATTTCTCATCATAGTAGTGGGACAGAAAATTGCAGGGTGAATGTATGTCATGTATCGAAAATATATTTCCTGTATTGGAGTATTAACAGTATTTCATTCCACACAAGTAATATAACAGAAACTACACTGCTTTAACAATATAGCATGCTTAAGTGCAGAGCCATGTAGCCTTAGGAGTGTGTGTTTATGTTCTACAATCATTTCTCTGTTCCCAGTACCTTCTTTGTTGGTTGGTTGAGACTGATTGATTTGGGGGAGGGGACCCAACAGCGAGGTCATTGGTCCCATCAGATAACGAAAGGATGGGGAAGGATATCAGCTGTGCCCTTTCAAAGCAACCATCCCAGCATGTGCCTGAAGCAATTTACGGAAATCATGGAAAACCTAAATCAGGATGCAAGTTTGAACCGTCGTCTTCCTGAATGCAAGTCCAGTGTGCTAACCCCTGTGCCACCTCACTTGGCACCTTCTTGGTATGGAATCCAAACACACAACAATTCTACAAAATTGATATCCCAAGTAATTTAAGTAAAATGTTTCAAACTCCTTCTGTCTGTAGCTCCATTATACATAAATCATAAGTTTCTTCTTCATCTTAACCATCAGTACTATCAAATGTCTCAGGTTCACATCTACTATACAGCAATAAGGAGTGATAAACTCCTAAGAATGCCAGAGTGTGTGTAACTGGACAGGTGATGCGAGTAAGACTGGTACAGAACAATCTTCACAAAATGGCAGTTACAGTATTGGAACTTCGCAGAATGGCAGTTACAGTGTTGGAATGAGAATACCGGTCTAAATCACTAGCATCGGTCAGAACAAGTTTGGAACACGTTTTATACTCTTTGTGAAAGCAAATTATTGAAGTGTATTCATTAAATGGATTACTTGGAACTGAGTTTGTTCTTTTCCTTCATGAGACATCGAATGTAGTGGGCACAGTACGCACCTAATTCTGGTTAGTTCCAAATGAAATCGAAGACAATGCTGCAGGGAGACTTGGTTAAAGACAGAAGAAGAGTTCAGAGATGGCTGTAGAGAGGCCATCTAGAGTTTTGCTCAGGGTCCTTAGCTGATAGGTTCAACGAGTGGGCAGCTCATTTCAAAATAGAGGGGAGAGTGCTAGATCTTTGAATCTGCACTTTCTCCTATGAATGTGATAGTAAGGAAGTGAGGCAAATCGTAATAAAATCCTACCGAATTTAAAAAAGTGCTTTGGCTAAAAAAAATAGTTCTCACACCTCCTCTCTGCTAATGAATATTTCCTTAACATGATTCACGATATGTCCATATGTACATTATCCTTGCAGAGTAATGGAGGAGGTGGTTTAGCAATAATACAGAAATTGAGAACCATGCTGCAACATCCCTGGCTGACAACATCAAAAGATCTATGCAATGAGGCATTTTGTTAATGCAACAACTCGTCAAGAGTGGTGGTTTGGACTTTTAGTAATTGAATAAAATGCATTGAAATACGGAAAATCCGCTAAAATTAAGAAAATTGATGGAAAACGCGTAAAATTGATGAAAATACAATAAAAATGTTGAGGGATGAGGGTGCTTATATGCTCACCTGGATGTATGAAAATGACCCATTCCCTCGCCAGTAGAATTGACAGCTGGTGGTGCGTACTATCTGTGCTCTATAGGCTTAAGTCCTGCAGAGTATCCCTAGTTCCACATGCGATTATAAGCTGTAAGTCATAAAAATGAAAGACGTAGTGTCCAAAGCTTTTGGGCGTCAGAATGACTACCACCTAGGACTCCAAAACAGCGATCCATAAGCACCACCAAAATGAGGAATCACTTCTCTGGGTCTCTTCAAAAACAGAACACGAAGACATCAGCTACCACGTCACTAAGGAAGATGAGGTTAAATATAGAGGTCATCACCTTTGGATAGCTGTTTGAAAGCACCCCACAGTGCCGCAGAGTCTTCCAGTATCATTATATTGAGCTGTTGAAACGTCCCCTTAGAACAATTTATACACGAGACTGTGCTTAACCTGACACACAATAATTTTAGCGCAACGCAATCTGACTATCAAAGATCCCTGCAAAAGAATGGCCCTGAGTAACATTAAACTACACCTTTCAAAAATCACTTACCTCACAAAAATCTTGATTACTCGAACTACTGCAATACAGCGAGCACCACTACTGCCAGCTAAATAAAAGATTCAAACTACGGAAGGCACTAACTACTGATAGGGATAGTTAGCAAATGAAAGATTTTAATAGAGAACAAACAATGTATTTACCTTAATATCATCACAAGTCATAATATATGTAATTTCAAAACTCCGCCATCTCTCTCCTCACATCCACCACTGCTGGCGGCTCACCTCTAACTGCGCAACGCTACGCGCTGTTCACATCCAGCTGCCGCTGCCCAACACTACAATGGCAGACAACAATGCAAACTAGCCACAGACTGCACACAGCACAGCCAGTGATTTCATTTTCATACAGAGAGCGCTACGTGGCGGCGGCGTTAGCAATATAAGAACCTAAACAGCCTACTTACATAAAGAAAACATAAACATCCTACTTACACTGTCTTCCATATTTTTGTAAATAATAAACACCACCTCTATTTTTTTATTTCAACCATCATGTGTGTTATGGGAGCAGCTTAACTTACACCATGCGATGTCCAGCTTTCTGTGTGAGCCGATGGACTGAAACATATTAATGTCAGTTCAGCACTTGACACAGACCTCAGAGTCGAGGTAGAAAAACAAAATATATGGCGGTATACAAAGCTGTAGTCATTCACTGCTTAGATGTATTACAGCAAAAAAGCAAAGTATCAAACTGCTTATGAAAGAACAACACAGGAACCCTCTCATGTGATTGACAGTCTGTGGGATATGGTCCTCCTCTAGCATGGGTGACAAAACTTTTACATAGGTCTCCGCAAGCGACTTTGATCACTGACCACCTGCTTCAGTGAACCGATATGTGTATATATAATATGCTCGACATCAACATGCAGACAGTTTATTTGTTTTCGGTGCATCCAAAGAGATGCAGTAATATCTTACAGAGTTTGTAAGTAGGCTGTTTATGTTTTCTTTATGTAAGTAGGCTGTTTATGTTTTCTTTATGTAAGTAGGCTGTTTAGGTTCTTATATTGGTAACGCCGCTGTGCTGTGTGCAGTCTGTGGCTAGTTTGCATTGTTGTCTGCCATTGTAGTGTTGGGCAGCAGCAGCTGGATGTGAACAGCGCGTAGCGTTGCGCAGTTGGAGGTGAGCCGCCAGCAGTGGTGGATGTGGGGAGAGAGATGGCGGAGTTTTGATAATTTGTAATACTGGATGTCAATTATGAATATTAAGGTAAGTACATTGTTTGTTCTCTATTAATATCTTTCATTTGCTAAATATCTCTATCAGTAGTTAGTGCCTTCCGTAGTTTGAATCTTTTATTTAGCTGGCAGTAGTGGCGCTCGCTGTATTGCAGTAGTTCGAGTAACGAAGATTTTTGTGAGGTAAGTGATTTCTGAAAGGTATAGTTTAATGTTACTCAGGGCCATTCTTTTGCAGGGATTTTTTGATAGTCAGATTGCGTTGTGCTAAAATTATTGTGTGTCAGGTTAAGCACAGTCTTGTAGAAATTGTTCTAAAGGGGACGTTTCAAGTTCTCTACCAGGTGATGTTAGTGAAGTTTTTATACTGCATAGTTTTACTCTGTTGGGCGTCATAAAAATAACGAAGAGAGAGAAAGAGAGCGACTGTGCTGTCAGCATTGCACTCTGGTATTTCTAACATAGCAATCATAGGAATCTGATGATGGAGATCAGGACCTGTATCGGGTGATATTATAGACCGTCATTTGATAGTGATGAATTCTATGTTATGGTTCTGAATTTCTTGGTATAGTACACATATTGTCCTCTTGTACATTAGGGTACTATTTGTGATCATGTGACGGGTGGAGGACTAGACAGCCTTCTAACTAATAGAACAGTGCTGTCGGAAAGTGACGGAATTTCGAGAGAATTAGCAGGGGTCTGTGACTTGGCGGGGGACATCTCTTACCCATGGAATTAATATGAATTCAGATACGATAGATCGAAGTCTGGAAGATTCGTGAGAGTATGGCAGTAAACGAGACTGACATGAAAGGAGGGTTGACAGGTGAGCTCTGTACCACTTCTTCTAAGTGTTGTGGGCAAACATATTACAACTTCACATATCGTCTAGCGAAATAAGTACAATGAGAAAATTAGGAGGTAATATGAAGATTTTTACTGAGAGACTATCAGCAGCAGAAGTTCTGTCTTTTGTTTTCTCAGTAAATAAAAGCAAACATTCTTCTGTGAGTTTTGCGTGCCTATAAATGGATGGAGTGACATCTTAATAGATAGACTAAATTTACATTTACATATATATGCTTACTTCACGGTGTGTGGCGGACAGTACCCTGTACCACTACCAGTCATTCCCTTTTCTATCCACTCACAAATAGAGCGAGGGAAAAAGACTGCTATATGCCGCCTTATGAGCACTATTTCTCGTTTCTTATCTTCGTGGTCCTTATGTGAAATGTATGATGGTGGTTGTAGAATCATCCTGCGCTCAGTTTCAAATGTCGGTTCTCAGTAGTGTTCGTTAAAAGAAAGGAACATCGTTTTCCCTCCAGGGATTCCCATTTGAGCTACCTGGCAAGAGTAATCCGACTGCTGAAAAAAGTTACTCTCTATGTAAAGTGACGCTAATGATCAATTTAATTAATTAGCATATCAGTTTGATGTCAGTGACATGCCGCTGGGTGGGTGGAAGTGAGGGCTGGAGTTCCACGGATATGATTCGAAAGTTGGAGCGGTAATCAGGCATTTTTTGTTGGGC
Source organism: Schistocerca cancellata (assembly GCF_023864275.1). NCBI lineage: Eukaryota > Metazoa > Arthropoda > Insecta > Orthoptera > Acrididae > Schistocerca > Schistocerca cancellata. Next base: position 583,912,863 of record NC_064630.1, on the reverse strand, counting down.
GATATTGTTTAACGAATTTTCAATCTTCCACCTACACAGGGAAAGAGGACCATCGTAATAAAATGAGCTATGTTACGGAATTTATATAGTGACACATACACTACTGGCCGTTAAAATTGCTACACCACGAAGATGACGTGCTACAGACGTTTCCGACTTTGATAAAGGTCAGAGTGTAGCCTATTGCGATTGCGGTTTATCGTATCGCGACATTGCTGCCTGCGTTGGTCGAGATCCAATGACTGTTAGCAGAATATGGGATCGGTGGGTTCAGGAGGGTAATACGGAACGCCGTGCTGGATCCCAACGGCCTCGTATCACTAGCAGTCGAGATGACAGGCATCTTATCCGCATGGCTGTAACGGATCGTGCAGCCACTTCTAGATCCCTGAGTCAACAGATGGGGACGTTTGCAAAACAACCATCTTCACGAACAGTTCGACGACGTTTGCAGCAGCATGGACTATCAGCTCGGAGATCATGGCTGCGGTTACTCTTGACGCTGCATCACAGACAGGAGCGCCTGCGATGGTATACTCAACGACGAACCTGGGTGCACGAATGGCGAAACGTCATTTTTTCGGATGAGTCCAGGTTCTGTTTACAGCATCATGATGGTCGCATCTGTGTTTGGCGACATCGCGGTGAACGCGCATTGCTAGCGTGTATTCGTCATCGCCATACTGGCGTATCAGCCGGCGTGATGGTATGGGGTGCCATTGGTTACACGTCTCGGTCACCTCTTGTTCGCATTGACGGCACTTTGAACAGTGGACGTTACATTTCAGATGTGTTACGACCCGTGGCTCTACCCTTCAATCGATCCCTGCGAAACCCTACACTTCAGCAGGATAATGCACACCCGCATGTTGCAGGTCCTGTACGGGCCTTTCTGGATACAGAAAATGTTCGACTGTTGCCCTGGCCAGCACGTTCTCCAGATCTCTCACCAATTGAAAACGTCTGGTCAATGGTGGCCGAGCAAGGCCGAGCAACTGGCTCGTCACAATACGCCAGTCGCTACTCTTGATGAACTGCGGTATCGTGTTGACGCTGCATGGGCAACTGTACCTGTACACGCCATCCAAGCTCTGTTAGACTCAATTCCCAGGCGTATCAAGGCCATTATTACGGCTAGATGTGGTTGTTCTGGATACTGATTTCTCAGGATCTATGCACCCAAATTGCGTGAAAATGAAATCACATGTCAGTTCTAGTATAATATATTTGTCCAATGAATACCCGTTTATCATCTGCATTTCTTCTTGGTGTAGCAATTTTAATGGCCAGTAGTGTAGTATAAATCTGATATTCACAACTTCTCTGCACTGTTGCCTACAAAGGCTTCGTATGTGAGGAAGCTTTTGGTTACTTTAAGAGAGTTCGAAAGTGAAGAAGAATCCTGTGACAGAGGTAGATCTTAGCATATCATCATGAACCAAAACTAAGTTTAATATTCTAGGCTGTGATGCAGTACATAAAAGATATTAAACTGATTAGAACAGATTTTTAACTGATGAGATGATACTTTGAGGAAATATAGCGTATGCCATACAGTTAGAGGATTTCTCCAACAAGTAACGATAATTTAGTGACATGAAAACGCGTGTGTGCTCAGATTTCTTCTGTCTTCGAAAATAACTCGTATAAAAGGGAGAAATCTACATTTAACGTGAGAAATTTGAGATGTGTAGTCAACGACATCCTTGTCTCGGATTGAGTAAAGTGCATTTTTTTAAACTGGGAAGTATATGTCGAGGTGGTATTACAATTATAACTGTATGTTCCAGCCGTGCCTGCCTGTCGCACAGCGCGCTGCGCCCGGCAGCACAAGTGGGCACCAGGTTTTGGCGGACCGGAAGTCACTGATTAGCTTACCCTATGAAGGACAGTAAGTTACAAAGAATTCTCTCCCTGTTGGCTCTCGCCCCCGCCCGCAATTTTCGGCGGCAGCTCTCCTGGATTACTGATTAGCAAAGTGATGAGTCTGCCGGGAGAGCAGCGACAGAGGCGGACGCGTGTGTTGTGTGGAAAGACTCAATACGATAGGTGTTTGTTCTGGACGGTTATTGCCACCATGTAAGTTGATCTGTTGACCGTTTGGAGACGGTCTCTCCAACCTCCGAACATTCACTATGGCCTTGGTGGATGAGCATGCAGCTGCCAATGTGTGTGCCGGTCTTTCCTGACAGGCAGCCACATGCTGACATGATGTCCCAGCCGGCAGCGCGGCCATGGCTCTCGGCAGTCAGCGGACGGTGTGCTTTTCACAATCACAAGTGTGTGAGATTGGTAGCAGTTTTTCAGCAGATACGTTTAGTGGAAACGTTGTGATAGAGGATGGTGCTTCTGTTGTCAAATGTACTTGCATACAGGTCCTCAGATATATTCAGCACTACGATGTATTTGTGGCAGAAATTTAATTACTTGATTTGCAAAATTTTTGTGTGTGATTGTCTAACGTTGAAAATAAGTTTTTATTATGATGAAGCATCCTGAAGTGGTGGTGAGTGTTTTAAGCAATCTATTTGACTCCTGTATATTTTTAACCAATTAATTAGATAGGTTAGTGCAACTGGACAATTTCCCTTTTTTTATTATTCAAATTGCGTCAGCTCTTCCTTTGTCCCCATCACAAGCCACTAGGAACACAATATTTTGAGGAGGGACGATAAACTCTGTCTCTGTGTTTGGAGATGTTGAGTCACACCCACAAAGCAGAAGTAGCTCTTGAGAGGGACAGAGACAGGAAGCGAGTCTGCAATTTCCCGATCAGCAGAATGCCGCCACTTGGTCTTTTGTCTGGCGACGCAAGATTAAAGGAGGCCGACATCTGGTCCGTGCTCAGTGTTATTTAGTGTCGTGATCTGTAGTTAGGACATTTGGCAGCTTTTGTCCTCCAAATGACAGACACACGTGCGGGAGAACTCAAACGGCGGCTACTATACCGCACTTCATTCCATTCCTTGGTGCTCATAGTTATTATATCTTGGGAAGCGGGCATGGAAGGTGCAGATGTGAGCTCTGCCCGAATGAGGAAATATAACAGTGCAGTGGAATCACAAATGACTGACTGAGCGGCTCCGCTGCTGGCTTTTGAACTGCGCCCGCGATCGTTGATAGGCCACCAGGACAGGCATTGTATATAACAAGCGCTACATCGGCGGTAGCAGCGTTCGCAGCTTAGAAACGTGTCATCTAGCAGTCTTTATCGAGATCCAAGTCTTCCAGCAGTCTTTCAGACCTGTCGAGCCGGGATACCAGACTAATTTCCTTCTTTCCACAGTCTCCGTTTATCTCCTCCTCGCCCTCTCTTAGTCCATCTCGTCCTCCTTCCCCCTTCCCGCTCTCCCTGTCCATCACATAAAAATATATGTAATTCGAAAGAATAAATTTGTGAAAAAAATTGGCTAATGGTTTGAATTATCCACTATCGTAGTTAAAATTGTAACTTGGTGGTAAGAGCTTATGGGACCAAACCGCTGAGGTCATCGTTCCCTAAACTTACAGACCACTTAATCTAACTTACGGTAAGGACAACAAACACACCCTTACCCGAGGGAGGACTCGACGGAGGAAGCCATGGGGACCGTGACAAGACGCCCTAGACCGCTCATTTTTACAGCAGAGCATTTTCTTTCTCACAGTCAGTTTCACTGAAAATCTGTGCAATGTTGTTTAAAAAATATTTAGTCTATGTCTGTATGAATGTTTAACAGAGTATCGTCTAAAATTTGAAGTATATCGATCAAGAATTTTTCGAGCTTTTTGCTAACAAAATTTCACTATTGTGTGTGTGTGTGTTTACTAGAGTAATGTGTAAAAATCTGAAGAAAATTGGTCAAGTACATTTTGAAATTTTTGGTAAAAATGTTTCCATTTGTACAGGGTAAACATGAATAAAACTGGCAAACTGAAGGGACGGATTTCTGATTGGCAATAGAGGAAAAAAGGTCCTGTGAACATGTGTCCGGAAATACATCGTCGCCGCCGTAGATGGTGTTATGAAATGGAAGTTCCTCTGACCAGGTGACATGTGTTTCTTGTGTGCTGCAGCTGTCTTGATGCAGCATATCGTAAGCAGTAGAATGGTCCGGTATTCATATCGGGAAAAAGCTGAGATGGTGTTTGTGTACAGCCAAGCAGATGGAAACGGTCGAGAGGCAGCACGGTTATACCAAAGCAAATACACTCACAACACCAATCACATCACATAACATTTCACACAACATTTGAAATGTTATATGATGTGGTTGGTGTCCGTCAGGGTTCTTGTTTTGTTACAGCCGTGCTGCCTCTCGACCGTTTCCATCTGCTTGGCCGTACACAAACACCATCCCGGGTTGTTCCCGACGTGAATACTGGACCATCCTGCTGCTGCTGCTTGTACTACTCTGTCTATCAGACAGCCTACAACACACAAGGAACACACGTCACGTGGTCAGAGGAACTTTCATTCTTTAACGCCATTTACCATGGCAATGATGGATTTCCGAACACATATTCATAGGGCCTTGTTTCCTCCATTTCCAGTCAGGAACATTTCCTTCCTGTTTGTCGGTTTTATTAATGTTCGCCTTATAGCCAACTGTTGTCATTGTCTGTCCAAATGTTCATTAGAGCACGATGAAAAAATTTGAAGGAAATCGGTCAAGAACTTTTCAAAGTTTTGTGGTTACAAAGTTTTCCCTTTATAAATTACATATTTGTTTATATATTATATATATTTAAAAAAGGTGTATAAAAATACGCAGATACTTACATGTAACATTACGACAAAATTGCAAAGCAATTGGTGAAGAAGTTCAAGAGATTTAAGACTTTGAACAAACGAACATGAGATTTTTGCTAAGAACTTATCCCCTTTATATATTACATCCATATTTACATACCATACGGCGCTCCCGTAGGTATTCGAATGCAACATTGTGTCAAAATTACAAAGCATCGACGATGAACTTTCGGAGATGTAAGATTTTGAGCAAACAAACATTTACATTTTTATTTATGTAGATGACACGCACAATTAAGATGTGACCCTATTCCTGCCTTGACTTCCGTAAATTTTTAGTTCTTATATTAACATTTTATGACCCACACAGTCGGCGGCCTTAACAAAGTCTCAGAAAATACTAACAGGGTATTTTTTCTTGTTCCGTTCTTCCAAAACCGAGTTTGCAAGATCATATTATCACTTTTCTTCCAAGGAATTATTCATGGGAGCTTCAATGAATAGTTATGAAAATGTTATTGTCAGCAAAGAGGTTCAGCTTTCTGATGTAAGCTAACTTGAGCAGAAATGAAAACTGATCTCTGCTGGTGGAGTATACTGTGCTTGTCTCAGTAAATGTAATGAATCTGTTTTTATAAAGTATATTTTAACTGTGTAGAGATTCTTGTGGTTATAACATTGGTTTGGACAATATTTTCGTGAGACAAACACATTTAGAATTTTGTTCAAATGTTTCATATGGTCATCCTTGGTCATCTTCATATCAGTGTGCAGAGGAGTAGCCACAGTCACACTGAGGACTACGCATTGTCAATGACAGACAATGAGACTATGCTACTATGTTGCACATTTAAGAGCATTTGATACAGATTTGATTCGATCTGCTTTTAATAGCCCATCTTCTGTTTCTCTGTTTTCTGTTACTGTTTGAAAGACCTCATTGAATTTAGTGGCACATGACTTGGATCCAATATTGTCCGCTTTACAACTGCTGTCATCATGGAGATGAACATCACACAAAGAGAGCCCATGACACACTTCTTCCCATTGTTCGTCCAATGCAGTCTTTCTGAACAATGTGCCTGAATTAACGTTTATTATTATGTAATTGTGTTCTTTTACCTTATTACTCAAACCGATTGTCGTGGATGTTTTAATGCTATAATTTGACCATCAAAGCAATAGTATTAATTGTTGTATTCTCATCTGCTCCGTGAAAGAACTGGGTTTAGAAATAAATTTAGTTGCTGTTGCATTATGTCCCTTTCTTGTTAATAAATTTACTACAGGGCTCTGGTTCTGAGCACTATGGGACTTACCATCTATGGTCATCAGTCCCCTCGAACTTAGAACTACCTAAACCTAACTAACCCAAGGACTCCACACAACACCCAGTCATCACGAGGCAGAGAAAAAAATTACTACAGGGATAGAAACAAAGTTAGCTGTAATTAACGTTAGGTGTCCTTGATCAGTGCTAGTCAAGATGAAACCTATATTCATATTCAACATACAATGATTTCCCAATCGTTTCTGTCCCGATTTCTGGGATGGAGTACCGCGGAAACGGAGAAGCTGGTAGACTGATCTTATACTACTGTAGTGAGCGTCAATGGAAAGCAGTTGAGGGACAGTGAACCGACTACCAGGCAACGGCGTCCGCTCTTCATCACAGAATGTGGAGCTTGGATTCTTGCCCACTCTGTAAAACATAATAGACATTACATAACAATGCTGCTGCAGGCACAAGTTTCTCGGAACACTTCGTTCAGCTCACATTGTTGAACATGGGATTGCGCAGCAGGTGACCTATCAATGTTCCCTTTTGGATACAACGATGTTGTCTGTTACGATTAGACTAATCGAGATTGGACCATGAGTCATTGGAGGGGTGTTACCTGGTCAGATGTTTCATCAGGTCGATGGTCGTGTCTGGATACGCCATCATCCAGGCGAACAGCTTCTCAAACTATGAACGCAAACTGGTGGGAGAAGTATTATGCTTTGGGGGACATTCACTTGGATCTCCATTAGACCTGTGGTAGCAGTCCCAAGGTACTATGACAGCTGTGGACAGTGTACACGCTATTGCGACCATCTGCATCCATTTATGTTTTATGTCTTCCCCGACATCGATAGCATCTTGGAGAAGAATAACTGTCTGTGTAACAAGATCAGATTCGTGCTACAGTGGTTTGAAAAGCATCATAGAGAACTCACGTTAATCTCTTAGCCATCAAATTCGCCTGATCTGAAATCGATGTAAATTGTCAGTAGCGCTATGGGGCACCAGCCTGTGTCGCATACATCAGGAAACTTACCAAGGACTCGTCGAATCCTTGCCGCGTAGAATCACTGTCATATTGGATGTTGGTCCAAATCAGGGCCAACACGCTGTACATAGGCAGGGAGAGGAGGATAAAGGTTGTTGGATTCTGCTTATGGCGACAATGATAGGAGGTCGAGTGGTCAGGAGTTGTGAGTGGGGATCCAGGGCTGCCGTTAAATGACAGAACAGAACGTCGCCGGATTTCTTTCTGTAGGGAAAATTGAAGGATGTTTGCTATTGTGATCCACCGACAACGCCTGACAACATGCGTCAGCGCATTGTCAATGCATGTGCGAACATTACGGAAGGTGAACTACTCGCTGTTGAGAGGAATGTCGTTACACGTATTGCCAAATGCACTGATGTTGACGGACATCATTTAGAGCATTTATTGCATTAATGTGGTATTTACAGGTAATCACGCTGTAACAGCATGCGTTCTCAGAAATGATAAGTTCACAAAGGTACATGTATCACATTGGAACAACCGAAATAAAATGTTCAAACGCACCTACGTTATGTATTTTAATTTAAAAGACTTACCTGTTACCAACTGTTATTCTAAAATTGTGAGCCATATGTTTGTGACTATTACAGCGCCATCTATCACAAAGCGAAAAAAGTGGTCCAACTAAAACATTCATATTTCTTTACGTACTACACGAATATGTAATAAAAAAAATGGGGGTTCCTATTTTTAAAAATGCAGCTGATACCCGTTAGACCTATGGCAACGCCATCTAGTGGGCCAATCATAGCGCCATCTGGTTTCTCCCTTCAAGCTAGACAAGTTTCGTTCTTTGTAGTTTTTTCTTTTGACGCTTATTTCCTGAGATATTTGGCCCGGTCACGATCAATGGACCACCCTGTATAATAGGTAGTAGTTTATTTCGTTAACATTAGTTGGGTAGTGGCTGGAGGCTGATCCCGGTACAGTGTATCACTGTCTGTGGCTGTTGCTAGTCTTATTGTGATTCGAAGTGCCTACTTGTAACCCTGTGAAGAACTAATTTTATGATATCTGTTTCTTGATTATCGCCCACGTGTGATGTCTCCTGGGCCGAGTAAAATTACTGATTTGGAATATATGGATGTGTTAGAACAAGTTTTTTATTATTACATTTGTGTGCCCATCGTAAGCAAGAATGATTCCTGGGCAGAATGTTGCTTATTTATGATTTTATCTGTTTAAGATATTTCTGTTGGTGTTGCATGAGCATCCATGTTATAATGTATGGCTGTAAATAAATTATTTAAAAATACAACCCCCAGCCCAATGGCCACCCCACCCAAATCCCGTGCTACACAACCAACACTTCGACGAAATTGTGTATGTATCCTTTATAGCTAATCCTGCCACTTGGTTCATAGGTCTGTGTCGTTCCACAATCTGGTTGTCGCAAGTAACCAGAAGGTCGAATAAGCTGAAATAAAAAAAAACTGTGCATCATGTGCATTCTGCTAAATTATTCGAGAATATGTACACGATGAGTGTCTGGTACTAAGTGTCAAAATTTAAGAGAAATACAAAACCATAAAGCGGAATGTTTTCTTCGTTCATTTAGTGTATGAACCAGTATGGGGTGGGAAATTGATCTGGAAGTGGAAGAATAGTTAATACTTTATACGAATCTTAACCAAGGTTTTACTGTGTAAGACATAAAGGAGCATAATATACAAAGCAGAGAGATACCAAGCTAGTTTATTTTTCCAGAAACATGGAAATACTATGTTTATATGTGGCAAATGCAACGAGAAATGAATGTAATTACAAACAGCATTGGATTGATGGACTGGAATGTCAACACGTTTGTTTAACTTGCTTGACACGATTTCATTGTGCAAGCGATGTTGCTATCATTATGTAGTAGTTCTTGAAGATGACGGGCGTGACGTCATCGCTGGCGAAGTTTCTATTAGGCCTGAGACTGCGGTACGGATTCTGCGAGGGTGGTAAGACAAAGTTCAATGCCCTATGATGCTGCAGCCTTTCTGCATCCTTGAGTACTTCCTCCGCAGTGTACGACGTAACCGCGACTGGGACACTAGGATCTTTCAACAGCGCTGTCACGGTGTCGGACCAGGAGTCTATATCCTTGTGACCATGCGGCCTGTACAGTCCAGCGTTGTAGGCACAGATGATGGTGGGCGGTATGTAGTCCTGCGAAGCGACGTACTCGTGGTAAAAGGTCTGTGGAGGGATTACCATTTCCACGGTGCGGCCTTTCTCCTGACACTGCGGGCACAGTGTGGATTGCTTCTGCAGTAGACCCCGCGCTTCCGGTGGCAGACTGCACACCTCGGGCCCGACGAAGACGAGGACTAGAGCTTTCAGGCTGGGAATTAGGTGCAGCAGGAATGCCTCCCACTTGTCGGCTCTTTCCATTTCGAACGACCACTCTGCGCCCACGAAATGGACAACCAGCTTCTCCGTAGTTCCGCTGACTTTATTCGACTTTTGAAGCGCGAAGAGAGCAGTGAGTGGCCCGGTGGCAATTTCGGAGAGCACTGCTCGCTCTAAGGGACTGGCGTCCACACCGCCGGAAAGCTTCAGCAGGTCCGACTGCATGTCACTACTGAGCGGCTGGAAGCTCTCGGGGAGAAACACTGGCAGCTGTGGGTTGATGACGCCGTTTCTGCTCTGGTATATAATTAAACTTTTGTACAGTTGTAGGTCGTGACACCACACGTCGTGGTTTGGCGGCCTGTGTTCAGGCGAGCAGTAGCTCACCATACCGCACGACTCACAAGTGTGCAGATTGGCAGCAGATGGCAAATGGCAAGTATGGCACACATTAGGATACAAAATAATTTCCTGTTCGTATGGCTCCAATTGACGGTTTAGAATAGCAGAACACTCGAGGAGTGCGTTCATTCTATATCCCCTATATTCTTCTGCGGAGAGACCCACAGCTGGAGCGTAGAGATTATCTGTGCCTCTTTCTTTGCACATTTCGCTGACAGCTTGACAGAGATCTTTGTGCGCTGACCAGTCAGATTTCTGATGCTCTTCAGAGCAGTAGCTCATTAAGTGGCACTGTTCACAGACCTTCATCACCTCCCTCTGCTTTGATTCTTTGCAAACGTGGCACGTTGTTGCGAGAAAGGTATTTCTCTGAACCGGTGTGTATTCGTAATCGAACTCTTCATCGCCTGGTTGTTGTAGGACATCTTCCAGTCTCGATGAGCGCAGTTTAGTCAGTTCCCGGAGGTTTTTTGTTATGGTTTCTAAGTATTTCTCCGATTTCTCCACTTCTGACAGAGCATTAGATTCAATTTGTTTCTTAATCTTAAGCTGTGCTCGTTCTGCCAATTTCTTATTTAGCATCTTCTGCTCTCTGGCTTCTTGGCTAATTTTCGGTGGCGACACTTTGCTCGTCACTTCTTTCACAGAATCGCCACCAGCATTTTCCGTTCCCTTGTTGCCCTCACTGCTACTGACGCTCGCGTCTACAATGTTCTCAGGGCCAATTTTTGACACATTATTAGACGAGGAGAGAGATCTAGCACTATCCTCCTTTGCCTCTGCCGAATCTAGTTTCTTTTTCTTGTTTCTCTTATTCTTCGATTTAACTTCTACGAAATTTTCAGATTGGTCTTCGGTCCCCTCAGAGAACTGAGCATCTTGTTGCTGAGGTTTCTCGGGCTTAGTTGTTGGCTTTGAATCAGTTTTCTTCTTATTGGTCTCGTCCGTTTTCGTTTGCGTTGATGGAATATTAACTCTCGGTTTCTGTTCTTCTGGTTTGGCGACTGATGTTTCTTTTGATTCTGCAGACTTGCTCTCTGGCAGTATGTTGACATCACCGTCTTTCTCTATCCCTGAGGCCCCCTTCTTCTTGCGGCGGTTCCGTTTCTTAGCAGATGCTGTTTGGCTGGTTGTACCAGAGGCTTGTTTTGCTGGAGCTTCATCCGATGGTTGACCATCTTGCGTCGTTGTAGGAACTGGCTGTGTTCCCTTACTCGCCTTTGTTTGGCCCGGCTGGGAATCTTTTTGCTGACCTTTCGACTTACTTGTTGGCGGCGCGGTAGTTTGTTGTTTCTCCTTTGCTTTGCGTTCGCCGCCGACAGCCGTTACATTCGTATCTTGCTGTTTTCCTCCCTCGACGTTTGCATCGGTAGAATTATCTCCAACTTTGTTTTTCTTCTTATGACGATTTCGTTTCTTTTTCTTTGAAGCTTCTTGTTCTTCGGGTTGTGACTCAGCATTTATTACTTGTGTTTTATCTGACGAGTCTTTATCAGCAGTTACCGGAGACTTCTCTACCGTGGGCGACTTCCCTGGTGAAACTTTAGGTCCTGTACCTGCACTTTCACCAGACACATTCTTTCGATTCTTCTCCCCAGGCGCTGAAGCAGTGTCGCGGTTTGATTCCTTGTCCTTGGATGGTGAAGCAGGTGCCGGCTTTTTCTTTTCATTGTTCTTGGGCTTGGCAACCTCTTGTGGTCCCTTATTGTCATTCGCCTCTGACGGCTTAGCGTCTTCTGAAACCGATTTCTTCTGCTGACGATTCTTCTTCTTGCCGCTCGATTTAGATTGTGCGTCATCCTTAATGGGACCTTCTTTGCTGTCTTTGGGATCCGTTGCGATCTTAGTTAGCTGATTCACTTTGCTGCCATCGTCTTTGACTTGGGCCGAGTGATTAGAAGCAACTGCTTCTAAAGTTGGAAGATCAGTCTCTAGGAGTATGTTAGAGGAAGATTTTTTCGAATTTTCCGTTGTTATAGACAAATTAGGTGCTTCTTTCACTTCTGGCGAAATCTCAGCACCGGTAGCCGTTTTAGTGGCATCCTTCTTTCCGCCTTTGCTTGCTGGCTTCATTTCCTTCAAATTTGGAGCCCCTTCACTCTTGGACACACCCGTCTCGTTTTTCTGTTTACTTTTCTTTGACGGTTCATTTTTATTAACTTTCTCGTTGGGGTCGTTTTTTGGTGATGGTGGCTTCTGCTGATTTCCTGGTGCTGCTGGAAATTTTTGTTCTGACGTCTTTCCATCAGCTGTTTGGTCTTTCGATGTTTCGCGTTTCTCTGCCGATTTTATGTTCTGTGTCGCGGGGGCAGTTGAATTTTTGTTAGAGTCCTTCGGTTTTGGTGCCTCCGCATCCGTTACCTTTTTGGAGACTTCGTTCGTACTATTTTGCTCAATGAGCGTCTCCGACGTTGCTCCAGAAAGCTGATTTTTGTTTCGTTTGTCTTTTACTTCGTTCACTTTTGCTGCAGTGTTGTCTTTCGTTGTTTTAGGTTTACTACTAGACTCTGGTTTTTCTGTTACTTTGTCCTGAGCGATTTGCTTGTTATCTATCTCCGACGGCTTGTTGACATTAGGATCTCCTTTCTGTACAGAATTCGTTTGGACGCTTTGCTTAGCCACTTGGCGTTTGTTCTGTTTCTCTGCATGCTGTTTAGAGGGCTGTCCATTAGATGCTGCATCTGACGATACCTTTTTATTCTTATCTGCAAGTTCTCTTCCAGGATCTTGTACCTTGGGTGGAGCAATAGGCGGTGAGCTCTTTTCCGTCTGAGATTTTTCTATGGGCACCTCTCGCGTTTTATCACTGGGTGTAGGACTGAGGGAGGGGTCACCGACCAGTGGTTGTGGTAAAGGCTGACTGGTAGGCTGAGGAACTATGGGCTGTTCCTGCGGAGGTTCACTTTGAACTGGAACACTCGGCTTTGGTTCACTGTTTGAAGCAATATCCTTCTTGGGTGGTGGAGGCTTTTCCGCTGGAGAAGCAACGACTCCCAACTGCGGAGGTGCCTGAGCTATAGGAGGCTTATTTGGTGGGGAGACCATGACTCCCAACTGTGGAGATTCCTCGGCAGTAGGAGGCTTTTCTGGTGGGGAGCCCATAACTCTCAACTGTGGAGGTGCCTGGTCTGTAGGAGGCTTTTCTTGTGGGGAGACCAGGTTTCCTGTCTCAGGAGATGACTGAACTATTGGTAGGGAGCCCACAACTTCCAACTGTGGAGGAGACTGTGTTTTAGGAGGCTTTTCTAATGAGGAGCCCACGACTCCCAACTGTGGAGATGCCTGAGCTGTAACAGGCTCTTTTGATGGAGAGTCAACTATTCCCAACTGTGAAGGTGACTGATCTGTAGGAGGCCTTTCTAGTGGGGAGCCCACAACTTCCAACTGAGTAGGTGCTTGGGATCCCATCTCAGGCTGCTCCGAGGTTTTGGACTCGTCGCTCTTGGCGTTAGGTGGAGCTGGTGTGGGGATGGCTGCAGCTGCAGCTGGCGAGTCCTTCGGCTTAGCCGCCTCTGGTGGCTGTGGCGCCGGCCCTGCTCCTGCTGACGTGGGCGGCTGCGCGGGCGCAGCAGCATCTGCTTTTTGGCCACTGCCAGGACCTGTGCCGGGCTCTGTAGTCTGTTTCTCGGAATGCGCCGATTTCGGTGGCGCCTCATCACTTTTTGTCTTGCTCTTCGCCTTTTTCGTCATTTCTGCAAAAGAGAAATTTGTATCGGTCAGTCTCTTATTCAAATATTATTAAAAATGAACATTTAATACATTAGTCTCACAAGCTGCGACATTGTCGCGAATACAACAGTGACCCGTATATACAATAAGTTTCCTTTAATTTACGTCTATGGTCAGAAACTTTTTGTTAAAAGATTACTGGTTTCGGTCTATAATGACCATCATCAGATCTGTTTTATAAAAACAAAGTCCTAATGTACTGCAGCCATAGTGCCACTAGTTTCTGACCATAGACGTAAATTAAAGGAAACTTTTAATACATGGGTATTCTTTCAACCTTGTGATGGAATATTCTCAATTCCCATTAAAATTTATGTACATCAACGGTGGGCATTTGCAAGTTAGTCAATCAGCTCACTAGACCTGAATCAGTAGAAGTGAAGATGTTTTGGCCGATAATCATTTGTTTTTGGTTGCAGCCAATGTTACTTAACTGACAATCTACTTCGTACTGTTTCCTTTCCTTGTGATACGTGAACGTAATTTTTGCAGGTAGGATCTTTATCTAACATTAGCTTAGCGCCCACTGTTCTTCTCGTGTAGACAGTATGGCCTGCACAGATTTTTTTGTTATTCTTCAATTGAAATTTTATGTCGTTCACAAATTGCAACACCATCTAAGCTTCCTACACTAGCTGAAGCCACAGAAGCATGGTCATTTCCAATTTTACTTCTGGCCAAAAACCAATTCTGGTAGCTGGAGTAAAAAGTTTTTGGTCGTCATGCCTTTTGTGTCCTTTTCGAGATATTTCCATAGAATCTTTCACTTCCTAACACATATTTCTTTATATCTAAGCGAAAAGTGAAATACGTCCCCCTTAGGGACAGTATTTCCAAAAGCAGCGAAACTCACAATGTTTTATTGCTAACAGAGAAGCCAAATACAGATTTTCGTAGATTAACCTTCGAAAGTGCTTTCATAATGAAAACATTTCAAAAAAACTTTTCATCCTCTACTTCGCACACTTAGGGGGTTGAATTTCCAAAACCAGTGAAACACACGTTTTTTATTTCCAACCTAGAAGTCAAGTATCAATTTTTATAGATGTAGCTTTAAAAATGCTTTAGTTGTTTCTTTAATAATGATTTCGTTTCAAAAAAACTTTCACCTACTATCTTGCCCTCTTGGTGGTTGAATTTATAAAAATGCTGAAGCACGTATTTTTTTTAAATTTCTCTCCGAGAAACCAAATACCAATTTTCGTAGTTCTAGTTTCAAAACTGCCTTAATAGCGACATATATTCAAAAAGCCTTTCATCCACTATTAAATGCCTTAGGAGTGGATTTCGAGCACTCTCTCCTTAAACGATGCCTACAGTAAAAGATCCACACCCTCTATAAATTTCTACTTAAAAACTGGTACCCAGTAAAAAAAAATAAAAAAATAAAAGTTGTTTCATGAGTAGGAATAAAATGATATTGTGTTCATTAAAGTTAACATTAATCTTGTATACATATACCGTAAACTGTCTCGTTTCACATCATTTCGATAAAAGAATCGTTCAAATGATCGATGGAATATGATGTAAGTTACTAACTAGCCGGAGGGTGCAGGAGGGAGGGGGTGCAAATGATATGTTGGTAGTGTGGAAAAATGCTGTCGAGTCTACCCTGCAGATACACCCCTTGATATGTAACATGACAAAAGAAGGCCATGGCAAACCAACTCCACTAGTACCTTGTCTAGAACGGTGATGAAGGATTCCTGCATCTGCTCCCCAACGCTCATTCCCTGAGTATGGAATTATATCAAAAAAGTTTTGCATCCCCCCTGTTCCTAGAACTCCTGAAGATAGACGTTGACTGTGGATATTGCATCACAGACACAGTCCCTCTGACTGTTCAGAGATGTCACTAAACCCGCCCAAAGATGTAAGCAACGATGCATGCGCAGCGCCTACTAGACGGAAAGGGTCCGACAGCCGATCAGTTCCAGTCATTCCACCAAGAAAGAGGTCCACGGCTCGTGTTGTCTGTAGTTCAACCACTCCTAGGCGGTCAATACCACGGTTCGATCGCGTCTGCATTGCTACTTTGTGCCAGGAAGAGCTCTCAACAGGGGAAGTGTCCAGGCATCTCAGAGTGAACCAAAGCGATATTGTTCGGACATGGAGGAGATACAGAGAGACAAGAACTGTCGATGACATGCTTCGCTCAGGCTGCCCAAGGGCTACTACTGCTGTGGATGACCACTACCTACGGATTATGGCTCGGAGGAATGCTGACAGCAACGCCACCATGTTGAATAATGCTTTTCGTGCAGCCACAGGACGTAGAGTTATGACTCAAACTGTGTACAACAGGCTGCATGATGTGCAACTTCACTCCCGACGTCCATGGCGAGACCCTTCATCGCAGCCACGACACCATTCAGCGCGGTACAGATGAGCCAAGAACATGCCAAATGGACTGCTCAGGATTGGTATTACGTTCCCTTCACCGCTGAGTGTCGCATATGCCTTCAACCAGACAATCGTCCGAGACATGTTTGGAGGCAACCCGCTCAGGATGAACGCCTGTGACACATTGTTCAGCGAGTGCAGCAAAGTGGGGGTTCCCTGCTATTTTGGGGTGGCATTATGTGGGGCCGACGTACGCCGCTGGTGGTCATGGAAGGCGCCGTAACGGCTGTACGATACGTGAATGCCATGCTCTGACCGATAGTGCAACCATATCGGCAGTATATCGGCGAGGCATTCGTCTTCATGGACAATTCGCGCCCCGTCGTGCATATCTTGTGAATGACTTCCTTCAGGATGACGACATCGCTCGACTAAAGTGGCCAGCATGTTCTCCAGACATGCATCCTATCGAACATGACTGGGATGGATTGAAAATGGCTGTTTATGGATGACGTGACCCACCAACCGTCTGAGGGATCTACGCCGAATCGCCGTTCAGGAGTGGAACAATCTGGAGCAACAGTGCCCTGATGATCTTGTGGATAGTACGCCACGACGAATAGAGGCATGCATCAATGCAAGAGGACGTACTACTGGTTATTAGAGGTACCGGTATGTACATCAATATGGGACCACCACCTCTGAAGGTCTCGCTGTATCGTGGTACAACATGCAATGTGTGGTTTTTACGAGCAATAAAAAGGGCGGAATGATACTTACGTTGATCTCTATTTCAGTTTTCTGTACAGGTCCGGAACTCTCGGAAACGAGGTGATGCAATACTTTTTTTGATGTGTGTATTTTGGCTATGATATGACAACTCCTGTATGGCAATGTTATGTACCAGCGTTGAATGCAATGTAATGGACAGACTCATAAATCGAGACGGAGGAGCCGGCCGTGGTGGCCAAGCGGTTAAAGGCGCTACAGTCTGGAACCGCGCGACCGCTACGGTCGCAGGTTCGAATCCTGCCTCGGGCGTGGATGTGTGTGATGTCCTTAGGTTAGTTAGGTTTAAGTAGTTCTAAGTTCTAGGGGACTGATGACCTTAGAAGTTAAGTCCCATAGTGCTCAGAGCCATTTGAACCTTTTTTTTTTTTTTTTTTTTTTTTTTTTTTTTTTTTTTTTTGAGGCGGAGGACTGAATATAATTCGAAGCTCAATACATGGTGACAAACTAATCTTGACATAAGAGAGAAGCCGGCCAGAGTGACCGAGCGGTTCTAGGCGCTACAGTGTGGAACCGCGCGACCGCTACGGTCGCAGGTTCGAATCCTGCCTCGGGCATGGATGTGTGTGACGTCCTTAGGTTTTAGGTGACTGATGACCTCAGAAGTTAAGTCCCATAGTGCTCTAGCCATTTGAACCATAAGAGAGAAGTAAAAAATAAACAATATCCCAGCAAGGAAAAATCATTGAGAAACGTTGCTCCAGCACCTCACGGATCAGGTCATCTGGTGCGGATTTGAAGGCAAGTCCAACGCCCTCACCACTACACCAGCTTCCTTAGCTAATGTTTCTCTATGATACTTCGTCATATGTGTTGCCGATGGCTGAAGTTACCAAGTAAATACGCATTTTGTTAACTCTTTTATCGTGGGACAGCTGGCTCTTTTATCGTGGGACATCTGGAACGCAATACTAGTTGTCAGAGACTTTCCGGTTCCATTGGTACGAGTTCAGTGGCACCGAGACGTCATCGAGACTCGAGAGACAGTTTCCCTCGACGAGTGTTCACGGCGTGGGGTCGTCGTAATTAAGCGCGAGCTGTTTAAGGAGAGAGACATTATTGGCGCCGAGCAGCCCCGAGCCCCGGTGTCAGCGTCCCAAGAATAGCGGCGCTGGCAGCAGGCGCAACCAGTGGCGCAACCCGCAGCGCTCGATTCGCCGAGATACGGCGACGTCACAGCCTCGGGCCCCGCGGCCCGCGCGTACGGCCGGCCGCTTTTTATATCTCACCTCCGAGTCGCGCGCGCCGCTGTCCGAGCTACTGCAACCAGCGCCTTTCACGCTTCCGACACGTTTTACCATATGTGCATGTTTCTCTAAAAGTTATAGACTTTCGTTACGGTGTATAACACACCATACACAGTAAACTGTTAAAAGAATGCAACTCCTTCTTCTTTGCTAGGTCACGACTGGACTGTCTCCACGCTCTTCTTTTCTGACTTATTCCATAATCCGCTGGTAACTTCGTCCTTTTTAGGGTTCCATGCCTCAATCGGTAAAAACTGGAGCCTTATAGTATAGCGGGCCACAGTGTGCCAAACTTTACGCGGCCCGAGTGTGAGGACCGCGTGCAGGCCAAGGTTCGGCCTATGTCGGCTTTATTCGTCCCTTTCCGGACGTACTCCGTACAGAGCGACATTTCATTCAGTATTGCGGTGTGGCACTTCTCGATCGCCACAACTCGCTTCACTTCGGCAGAAACGAGGTGTCAGAACTGCTTATCTTTCACTACATGTTGATGATATGAAGGGTGCTCAACGGTCCACTGACTGTTGCACAAAAAGAGGCTGGCTAGCTATCTGCCGTTACAAGCCTTTAAAAGTGAATGGGATGACAGAAGAGAGGAATGAGAAAGTCAATATATATGCATCAAAAAAGTTTTGCATCACCTCGGTTCCCAGAGCTCCTGAAGATAGACGTAGACTGTGGATAATGTATCACAGACACAGTCCCTTTGACTGTTCAGAGATGTCATTAAACCCGCCTAAAGATGTAAACAAACATGCATGAACAGCGTGTATTAGACGGAGGACGTCTGACAGCCGATCAGTTTCAGTCATTCCAGGAAGGAGCTACACGGCTCGTGTTGTCTGCAATTCAATCATACCGGTGTTACAGCAGTCTGGAGCACCACTGCTGAAGGTCTCGCTGTATGGTGGTACAACATGCAATGTGTGGTTTTCATGAGCAATAAAAAGGGCGGAAATGATGTTTATGTTAATCTCTATTCCAATTTTCTGTACAGGTTCCGGAACTCTCGGAGCCATAGGGTTATATATATATGCTGAAAATTTTCTATGAAACGAGCTTGCAATACCACGAAGAAAAATTTTAATGATTTAGTTGACTATGAAAGAACACAGAATTACTAAGATTGACACAGAGGGTTCATTGTTGTGTGCATAAAGATGCGCTTCGTGCTCAACTTGCAGGCATTTAGCACGGAAAGAAATTGATGATATAAATAGTAAAATTTCTGAAGCCGCGCACATTACTCCATTGTCAGTTGCAAAAGAAGTTCTCCATGGAGTTAAACCAAAAGCATGGAGACTTCATATATACTGAAGCACAAAAGAAACTGATATTGGCATGTATATTCAAATACAGAGATATATAAACAGACAGAAAACGGCACTACGGTCGGCAACGCATATGTAAGACATATGTGTGGAGCAGTTGTTAGATCGGTTACGTTGCTACAATGGCACGTTATCAAGATTTGAGTTTGAACGTGTTGCTACAGTCGGCGCACGAGCGATGGGACAAAGCATCACCGAGGTAGCGATGAAGTGGAAATTTTCACGAGTGTACCACGAATGTGAGGAATCGGGTAAAACATCAAATCTCCGACATCACTGCGGCCGGAAAAATATACTGCAAGAACAGAACCAACACGACTGAAGAGAATCGTTAAAAGTGACAGAAGTGCAACCCTTCCGTTAACTTCTGCAGATTTCAGTGCTGGGCCATCAACAAGTGTCAGCGTGCGAACCATTCAACGAAATTTCATCAATACGGTCTTCCGGAACCGAAGGCCCACTCGTGTACCCTTGCTGACTGCACGACACGAAGCTTTAGGCCTCGCTTGGGTCCGTCAACACCGACATTGGACTGTTGATGACTGGAAACATGTTGCCTGGTCGGACGAGTCTCGTTTCGAATTGTATCCAGCCGATGGATGTGTACGAGTGTTGACACAACATCATAATCCATGGTCCAAGCTGGTGAAGGCTCCGTAATGATGTGGGGAGTGTGCAGTTGGTGTGATATGGGACCCCTGATACGTCTAGATACTGCTCTGGCAGGTGACACGTACGTAAGCATCCTGTCTGATCACCTGCATCTATTCAAGTCCATTAAGCATTCTGACGGACTTGGGAAATTCCAGCAGGGCAATGCGACACTCCACACGTCCAGAATTGCTACAGGATGGTACCAGAAACACTCTTCTGAATTTAAACACTTCCATTGGCCACCAGACTCCCCAGACATGAACATAATTGAGCATATCTGTGATGCCTTGCAACGTGCTCTTCAGAAGATATCTCTATCTCCTCGTACCCTTACGGATTTATGGACAGCCCTGCGGGATTCATCGTGTCAGTTCCCTTCAACAATACTTTAAACATTAGTCGAGTCCATGCCACGTCGTATTGTGGCACTTGTGCGTGCTCGCGGGGGCCCTACACGATATTACGCAGGTGTATCAGTTTCTTTGGGTCTTCAGTGTATTACTGCAAAGTACGTTGTTTAAGTCAAGGGGCATGCCTGAAAAGATTTTTCTATTTAAAACTCGCTATTGTTGAATTCATGAAGGAAAATTTAGTGCAGGCGTGTTTTATGTGAACATTACTCCATCTGCTAGGTGAGAAACAACTGCCGGCCGCTGTGGCCGAGCGGTTCTAGGCGCTTCAGTCCGGAACCGCTCTGTTGCTACCGTCGCAGGTTCGAATCCTGCCTCGGGCATGGATATGTGTGACGTCCTTAGGTTAGTCAGGTGTAAGTAGTTCTAAGTCTAGGCGACTGATGACCTCAGATGTTAAGTCCCATACTGCTCAGAGCCATTTGAACCATTTTTTTTTTCTCATTAGATTGGAGGTGCATGTAAAAAATATATCGCGTTTTAGAAGGGGCACATTCTGACAAACGCAGTCCGGTTACCTAAGCTCACTGCCGTTAACGAAAATATGAGGTTTGAGTAACTCATTGTGACCTTGAAGGAATTACAAGGATCGTTTCCTAAACATTTTGAGCACACTGCCAAACTTACATCTAATAAGTTTTGGTTGTTGCTGAGCCACAGTTATGCATATTTTTTGAAAGAATAATCGCCCCTTGACTGTGTAGTACTGTATTTATCTTCTGTACTATCTAGATTTCAACTCTTATGCCATTACCTATTACAATGCTAAAAGTTCTTAGACCATTAACACATCATATCTGTTAAGGCAGCCGTGCTTTGGACTGCTTTAGCAGATAAGGCATGTTAGTGGTCTTAGAACTTTTGCAATTGTGTTGATAATGTCATAAAAGCGGATATCTAGATAGTACAGAAGAGAAACAGTAATGTTGTTGTTGTGGTCTTCAGTCCAGAGACTGGTTTGATGCAGCTCTCCATGCTACTCTATCCTGTGCAAGCTTCTTCATCTCCCAGTACCTACTGCAGCCTACATCCTTCTGAATCTGTTTAGTGTATTCATCTCTTGATCTCCCTCTACGATTTTTACCCTCCACGCTTCCCTGTAATATACAATCAAATGGCGGTTTATTCTTTCAAAAAGTATCTTACGATTGTTTTGAGAGCGTTCGACCTTTCAGTTGAAAGAGCCCCTGTAGATATGCAGAGGTAACTGATTATCTAGCAAGGTAATTGCAAATTTAATTTCAAATCCGTTTACATTAAAACTGTCCAGGTCATCGACATTGCTTCCCTCGGGCAGAGTTTCCACGTCCCCATAATGAGGTTGCAAAAGTGCTACAACATTTCGATCGATATATTTCTGTGAAGGACCTTTCTTCGATTATGAAATTAAATAAATCATGATTACTTGGCGACCTGAGTGAAATTGTCTGCGTCTACCGATATGCCAACAGTTTGTACCAGACAAAAATTATATCTTTAGAAAGCAAAGAACAATTAAATAATACTGAAAATTTGTTTCCTTTGTGCTCTGTATTGTTGAGAAATACGAAATATAAAGCCAAATGATCTGTAGTGGAACTGCATTGCTACAGCATTTAAATACGGGGCGTTCGTAATTTCCCCCTCATCCACCTCCACACTCTCAGACAGCGTGGTGTGGCGGTGGGGGAAGTGTGCAGGAAGACTGAGTGCTATGGCACTGATGCTAGGGCAAGGATCGTAAGCCGAATTCTTGTCCCCTCCCTGCCTTATAGGATCACTATGTTGTCCGTCTGCCTGTCATAATCTCATTCATCAAAACCTGTAGGGTATTTCCCACTGACATAGAATCATGAAATTTGACAAGATGCAAGGTTTAACAGTATAAGTAAAGGAAAAAATATGAGAACAGCTAATTTTTAATTATATCATGTAAAAACATTTTTTGCCATTCGTTGTCTGTTGCTGTTTGTCCATCCGCCTGTTAAGACACCCTTTTCTGAGGAACGGGAAGAAGAGTAAGTACAATTTATGGCAATTACTACGGTCTTCAGTCCCTAGGTGTTGTAAGAAACTTAACCTTCCTAAGTCAGTGCAGTTTATATCACTTATATCGATGCTTGCAAACTCACTCATCAGAATCTATATATGAACTACCTGTTTACTTAATTAATTTTGTACGGAATGTAGTTCCTGTCTTCTCTGCGATCTTTCCTTCCGTGGCAGACAGTTGCAGGCAATTTCTTTGCAGTATTTGCCCCAGCCGAGTGATTTCCTCTTTACTGTCATTCCTATTAATTTTCTCCCCTCTCATTTTTCTAGAAGTACTTCTTCCTACACCATCTGTTCAAAAGTGCCCATACACTTATTAGTGGACATTAATATGGGGCTGCCTCTGGATCACGGGGCCCCGGGTTCGACTCCTGGTCGGGTTGGGGGTTTTCTCTGTCCGGGGACTGGGTGTTTGTGTTGTCCTCATCATTTCATCATCATCATCATCATCATCATCATCATTCGTGACAGTGGGTAGATTGGACTGTGTAAAAAAAAACTGAATGTGTAAAAATTGGGACTTTGTACGGGCGCTGATGACCCCAGAGTTGAGCGCCCCAAAAGCCAAACATCATAATCATCATCATTAATGTGGGATGTGTCCACCCTTCGCCTTTAACACAGCTTGAACTCTGCTGGAGACTCTTTCAGAGAAGTGTCTGCTGTGGAATCGCGGCACATTCTTCCTCAAGAATGTGCTCCCTGCCGCCGTTGGATAAGCAGCTGCAGCAGCAAGTCGTATACTCGTAGCTCACTTATTTGTTACATAGTTTAATTTTTAATTTCTTTGCGTGTTTTTAGTACTTGCATTGTTTAATTCATAAATTTCGGGCGTATTATAGTATTTGAGAGTGTAGCATCGCGTTTTAGTACCTGAATAGTGTAAAATCGCGTAGTCTCCTTCCGCCGCCGAGCAGTGTGTCAGCAGTGCGCAAGTAGCAGCATTTCTGCATCTATTAGGCAATCTTGTATTTTAATAACCGTTTAAATGTTGTGTCGAATTGTTTGTGCTCTCTGTAGATTACTTCAGACGTTCTTTGCACAACAGTTTTTAGCATGGATAGGGACTGCAACTGCTGTGTTCGGATGCAGGCTGAGTTGGCATCCCTTCGCTCCCAGCTTCAGGAAGTGTTGGCTTCGGTCACACAGCTTGAGTCTGTTGCCAATGGGCATCACTGTGGGGGTCCGGATGGGGGTTTGTCGGGGACGGCCAGCTCGTCCCAAGCATCCCCCGATCGGACTACGACTGTGGCTGCCCGGGATACTGCCCACATTGAGGCTGATCCCTCACCTGTGGTAGAGTGGGAGGTCGTCTCGAGGTGTGGCAGGGGTCGAAAGACATTCCGGAGGGCTGAACGGAAGACCTCTCCAGTTTGTCTGACAAACCGGTTTAAGGCTCTGTCTCAGGCTGATACTGATCTTCGGCCGGATATGGCTGCTTGTCCTGTTCCAGAGGTTGCCCCTCAGTCTGCAAGATCCGGGTGGTCGCAGAGGGTGGGCTTACTGGTAGTTGGGAGCTCCAACGTAGGCGCGTAATGGGGTCCCTTAGGGATATGGCAGCAAGAGAGGGGAAGAAAACCAATGTGCACTCTGTGTGCATACCAGGGGGAGTCATTCCAGATGTGGAAAGGGTCCTTCCGGATGCCATGAAGGGTACAGGGTGCACCCATCTGCAGGTGGTCGCTCATGTCGGCACCAATGATGTGTGTCGCTATGGATCGGAGGAAATCCTCTCTGGCTTCCGGCGGCTATCTGATTTGGTGAAGACTGCCAGTCTCGCTAGCGGGGTGAAAGCAGAGCTCACCATCTGCAGCATCGTCGACAGGACTGACTGCGGACCTTTGGTACAGAGCCGAGTGGAGGGTCAGAATCAGAGGCTGAGACGGTTCTGCGACCGTGTGGGCTGCAGATTCCTCGACTTGCGCCATAGGGTGGTGGGGTTTCGGGTTCCGCTGGATAGGTCAGGAGTCCACTATACGCAGCAAGCGGCTACACGGGTAGCAGGCATTGTGTGGCGTGGACTGGGCGGTTTTTTAGGTTAGATGGCCTCAGGCAAGTACAGAAAGTGCAACAGCCTCAAAGGGTGCGGGGCAAAGTCAGGACATGCGGGGACCAAGCAGCAATCGGTATTGTAATTGTAAACTGTCGAAGCTGCATTGGTAAAGTACCGGAACTTCAAGCGCTGATAGAAAGCACCGAAGCTGAAGTCGTTATAGGTACAGAAAGCTGGCTGAAGCCAGAGATAAATTCTGCCGAAATTTTTACAAAGGCACAGACGGTGTTTAGAAAGGATAGATTGCAATCAACCGGTGGAGGCGTATTTGTCGCTGTTACTAGTAGTTTATCCTGTAGTGAAGCAGAAGTGGATAGTTCCTGTGAATTATTATGGGTGGAGGTTACACTCAACAACCGAGCTAGGTTAATAGTTGGCTCCTTTTACCGACCTCCCGACTCAGCAGCATTAGTGGCAGAACAACTGAGAGAAATTTTGGAATACATTTCACATAAATTTTCTCAGCATGTTATAGTCTTAGGTGAAGATTTCAATTTACAGGATATAGACTGGGACACTCAGATGTTTAGGACGGGTGGTAGGGACAGAACATCGAGTGACATTATACTGAGTGCACTATCCGAAAATTACCTCGAGCAATTAAACAGAGAACCGACTAGTGGAGATAACATCTTGGACCTACTGATGACAAACAGACCCGAACTTTTCGACTCTGTAAGTGCAGAACAGGGAATCAGTGATCATAAGGCCGTTGCAGCATCCCTCAATATGGAAGTTAATAGGAATATAAAAAAAAGGGAGGAAGGTTTATCTGTTTAGCAAGAGTAATAGAAGGCAGATCAAAACGAAAATTTCTGTTCCGACACTGACAATGTTGAGTGTTTATGGAAAAAGTTCAAGGCAATCGTAAAATGCGTTTTAGACAGGTACGTGCCGAGTAAAACTGTGAGGGACGGGAAAAACCCACCGTGGTTCAACAACAAAGTTAGGAAACTACTGCGAAAGCAAAGAGAGCTTCACTCCAAGTTTAAACGCAGCCAAAACCTCTCAGACAAACAGAAGCTAAAGTTAGCATAAGCAGGGCTATGCGTGAAGCGTTCAGTGAATTCGAAAGTAAAATTCTATGTACCGACTTGACAGAAAATCCTAGGAAGTTCTGGTCTTCCGTTAAATCAGTAAGTGGATCGAAGCAGTATATCCAGACACTCCGGGATGATGATGGCATTGAAACAGAGGATGACACGCGTAAAGCTGAAATACTAAACACCTTTTTCCAAAGCTGTTTCACAGAGGAAGACCGCACTGCAGATTCTTCTCTAAATCCTCGCACAAACGAAAAAATGGCTGACATCGAAATAAGTGTCCAAGGAATAGAAAAGCAACTGGAATCACTCAACAGAGGAAAGTCCACTGGACCTGACGGGACACCAATTCGATTCTACACAGAGTACGCGAAAGAACTTGCTCCCCTTCTAACAGCCGTGTACCGCAAGTCTCTAGAGGAACGGAAGGTTCCAAATGATTGGAAAAGAGCACAGGTAGTCCCAGTCTTCAAGAAGGGTAGTCGAGCAGATGCGCAAAACTATAGACCTATATCTCTGACGTCGATCTGTTGTAGAATTTTGGAACATGTTTTTTGCTCGCGTATCATGTCGTTTTTGGAAACCCAGAATCTACTCTGGAAGAATCAACATGGATTCCGGAAACAGCGATCGTGTGAGACTCAACTCGCTTTATTTGTTCATGAGACGCAGATAATGTTAGATACAGGCTCCCAGGTAGATGCTATTTTCCTTGACTTCCGGAAGGCGTTCGATACAGTTCCGCACTGTCGCCTGATAAACAAACTAAGAGCCTACGGAGTATCAGACCAGCTGTGTGGCTGGATTGAAGAGATTTTAGCAAACAGAACACAGCATGTTGTTGTCAATGGAGAGACGTCTACTGACATTAAGGTAACCTCTGGCGTGCCACAGGGGAGTGTTATGGGACCATTGCTTTTCACAATATATATAAATGACCTAGTAGATAGTGTCGGAAGTTCCATGCGGCTTTTCGCGGATGATGCTGTAGTACACAGAGAAGTTGCAGCATTAGAAAATTGTAGCGCAATGCAGGAAGATCTGCAGCCGATAGGCACTTGCTGCAGGGAGTGGCAACTGACCTTTAACATAGATAAATGTAATGTATTGCGAATACATAGAAAGAAGGATCCTTTATTGTATGATTATATGATAGCGGAACACACACTGGTAGCAGTTACTTCTGTAAAATATCTGGGAGTATGCGTGCGGAACGATTTGAAGTGGAATGATCACATAAAATTAATTGTTGGTAAGGCGGGTACCAGGTTGAGATTCCTTGGGAGAGTCCTTAGAAAATGTAGTCCATCAACAAAGAAGGTGGCTTACAAAACACCCGTTCGACCTATGCTTGAGTATTGCTCATCAGTGTGGGATCCGTGCCAGATCGGGTTGACGAAGGAGATAGAGAAGATCCAAAGAAGAGCGGCGCGTTTCATCTCAGGGTTATTTGGTAACTGTGATAGCGTTACGGAGATGTTTAGCAAACTCAAGTGGCAGACTCTGCAAGAGAGGCGCTCTGCATCGCGGTGTAGCTTGCTCGCCAGGTTTCGAGAGGGTGCGTTTCTGGATGAGGTATCAAATATATTGCTTCCCCCTACTTATACCTCCCGAGGAGATCACGAATGTAAAATTAGAGAGATTCGAGCGCGCATGGAGGCTTTCAGACAGTCGTTCTTCCCGCGAACCATACGCGACTGGAACAGAAAAGGCAGGTAATGACAGTGGCACGTGGGGTGCCCTCCGCCACACACCGTTGGGTGGCTTGCGGAGTGTAAATGTAGATGTAGAAGAACCGATACCAGAGAAGATAGTAATGACATTGGGTTCTGGGGTCTAGAGCGAAGTCGACGTGTTAATTTATCCGAAAAATTTTCCACTGGCATCACGATAGGCCTCTGTGCAGGTCAGTCTATTTAAGGGATATTATTGCTCATAAATCATTGCCTCGCGGACGTTGCTTTATTACAGGATATATTATAATGAAGATACAAATAATCAATGTTTCCGAAATGTTCTTCTACTGTACGTAGGACGCAATGCTGTAAAATGTGTTTTTATCCTCCGACATTTAGTTCTTCTTAAGGGGAGTTGGAACGCCCTATCCCAACAATGTTAAAATTAGAGACTTGGCTTCCCTGTATTTCAGGAATCACTGTAGCCATTGACATGAAACTTCTACAAGGCATTAAACTGTTTGTTCTGAGTCTACTGAACTACAATAATTGCATTTCAGCCACTGCTTTGGGAAACACAATTTTTTAATTATATGGTTATAATTTTGTGTACTTTTTTTGGACGTTATCCTAAATAATTTTAATTACACAAACATTATGTTCTTCTTTTAGTTCAATAGACTAAGGATATGTATGTTATGTCTCCTTCAAAAATTGAATATTCTACTAGAAGTGGTTTCTGAGATTTAGGGAAAAATGCAACAGAAAATGTAAATTTTCAGGAATGGCTTCTAAAGTTTCAAAAGACTGTATCTCAATATACGCTTAATTTGCTAGTTTCACTCACTCAGAAGCACCTTGTACCATAGTGTATATCATCCTCTTGATCTTTTTCCAAGTTTTTTCTTATTTTCTTCTTTCTGGACTCTTTAGTGGACAACTGTGTTGCGTACTCTGCTTTATCAATGCGAACCTTGTCCATACGTTAAAGTTCCCTGATGCAGTTTGCTCCATGATTAATTCCCATATGCTGTAGCACTTTCACCCTACCCATGCTGCCATCATTAAAACCAATAACAGCATCACTGACCCCAACTTTAGTGCCTTCATTCCAACCAAGTAAGAGAAGTCCATATAAAATCATTGAACGACTAACTAGGATTTTGAGTCTGAACATGCAGACACTTCTTCAGTACTTCAGGATTTGCCAGGTAAATAGGTTTTAAGATGCCCATGACTGCTGCTGGGATGGAATGTTTATGGCAGTATGAACTGTTTGAGTACTTGGCGTTGCGGTAATCGCACCACAAATCAGGTCCAGGAGGGCAAAGGTGGTGTACCGGTTTTTCATCTGTTGACGGTCTGTCGAAGAAGGTAGCCCGTACTGCCTGCTTCATTTTCAACAAATCCTCAATATTATTTCTAATGGCCATCCCATAATACCGCTGTAGTTCATCAATCATTTTGTCAGCCGGCCTCTTGAGCTTTTACCATCAGAATGTTTCTTGTCTCTCAAACTTTGTTTCAACTTTCTCAACCTGCTGCCCGTCCTCTTCTGGACATGACCATTACATAGCTTTATAACACAGCAATCCACAGCCTTCTATATAAAATGTTAAAGATTTTATTAGATATTGAAGTAATGCACTTAAAAATTTTAACATTTTCAACCGGTTTAGATTATATTTAAAAAATAAAATAAAATGCTTCCCTTGTGAGTTTATACAGGGTGTTACAAAAAGGTACGGACAAACTTTCGGGAAACGTTCCTCACACACAAAGAAAGAAAATATGTTATGTGGACATTTGTCCGGAAACGCTTACTCTCCATGTTAGAGCTCATTTTATTACTTCTCTTCAAATCACATTAATCATGGGATTGAAACACACAGCAACAGAACGTACCAGCGTGACTTCCAACACTTTGTTACAGGAAATGTTCAAAATGTCCTCTGTTAGTGAGGATACATGCATCCACCCTCCGGCGCATGGAATCCCTGATGCGCTGATGCAACCCTTGAGAATGGCGTATTGTATCCCAGCCGTCCACAATACGAGCACGAAGAGTCTCTACATTTGGTACCGGGGTTGCGTAGACAAGAGCTTTCAAATGCCCCCATAAATGAAAGTCAAGAGGGTTGAGGTCAGGAGAGCGTGGAGGCCATGGAATTGGTCCGCCTCTACCAATCCATCGGTCACCGAATCTGTTGTTGAGGAGCGTACGAACACTTCGACTGAAATGTGCAGGAGCTCCATCGTGCATGAACCACATGTTGTGTCGTACTAGTAAAGGCACATGTTCTAGCAGCACAGGTAGAGTATCCCGTATGAAATCATGATAACGTGCTCCATTGAGCGTAGGTGGAAGAACATGGGGCCCAATCAAGACATCACCAACAATGCCTGCCCAAACGTTCACAGAAAATCTGTAGAGCAATGAGTCGCATGTCAACACAAGCACCGAAGTCAACATTACCTTCCTTCAATTGGGCCAACTGGCGGTGAATCGAGGAAGTACAGTACATACTGACGAAACGAAAGTGAGCTCTAACATGGAAATTTTAAGCGTTTCCGGACACATGTCCACGTAACATCTTTTCTTCATTTGTGTGTGAGGAATGTTTCCTGAAAGTTTGGCCGTACCTTTTTGTAACACCCTGTATATATATGTACACTACTGGCCATTAAAATTGGTACTCCACGAAGATGACCTGCAACAGATGCGAAATTAAATCGACAGGAAGAAGGTGCTGTGGTATGCAAATGATTAGCTTTTCAGAGCATTTACACAAGGTTGGCGCCGGTGGCGACGCCTACAACGTGCTGACATGAGGAAAGTTTCCAACCGATTTCTCATACACAAACAGCAGTTGTCCGGCGTTGCCTCGTGAAACGTTGTTCTCATGCCTCGTTTAAGGAGGAGAAATGCGTACCATCACGTTTCCGACTTTGATAAAGGTCGGATTGTAGCTTATCGCGATTGCGGTTTATCGTATCGCGACATTGCTGCTCGCGTTGGTCCAGATCCAATGCCTGTTAGCAGAATATGGAATCGGTGAGTTCAGGAGGGTAATACGGAACGCCGTGCTGGATCTCAACGGCCTCGTATCACTAGCAGTCGAGATGACAGGCATCTTATCCGCATGGCTGTAACGGATCGTGCAGCCACGTCTCGATCCCTGAGGCAACAGATGGGGACGGTTGCAAGACAACAACCATCTGCACGAACAGTTCGACGACGTTTGCAGCAGCATGGACTATCAGCTCGGAGACCATGGCTGCGGTTACCCTTGACGCTGCATCACAGACAGGAGCGCCTGCGATGGTGTACTCGACGACGAACCTGGGTGCACGAATGGCAAAACGTCATTTTTTCGGATGAATCCAGGTTCTGGTTACAGCATCATGATGGTCGCATCCGTATTTGGCGACATCGCGGTGAACGGTCATTGGAAGCGTGTATTCGTCATCGCCATACTGGCGTATCACCCGGCGTGATGGTATGGGGTGCCATTGGTTACACGTCTCGGTCACCTCTTGTTCGCATTGACGCCACTTCGAACAGTGGACGTTACATTTCAGATGTGTTACCACCAGTGGCTCTACCCTTCATTCGATCCCTGCGAAACTCTACATTTCAGCAGGATAATGCACGACCGCATGTTGCAGGTCCTCTACGAGCCTTTCTGGATACAGAAAATGTTCGACTGCTGCCCCGGCCAGCACATTCTCCAGATCTCTCACCAATTGAAAACGTCTGGTCAATGATGGCCGAGCAACTGGCTCGTCACAATACGCCAGTCACTACTCTTAATGAACTGTGGTATCGTGTTCAAGCTGCATGGGCAGCTGTACCTGTACACGCCATCCAAGCTCTGTTTGACTCAATGCCCAGGCGTATCAAGGCCGTTATTACGGCCAGATGTGGTTGTTCTGTGTACTGATTTCTCAGGATCTATGCACCCAAATTGCGTGAAAATGTAATCACATGTCAGTTCTAGTATAATATATTTGTCCAATGAATACCCGTTTATCATCTGCATTTCTTCTTGGTGTAGCAATTTTAATTATATCGCTTATAAACTCACAAGGGAAGCATATATATTTTATTCGGAATATTGCAAATTTTGTAATGAGATAAAAATCCGAAAATGTGGAAAGAAATTTCCGTTCTAACTCCCCTTAAGCGCAATAAGGAGAAGATACCCTAACCAAAAAAAGCAACCGCCATACCAAAACAGCACCTCTTCCGTATTTCGCTGTTGGCGCTGCACATGAAGACTGGTAACATTCTCTCGCTAAACCGAAACATTCCATCGGATTTCTACTGGGCACAGCTTGATTTATCATACCAAATCCCTCGCTCCCAGTCACCCACTGTCCAGTGGCGTCGCTTTTTGCACCTCCTCAGGTATTTTAGCATTGACTACGGAAAATTTGTGGCTTATGAGGAGCTGCTCAAACATTGTAGCCCATTCTCTTTAGCTCGCTACGCACAGACATTGTGCTAACTGGATTGCAGGTAGCACTTTGGAACTCACGAGTGATTTATTCCACTTATTTTTACAACCACCCTCCGCAGTGCTCAACGAACCTTTTATGTCAGTAAACGAGGAATGCTAGGTCTTAGTTTAGCTGTGGTTATTCTTCCGCATTTCCATCTCACAATCGCATCAACAGTCGACTTGGGCAGTTGTAGAACGATTGAAATGTCCCTGATGGATTTGTTACTCAGGTGTCTTCCAATGACAATTCCACGTTCGCAGTAATTGACCTCATCTGGCCGACCCATCCTGCTACTACTAACAACAGAAGACTCAAACTCCCTGCCTCATTTTATAATGGCGGGTTCACCTTTTGTGACATGTAGTGGTCAATTCCTCATTACATACAGGTGTCTGGATACTTTCGACCAGATAGTGTGCGTGCGTCATTCCGCCAGTCCATTTTTCTTTTAATACTTTTCTTACAATCAGATATCAAAAATAGCCAAGTAATTTTCCCGTTTCATTTTGACTATCCGTGATTCGCTGCAGTATAATACCACACTCCAGATACAACATTTGGCGAACTTGTTTTTTTATTCTATCTTTCTTTGCTGTTAACAAACCCTTCAGCTCTTCAAAAGATCATTTGCTCATAGATATCCTACTTCCAGTTTGCTCCACACGATTTCCTTCTTCTATCACCACATTTCCTAAGCTTCTAACGGATGTTACTTGTTCCCAAAGCTTTCCAAAGATTTTTTGACGGAATTTCCATGTTTGTTGATTCGCATCACTTTGCACTTTCCTCTATTGATCTTCCTCAAATACTTTTTTTTCATCTTCACGATCCTCTCCATCAGAAATTCCAATTTTTCCTCTGATTCAACGAAAACTGCTTGATCACCGTATTCTTTTCTATCCTCCTCCTGCAAGAATACATTTAAAATTTTACCACCTTGTCCAATACCGGCCATTAAAGGGCAGACAACTGTAACTTATTATCGAAGTTGGAAAAACTATTTGCAGGCAGTGATTCTATTATACTAGACGAAAGTGATAAGTTCTTGGCTGGCACTGAGCTGGTGTTGGAATCAAAGAAATTTTACTTTGTTTTATTTCTATATCTTGAAGAAACACGTACGTCGAAAGGCACAGCGATCTATGAAAAACTTTCGTTTTTAGAGTAGTCATATTCCACGAATTTCATCGAAATGAGTTAACTAGATACGAAGGCATCATTAATTAAATTTTTCTGCATTCGGTAGTTTTTTTTTGTCTACTTCTTCATTGGATCTCTAGAAGATGATCCACGTAACAACGATGACTGCAAAATAAAAAGCCAGAAAGTATGCAATACAGTACTGGACGTTCGGCAGTTGAAAGTGTATGAAACAGATGACGCCACTGGCATATCAGAAGAAAGACTACGTTTCATTTCACAGGAAAACCAATCGAGAGTAAACTTTACGCAAGGCGTATGTCAAATTTGTTGGAAGCTGACCAACACAAAATGTGAAAACAAATATCCCTGCAAGTCTGGTTCGTCTGAAAAGAAAGTAAACCGATATCAATCGCCAATTTGTTACTATGAGTGAGAAATGGACTGAGCGATTCAGAAACGAAACAGATACCTACACCAAAACAGGCGACATCGATTTCATCCTCCGAAAAGTGTGTGGAAATTGTTTACTGGGAGAAAAAGGCGTTCCTCCAACTGTTACTTTACAATGGATGAGACAACAACTGGCGACCGCTAACGGATATTAAGAACCAACAATGAAAAAGTACGGAGCAGAGCTCCAGATTAAAATACGAAAACATATTTCTTCGCGAATTTGAAGTACCAATAGCACTGTTCGACATGGGTTCTGTTCCTGATATTATAGTATGTGCTTCTAGACCATTTTACCGTGGGAAATTCAAATATGTAAACAAAATATCGTTGTCAAGGATACTTTTTATGTAATATGTATATATATATATATGTATATTCACAATTCATGGCAAACACAGAGACGTTATAGAGAAATACGGGTATGTTGCCGCATCCAGTAGTGATAATTTCTTGTGCAACAGCAGGTGGGAAGAATCAGACATCATTAGGTTATCTCCCACCACACCTATGTCATGAAGACCACCTGAAACATCTCATTAACTCGA
The DNA here is from genome assembly GCF_023864275.1 of Schistocerca cancellata. NCBI lineage: Eukaryota > Metazoa > Arthropoda > Insecta > Orthoptera > Acrididae > Schistocerca > Schistocerca cancellata. The sequence goes on along the minus strand of NC_064630.1, from coordinate 583,879,103 downwards.
ACGGCGACAGCCGGTCGCTGCCTCGGCAGTAAAGCTTCACGCCTCCTAGGGCAGGTGCATCGAGTTTACAACAGTACTGTTAGCCGCAATTTGTGTCAGTCTTAACGAGTGGGTGTTTTGGCTGACAAGTAACCGTCTGTCATATTTCCGAGCACGGTTGAATTTTTTAGTTTCTGTGTGTAAACTGATTGAGCCTGGTGCTGAAGGTAAAACGACTGCTTGTTCTTACACATCAGCGTTCCTCTACTTCCCTACTATTAATTTAATACAAGTGTATTACCAAAGTGGTATTTTTAAATTTGCAGAAATTTCACGTCGTCGTGGATGTCGATATAAGCCGGACGACTTCTGCTACATATGCGGAAAGTTCACTTTTGCCAGAAATAGGAAGAAAATTTTTTCACTCATAAAAAAAAATGTTCAAATGGCTCTGAGAACTATGGGACTTAACATCTATGGTCATCAGTCCCCTAGAACTTAGAACTACTTAAACCTAACTAACCTAATGACATCACACAACACCCAGTCATCACGAGGCAGAGTCAGTCATAAAGAAAGCATACAAATATTACTTTGGAGTAGAGGTAGGCGACCAAGATAAAAAATGGGCACTAATTTCTGTTGTGCTACATGTTACTGCAAACTAATTCAGTGGTGGAAAGGTAAAGAGAATGTGGCGTTGTTTGTTATTCCCATGGTGTGGAGGGAGCCTAAGGACCATGTTACTGATTGTTATTTCTGTCTAACAAAAATTCAGGGTTTTACAAACAAAAAGTCGAAGAAGCACATTGTTTACCCAGATCTGCCTTCAGCGAGAATGCCAGTGCAGCATTCCGACAACCTCCCAGTACCTTCAAGAGCTCGAGGTCAAATTCCGAGTGACAGTGAAATAAGCAGTACTGAAGAAATCACAGATGATGATTCTTTATATCACTTCACAAGTGAGTCACCTACACATTTGTTAACACAGGCAGATTTAAATGATTTAGTACGTGATCTAGGACTAAGTAAACAAAAGGCGCAGCTGCTTGGTTCAAGATTACAAGAGTATAATCTACTGCACCAAAGTACTAAAATCAGTGTGTTCAGGCACAAAGAACATGCCTTTATTTCTTATTTTTCAACTGACGAAGCACTGACATTTTGCAATGACGTTGCTGGCCTGATGAAAGTGCTGAACTTCACTTATATTTCACAGGAGTGGAGACTTTTCATAGATGCATCGAAAACAAGTCTGAAGGGTGTTTTGCTCCATAACGGAAATAAAATACCCTCTGTTCCAGTAGCTTACGCTATTTTGAGAAAAGAGAATTACGAATTCGTACAAAGGATGCCAAATTCGTTAAAATACAATGAACACAAATGGAAAATATGTGCAGATTTCAAGGTAATTGCTATGGTACTGGGAATGCAACAAGGCTACACAAAGTATGCCTGTTTTCTTTGCGAGTGGGATAGTCGAGACCTAAATTCTCACTACGTGGAAAAGAAATGGCCTAGGCGAAGATGGAAAGTTGGCGAAAAGAATGTACAACGTGAAAGTCTGGTAGCTCCTGAATATATACTAATTCCACCGCTTCACATCAAACTTGGCCTGATGAAACAGTTCGTGAAGGCCATGGATCCAACAGGCTGTGGGTTTGCATATCTAGCTACCAAATTTCCCCGTCTTTCATCTGCAAAAATAAAGGAAGGTGTATTTGTGGGCCCGCAAATCAGGGAGCTGCATTACAAGGCAGTGGCTCTTTGTCTGTCAATTTTCTGTAATTTCTCATGTCAAATAAATGCTTCAAAGTGTATAGACAAAGGTTACTGTGTTATATGTTAGATCCCACCCTCCATTAATGTGATGAACTTATAACATCATAAAGATGTGCATTTGTTTGTCGAATTTGACCTCACGTTTGCTGCACTATATCAGAAACTGAAAAAATAAATAAAATTGCGATTACTCATAAACTATCCCTGACAGAAAAAAACCAAAAACAGTTTTCAATTCAGCACTCAAAATACAACTAGGATCACAATATTTTTTATCAGAAATAGAAAAAAAGATTTTGTTTGTAGAACAGTGTAGTTAGAACAACAACTATATAGATACACACACTGGGGCACACACTGGCTTCCAAGTATTCCCACATCTAGAGTCAACTGTGGCTGGAAAACTTTTCAGTCCAGATCAAAGTTATAGCCGTAGATAGGCAGTTTGCAGGTTGTGTAGAAATATAATTCAAGAATGGAATCTGCTCACTCGGTTGTCGTTGGACAAAAGTGAGCTGATACTATTTTAATAATTATGCCCGCTACTACATTTTCATTATTATTATTATTATTCATACACACATTATTGATTTAAAAACAGTCTTCACAGTCTGGTCAAGAGTCTTTCGCTTTGCTCATGTATGAATTATAATAAAAACAATTATCGCGCCTGATAAAATTTGCTGCTTGAATTGTTCGGACAGGAGCTGAGCCATCCAGCGTCTTTCAAAAAATGATTATTCAAGACCAGCTGTGCTGACGCCAATGGCTGTCTACGCACTACTTCTGTCACTCGGCTTATATTCCAAGCTGGCTTTCGATATTCTACAGCTATAAACGTGTCTTACGTGACAAAATCATTTGCATGTAATTTCAGTTAACGGTTGTATATGCAGCTTATTTTAAATATTGTGACTTCTAATGTGGTTCTCCGTTTACAGCCTTTAAGAAACCTCGGTAACTCCATTTGAGCTGCCTGTAATTTTTCCTTCATCTTTCCTCCCAGTTTTGCATGTTTCCCACCCCAGAAAATATCCTGTCTCGTCCAAGAGTGCGAAAGCTACGTTATCGCTGAGGAGTAAATGTGGTAGGAAGTGAAGCTAAGATACGAGCAAAAGAAGTGAGTTCCTGGAGCCTTGGAACTAGGGCAATTCAGCTAACACAACCGAGAGAAAAAATCAGGAAGGGAAGAAGGCCTCGATCTGTCCAGCCAAGGAACCAGTTGTGTCATACACTAATAAAACAAACTATCCAGAAATGACAACGTTGACCCAAAATTTAGGCCAATCATTAGCACACTTGGCGGCTAGTGCAGAAAAAGTAAAAGACCAAGATTGAGAGAGGATGAAAACTGCATACATTGTTGATTAACATCTTGCTCAAGCTTACGGATGCAAATGAATGAGGCTTAAGCAAACATTAATGTATGATAGAGGGCTAAATGAAAATTAGTAATGAGTACAACTATTTCTTTGCATACATACATGTATCTATAATCATGAAGTTGTGGCCTAATGATTTAAGTTCTTTATCATCAATGGTATGGGTGAAAGAAATTTACAGCATTGTGTGCAGTGCGACAGATACCATCTTTCAATGCTCTGAACACATATTTCATGACTATTTGGTGTGTCATCTGGACTCGTTGAAACCACATTCGACAGACATGTCTCAAGCATATCATAACTCAGCTAACGTCACTATGCAAAACAATATTCTACAAAACAAAAGGAAATCGGTAACGAGCAACAAATTATTTTCTTAATATCACACGAAACTTTTCAAGGTTTCATCCTTCGTCATCGGACAAATTTGGTCTTAATTTGGCTGCACTATTCGAGTCGATGTCCATCTGTATGATACTATTGTATTGCGAGTGAGAGCACTGTACATCAACCTATCAAAATTCACTGTTACTTCAGTTTAAAATTAGACTGTCATGACAGTTCATTGCCTAGAAATCTATATAGTTCTGACATACATTCTCTCCAGTTCGCGCTGAGAATGAACCTAAACTTTGCCTTTTGCAGGTATTCAACATTAATTGACCCGTTCACCTAGAATGAAACAAGAAAGGGCGCTGCAGTATTACAGCTGTGGGTAGGGGAGACAAGAATGCTCAGACTCAAATGGCGAAACCTTTTTCATGAAAGTAATTATCCTACACCATGTCCTGGTCCAGTACACACTTTTAACCAGTCAGGTTAACCACCGAGGCAATTTTCCAAACCAATTCACGTTTCCAAACTTCAAAGAAAAAAGATAATAATTACACGCGTAAAAAAAGTCGTCTGTGTTACTTCTGTGGATCTAGCGAATAACTTTCATTGAAGGAAGGCTCTCAGTTTGTCTTAAATTCTCGATTAAGTGTTGGCCCACTACAGCTGACTGTACTCATTCACGTCCGCGATGGGTTTGGTTACGTCATTCCGTTTGAAAAGTTGGTCCCTACAGACGACACGTGGCGAGCGTGTTCGTTGGCAGCGCGCCACATGTGCCAGAACTGAAGGAGCTCTCGTGGTTCTTCGAGCATTTCAACACTGTAAAGTTTCCTCTGGTTTATTTTTTTAATAGACAACCCGCTGATAGTGATGTCATCAAATACTTTGATATAGTTCAGTTGTGACCACGAAATCGATTGCAGCTTGAAAGTATCGGCTAATGGGTCGCCTGGATTGGTTTAGAAGAGCGACTAAAAATATGAATCAGGACACACGGACCGTGTCTCAACCTTTTCCAATGTAGACCACTACGCCATTATTTCAGTCTTCTGTGTTCTATGAAGTTATTTTTGTTTGTTTGTTTATTATGGCCAATAACATATTTTTCGTCAAGGAATACTTACAGTCCTTTACTGTTGTACAAGAATATTTACCATGAGTAAATGTTTACCGGATGCATTCGGAATCCACTGTTCTGACTGCCACAAAAGATTAATTCTAAAAAAGTAAGACAACTTTTCATTGAAAGTGCATCCTGTTACTACATAACGTAAACATTTAGAACACACGGCATTTGGATGGAATTTATCAGTTACACCGGCGATTAATATAATTAGGTACGACTGACGACAGTTCGTCACACGACTGGCGACATCAGTACCTCATTATATATGAAGGACGAATAAAAATCTCTGATGTGATGGTGTGTAACAGTTACGTAATACTACTGAGGAAATGCCTTACAAAATACTGGGCTTATGTTAGAAATAAACCTGTTTCCAATTCAGTTCATGATACAGTGTCGTTGCTGTGTTCTTCGCCCCAGATACTAGTTTGATGCAGTACTCCTAGCTACTTTATTCTGTGCAAATCTCTTCATCTATGCATAACTACTGTAATATACATTCAATTGCAACTGCTTATTTAAGTCGAGCCTTGGTGTACAACTTTTGCCTCTCACACTTAACTGCATTCGCAAACTGAGGATTTCTTTATGTCTCAGAATGGTTCTATCAATCGATCTCTTCTTCTAGTCAAGTTGTGCCACAAATTTCTTTCCTTCCCAATTTGATTCAGTAACTCTTCATTATTTACCAGATCTACCCGTATAATCTTCAGCATTCTTCTGTGTACCATATTTCAAAAGCTTCTATTCTCTTCTTGTCTGCTACACTCCAGGCAAACATCTTCACAAAAGCCTTCCTAGAGTTAAATTTCTCTTTTTCTTAAACTTTCTTGCTATTCCCAGTCAACATTTTAAATTCTCGCCACTTCAGCTATCCTTAGTTATTTTGCTGTCCAATTAACAAAACATATCTACTATTTTTAGGGTCTCATTTTCTAATTTAATTCCTTTCATGAATCAGTTAAAAGGTCAGTTTTGAAATGCCCCGCCACCTTGGCTTATTTGCACGGAAAACCAGCAAATATGGCTACAGACAGTTTTCTAAATCAATTCATCGGACTATCACAACTGGTCCCTCTTGAATACCGCAACCTATCGTTTCTATGTACGTCTACATTTTTATGCCATGGGCCTTCATACGAAATGTAGTGAAGGACATACACGAACTTGTGCATCAGTATCAGTTTTAAGTGTAAGCCCCGGTCTCTTGTATTTTGACGTCACTGCTATTATGCAGGACGTATGTGAGAACAAACTACTCGGCATATTCAAACTGTGGATCGAATTGGAATCTTGTCTTTCTTAATGACTGAGCAAGCCAATAACGACTCAACGGCCAGTCCTCACAGCTTTACTTCCGGCACTACCTCTGTGCGAATTTACGTGCAACACTTCATCTACTAGATGTGAAACATGTTTTCTTTGTACCCTGCTCCAGTGGTCCCATAGATTAGTACCAACTATTATTCTTGCCTCATTCAAGTCCATTACATTTCGTTAGGGCCTTACGTTACCAGTAGGACTAGCAATGTGCTTTACGAATAATGTCCAAACTCGGTTACTATTTGTATGTATTACCACCATGATCCCACTAATTATGCCTTTCAACATAAAGTCTGGTAACAGCATGCTGTTTAGTACGTATCTCAATGCATTATCATTATTATTAATATTATTCTATCGATTAGATTGTGGAAACATTGTATCTATCCCCGTTAGGGAAACAGTGTAATTCGAAACCAAACATTTCACAAATAGCGGGTCAGGGTGGATCATGCAGAACAATATCTGTCAGAGGGGTAATGCACGTTAGGTAGAACAGCTTGCAGGACTGACGGCATGTTTATTCTGTCCACCAGGCAGGGACTAGTTGCAAGCGGAATACCGCGCCCGTGAAAGACTCCAATGTACACGCACACATGTATCGGATTTTCTCATTGTAAACCTCTAAACCAGTGTGGCAGAGGTATGGCATACACAAACGATGAATATGTGGATACGTTTCTGGTCCTTGGTGCATCTGATACCAGGCTGGTGTTGCCACTCGTGAATATGCTTCTAGATACCCTCGCCGACGCCATCCAGATAAAAATGTGTTTCGTCGTCTGGAGCTGCGCCTTCAGGAGTCAGATTCTCTCCTTCCACCATTGCATGACAGAGGTCGTCCACGGCCCCACCGTACTCCAGCTACTGAGGAAGCAATTCTGGAGGACATACACCTAAAACCACAGTGATGTACACGTAGCCTAGCAAGGCAGCTGCTTGTCTTGCAATGCACGGTCGTTAACGTGCTGCACGAGCATGGGCTGACCCCTATCATTATGCTTTCACACAACACCTGCATCCTGCAGATCACCATCACCAGAAGCAATTCTGTGTATGGTTCCAACAACAACAGGAAGCCAACGATGACTTCATGAACACCGTAATATGGTCGGATGAAGCAGCATTCACTCATGAGAATGTCTTCAATATGCACAATGCCCACCATTGGTGTGAGGTTAACCCGCAGATCGCCAGCCGGTGTGGCCGAGCGGTTTTAGGCGCTTCAGTCTGGAAGCGCGCGACCGCTACGGTCGCAGGTTCGAATTCTGCCTTGGGCATGGATGTATGTGATGTCCTTAGGTTAGTTAGGTTTAAGTAGTTCTAAGTTCTAGGGGACAGATGACCTCAGATGTTAAGTCCCATAGTGCTCAGAGCCATTTGAACCATTTTTTTTTTAACCCGCAGGTCACCTACGACCGTGGATATCAAGTTCACTTTGGTATCAACGTCTGGCCTGCAATATTGGGTGACAGGTGTTTGGGTCCCTGCCTGTTGCCTGACCAGTTGACTGCGTGAAGCTATCATGTATTCCTCTCAAACTATCTGTCCGATACGCTGGAAGTGTTCCATTACATGTTCGGCAGAGGATATGGTTCCAACATGATGGTGCACCTCCAAACTCTGGAATTAATGTGCGACAGTATTTGGACAGAACATTTCCAGGGAAATGGCTCAGATGTGGAGGTCCAGTTGTATGGCCACTGCATTTACCTGACCTAAATCCCCTGGATTTCTACCTGTGGGGAGTCCTGAAGGAGCACATGTACTCTGTTTCGCCAACGAATGTGGAAGAGCTGGTAACGTGTGTTCGTGCTGCTCTTGTTATTGTGGACGTATCTTTGCTGCGAAGGGTCCAGAGCTGTATGATCCGGCAGGTTGCGCAATGTTTGGACGTGCAGGGAGGTCGCTCTGAGCATCTTTTGTTCTGAGGACAACGTGTTCTGTTGTGGAGGTCATGCAGTCATTAATATGGACATTGTTACTGTCACTGGTTGCTAACGTACGACATCTGAGCACTCATATTACATCTAGTATAAATGACAAGTAGATGTTGTGTTATTGTACGTTTATCATCTCGAAATTGATATTGTTTTTGTGGTTAAAATGTTTCAAATGGCTCTGAGCACTATGGGACTTAACTTCTGAGGTCATCAGTCCCCTAGACTAAGAATTACTTAAACCTAACTAACCTAAGGACATCACACACACGCATGCCCGAGGCAGGATTGGAACCTGCGACCGTAGCGGTCGCGCGGTTCCAGACTGTAGCGCGTAGAACCGCTCGGCCACTTCGGCCGGCTTTTGTAGTTATTCCGTCATATGACAGATAATTTGCTTCAATTGTCTGTTTCTTGTTTGTCTAACCATGTATTTGTTATGTCCAGCGTTACAAACTCTAGTACATTTAGGATGCATGTGACCTAAGAAACGGTGTATATTGCAGTATGAAATGTCAGAATGAAATAAGCAAATAAAAAAAAAATCGCCCCAACGTAGGATCGAATACATGACTTCTTGCATGCTAACCCTAAACTGTATCCACTATACACCACAACGAATCCGTGCTGACAGCGGTAGTTGCCATACATGTCGTCACAGTGTTGCCAGATTGCCTCTCTTAACGTCTCTTTTCTACCGGATGTACTCGCTCGACGAAATTTTGTGAGAGACATTTTTTATCGCTGACATGTGAGGAGACGCGCTGCGAAGCCCGAGTGCGCAAATTTCGCCTCACCCTGAATTTCCAATGTTAAAATAATGATGACAGAAAGTATAATTATCCTCCCCAGAAGACAGTGTGAGGTGAGTTCTGAGTACCTTCTTCCACTTGAACTTCCAAAACTCACTCAACAAACGTGACGCATTTGTAGCGTATTTAGTTATTTACAGCCAACTGCGAAACCTACCGAATACACGCATCACATTACGTCAATACGATCATCTTGACACACTTGTCAGCCATTCACGACAGCAGCTGTTACGTTCGCTTATCTTTCTTTCTAAATAATTTAAGAAGTCGACACCATAGGCAGTACCAGGGAAGGGGCAGACTTCCATATATTGTTCTCATACGAAATAAGTCAAGTTTTCGAGCGACAGATGGCTTAAGCGTCGAGGAAATCGCAGCCCGACCTGTACTCGGGTGCGGTATTTTTAAAAAATGGTGCGGCCCGAGCTGTGTTCGGGCTCTGTCTCCAAAGTGTTTAGGGACTCATTACTTACGAAAAAGTACCGTTGCTGTACACGTAAGAAGTCGGTTTGTCGTCTCCATCAAAGGCGCCCTCACTTATTGCTCGGAACTGATTTGAGGACACGGGTTGGACTCAAATCAAAAATGCAAGAGTGGTCGAGATTACAAAAAAATGGTTCAAATGGCTCTGAGCGCTATGGGACTTAACTTCTGAGGTCATCAGTCCCCTATAACTTAGAACTACTTAAACCTAACTAACCGAAGGACATCACACACATCCATGCCCGAGGCAGGATTCGAACCTGCGACCGTAGCAGTCGCGCGATTCCAGACTGTAGCGCCTAGAACCGCTCGGCCACTCCGGCCGGCTGTCGAGGTTACACCTGTGTATCAAACCATAATTGAAGCTGCTTTTCATGGTGAAAGAGAGTGCGTGGTGGGTTCACACTGATGTTTTACTATTACAGTTTTCAGTTTAAATCAGAAGTATTCGAGAAATTCCCTAGTCTTTTGTGCCCAGGAGAATTTACGATATCTTAGATAGCTGGGTAGCTACATTTTGTTTAACGTATGTTTGAGGCTTTTCTGGGAGTATATGCTCTACTTGTAGCCTGCTACCATGAGAGGTCATAGACTGATAAGAGCTAGCAAAGCCAGTAATCAGTGTGTACGAACGTACGATAAAAGAAAGCTACAGCTTTACGGCGATCTCACCAAGCTGTGGTTAGATACTGTCTACTATATTCGAGCGACACTGTTAAAATATGTTGCAGGAGAGTATTTCACTATGTAAATTGTTTCTAAAGAAGGGATTAACAAACTGATGTGATGTGTGAGTATAAGACTAGGAAACTGATACGCCGGAAGTCACATGCAGATGATTGAGCTGCTTATGGATACCTTATGATTCTAGCTACGCCCCAGTTTCCACATTCCTGGATGAAAGAGTAGAACGTTCTAACCGCTGGCAAATCCATTTACTGAGCCAATTGCCACATATACTCGACTACTCTAAGATGTTCCTGGCAGACTGGCAAATGACGGAAGACCCGCTCCATACTGAGAAGAAGAGTAAGCATCCTGAGACTGATGAACGGTGAATATGAAGTGAATTTATACCGAAGAGCCGAAGAAAGTGGTACACCTGTCTAATATCGTGTAGGGTCCCCGCGAGCACGGGCAAGTGCCTCAACACGACGCGACATAGACTCGTCTTAATCTGAAATAGTGCTGGAGGGAACTGACATCATGAATCCTGAAGGCTGTCCATACATTCATAAAAATACTAAGGGCTGGAGGTCTCTTCTGAAAAGCTCGTTGCAAGGCATCTCAGATACGCTCAATAATGTTCATGTCTGGGGAGTTTGGTGGCCAGCGGAAGTGTTTAAACTCAGAAGATTGTTCCTGGAGCCATTCTGTAGCAATTCTGGATGTGTGGGGTGTCCCATTGTCCTGCTGGAATTTCCCAACTGCGTCAGAATGCACAATGACCATGAATGGATGTAGGTGATTAGATAGGTTGCTTACGTACGTGTCACCTGTCAGAGTCGTATATAGACGTATCAGGGGTCCCATATCACTCCAACTGCACACGCCCCACACCATTACAGAGCCTCCACCAGCTTGAACAGCCCCATGCTGACATGCAGGGTCCATGGATTCATGAAATCGTCTCCATACCGTACACGCCCATCCGCTCGATACAATTTGAAACGAGATTCGTGCAACCAGACAACATGTTTCATCAACAGCCCAATCTCGGTGTTGACGGGCCCAAGCGAGGCGTCAAGCTTTGTGTCGTGCAGTCATCAAGGGCCACGAGTGGGCCTTCGGCTCCGAAAGCCCATATCGATGATGTTTTGTTGAATGGTTCGCACGCTGGCACTTGTTGATGGCGCAGCACTGAAATCTGCAGCAATGTGGGGAAAGGTTGCACTTATGTCACGATGGCCGATTCTCTACAGTCGTCGTTGGTCCTGTTCTTGCAGGATCTTTTTCGACCGTGGCGATGTCGGAGACTGGAAGCTTTTCGGGATCCTGATATTCACGGTACATTCGTGAAATGGTCGTACGAGAAAATCCCCACTTCATCGCTACTTTGGAGATGCTTTGTCCCATCGCTCGTGCGCCGACTATAACAGCACGTTCAAACCCACTTAAATCTTGATAACGTGCCATTGTAGCAGCAGTAACCGATCTAACAACTGCGCCAGACACTTGTCTCACATAGGCGTTGCCGACCGTAGTGCCATATTCTGCCTATTTACATATCTCTGTATTTGAATACGCATACCTATACCAGTTTCTTTCGCACTTTTCAGTGTGTGTGTGTGTGTGTGTGTGTGTGTGTGTGTGTGTGTGTTTCAGGATAGCTTTGGAACGCCTGGAGCAATTCCAACCAAAAGTGGCACATATACGACTCCTATCTGAAAGAAAGGACTTTTGAGATAAAATATACCCTAGCTTCATTTCGGGTGGATAAGGGAGGTGAAAATAATTGAAAACGAACTACATTAACGTCCTTCCGATCGTTTTCGGAGATGCTGGGCTGACTGGCGACATTCGTGATGACATTTAATCCCTTAGAAGTAAAACGATTCATCTACATCCATATTCCTCAAGCCACCGCACGGTGCATGGCGGCGGATACTTGTACCACTGCACACGTCTTCATTACTGTTACTTGTGTCCCATGACATTAGTGGTATATTGACCAGTGATACAGCTTCACGTAAAAGCAGGTTTACAATGGGTTAGAGCATATACATTTCTACTTTGTAATTTCCTATCAGATCTACGTAACCGGTAAATCAGTGATTTCGTCTCATGCTATTCTAGCCCTAAAAGTGGCATAGTTGCATTTGTAAACAGATCCTGTGACCAGTGATGATGCCAGTTTCAAACGTAACCGCTTGGCTAATTACAAAAGTGAGTGCTTGATTTTGGGACTGCAAGAACAAAATATAAAGGAGCAAATAAAAGGAAAACTATGATGTGTCGCTGTGGAAATTGTATTTCCAAAAAATACAAAAATAATATAAGAACTGTACCCCTAATGTGTCAAAACTTACTTCAGATGTAAGCATTAGTTCTCTCGTCCTATACATAAGTTCTCCCTCGTAAGATGGCAATTACTAATACTCGCCAACAACTAGAGCCATCGAGAAAAGCTTTTTTCACATGTCTAGCTGACAATCTGTCGTCGTCATCTACATAAATATTGTGTGTGTGTGTGTGTGTGTGTGTGTGTGTGTGTGGGTGGGTGGGTGTGCGTGTGTAAGTACAATCTAATTTCAGCACCATTTCAGTGCAGTAACGTGTTCATTGTAAAGAAGTATTATAGTAGTTCTATTATATGTTTATTACCTTATAAATAAAGAAAAGATTTATTAAAATTTTAAATGCAGTGCATTAATGCGATCTTAGTAAATGAGTGTTTGTAAAATGATTCTTTCATATAGTGTTCATTAAAAAAAAAAGACGATAATTACACTTGGAACCTGTGGGAGGTACATTAGCTTATTCGTTTCAGTTGTAAATATTTGTCTTGTATTGTTGTTTTTTTAACATGTTCTACATCCTGGAGGGCCTCCTCACTAGGGATCAATTGGAATGAAAGTAAATCTAATCTAATCTAATCTAATCTAATATGAATACCCCACAAGCCACCGAACGTTGTGCGGTGGATGGTACTTCGTTGTGGTCATTATGCGGGACATATGTGGGAGGAACTAATATATTGTCCCATTCTTCCTTAACTCACTCTCTCTGAATTTCAGTAGTAAGCCACTTCGTAATGCACAACGCCTCTCTTGTAGTGTCTGCCACTGGAGTTTGTTGAGAATCTCTGTAACGCTCTCGCGCCGACCAAACGATCCTGCGATGAAAGGCATTGCCCTCCGTTGGCTCTTCTCTCTCTCTCTTCTATCAGTCCTACCTGGTAAGTATACCAGAGTGAGGAGCAGTACTCAAGAATTGTTAGAACAAGCGCTCTGTAAGGCGCATCTTTTGTGGATGAGTTACATTGCCGCAATATTCTTCCCATGAAAAATTTCAGTCTAGCATTTGCTTTTCCTGCGATTTGTTTTATGTGGTCATTGCAGTTGAGGTCGATCCAGATAGTTATACCTAGATATTTTATGGTAGTTACTGTTTCCAGCTGTTTGTCACCAGTGATGTAGTTGCACAATAGAGGATTTCTTCTCCAAGGTATGCGCAATATGGCACATTTACTAACGTCGAGGGTCAGTTGCCAGTCGTTGCGCCACTCATCAATCCTCTGCAAGTCACTTTGCAAATCGATACTGTCTTGTGGCGTTGTTATAGACAACCGCATCATCAGCGAACTGCCTTATGGTGTTTCTGATATTTTCTACTGTTATTTATATAAACTATAAACAGAAATGGTCCCCTCACACCTCCTTGGAGTACTCTGGAAATTACTTTTATGAACATTTGCTGATTTTGTTTCGATAATAAGACCGACGTGTTGCGTTCTCCCTGCGGTTTTTTTTTTATTTATTTACACCTCAAGTTCCGTAGGAACAAATCGAGGAGCAAATCTCCAAGGTCACATGAAAGTAATAAAAGATAAAAATAAAATGTTTATGAACCCGAAAAAAGTCAATCCATAAGTTTAAGTAAACGCAATCAACAATACAACAGGAATCAGTCTCCAGAATGAGATTTTTACTCTGCAGCGGAGTGTGCGATGATATGAAACTTCCTGGCAGATTAAAACTGTGTGCCGGACCGAAACTCGAACTCGGGACCTTTGCCTTTCGCGGGAAAGTGCTCTACCAACTTTTTTTTTTTTTTTTTGTTTCGTTTGGTCTGGGCGGACGTCACATGACATCAGTTCAAGTTGATCGTTCATTCCTTCACTCACTTTTTTTTTATTACAGGGAACAATCGGCCCTCTGACCGAACGCGCTGAGCTACCGTGCCGGCAAAAGTGCGTAATAGGCTGGGATACGAACCCGGGCTCTCCTGCTTACTAGGCAGGGGCGGTAACCCGTGCGCCACCCGGGACGCTGAGCTACCCAAGCACGACTCACGACCCGTCCTCACAGCTTTACTTCTGCCAGTACCTCGATTCCTACCTTCCAAACTTTACAGAAGCTCTCCTGCGAACCTTTCAGAACTAGCACTCCTGAAGGAAAGGATATAGCGGAGGCATGGCTTAGCCACAGCCTCAGGGATGTTTCCAGAATGAGATTTTCACTCTGCAGCGGAGTGTGCGCTGATATGAAACTTCCTGGCAGATTAAAACTGTGTGCCTGACCGAGACTCGAACTAGGGACCTTTGCCTTTCGCGGGCAAGTGCTCTCCCAACTGAGCTACCCAAGCACGACTCACGCCCCATCCTCACAGTTTAATTTTTCAGGCAACTCCTCGAGAGAATAGAAGAAGTGGCCCATGAGGAAACTCTTCAGTTTCGATTTGAAAGCGCGTGAATTACTGCTAAGATTTTTTAATTCGAGTGGTAGCTTATTGAAAATGGATGCAGCAGTATACTGCACACCTTCCTGCACAACAGTTAAGGAAGTCCGATCCAAATGCAGGTTTGATTTCTGCCGAGTATTAACTGAGTGAAAGCTGTTTATTCTTGGGAAGGAGCTAATACTGTTAACAATAAATGACGGTAAGGAATATATATATTGAGAGGCCAATGTCAAAATACCCAGACTCATGAACAAGTGTCGATAAGAGGTTCGTGGACTTACACCACTTATTGCCCGAACCACCCGTTTCTGGGCCAAAAATATCTTTTTAGAATGGGAAGAGTTACCCCAAAATAAGCGAATGAAAATAAGAAAAGTAAACTAATTTTTATGTCGAACGATCACTCACTTCAGATACCGTTCGAATTGTAAAAATGGCAGCATTAAGTCTTTGAACAAGATCCTGAACGTGAGCTTTCCACGACAGTTTACTATCTATCTGAAGACCCATAAATTTGAACTGTTCAGTTTCACTAATCATATGCTCATTCTGTGAAATTAGAACGTCAGGTTTTGTTGAATTTTGTGTTACAAACTGTAAAAACTGAGTCTTACTGTGATTTAGCGTTAGTTTATTTTCTACTTAGGTCGTGCATTGCACTATTTGAAATCGAGCCAATGTTGCACACAGCATCCTTTTCTACCAAGCTAGTGTCATCAACAAACAGAAATATTTTAGAGTTATTCGTAATATCAGAGGGCATATCATTTATATAAATAAGGAAGAGGAGTGGCCCCAACACTGATTCCTGGGGCACCCCCCACTTGACCATACCACACCCAGACACTGCACCACAGCCATTCTCAACATTGTGAATAATGACTTTTTGCTATCTGTTGCTAAAGTAAGAGGTGAACCAACTGTGAGCTACTCCCCGTATTCTGTAATGGTCAAACTTTTGGAGCAATGTTTCGTGATCAACACAATCAAACGACTTAGTTAAATCAAATAATATGCCTAGCGTTCGAAACCTTTTGTTTAAGCCATCCAGTACCTCACAGCGAAAAGAGAATATAGCATTTTCAGTTGTTAAACGACTTCTAAAGCCGAACTGTACATTTGATAGCAAATCGTGTGATATAAAATGATCAATTATCCTTACATACACAAATTTTTCAATAACGTTAACAAACACTGACGGCATAGAAATAGTTCTAAAATTTTCTATACTATTCCTTTTTATAAAGCGGCTTTACTACTGAGCACTTTAATCGCTCAGGAAACTGGCCATCCCTAAAGGAAAAATTACAAATATGAATAAATACAGGGCTAGCATGTGCAGCACAGTACTTTAATATTCTGCTAGGCACGCCATCATAACCATGAGAGTCCTTTGTCTGCAGTGATTTAATTATTGACTCAATCTCCCCCTTGTCAGTATTACAGAGGAGTATTTCAGACATCAATCTCGGAAAGGCATTTGCCAAGAAAGTTATATGATTCCCTGTAGAAACTAAATTTTTATTTACTTCATCAGCATTGCTCGTAAAATGATTGTTAAATACTTTACATATATCTGATTTATCAGTAACAAAAATATTTTAACTACGAACTGACTTTTTATATCGTCGACATTGTGCTGCTGGCCAGACACTTCCTTCAGAACTGACCATATGGTTTTAATTTTATCCAGCGAATTCGCTATTCTATTTGCGTACCACATACTCCTTGCCTTCCTAATAACATTTAAGCACCTTATAACACTGCTTGTAATGAGCTACTGTAGCTTGATTGTGACTATTATAACATTTTGATATAATTCCCACTTGTTTTGTTTGATATTCTTATGCCATTAGTCAGCCACCCAGGCTGGCTATTACTGCTAGTACCCCGTTTAGAACGTTCTAATGGAAAGCAACTTGAGAGGTGGCATGAGCCCCCTCTCATATTTCTATCTTACGATTCTCCTCTATAATTGCATGCGGTGGAAAGTTGCTATTCCTTCACGCGCGGACTTCCCACGCAGCGTCTCTCGTCACCCGGGTGGTCCGGTGACAGGCGGGCTCTGCTGATCTGGAAAGCTTTAAGCCGACGGGTGTGAGGAAGTCGAGTGAATGCTTTGCAGACACCGACATTGTCAAGAGGCACGCCCGCAGAGCTTGAAGTAGTGGTTGGGCTAGAGGTTCCGTTACTTCGCAGAAACTTAGCGAAAACACTTTCTGGCGGGCTACCAGCGAGGCGTGGGAATGACTTGTGTACCCAGGCAGCTGTGGCGGGAAAATTCCCGCACTTTCTGCAAAATAGTAACTGTGATTGGCTTGCTCAGGGCATAGCTCCGTGACGTAGCAAGATCGGCGCAGAAATTGGCGCCAAGAATCTCCATTGGTGGAATGGTAGCGTTCCGGCAATGGAGTGGAATTTCCGCCGGTTTTCGAGTTGCTGATTGGAACGTTTAACCACGGCCACTGTCGTGGGGGCGGGAATGTTCTGTGTTCGGTTTTTGTACGGGTGCTCTTGTGGGCAGTCCTCTCTCGCCTTTCGGTCGAGGACGTCGAAGCAACCAGCCAACGGCTCCGGTACGGCAGATCGTGTTCTGGGAGTCAAGAAGTCGGTTTGGTAATGTATGTCCGCAGCACCGGCAGATAGGGATTTTCCTAGGTGACAATCAGAGCTCAGCAGAGTGCGCCTGTTCGTCTTTTTTTTCCTAACTTTGTTCTGTCTTGGGTAGCAGCAATTAATGGTGGGTTGGCTATGTGTTTTCTCTAAGAATTGAGTTGCTAGGAATTGGCTGCACATACCACTTCGTCATAATCCTCACAATCTAGTTTAGGGACAACTTCAATTTCACAGCGTTTGTTTAAGTATCCAATTAGAGCCAATTTGATATATTGTTAATGTTTCATGTGTTGTTGTTTATTATTTTGTGTTTAGTCTTAATAAATCATATTGTTATTTTGGACAGAACTTTCATTCTGTTAATAGATAGAGCAACCCCATCATTCCTCACTATGTTAATGAAACCTTCGTTTAATTAACTTATTTAACAAATTAAATTATTGCAGGTGCCAAACTCTCTTCTACTCCACTGGCAGGGTTGATTAGAGTCAGTTCGCGTATTTTTTTTTATCCTTGTGCAACAGGAAAAGTTGGAGTTAGAAAAGGGGGGGCTTAGAGCATCATGTACATATGTAAATTCTCTAAGAATTAAGTGTTAAAAACACTGCTAGCCCCGGCACCTCGCAAACTCACGAAGAGAATGATAAATGTGTTAAGGAAAGCATTATATTTATCATTTGTGTTATAGGCATTATAAACATCCTGCTACTTTTGTTCCTTGACAAGGTTTAAAAAACTCTCTATTCCTGTTGGATTAACTTTCCTACATAGTTTGTAATTAAATGTTACATTTGTTTGAGTACAAAAGCCTTTTAGCGTTAAAATTTGTGCATCATGGTCTGAAAGGCCAATAAAAATATTGTCTATGGCTGTGCTACTGTTCCCCTGTACCCTAGTTGGAAAAAACACAGTCTGCATTAGATCTACCAACATCCTTTTTTTTGTACCATCATATACAAAATTTATATTGAAGTCATCACATATAACTAATTTCTGATACTTCCTACAAAGTGAATCAAGAACCCTCTCTAGCTCGAGCAGAAATGCTCTGAAGTTAGAGTTAGGGGACCTATAAACAACAACAATTAGAAGTTCAGTTTCACTAAATTCAACTGCCCCTGCACAACATTCAAACATCTGTTCAGTGCAGTGCAGTGATACGTCTATGGACTCAAATGGAATACTGTTTTTCGTGTACATAGTCACTCCCCCACCCCACAAGGAACTCCTCGAAGAACAACCAGCTAATCTTTATCCTGGTAAAGGAAGCCTCTGAACTGTCAAATTATTTAAGTGGGGCTCCGACATACCAATAATTTCAGAGTCGACATCTATAAGCAGTTCACTAATTTATCTCTAATACCGCTTATATTTTGATGAAATATGCTAATTCCTTCTCTATTGGGAAACATGCCATCCTCTGAAGGTGAGCCTTTAGTTAGAGGGACTTCCTTTAAGCAGGTATACCTATCAGCTAACTTCAGTCTAAAAAAGGTGCAGCTCTAACACCAACCACTACAGGAATTTTTCCATGGAACTTGTTGTCCGTTTATTTATGTTGACTTCATTCTATTCCCTCGTTCCCCCGCCAGTAAGAGTGAAATGTCGCCGAAACGGTCACCAATGACCCCAGAGAGCTTTGGATACGACATTAATTTCAGTCATCTTCGCTTATTTTTCGTCACCACCCTCTTACCACCGCCCAACAATAATCCCTACACCTAGGGCTGCTGGATGTGTTTTTGCTTTACTGTTTTTCCAGATATGAAATGATAAGTAAGTCAAACGTCCTAATCCGTCGCATAGCCATTTCGCCAAAATCGTGCAACGGCTTCAAGAAAGAGGCATCTTCAACTTCAGCAGGCGTGACTGTGGCGCTCCAAGGAGACGCCGCATGTCCCAACTGGAAGAGACTACACTGCATCATGTCGAAGAGAACCCATCAACGAGTATACGAGCAATTGTGCGTGCGATGGATGCTGCTCCGAGCACCATCTGGTATGCTGTGGATGACCAGTAACCACATACCTCTAATGCTCCATACCAGCTCTAACAGTCACAATGCACGCGAATGAGGCACGAACCAGGTGAGAGAGGTAGGATAGACGTCAGATGACATCAGCCAATCCGATTTAAGCTACCCCCACCGTGACCACCCAGGTGCAAACATGTTTTCAAACGGCTGTAGCACGGTTATAGGTTCCTAGTCAAAATACAAGGTGTCCCAAAAAGAATGACCCGATTTTAACTTGTAATAATATTGAGACAAATTCCACTAGGTAATTGAAACAGCGACAGATGTAATTGGCATGGTCTAGAGTTTCAGAAAAAATCCGCTAGATGTCGCTTTGAGAGATGACCTGGAGCGTGCAACCAGTCTCGCGCAATATGGCGTCCGCCCAATAGAAGGCGTATTGTGTTATTGAATGTAGTCGTACTCAGTCAGTGATCGGAGTTCAGTGGGCGTTTCATATTCGATTTCGTGCTAAGCCACCATCACCAAAGAACATTCGACGGTGGTATAAACAGTTTGAAAAACGGGATGCCTCTGTAAACGCAAAAGTCCTGGGCGGCCACGCGTTCCTGAACAAACAGTGGAACAAATACGACGAGCACTTGAGCGGAGCCCCCGCAAGTCTACGCGTCGTGCCAGCCGAGAACTTGCGTTACCGTGCAGGACAGTGTGGCGTGTGTTATGGAGTCGTTTAGCCCTCAAATCATACCGATCATAACTTGTACAAGCTCTTCGAGATACTGACAAAATGAAGCGAGTGGACATTAGCAATGCTATTCTAGAGGACATGGAAAATGACACTTTTATGTCACGGTTGATATTCAGCGATGAGGCAACATTCCATATTAGCGGCAAGGTTCACCGTCATAATGTGCGTATATGGGGGCTCGAAAATCCCCACGAAACAATTGAACACGAATGTGATTCACCAAAAGTGAATTTTTTTGTACTGTTTCGCAAAGAAAGGCTTATGGACCCTACTTATTTGAGGAAGAAATCGTAACAGGACAATCATATCTTGCAATGCTACGGAACTGGTTATTCCCACAACTTGACTCTGACAATTTCATCAATGGAGCACCACTGCACTGGCACAACAACATGCGCAGTTTCCTCAACGTTGGATAGAGCGTACAGGACCGCGAGACGAGGCTTTATAGTCTTGGCCTCCTAGGTCCCCTGACTTAACACCATGTGATTTCTTCCTGTGGGGATATGTTAAACAATGTGTTTAAGTTCTTCCCTTACCTCGTGACATTGATGAACTAAAAATCAGAATATCAGCTGCTGTAGCTTCAGTGACAGAAGACACCTTACACTCAGTTTGGGATGAATTTAGCTATCAGCTAGATATCGTCCGTGCAGCCAATGGAGGACATACTGATTTATGATGGATTTTTATAAACTTCTGTCTTTTATGAGTAATTTAGTATGAAATTTGTTAGTGTTAAGCCCTTCTTCCTAAAAAATAATTCTATTTAAAATCGGGTCATTCTTTTTGGGACACCATGTATTATGTACTTACTCCACTCTACAAGTCCTAGAAGTTTGTATCATAAATTTTCGAACACCCTGAATACCTTTCTTTTCTTTCAAACTATGTGAACACTCGTAAGCAAATGCATTCAGTAATGTGTAGCTACAGTTCTGATACTGCAGAGACTTCCTTATGAACTGACGCCGGCACGGTAGCTCAGCGTGTTCGGCCAGAGGGTTAGCTGCCCTCTGTAATAAAAAAAAACTGAGTAAATGGATCAATAACGAACTTCAACGGGCGTCAGGGAACGTCCGTCACGAACAATTGCAACGAGCTATAACGAACAAAATGAGATTAAAAAAAAAGATTGATTACTTTGTTTAGAAGTTACCGTTGTGAGGCTGGAGACAGCATTTTCATTGAATAAATCACACTACTGGATGAGGTGTCGCGTAGTAGGACCATCAGATATACTTTGTGGCTTATGTAGTCGATAGGCTACTTGGAATATCAGTGTAATTCTCCTCTTCGAGAGAACTAGCCTGTATTCCTAGACACCCAGAAGCAGCTAGCAAGCAGAGCCAGGGAGACGCGTGTTATTTTAGAGGCGCTCGTAAAAAAGTGGGCGTGTTGTAGAGCGCAGCCTTTATTGCCCACACGGGCTTTGAGCGTGTGACAGCGGCTGGCGCCCCTCCAAGCTGACAACGAGGCGGCGCAGCTCGCGATCTTCCCCAGCTACCTGCTGAGTCACGTTCCGCCCTGTGCACAGGTCCTCCGTCACAACAAACGCGCCGTACATGCCGAAGCCGGGCAGTGACAAATGCGTGCGGCTTCTCGTTGAAGAGCGGCCAAAGCCGCAGTGCGCAGTACGTTACAGCAAGAAGTCCGAAAAATTTACAGGATCTGTGTCTTTGCTCGGTGCCTTACAAGGGGAACGTATGGACTTCTCCTCACCGACCTGATTCATATTTACGGGCTCTGTAGACCACGACTAGGGCTTCAACAAATATAAATAGCTACACGCAACTCTCAATCGTTTTCCAGAAAATCGAGTTTGTACATTTTACATGTGCTTACATAAACTGAAGAACCAAAGAAACTGGTACACCTGCCGAACATGGGGTAGAGCCCTCGCAAACATGCACAAGTGCCGCAACATGACTTGGCATGGACTCGGCTAATGTCTGAAGCAATGCTGGAGGGAATTGACACCATGAATCCTGCAGGGCTGTCCATAAATCCGTGAGAGTACGAGGGGTGGAGATCTCTTCTGAACAGCCGTTGCAAGGCATCCCAGATATGCTCAATAGTGTCTGGGTGGTTTGGTAGGCAGTGGAAGTGTTTAAACTCAGAAGATTGTTCCTGGAGCCAGTCTGTAGCAATTCTGGATGTGTGGGATGTCGCATTGTCCTGTTGGAATTGCCCAACTCCGTCGGAATGCACAATGGACATGAATGGATGCACGTTTTTTGACAGGATGCTTACGTGCGTGTCACCTGTCAGAGTCGTATCTAGACGTATCAGCGCCCCACACCACTCCAATCGCACACGCCCCACACCATTACAAAGCCTCCGCCATCTTGAGCAGTCCCCTGCTGACATGCAGGGTCCATGGATTCAAGACGTTGTCTCCATATCGTATACGTCCATCCACTCGATACAACTTGAAATGAGACTCGTTCGACTGTGCAACATGTTTCATCAGGCGAGCGTAAAGTCTAGTGTCGTGCAGTCATCAAGGGTACACGAGTGGGCCTTCGGTTCCGAAAGCCCATATCGATGATGTTTCATTGAATGGTTCGCACGCTGACACTTGTTGATATCCCTACACTGAAATCTGCAACAGTTATCGGAAGGGTTGCACTTCTGTGTTGTTGAACGATTCCCTTCTATCGTCATTGGTCCCATTCTTGCAGGATCTTTTTTCCGGCCGTAGCGATGTCGGAGAGTCTATGTTTTACTGAATTCCTGATATTCACGATACACTCGTGAAACGGTCGTACGGGAAAATCCCCACATCATCGCTGCTTCGGACATGCTGTGTCCCATCGCTCGTGCGCCGACTATAACTCCACGTCCAAACTCACTTCAATCTTGATAACCTGCTATTGTAACAGCAGTAACAGATCTAACAACGGCGCCAGACACTTGTTGTCTTATATAGGCGTTACCTACCGCAGCGCCGTATTCTGCCTGTTAACGTATCTCTGTACTTGAATACGCATGCCTAAACCAGTTTCTTTGGCGCTTCTGTGTACTGCGTATGGTCGCTAATGACCAAAGATTACGCAGCCCAGCGAGGAAGCGCTTACTTTCATAAGCGCGAGGTCTGTGGCTCGAATCTCGCTCCCGGTGCTGTTTTTTATATTTTATTCCTACATAATTCTAACAACAGATTTGCGTGGTAAGAAGCGAAATTGTGCGATGATCGAGAACCACTTACTAATGTACCATGCACAAGCAGATATTCGGCATTAACTAAAAGTGCTGTATGTCGTAATAATAATTGTCTCCCAAGCTTTTAAGATCAATATCATCCTGATACGTACGGTGCGCCATAGGTTACACATTATAGGCATCTTCGATAGCGTTCATGTGTGGAGAACATGCTGGCCACTCTAGTCGAGCGATGTCGTTATCCTGAAGGACGTCATTCACAAGATGTGCACGATGGGGGCGCGAATTGTCGTTCATGAACACAATGGCCTTCAGCCTGACCGGGTTGCCTCCAAACACGTCTCCGAAGATTGTCTGCTTGAAGGCAGATGCGACACTCATCGATGAAGAGAACGTGATACCAATCCTGAGCGGTCCATTCGGCATGTTGCGCCCATCTGTACCGCGCTGCCTGGTGTCGTGGTTGCAAAGATGGACCTCGCCATGGACGTCGGGAGTGATGTTACGCAGCCTATTGCGCACAGTTTGGGTCGTAACACGACGGCTTGTGGCTGCACGAAAAGATCGGCGTTGCTGTCAGGGTACCTCCAAGCCAGAATCCGTAGGTGGCGGTCATCCACTGCAGTAGCAGCCCTTGGGCGGCTTGAGCGAGGTATGTCATCGACAGTTCCTATCTCTTTGTATCTCCTCCATGTTCGAACAACATCGCTTTTCTTCACTCCGAGACGTCTGGACACTTCCTTGTTGAGATCCCTTCCTGGCACAAAGTAACAATGCAGACGCAATCGAACCGCGGTATTGACCGTCTAGGCATGGTTGAACTACAGACAACACGAGCCGTGTACCTCCTTTCTGGTGGAATGACTGGAACTGATCGGCTGTCGGACCCCCTCCATCTAATAGTCGTTGCTCAAGCATGGTTGTTTACATCCTTGGGCGGGTTTAGTGACATCTCTGAGCAGTCAAAGGGACTGTGTCTGTGATGAAATATCCACAGTCAACGTCTGTCTACTGGAGTTCTGGGAACTGGGGTGATGTATAACTTTTTTTGGTTGTGTGTATAAACAAAATGACTTCACTGATTTGATTGAAACTTCTTGTACTTCCTCGTGGCGGGACACGGGCAACGCTATGACAGGATATGGGCGCCACTTGGAACTGCTAATCAGATCCACTCGGGTCCCATACATCAGTCATAGTGGCCAAGAGGCAATAAACGACCCACCATAAGCAATCAGGTGATGCGTCGGTAAAAATAAGCAGCAGGTGAAAAAAAAAGTATTCTTACGTTCGTATCGCTATAATTGACATTCCACTATCGAGATGGCTGAATGGGCACGTCCCGAAAGCCTATTTTTTTTTTAAATAAACAGAACAACAATATTGCGGAGTGATATACCAACATCCTGCCTTCATGGTGTTGTAATCTGAGTGACCGACTGCGTATGCATGATACCATTGTAATGGTAAAATTGGAGAATAAAAAGGAAGAGTTTAAGCAATTTTATAGAAATGCATATACATAAAATTGAGAATGTTACTTCTCTAAAATTTCAGGTTCTTTCGAGCCCAAGAATTCGATATTTTCAGAAGCATTGAAAACTTCTTATTAACATCTATATGTTGTTCAAGATGATTAAAGTACACCGATAATATTCTTCGACATGATTCCGGCCAGTGTTAAAATTGTGCGGTGGCAGTGTGTGGATAACTACGGCGCCAAAAGCACTACGCGAATAACACGTGGAACGTAACATGGGTGCGAATTCCTACACGAGTCGCCGGCTGCTAGTGATATATTGACGGGAGCCAAAGCCAACACACGAGATGCCGCCTGCTGGCACTCTCTCGCGGTCTTGGCGCTTTGATGCTCGCGGCTTCAACACCAGTCGGTTGGCAGCGCCAGCGCTTATCCGTTCCAGACATCGCTACTTGCAGTGTAGACCGAAGCTCCGTAAACGATGTTAGCACTAATGTTTTTTTTTTAGTGTCCTGGACCATTATCATTAATGGAAAACTCGGGGTTATCTAGTACCTTCTTTTTTTTTCTCTCCTGTGCCATCCTCTTCAACTCAGAGTAGCACTTGCAATCTACGTCCTCAGTTATCTGCTGGATATATTCCAACTTCTATCTTCCTCTACAATTTTTGCACTCTATAGCTCCCTCTAGCCCTGATTTCCTAACAGATGTCCTATCATTCTGTCTCTTCTCCGTGTCAGTGTTTTCTAAGTATTTCTTTCCTCTCCGATTCTGTGCAGAACCTCCTCGTTCATTACCTTATCAGACCACCCAACGCCTCGATTCTCTCGCTTCGATTCTCCTCTGTTCCGATTTTCCCACAGTCCATGTTTCACTATCATACAATGCTGTGCTCCAAACGTATATTCTCAGAAATTTCTTCCTCAAATTAAGGCCTATGTTTGATACTAGTAGACGTCTCTTGGCCAGGAATGCTCTTTTTGCCAGTACTAGTCTGCTTTTGATGTCCTCCTTGCTCCGTCCGTCATTGGTTATTTTACTGTCCAGGTAGCACAATTCCTTAACTTCATTTACTTCGTGACCATCAATCCTGATGTTAAGTTTCTCGCTGTTCTCATTTCTGCTACTTCTCATTACTTTCGTCTTTCTTCGATTTATTCTCAATCCATATTCTGTACTATTATACTATCCATTCCACTCAGCAGACCATGGAATTCTTCTTCACTTTAACTCAAGATAGCAATATCAACAGTGATCGTATCATTGATACCTTTTCACGTTGAATTTTAATTCGACTCCTGAACCTTTCTTTTCTTTCCATCACTGCTTCTTCGACGTACAGATTGAGCAGTAAGGGCGGAAGACTACATTGCTGTCATACACCCTTTTTAATCCGGGCATTTCTTGGCCGTCCATTCTTATTATTCCCTCTTGGCTCTTGTACATATTGTATATTACCCGTCTCTCCCTATAGCTTACACCTATTTTTCTCAGAATTTCGAACATCTTGGATCACTTTACATTGTCGAACGCTTTTTCTAGCTCGACAAATCCTATGAATGTGTCTTGATTTTTCGTTAGTCTTGCTTCCATTATCAACCGCAACGGCAGAATTGCCTCTCTGACGCCTTTACGTTTCCTAAAGCGCCATGTAACACATTTAATATTGATTTTGCGGATAAAAGCCGAGGCCGATGTCGATGTGGGTGTATTTGCAAATGTTCGCAAAAATGATTACTTTGTAGTTCAGTGTTAAACGACATTAGAATATTACGATTTTCGCCTAATTGCTTGAAATGCACTTCAATGATTAGTGAATCTATCAACGTTTGTCTTACCTATATTTACAAGCACACGGCACAGCGCTTGTTACACTGGCAAATGAAGCACGTTAAATGATTTAATACTGTTGTGAATTAACGTGCAATTTAATAACGAACCGTATGACTAGTATTTAACAGTACCCAAGATGTGACACAAATTTTAAGACGATTTAATTTGACTTTCCAAAATTTTGGAGATTATGCAAGAAATTTCATAAATTCCGTTTCAGTAATTGCGACAGATAGTTTTATTTTATAGATCGTATCAAGATTTTGACGCGGTATGTTATTACAAAATGTGGTCGTGCTTGGCCTCTAGTTTTTTTAATCATGGCGTGTGAATCACAGGGCTTTCTTCATTGGCCACAGCAAACCAAAATTCTCTTGCCAGAGGCAACACTGCCGTCAGAGTTCCGGTGTACTGAACAGGTCAAAGCCGTTACAAATAGATAATACCTTCGATTATGCGATTCCGATGAGGACAGTTATCAAGACTAACTGCAATGTGTCGTGTAAACAACACTAGTCCCGCATTTCCTGGAGAAATACGAGGCTAACTATCGACTTAGACGTTATTCAACCAACAAGAACCCATACGCCTTCATTCACATCGCGTCCTTAACCAAATCGCACCATCCCAAACGCGAAATGTCGTAGCTGCATACGCATAAGGCGCGAAGCAGAGATGCGAAATAAAATAGCCTACATATTCTATAGATAACAGGCTGCGCGATAAAAAAAGAAAAAAAAAAGGAAAACTGTCCACCTCCGAACCGCAACTGCTAGACTTATCCAGAATCGAAGATATTAACTGTTTGTAAACGATTAGATGCAGTTAAGGAATTTTGCTACCTAGGCAGCAAAATAACCTATGACGGTCGGAACGAGGAGGACATCAAAAGCAGACTAGTACTGGCAAAAAAGTATTCCTAGACAAGAGAAGTCTACTAGTATCACATACAGACCTTAATTTGGAAAAGAAATTTCTGAGAATGAAATTTGGAGCACAACGTTGTATGGTTGTGAAACATGGAGTGTGGGAAAACAGGAATAAAAGAGAATCGAAACATTTGAGATCTGTTGCTACAGAAGAATGTTGAAAATTAGATAGACTGATAAGGTGAGGAATGAGGAGGTTCTTCGCAGAATCAGCGAATCACGGTACTACAGTGAGCTGTAGAGGGTAAAACATTTAGGGGAAGAGAGAGATTGGAATGCATCCAGCAAAGAATTGAGGACCTAGATTGCAAGAGGTTGGCACAGGCGAGGAATTCGTGGCGGGCCTATCAAACCAGTCAGGACACTGATGACGAAAAAAAGGAAATAAAACAGTTTAACGTGTTCAGTACACCGGCACTCTGACGGTTGACTTGCCGCTAACAAAAGAATTTTTGTCTGCTGGAGTCGAGGAAGGTGGACCTTGTAATTTACATTCCACGACTAAGAAACCACTCTCGTAAACTGACATACGACCTGGAGAGCGGGGTGCTGACCACATAACCCTCCATATCCGCATCCAGTGATGCCTGTGGGCTAAGGGTGACACGGCGGCCGGTCGGTACCGTTGGTCCTCCATGGCTCGTTCGGGTAGAGTTTTTTATGATTAAGAAACTAGAGGCCAAATACGACCACATTTTAAAATAAATAACATACCCCATCATGTTCTTGACACGACACATAAGTTACAACTTCCTGTGGCAATTACTGAAACGGAATTTATGAATTTTATTGAAAAACGTCCGCAATTCAGGAAAGTCAGATGAAGTCTTCTTAAAACTTGTCGTCACATCTTGCATACGTTAGTTCACAGTAATGTTAATCATACAGTGTAATAGGCACTGTCCCGCGTAAATATTTTTAAGAGAAACGTTAATAGATTGTCCATGTAATTCAATTATGTGAAAATCGTAAGAGGGCAGTGTCCTTTAACACTGATCACAAAGTAATAATTATTGCGAGCATCCGCAGATATTCATATCGATCCAGGCTTGTATCCGCAAAGTCAATATTATTCCCGATAACCGCCATTTTCGCAATGCGCAGGCATGTGCCCTACAGTACTGGCCCCTAAAAACTACGCTAAGCCATATCTGTACACTGAACTCAAGAAGACAGGAAGCTTTGTTACAGGAGTGTAAAAAGATACTGGATAACTCCGCGTTTTTCGCAAATGGCAATGATCCAAATGTTTACATATGACAGGCTCAAACTCAACGAGCAATAAAAATCGCTGCAGAGCTCCTTGAAGAAGGTTTTTATATACACCATAAATGGGAACAAATATACATCAAGCAAGCACAACATCAGAGCAAACCTACCTAAACACCCGCAGTAAAGAATCAGTTTTTGATTTTCCCGATGAACGTGGAAGACAGATGATAGATTCTGCACAAATCGCGGAGTGTACAAGGACTTTCTTTCCAAATGGGAACAAAGTATTCCCGGCACATCGTGCAGTTGCGGTGAGGCACCTCAGAGCATCCAACACTTCGTGGAGAAGTGTGCTTTAACGTCACTTACATTAAATGCAAAGGACTTTTCGACACTGACATTGTGTGCTGTTGACTAGATTGAGAAATTATGTTCAGTATCACAAACTGAGGACCATGCACATAAGATGCATTCACTCTGTGTTTTGTCTGTTTTTCCCTGATACCACTGTTTTACATCTTCACGTAAGTCTGGCACAATTCGGACATTGGCGTTTGGACGTCATGGAGTGCGAAAGTAACTCTTATGCTGTCTGCAGTGGAGTGCCTGTTTACTGCAGAGTGTCGTTTGTGCTCGAGGGAAGTGTCAACAGAACTGTAAGTAACCTATCTTGATATTAATTTTGTAAGGAACACCGAAAAATCTACCCCCCTCGCTATACGGGTATGGATGACTGATGATATGCACTTGCTTGATCAGCAAGTTATAGCTATTCAAACTAACTCTGCTGTGAATTGTGTGAATACCACATAAATAAATAACGAAAACTGTGAAAGAATAGTCAAAAACACCGGTGGTAGCGTAACACTGAAGCATAATGATAGATCATTCAGTACAGCTTCAGTAACTTACGCAGGTATTGGATTGCGATCTGGGAGAGTCTGTAATTTGCCGTTCATATTTGCGCACGAAAAGATCAACCAACGGTATCAGGGAATTAGTGTGGTCTGAAAACTTTTGGCATGGCAATTTTTCAATGGCAAATGAATAGCCAAAGTAAAACTATAAAGGCACATAGCCTCTTTTTTTGGCTGTATGCGACCACAGGGCATACGTTGTGTATGGAACAAACCCCGCACCTGCTCCATATACAGGTCACTTGATCATTGTGACCGTAGACGCCGTGGACAATTTCCTATTGGAAACAGTCATCCAGCAGTAATGAGATGCGCAACTGCTCCGTTAGGGCGGGCAGGGCCCTCTATGGTTAAGTCGGGGCCTGTAAGTAGGAGAAGTGTGAACTGGAAGAGCATTTGGAAATGGAAGCAAGTGTAAATGAAACTATCAATGCACAGCATGGGAACGGAATGGAGCGCATCATAGAAAACTTAAAAATAAATCAATGGAAGATGCTATCATCGTCACTGATAACATACGAGATGAAAACATCAGAATGAACCTTTGGAAGTGGAAGAGAGATGAAAGCAATGAACAATTGAAAAACGGTGGAAATAGCTATACTGAATACGCACAACGCAAATGCTACGAAGTATCTATGGCAGATGAAGGTACTATGCTGGAAAAATCTGTGGAAAGTGGGCCCACTAACAAGACCGCTTCTACAGTGCGACAGACTTCAATATCTTCTTTGCGAAAGTACTAACCAGAACCCTGTTTATAACACATCAGGCAAGCAACGAGGAAGCTGAGAAGAATCCAAACTCCTGTATCAAATATCAAACATCGTAAAAGGGAAAAGAAGGCCAATGAAATCGCTCCCATCTCTATATTGCGTGACAAAGAATTCCATTAACTCCAAATAAAGTCTTGGGAGCAAAACATTGTATCCTGGGCAGATGACCTAATGCACCCGCAGAACGAAGCCTAATTTCGACGGTACAATAGGAAGTAATGATTAGCTGATGGTTCAAATGGCTCTGAGCACTATGGGACTTAACACCTAAGGTCATCAGCCCCCTGGACTTAGAACTACTTAAACCTAACCAACCTAAGGACATCACACACATCCATGACCGAGGCAGGAGTCGAACCTGCGACCGTAGCAGCAGCGCGGTTTCGGACTGAAGCGCCTAGAATCGCTCAGCCACAGCGACCGGCATTAGCTGACGGAAAATGACACAAACAATCTGTCTAAAAAAGGAACTGCCAAACTTAATGAAACAAAAATTAAAAGTTTTTATAACTATCTAAGGAAAGAAGGATGGAAAATACTACAGAATCCGAAACTGGGAACAATACACAACCCACATCCACAGTTATGTAGAACCAAAAATAACGAGAAATATCAAATACAATACATACGTAAAGCACACCTAACTGCAAAAGACATTTTAGGTTAACAACATAACGGCACAAAGAGTGTTAATTGGGATTTACACTTACGCTGGAATACGAAGTTATCATTTACAGTCATCATTCTTCAAATATTTTAATCATTTGCACTAAGTTTCTCGCAAAAAGTGGGGATATACAATTCATCTAGTCACGGAGAAGTTAATTTTACATTTATCTTCCTTTACATTTTTTCCGCTTTAGAAAGTGTTATTTGCCTTTATAGTAAAGAACTGTTTAAAATTTATTCTCTGTGAAGCGGAAACTTAAATGTAATCAGAAGAAGGATTATAATTTTATCAGTGCACGTATCCTTTTTCTTTATTACTCCAATTTCTAAAGGAGAACACACAATTGTAAAGTACTAACAGGCAATACTGGATATTTTTATAAAACATAGCGATGAAGCTCGCCGATGACGGTTTAACTGGAAAGCGAAAGGAGGAACTAGAAGAGGTGGTATGAAGGCCAGAAATAATGAAATAAAAAAAATCAGGCTGGGGTAAGTTACTTTAAAGGTTGGACGAAGGAAACGACGTACCACCTCCAACAGGAAGACGATGCCTAGTGAAGCACTGTGGTACTCAGTCTTACTTTGTGGGTTCGCCATGTGCTAAATAAATAAATAAGGCCCTCTGTTGTCAACGATGTGCAGCAATCAGTCGTTCCACTGCTCAGAATCTGAATAGTATCCTAAAGCACATTCCAGCATTCGTTCTACAACTAGACACGTAAATCTCACGGTGGCTTGCGGTTCAAGGACATCCTACTACGTTACAAATTTGTTCACTAGGTGGCATAACTGTAGTTCTCTTACACTATGAAATCGAGTTCACACCCCGTACCGTTTTGTTGGTGTGACGAACTATGATGTTACGGGCGTTACAGAGCTGCACAATGGTACTGAGTATACAACACAGAAACGGCGAAAAGTAGGCCGGCGAATCTTCTGGACCCAAGACTGTACTCTCTCCTTACAAGGAACAATCTTAAAGTTTACAAGGAGTGCTATCTGATTCACAAACGATAATAAATCGTGTCAACACATAATACGCTCACGCACGTTACGGTGGAAAACTTAATGCGAGTCCCTTGTGTACCATGACTGAAGCGATATTAGTCGAACCACACAATGCGACAGCGTTCTTGCGTTCAACCACATCGGTAATCGCAAGTCTCAAGATAGTGCATGTTCTCAGGGCAGAACAGAGGCCAGAACCCATACACAGAACATTCGTGGCAAACTACATGGCGGAATGGGAATCGATTCCTTGTACTGGTTTTCCGAATATTGCTCTTGCCGACACAGTTGTCAAGACACGAACCAAACTCTGGAGATGCTTTCCTGCATCGTTGCACTAGCAGCTCTTGGAGACAGTACACAGAGAATAAGTGCTGAGCCAAAAGGTT
The DNA here is from genome assembly GCF_023864275.1 of Schistocerca cancellata. Classification (NCBI taxonomy): domain Eukaryota; kingdom Metazoa; phylum Arthropoda; class Insecta; order Orthoptera; family Acrididae; genus Schistocerca; species Schistocerca cancellata. The sequence goes on along the minus strand of NC_064630.1, from coordinate 583,846,814 downwards.
TATTGCAGCTGTAAAGAGGTTCGAGGGTCGTGCCTGCATTGTACACTCGGTGAGAGTATTTCCGGCGAAGGACTGGATTGTGGTGTCAAGTCGCGGTACAGCGTATAGTTTTAATGTCCAGGGAAGTTGCCCGCCTCGCGGCGTGAAGGAGTGCTATGAATGAAGCGCCACTATTCCCTACCAGGCGTCGACTGTGTGCAACCTGGGAGCTTTCCTGGTGAGAAGAGGAGGAGGGGGGGGGGGCGGAGTGGAAAAGGGGATGGAAGGGGGAGGGGTGAGCAACAGAAGCGGACTGCGAGAGAAAGAACGGGGAAGAGGAGGGGGGGGGGGGGCTCACACCTAGTCTCCACGAAGTGCGACAATCACTGGTGGCCAAACCGAACAATAACCCTGGGTTCGGTGTGGGGTAGCGGTGAGGTGGGTCGACTGCTGTGGACTGTTCTGTGGTTGTGAGTCACTGAGGGCTACGGCGGGACGAAGACTCTCCGTCGTTTCTAGGCTCCCTGTTTAATACATACAGTACACAATGGCACTGTGGCATAAAAAATTATGCGTTGATATAATCAACAGTAAAATGCATTAGTATGGTTAAGTAATCTTCTTATACAGCCACATTCAGATTCCATAAAAACTTCGAGTGCACTGAACGCAGGTGGTTCGAGTGCACTGAACGCAGGTGGATGGAACCTGAATATAGGAAATGTACGAAAATTACCTAACTATACCACGTTATTTTACTGTTGACTGTACTAACGCATTTTACTACTCACGACAGTTTCAGTGACACACGCTGACTTTTTATTTTATTTTTTACGTCATTGTGAGATTCGTTGCGATATTGGCTGATGTATGCAATTTGTGGTATTTGATGAACATATGTAATAAATATTTATTTCAGCAGCAGCGCTGGCTGATTCTAAAATATGACTTGTAAAGCACTACATGTAAAAAATATTGTGGGGTTCTGTGTATCTCAGTTTTCCATTCGACACTTCAGTCAGATATTTTTTCCCAAACGTATCTCCAGCAATAGCCTTTAAATCCTGCATCAAAATACAGGGTTATTACAAATGATTGAAGCGATTTCACAGCTCTACAATAACTTTATTATTTGAGATATTTTCACAATGCTTTGCACACACATACAAAAACTCAAGAAGTTTTTTTAGGCATTCACAAATGTTCGATATGTGCCCCTTTAGTGATTCGGCAGACATCAAGCCGATAATCAAGTTCCTCCCACACTCGGCGCAGCATGTCCCCATCAATGAGTTCGAAAGCATCGTTGATGCGAGCTCGCAGTTCTGGCACGTTTCTTGGTAGAGGAGGTTTAAACACTGAATCTGTCACATAACCCCACAGAAAGAAATCGCATGGGGTTAAGTCGGGAGAGCGTGGAGACCATGACATGAATTGCTGATCATGATCTCCACCGCGACCGATCCATCGGTTTTCCAATCTCCTGTTTAAGAAATGCCGAACATCATGATGGAAGTGCGGTGGAGCACCATCCTGTTGAAAGATGAAGTCGGCACTGTCGGTCTCCAGTTGTGGCACCGAGCGAGGTGGCGCAGTGGTTAGCACACTGGACTCGCATTCGGAAGGACGACGGTTCAATCCCGCGTCCGGCCATCCTGATTTAGGTTTTCTGTGATTTCCCTATATCACTTCAGGCAAATGCCGGGATGGTTCCTTTGAAAGGGCACGGCCGATTTCCCTCCCCATCCTTCCCTAACCCGAGCTTGTGCTCCGTCTCTAATGACCTCGTTGTCGATGGGACGTTAAACACTAATTTCCTCCTCCTCCCTCCTCCAGTTGTGGCATGAGCCAATTTTCCTGCATGTCCAGACACACGTGTCCTGTAACGTTTTTTTCGCAGAAGAAAAAGGGGCCGTAAACTTTAAACCGTGAGACTGCACAAAACGCGTTAACTTTTGGTGAATTGCGAATTTGCTGCACGAATGCGTGAGGATTCTCTACCGCCCAGATTCGCACATTGTGTCTGTTCACATCACCATTAAGAAAAAATGTTGCTTCATCACTGAAAACAAGTTTCGCACTGAACGCATCCTCTTCCATGAGCTGTTGCAACCGCGCCGAAAATTCAAAGCGTTTGACTTTGTCATCGGGTGTCAGGGCTTGTAGCAATTGTAAACGGTAAGGCTTCTGCTTTAGCCTTTTCCGTAAGATTTTCCAAACCGTCGGCTGTGGTACGCTTAGCTCCCTGCTTGCTTTATTCGTCGACTTCCGCGGGCTACGCGTGAAACTTGCCCGCACGCGTTCAACCGTTTCTTCGCTCACTGCAGGCCGACCCGTTGATTTCCCCTTACAGAGGCATCCAGAAGCTTTAAACTGCGCATACCATCGCCGAATGGAGTTAGCAGTTGGTGGATCTTTGTTGAACTTCGTCCTGAAGTGTCATTGCACTGTTATGACTGCCTGATGTGAGTGCATTTCAAGCACGACATACGCTTTCTCGGCTCCTGTCGCCATTTTGTCTCACTGCGCTCTCCAGCGTTCTGGCGGCAGAAACCTGAAGTGCGGCTTCAGCCGAACAAAACTTATGAGTTTTTCTACGTATCTGTAGTGTGTCGTGACCATATGTCAATGAATGGAGTTTCAGTGAATTTATGAAATCGCTTCAATCATTTGTAATAGCCCTGTATCTGTCGTGCTACATGTACATGCAAGAGACTCAGAGCTTACCCTGCTGGTCTTGTGCACACACGGCGTACGATGTAGGTGAAACCTCCCTCTTTTGGAAACTGATCTTATAACGTGTCATTCTCACACCTCATTCTGATCGGTAAACGGCCGGCCTGTGTGGCCGTGCGGTTCTAGGCGCTTCAGTTTGGAACCGCGTGACCGCTACGGTCGCAGGTTCGAATCCTGCCTCGGGCATGGATGTGTGTGATGTCCTTAGGTTAGTTAGGTTTAAGTAGTTCTAAGTTCTAGGGGACTGATGACCTGAGATGTTGAGTCCCATAGTGCTCAGAGCCATTTGAACTATTTGATCGGAGAACGGCAGTCTCAACAGGCACGTTGCTCTAATCACTTCCCGGGGCAGCAAAATATCCGCGCCCTACTATTCAATCTCCATTTCGTCAAGCGTCCTTCATAATGTCGGAACTATATTTGTATAGAAGGATTATCGAGGTTCGTGGATTTCAATCCTTTCGCTTCGGGCAACGGTCCATGAGTATGATGGCGAGAATTATCATTTTCCGTAGTTATTTCCACCCGGAGACAATATTTCTACGAGTGTGGAGTAGTTAGAGAGACACGACACTGATGCCTGCAACATGACATACACTGATCGACTTAGGACTTTTCAGATGCCACCTGGATGGTGGTGAACCTCTCGTGTACAATGAGGTACGATAATGTCTCTACTGAATCCTCTGCGCTAATGACGTGTTAAATTATGTTACTTATAGCCTCACATTCGCAATGTGCAGCATGTTTCAGGGAAAGTGTTACAGGAAAAATATTCGATTGGATATTGATAACATTGCAGTCTTGGACTTGAATGTAAAGTTGTGGGCTTTGTTAAATATAAAATCACTGGACAATATATTAGTCATTCCATTAAAAAACCACAATGATCAATTTGGAGCGCGATAGATGGTATGGATATGGTACCAGGCGGTCACTGAACTCCCATCGATGGCGTAAGTCATGGAATTGAAGTGTTAGGTACGAGGTGTGATCAAAAAGTAACGGGAAGTTTTCAATTTCGCAGGCGTTTATACAACCTATTTTGAAAAAAAAAATTATCTCCTTGGTAAACATGTTCCTGATGAAATGTGTACGTTTTTCGGTATTGTTAATTATCAGTTTATTGTTGACAGTCGAAAAGGTTACACGTGTTTTCGACTGCTCGGAGAATTTTTACTTTCAAAGAACACGGATCAAAAAATTTGCTTGGAAAATGGAATAAAATGCAGCACCATATTCGGAACGTTGACTGTGTCTTTTGGAGGATCTACTACAAATAAGACAAGAGTTTGCCAGTGGTACAAACTTTTAAAAGAGGGTCGAGAAGACGTTGAAGACGACGACCGCCCTGAATGGCCTAGCACATCACTTACTGACGACGAGGTGGACGAACTAAAGAAAACAGTGCTGGAAAATTGCCGAATCACTATCAGAGAGGTTGCTGTGATGTTGGCCTATCCTTTGGCTCATGCCAAGCAGTTTTTTTGGATGTTTTTAGCATGAAACTGTAGCAGCAAAGTTTGTTCCCAAATTATTGAATTTTGACCAAAAAGGACGTCGCCTAGACACCGCTCAGGAATTGCTGAATGAAGTTGACAGTGATCCGAGGTTATAAGAGGTGAAGAAACAAGGGTATACGAGTATGAAATCCCAACCAAGGTCCACTCATCCCAATGGAAACTATCTGAACAGCCAAGACAGAAAAAATTCGACAAGTTCGATCACATGTGAAGGTTCTTCTCATTGTTTTTCTCGATTACAATGGAATAGTGCAGCATGAATTCCTGTATTAAGGTCGTACGGTTAATAATGAATACTACCTGGAAGTGATGTGCCGTTTGCGTGAAGGAATCCGAAGAAAACGATCAGAATTGTGGCAAGATCACTCGTGGAGACTGGATCACGATAATGCTCCCGGTCACACCTCAATGCTAGTTCGTGATGTTCTGGCAAAAAAATTAAAAACAGAATCACTGAAGGAGCTAAACACCACAATGAAAAGTGAGTCCCAGAAATGCTTCCGAGACTGGAAAAAGCGCTCGCACAAGTATATTATATCAGTGGTGGATTACTTTCAAGGGGACAGAGTTGATATTGATGATTAAGTAAAGATTCTTAAAAAATGCCGTTACTTTTTTATCACCGCTTGTATGTGGCAGTCGGTGGGATGGAATCAGTACAGGGAAATGGATCGACGTGGACACACAGCACGATGGCAGAAAAGAGCGATCGTGTTTTGATGACCACACCGTGTATGAAGTGATGGAGTACTAATCGCAGTATCAAGAACAGTGGTCGTAAAGAGATTCAGTAACCTGAGTCAAGCCTTTTTAGCAACTGGTTTCACATTCGACAAGAATCGCATCTGTCAGTGCAGTGAATAAAGGCCCATCTCCTGCAGTTTCCGAGCGAATATTGTGAATACAATTGGAGTTTGGAGTCGCGTACTTCTCAAAAGGCACTTGCTGACAGCAGCACATAAAGCAGTACGCCTTCGATAGGCCAAACAACACAGAAAACTAGAAGTGTGTAGGACGCTCCGACGAGTCGAGATTTTGCCTCTTCTCAAATGATACGAGGCGTCAAGTACCACAGTAGCCCATTGAGGCGTTTAAGCAGTGCGTGTGGGGCTTACTTATGGCTGGAGGTGGTTCTTTGATGCTTCTGGGATGTTGTCGTTCCATGACCTGGTCCTAATAATTCAGGTTAGAGCAAACATGAACCAGAAAATTTATTTCAACATTCTCATGGACCCAGTGTACTGAGGCAACCTACCGCTCCTCGCTAAATCACCTGATCTTGATCCCCCCAGAAAATGTCCGAGACTGTTTGGAACAGTGAATGGTAGTTCTAAGAGGACCTAATCATAAATGAGTGCTTCATCTGGATCTCGAATACCTGAAAAAACTTTTGGACGCTGCTCCTCGGCGAATTGTGATCATTATCAATGCTGTAGGCCGTTAAATAAAATGATCCTATGAAATTATTGGTCGGAAGACCCCGTTTGGGGTTTTCGGTCACCTAGTCTTTCTATTAGACGCCACTGCGGCGACTTGCACGTCGCCGGAGTCGGTGTCACACGATTAGCATGATGTCTCTCAGAAGTCACTAATTTTTTGTCCGGTTTGCTCATAAGGCGGAGTTCCGTCTAATCACCGTAGTAACTACAACCAGTGGCGTTCAATAAGTAACGCAACACTTTTCTTTCTGGAAGGAGGCTGGTTTTATTCGGCATTCCAATACATCATAGTATTCCCCACTCTTTTGGCTACAAAACCCTATTTTTCAACATATCTCCGTTCACTGGCGGCCCCTCCCTCCGGAGGTTAGAGTCCTTCCTCAGGCATGGGTGTGTATGTTGTTCTTAGAGTTAAGTTAGTTTAGGTAGTGTGTAAGTCTAGGGACCGATGACCTCCTCAGCAGTTTGGTCGCTTAGCAATTCACAAACACAGTTGATCGTTGCACCAAGGGAGGACATAAAACTCTTCAGAGTCCCAGAAGACCATCGACATGACATTACTGCGGCTTTGAACTTTTTCTCCGGAGAAGAGGTGTGTGGCGCCACTCCATGGATTGCCATTTTGTTTCCGGTTTGAAGCGATGAGCCCGTGTTTCACCGCGTGTGGCGATGTTAACAACAAAAAACTGTCACTATTAGCCTTGTAACACGCAAGCAGTTCCGCACAGACGGTCTTTGTTGCTCTTTATGGACTTCTATTAGGCTGCGAAGTACCCAGCGGGCACATACTTTTGAGTACCAAACTGGTGAACCAATGTGTCAGCACTACCAACAGAGAGGTCTGTGACAGTATATACATTTCCATGCACACAATGTTGAACAAAATTCTTTACAGAGCATTACAATACCTTCGTGTAAACGAAATTTGGCGTCAGAATGTTTCGCCCTGCCGCTTGCTTTTTGTTTATAGTGATCGCAAATGCAGTTTTAATAGGCAACTGTCTTCCTGTCAATTGAAAAGGCATGCTCGGTCAGATGGTATTACGTTTTCCCGTGTCAATCAGCTGAGCATTAATTGTATAAAGGGGACACGCGCGAAACTTTCACAATTTTATAGTCGTAAATAACGCTCGTATTTGGAACAAGTGTAGCCGTTCGGATAACGGTAGTTGTGGTAATGAAGAGGAAGAATTTTTAAAAATGAACCGAACAATGTGAAATAATAGCCATGAATTTATGATACATGCTTGTATATACATTTCCATGCATATAATGTTGAACAAAATTCTTTACAGGGGACTGCAATACATCTGTATAAACGATACTTGACGTAAGAATGAGATATTCGTGTACTTTTTGTTCTTCATTTTCTCCAAGGGATAGAGTTTGTGGTCACGGTTATTATCTATGACAATGCTGTGTACACTGTACAGTTTATCATGTTATTAAGTACTTTATAACAAACAAAATGGTATATGTTATAAAATGTCAGAAGCTAGTTAACCTTTCTAACGGTACCACATTCATTCCTGTACGATTAGTATATGTTGAGATTTTGACTTGAGAGGTAAATAATGTGATTATGGATGTGACGCATTTTTGAAGTTGATGATCTAAAATTACATCCTTTTACGATTATATTTAACATGGATCCAACAAAACGGACAATAAGTAGGAGATAAAGCAGTCAAATATTTACAAAACATATATTATTCCTATTGCAATAATGTTTATTAATAAAGAATGTGTTAAGTCTGAAGTGGGAAATAATCAGGAGTGAGAATACTGTTGGTTATAAACAGAAATAACCAATTATAAAGAGACTTTGTCTAATCTTCCTCGAAAAAGTGGTAATGCGTAAAGAACACACGTTAATGTACAGCGGAATGCAGTCGCGGTACCGCACATGGCATTCTGTGAAACTAAACAATACTCCAGGAATCTCTGAATTTAGACGTTGATGATCACGTTAGAAGAAGACTGTGATTCCACAACAGTTGGGAAACGGTTCGCAGTCATCTTGACAACAATACTTCGAAAAAGGCAATAAAAGAAGTCGGAACGCCACACAAGAGCGGGTCTTAGGGCCTTCTTTTGATCCGCCCAACAGCGTAGTGCTCATTGTTATGGAAAGCAGAGCAGAGAGTGACCTACAAGAGTAAGATGACACAGCTCCATATCGAATGTTTGGTGTTACATTTTACAAAGAGAAGATGTTAATTGCCATAGCACAGCGATCAGCCAGTCACATAACGATATAGCTGGCTAAACTGGAGGTTTTGTGAAATCACAGAAATGAGAATTCTGTAGTGAATAATGCCCCTCTTGCCCAGCCCGCTCACCGAGGAAGCCTATGACCGGCATAATTTCCCATGAACGTCTACATCTACTTTGACATCACTACTCCGCAAGCCAGCCCGCTCACCGAGGAAGCCTATGACCGGCATAATTTCCCATGAACGTCTACATCTACTTTGACATCACTACTCCGCAAGTGAAATGAAAGTATGGCGTTTATTGGCGGGATATCCCCTTCGGGATTCGGCCGCGCGTTGCAAGTCTTTTTAGTTGACGCCACTTCAGCGACTTGCGTGTCAATGATGATGAAGGACACGCAACATTCAGTCCCCTGCCGGGAATCGAACCCCTTGCGTGGCAGGCGGTAACGCTACGGCTGCGCTACGGAGGCGGACACTCCGCAAGTGATCTGACGGTGTGTAGCGCAGGGCAATTCTGATACCACTGCCGAATGGGAAGAATGGCTGTAGGTAAGACCCTGTATTAGCTCTTAATTTCTCAAATATTCTTATCTCACAATGTTGCAAACAAAAAGATCCAATACCTATAGTGATTGCTAAAGTCACAGTACTTCCTGTCAGGCTAGCAGTGCTAAATCTACAGTTCAGTAGAGTTGCTGATAAGCATTCCTAGAAAGTGTGAGAATTCTGTAATGAATAAACAGCTTGCCCGAGATTCCAAGAGGAGGCGAGTACACCCGCCTGATCCCCCCCCCCCCCCAACCTCTCACACCCTCCGTCCCTGTGGACACCTAGGTTAACCGAGCAGCTACAATGACGCAACTGATTGAACGTTCCGGCTGGTAGCAGTTGAAAACAGGTGCAGAACTAGAGAGCGAAGTGACAGTGCTATGGGGGCCAACGATAGCACCTGTTGTTTATATCAAATCCTGTGGTTATATTGTTTTGATTATAATAAATTTATCTTTCACAAACCTCAATTTCAGAACAGTATTTTGTAAAAACTGATTACTCATTGTAAGTTTCAACACAAGTTTTAAAACTCTAAATGTTTGATTTTTATGACTGTGAGGGGGGAGGGGGAGGGGAAGGTGCGTTGTGTGGTAAAAGAGGTGCTTTCCGGCACCTAAAAGCTTAGAAATTAAGCGCTGCATTCAGGGGATCATATCTTTTCAGTATTTTTTCGCACGTCATGAAGGACCAATGGAGAATATGATCCCATCGACATCCAACTTCTAGTTCAATTAAAGGAAGGAAGAGAGACTAGCGAATAGAACCCGTCTACGCCGAGGCCACAGTAGACGGGCAAGCTCGGATAGGGGAAGCCTGATGGTATGGAAAGACATGTCCCCACGGAATAAATTAAAGAAAAAAAGGAATAAATGTTATTATAACCAACAACAACACAAAGCAGACTGATATTACGCGACAGACACGGCATTACCTCAGGTAAATCTGCGAGAAGAGTGAAGTAATATTCATGGTGGAGTTGGCATTCTGTGCGGACGAAATGGCATGAAAGGCCATTCACTAATAAGCACTGCCAAAAGGATGAAAAAGTAACTTAGAACCGCTGTGCTATTTGCTGTCGTTCATCTGCTCAGTGCACCCTATTCACGTCGACGTTTCTATATAGTTCGAAAACCAATTATTTACAAAAAATAAAATTAAGCTGGGCACATTCCACACCATGATTCCATTCACATTGAAAACCTATTGCCGAAGAAGAGTAAAATATAAAACGAAACATTCAAAACAGTAGCTAGTTATTGCTATAGCAAATATTTCCTAGCATTACAGGGTTCCCTAAGATGTTATATCCAAAATCGCACTGACGAGCAAGGCTGAATAATTAATTGCAGTAACTGACACATTCATCGGTAAGTAAGATATAATACTGCCTATAAGAGGCCACTTTCTCAGTCGTTATTTGTGACAGCTGTCGCTACAAGTTAAATCATATTTTACTTAATACCTGCTCAAGTGGGATTCAGATTGCACGAACATTAACTAAATTTGTAGATGTTCAGTAGCTCTTTTGGTCCTATCAGCTATGAATCCTTTTCGAAGCACAGGACTCTTGCTTTCCTAAGTTACAAACAGATCCCTTCAATGTACCAAATTTTCGTAAGAGTAGCTTTCTCTGGCAATTACGTTTAATTTGTTCATGTTTCTGTTAGAATCGTATTAATACTTCTGAAACAGGGCATATTACCAGTGATTTTCTAAATAAAAATAATTTACAGATGAACCTTGATTTGGATCGCCACAACACCAGGCAAAAGAATAACTTCCATATTGCATGAACCTTCTTCTAGGGGTGAAAGTGGGGTTCTGTATTCCGGTAGAGGCGTTTGTAATAAACTGCCGGCAGACTTAAAGAAAGTGATGTTTGGAGGCCCAATAGTTGTTCAACATCATCCTAGAATTTCATTCCGATTTACTCTAACCCTCAGTAAAACATTACGCATTTTGATGAAATCGTTCCGCTGGATGAGGACTCCACTCTCGCCGATAACAATGAACACTATTGTTATGAAAATAATACTTTGATACTGCCGCTATTTAGGCCCTTCTCTTTAGGTTAAGTACAGAAGAAAATACTTCCAGTCCGAAACAGAAGCGACTTTTCCCTTGACGTCTGACATACACATTTCAACCGCATATATAAAACATTAGGCAATGTTTTCAGAGGTAGGGAAATATTTATCCCAACGAACACGGCGGTGAAACACTGCAACAATAGCGCTCTGTCTTTTGAAATTCTCTGGAACTCGTCCAGGATCGGAAATAGTCGAAGGCCCCAGTGGCTGAAACAGCTGATGATGACCATGAGGTGACGCCACGTGCACATCCTCAGCACACTTCGGCGAGACCTCGATAACATCAAGTGAAACTCGGAATGGTTGCGCAGGTCGTGGCCGCTTCGTTAGACGAATTTCATCGAAGTGAACTACAGCGACTTCTTATCCCTACGATAAGAACTATGAGAAGACAATTTCGTATTTAGTGTCTAACACACTTATAAGAGCAAAACAGCTGGTATTATCACTCTCACATAGTGTCCGGAGTGATTCCTTGGAATATTGTCCTGCCTGTAGATATGCATTCCCAATATGGCAATTGTTTCACTCCCCACTGGCCGGCCGCGGTGGTCTAGCGGTTCTAGGCGCGCAGTCCGGAACCGCGCGACTGCTACGGTCGCAGGTTCGAATCCTGCCTCGGGCATGGATGTGTGTGATGTCCTTAGGTTAGTTAGGTTTAAGTAGTTCTAAGTTCTAGGGGACTGATGACCACAGATGTTAAGTCCCATAGTGCTCAGAGCCATTTGAACCATTTTTCACTCCCCACTGGTTCGGTTCTGGAAGAAAACAACCAAAAGCGTTCTGTCTGCTTGGGTTGTTGTTGTTGTGGTCTTCAGTCCTGAGACTGGTTTGATGCAGCTCTCCATGCTACCCTATTCTGTGGAGTCTGCTTGCGTATGGAATGAAATTTAATATGATTACAGATGTATCGTCTCATGGATTGATTTTCTGGGGTAACTCATCACTTTAGAAAGAAAGTATCGAGTGTACAAATGCGGGCAGTAACAGTAATATGTGTTGTTAACCTGCTGTCGTCATGTAGATACCCATGCAAGAAGTAAACCATTTTAACTGCACCATTACAATTTGTATACTCGCTAATAAAATTCGTCACAAATAATAACCCATCTCAATCTGAGACGAACAGTGATATCCATACCTACAACACTGGAGGAAAAAATGACCTTTATTACCCGTTATTAAAATATCAATGGCTCGGAAAGGAGTTCAATATGCAACAACAAAAATGTGTGAGAATTTGTCCAGTAACATAAAATGTTTTGACAGGTAGCAAAGCAAGTTTTAAATCTAATGTAAAATCATTTATTCTGGACAACTCCTTCTGTTCCAAGGACGAATTTTTATTTAAAAGCTGGTAATTCCTTAAAAAAATCTTAGTTACAAAACCTGTAAAATTACTCGTTCAATATCATTTCGACGAAAGAAGCGTTCAAATGCTTTATGGAACTTGTAACCAACTAACTAAAAAATAACTATCCTTCTCACTGATTTCGTTGTAGAGGGTGAGAGGAAAACTGGCAAGGATTATGCAAGTCTTACGGGCCAGCTAGATGAAACAAGGCGTCAGTTACAAAATAAGGACAATTAAATGAAACAACAAGTTTACTGTTACCAGCCGCATCAGTGACTGGGGTTGTTTCATTTAATGTCAATAACAGTCACGGTGAAGTCTAACCTAAAATGTTCACATTTAAAGAACAATTAACATCTTGTTTCTTCACAACAATGAACTTTTCTACAATACTTTGATAATAGCATAACGAAAGAACTTTAAGTAGTTGGAACATTCTAATTTATCAACTTCTGATTTCCATTTATTTCCATATTTGTGCCGGGACTATGTTTTTAGTTTAGTGCAGATATTATGACAGCTGTAGACGAATATTTTTTAGATTGTAGAGTCCCAACAAGATTTTCATACTTAGTGCCACAACCACAGATTTATTAAAAGAAAATTCATTTTCTACTTTGGCTATATTATGATCCTAGCTGATTTCGGTGATGTGCCATTTGCAAATTCTTACTCGTATTCTCGTCATTTTACACCACAGTCCTGTGTGGTGTATTAAACATACGGCTGTCATTTGGTTCTAGGCGCTTCAGTCTGGAATCGCGCAACCGCTACGGTCGCAGGTTCGAATCCTACCTCGGGTATGGATGTGTGTGATGTCCTTCGGTTAGTTAGGTTTAAGTAGTTCTAAGTTCTAGGGGACTGATGACCTCAGATGTTAAGTCCCATAGTGCTCAGAGCCATTTGAACACTAATGTCGTCGTTGCACACGTACATAAATATAAAAACGCATGATACATTGTATACAGATTTATTTGACATTATGGTTTGGTGTGTGATGTGCCAAAATAACGGTACCACAAGGGGACACTAGTTTGAAGTACAAAATTACGTAAGGGGTCATCCTTCTCTATGCTCTGTATGAATGAAATGGGAAGAATCTTCCGCATTAAACTTTTCATTATTTCTACAGTTCTTGTCAATGAGAACGTAAACAGCCGAACAATCTCGTCATTTTGTCTGAATATGGGTCACTCTTTTAGAGTTACACGATGATGATACCATGCGAAGAAGAATAAGAGGAGTTACTTTCCATTCGAGCGTTGAAGTCACCATAAGAGATTAATTTTCTACAAACGCCTTTAAAGTATTAGCACGTCGCTTGGACGATCGGGGAGTTCGTGTGATTTAGTGAGTGACTCATATGCGAGCGGAACAAAGAGTGACGTTCGTATTGTTGTCCGTCCATCCCGATATAGGTTTTCCGTGTTTACCCAGATAATTTTAGGTTGTAACTCTTCGCTCGATTTCCTCCTCCAGTTAATGGTATGCGTTCCCTGTCAACAAGCGGTTGAATTCTAACCTTCCTCCATTATTCGGTCTGAAGCATCCATAGTTTTTAATGGTTAGACCACTTGTTTCTCCTCGTCGTGTTGCGTCATTCCATTCACTTCTTTGCTTTACGCCCTCCACTGAAACTCTAAATCTGATTTTCATGTCTTAATCCGAAAATCCAGGGGGGGGGGGGGGAGGGAGGATGGAAAGTTCACTGTCCATAAGCTTCTTATTCTTGCAATGCAACGTAATGTTTCAGAGAAGCTTTCTTGTATGTGTGTTTCTGAAATGTGTATCTGAAGTGGAAAACGCAAAAAGTCTTGCGTTAACACCAACGTAAAAAACTGACACAGACAGCTACTGTGGGTGACAAAATAGTATTGCATGCGATGTATAAGTATACCGATACATTTCGAGACACAGTTTGCTAAGTAACCACCAGTTCACATAAACGACGTGAGTTTACTAAGGTTTTTAAACTAGGCACACATGTTGCACACGAACCTCACGAACACCTGTGTCACACTACGTTTAATCTTAGGTTGCAAAAATTGGTCCTACTCTGTTGCTGCATGTTAGATGCTGGAAAAATCACCGTTGTCGTAAAAATGCCTTATTAATATTTAATCTGATTCTTCCCACAGTGATATTAATGGCAATCTGCCAGTTGCATTGGAATGTGGACAGATCCGCTCCACCCTCCAAGCATTCACGGTGCTTCTCGCGAATCGTAAATTACATTCCAACGCCACGTGCATCCCCTCTCTCCTAATCTCTACCACCTACAACACAGAAACTTCACTGAGCAATATAAAAAAAATCATTTCGCAGTACATTTACTCCTTAATTGTAATTGTCGCTATCAGTAAAAATCTTCGTTGAGCGAACTGTGATAAACACAACCACAATACAAGATACAAAAATAATATCTGTACAGATTGTTCCTCCTTATCTAGGATTTCGAGGGGGAGAAGGGGGTTGCTGTATTCCAGTGCAAAACTGTTCAGTCTTCGCTTATAACCGATATCGAGCTCGATTAGCAGTTCTGTAAGCTTTGCGCCCTTAGAGTTTCAATGTGATCGGTACTAGTCTCAGTACAAGTGGGTGAACTAAACGGTTAAATTCCCGCACGTGAGGGTCTCTCCAGATAGCTTGAGACGACAGAGATTCTGTAGCTTTTGTAAAGGTACATCTTTTACGTGGTTGTTCGAATTCTTGCCTTACACCGTGTCGGATTCCAGTCATCTGACTGACGAAGAAACAAACACATTCATGGCTACAGCAACCTCTTGCTGCAGGTTTGCCTGACTTTCATGATTACCTTTTGTTTCGACTGTTGATCAAACTATGATGTGTTAAGAAAAACTGATGTATTATAATTATGGGCACATACGAAAGACACTGACAAGAAGAAGGGGCAGGACGACAGGACATGTTTGAAGTCATCAGGGAATAACTCCACGGTATAAGAAGGGACTGTAGAGGATAAAAACTGCAGGGGAAGACAGAGGCTGGAATATATCCAACAAATAAATGAGGGCGTATGGTGCAAGTGTTACTCAGAGATGAAGAGGTTGGCACAAGGGAGGAATTCGTTGCGGGCCGCATCGAGCCAGTCAGAAGACCGATTTAAAAAAATGACGTCAGTGCACGTTGTCTTAAGGACTGTAATGTAATTGTGAGGAAGCGGGTGGCTGATGCACGCTCAGTAGATGGAGACAGAGGGAAGGGGAATGTACGAAGAGCGGGAAAGACTCAACCATTCCAAGATCACAAATACGCGGTAAACACATTCCTCCTTACATGCACTCATGATCTGTCCCATTACGAATCTATGTCAATTTGCACAACATCAACAATTCCTAAAAAAAAATTCTGCTCAAGTTCTTTGGAGGATTCAGTCTGTTCTGACATCGAAATTCTGTTATTAGCACTGAGAAATATTGGAATCCACTAATGAATGTAAATCTTAGGCTAAAGACAGCATAACAGTTTGTCTCAGAATCAAAACAGTCTGACTGGTATCTACGGCTCTACTTGGATAGGTCGATCTGCAAACAAGAGACCTCCCAAATCAAACGAAAGGGACGGGAAATATACGTTGCGAAAGCAATAGTTTGGTTCTATACATAGATTTTTAAAAGAGTCCTCAGAATGAATGTGGCTAGGAAACAGCTGACACTGGGCTTGCCTTGCTAGCACAGCCATGAACGTGTGTTCCAAACTTTGATCATTCGCCACTGCGGACTTCTACATTTGAATGCGGCTGGATAGCAATGAAATGACTAGCTTGAGATTGGTTTCTGTGTGGCTTTAAATGTTAGTCATGGGAAGATTTGCCTGTGTTCAATTTCCGCGTTATACATTCACTCGAAAACGTGAAAATGCAAATTACGTTACACAAACAGCCATTCTGTTCTACAAGCGTATCGATGCCTAGGTTTAGACAATAATCAACCGAGGCAGCCAGGGGGAATACTAACATAAAAATAAATTGAAAGTATCCAAGACAAGGAGTTTCTTCGGTCCGAGCGTGTTAAACCATGACCTTGCTTCCTTCGTTAACACAGGAAAAACATTGGAGAGGGAGCGTGATAGAGGAGAGTGACATAGGCAACTGCAAATTTTTCTGCAGGATGTCTATCGATAGCTCGAGAATGCGTCCATTCACACGAAAAGTGTCACGCCCCACACTGATTTTAAAACTAGATTTGTTCTTCAGTTGAAAGATGATAAATACGTAATCGGTGATATCCCTAAGTATTTTGAGCCACATAAAAACTGTTCAGTCTTATATTTAAACTGCAAAGATTCTATTTTTAAAAGCTCATGGATAGCTGAGTTTGTAATGTAACGTTTAATAGTAGCGTAGAGATATGCGTATCGAATTCTAAAAGATCCAACTAACTTCTTGGCAGTCACACGCACAATCAAGACATAGGTAGCTGCACTTCCTGTGCAAGGCACTGCACACGGATGCAAATGAGACTCCATGTAGGAACGCCCATGTTGATGACTTTTCGAAACACTGGACACTGCATACGAAAACCACTTCACAACAAGCATCTCGAAAAGAAAAATTTTGCGAGATATACGACCTTGCCATAAGTCGCAGGAAATGTAAACCAGAGTGTAGCGCAGGAAACAGAAACATGACTATAATTCGAAACAACTGTCAGGAAAAGTAGCGATGAGGAAGCAAAGCCCCTGTAACTGCATGGCCTCGTTTATAGCAAGCGAATGATGTGGAACTTATTTCTGTGGCAAAACCGAGTGATCACAGTGTGAGTGTACCTAAGCTCAGAACAACAGCCAGAACTCGATGGGCCTCGATGGCGGACACGTGAATGTTTTCGTCAACTCTACACCTCGGAACTGCAAAACCGGGTGTCCTTCGACGTAAGTAAAGACAGCTGAATCTCTTTGCTAATGGTTGGCGTAAGATGAATCAATTGTTGCACCAAGAGCAAAAATTCAAATATCGGATGCGCACTCCACGTTCTGTATTTTCAACATAGGTCTGTTGAGTGTCAGTGGTTCTCGCTTTGATTTGGATATACGACGTCGAATAGCAAAAGTGGTCAATTAATCTATCGGATCTACGGAAAGACTCTCGAATGTGGAAAAGTGTAAACTCGGCCATCGCCGGTGTTTAGTCTGCGTCGAAAGGTGTGGAACAGACACTCTCGTTGTAAACGATGTACGAAAATAACACACGAGGTGTGCAGCTGCCGGAGGCCTTCTGTCGCCAGAGACTTACTTGCGGCGTTGCGGCTGCTCGTCCTTCGGCGTCGTCGGGAACAATGAGGAGCGGGGTGGCACGCGGCTGGCGCACGCAGTGCGCATGCGCGCAGCGCGGGCGCCTATGATGGTGCGTGGGCCGCGATGCCAACAATCTAGACGCGAATAGAGCGCGCCCAGATGCTATTGTCCGCCTGCGCTTGATTGGTGGCCGGAGAGCGCCAGAGCTGGACCGCCGCCACCAACGACGCCGGCCCCGCTTTGCGACACAACTGAGTGCCTCATAGTGCTTTAGACTGTCTGCAGTAATCTTCACGCATTTGCACGTGGCGGATGCTTTGACTGGGTCCGCAGCTGTTTGGAGGTTCTTCTTTCTCTACAAAATGCCCGCTGTGAGATTAAATTAGATTACATGTACTTTCCGTTCCAAATGATCCATAGTCAGTATATCCTCCAGGCTGCAGAACATGTCAAAAGGACAAGAATAATAATACAACCGGCCGAAGTGGCCGAGCGGTTCTAGGCGCTACAGTCTGGAACTGCGCGACCGCTACGGTCGCAGGTTCGAATCCTGCCTCGGGCATGGATGTGTGTGATGTCCTTAGGTTAGTTAGGTTTAAGTAGTTCTAAGTTCTAGGGGACTGAAGACCTGAGGAGTTAAGTCCCATAGTGTTCAGAGCCATTTGAACCAATAATAATACACAACAAATATTTACAGTGAGAAACAAATGCGAGTATGCTAATGTACCTTCCACAGATCCCAAGTGGCATAATCGTCATGAATATGGAAAGAGTCAAAAAAATTTTAAGCATATTTTTATTTATGAGATAATAAACACTGAATAAAGAATCATTTTACAACACTTACACTCCTGGAAATGGAAAAAAGAACACATTGACACCGGTGTGTCAGACCCACCATACTTGCTCCGGACACTGCGAGAGGGCTGTACAAGCAATGATCACACGCACGGCACAGCGGACACACCAGGAACCGCGGTGTTGGCCGTCGAATGGCGCTAGCTGCGCAGCATTTGTGCACCGCCGCCGTCAGTGTCAGCCAGTTTGCCGTGGCATACGGAGCTCCATCGCAGTCTTTAACACTGGTAGCATGCCGCGACAGCGTGGACGTGAAGCGTATGTGCAGTTGACGGACTTTGAGCAAGGGCGTATAGTGGGCATGCGGGAGGCCGGGTGGACGTACCGCCGAATTGCTCAACACGTGGGACGTGAGGTCTCCACAGTACATCGATGTTGTCGCCAGTGGTCGGTGGAAGGTGCACGTGCCCGTCGACCTGGGACCGGACCGCAGCGACGCACGGATGCACGCCAAGACCGTAGGATCCTACGCAGTGCCGTAGGGGACCGCACCGCCACTTCCCAGCAAATTAGGGACACTGTTGCTCCTGGGGTATCGGCGAGGACCATTCGCAACCGTCTCCATGAAGCTGGGCTACGGTCCCGCACACCGTTAGGCCGTCTTCCGCTCACGCCCCAACATCGTGCAGCCCGCCTCCAGTGGTGTCGCGACAGGCGTGAATGGAGGGACGAATGGAGACGTGTCGTCTTCAGCGATGAGAGTCGCTTCTGCCTTGGTGCCAATGATGGTTGTATGCGTGTTTGGCGCCGTGCAGGTGAGCGCCACAATCAGGACTGCATACGACCGAGGCACACAGGGCCAACACCCGGCATCATGGTGTGGGGAGCGATCTCCTACACTGGCCGTACACCACTGGTGATCGTCGAGGGGACACTGAATAGTGCACGGTACATCCAAACCGTCATCGAACCCATCGTTCTACCATTCCTAGACCGGCAAGGGAACTTGCTGTTCCAACAGGACAATGCACGTCCGCATGTATCCCGTGCCACCCAACGTGCTCTAGAAGGTGTAAGTCAACTACCCTGGGCAGCAAGATCTCCGGATCTGTCCCCCATTGAGCATGTTTGGGACTGGATGAAGCGTCGTCTCACGCGGTCTGCACGTCCAGCACGAACGCTGGTCCAACTGAGGCGCCAGGTGGAAATGGTATGGCAAGCCGTTCCACAGGACTACATCCAGCACCTCTACGATCGTCTCCATGGGAGAATAGCAGCCTGCATTGCTGCGAAAGGTGGATATACACTGTACTAGTGCCGACATTGTGCATGCTCTGTTGCCTGTGTCTATGTGCCTGTGGTTCCGTCAGTGTGATCATGTGATGTATCTGACCCCAGGAATGTGCCAATAAAGTTTCCCCTTCCTGGGACAATGAATTCACGGTGTTCTTATTTCAATTTCCAGGAGTGTATTTACAATGATCGCATTACCGCTCTGATTTTGTACAGAAGTCAGTGTACAAATATTCGCGTTATTTTGTATTATTAGCAACACACACACACACAAATCAGTTATTTCTACTAAGAAATTCGTCAGTGGAGTAGGAGTTGTTCACCGATAGATCCTTTAAGCTCCTCTTAAACTGAAGTGTATTCAAATGGTTCAAACGGCTCTGAGCACTATGGGACTTAACATCTATGGTCATCAGTCCCCTAGAACTTAGAACTACTTAAACCTAACTAACCTAAGGACATCACACAACACCCAGTCATCACGAGGCAGAGAAAATCCCTGACCCCGCTGGGAATCGAACCCGGGAACCCGGGAGTGGGAAGCGAGAACGCTACCGCACGAGCACGAGCTGCGGACTCTGAAGTGTATTGATAGTTAAACTTTTTATGTCTGCTGACAAGTTATTGAAAATGTGTGTGCCGCGCGGGATTAGCCGCGCGTCTGAGGCGCTGCAGTCATGGACTGTGCGGCTGATCCCGGCGGAGGTTCGAGTCCTCCCTCGGGCATGAGTGTGTGTGTTTGTCCTTAGGATCATTTAGGTTAAGTAGTGTGTGATTTAGGGACTGATGACCTTAGCAGTTAAGTCCCATAAGATTTCACACACATTTGAACATTCTTTTGAAAATGTGTGTTCATGAATAATGGAAATCTTTGTGTAGATTATTCTTTTTTCTTGTATTGATTCCATGAACTAAGCTATTGGTTTGAAAAAGATATATATTTTAATGTCAAATTTAATTACGGAATAAATATATTATGCAGCGGTAGTTAATATCCCTACTTCCATATATAGGCGTCTGTAGGATGTTTTGTCAAATTTAATTAAGGAATAAATATATTGTGCAGCGGTACTTAATATCCGTAGTTCCACCTACAGGCCTCTGTAGCATGTTCTCGAGTTCGCACCACGAATAATTCTTATTACACGTTTTTGTACCCGGAAAGCTTTAGCTTGACATGATGAATTACCTCAAAAAATAACTCATATGACATTACGGAATGAAAATAAGCGCACTATGTCAGGCTTATCGGATTTGGAATCAGAACTGCAAATATACAACACGTCTTTAGTTAGAGAACAAATGAAATCCAACTTAATTTTCGGATGTTTATGCTGTACTTTTTTGTGACGAATAAGGACAACTATTCAAGTTGCAAGAAATAAAGTTTTGGGCAACAATAATCTGCTTCACTGGCTGTAGTGTCTTGGACCAGAACATCGTTTTATGTTGTCCCTTTTACTACTGCACATATTCGGCTAAATAGTCATTTTCAGGAGTCTGAAACATATCAGAATATATCACGAAATATAAAACAATCAGAGCCGATCTAGTTGACAGAATAAAATTAAAACGAAATAAAAGATGACGGGCATGGTGCATGGTGGTATGTGGGAATCGTACAGTTTTCAAATGAACAGAGGTATGCTGATTGTTAAGAAAAAACTGTAATTTATGCCAAAATTACACCAAAAAATATCATCCAAGTGACGTTCATTGTACTGAATATAATTTTCGACACTGCCATCTGTTTCCTGTGGATCACCATGTATATAACCTGTCAAACTTATACAGACGAAACGTTGCGTTACACTCACAATGAACGTCGTTCCTACATCGTGTACTGACGTTGTAAGCGTAAAATCACACAGCAAAATACCATCTTCGTTGTCACGGAAACTAAATAATTTCATTGTACGCTCTCTCTTTGTTTCTCTCAACGCTTTCTTTTAATAAGTGCTTTTGCTGGTTCCTTTATAAACACGAGAGAGAGAAACT
This sequence comes from Schistocerca cancellata, assembly GCF_023864275.1. Taxonomy (NCBI): domain Eukaryota; kingdom Metazoa; phylum Arthropoda; class Insecta; order Orthoptera; family Acrididae; genus Schistocerca; species Schistocerca cancellata. The sequence goes on along the minus strand of NC_064630.1, from coordinate 583,825,577 downwards.
CGCAAGAGAAGTTAGCAGGGATGACGACATTGATCAAATTCTTCAATATATCATACAGTGAAAGCTTTCTCGGCCGGATGTCATAGTTTGTGTTGAATATTCCTGGCTGTATGACCGGGATCGGAGAAACTTTTCGGTTCCTGGCGTTTCGTACACAGCTGCTCTGGACAAGCTGAGTCTAACTCCAGGCACCATTCCCAACAAAAGAGAGGTATCATTAAAAGACTTGTTGACAGAGCCAAAAGAATTCGTGCGTCGGAACACCTGGTCGCCGAATTATAACATCTGAAGCAGATTTTCGAGAAGAATGGCTTTTCAGGCAAAGAAGTAAATAGGATTCTGCGACAGAATAACGTTAGTAAAAAGAACAACGATAGAACACAGCGATGGAAGAACGCGGTTTGTCTCCCTTTTATCAAAAGAGAAACAGACCAGGTCGGCAAGATTTTACGGAAACATGACATCAGACCGGTTTTTAGACCAATTTAGAAAATATGTCAAGTCTTCCGATCTGTAAAGGACAAACTCCCTGCTCTGTCAGCAAGTGGAGTATACAGACTGATTTTTCCACCTTGTACAAACTCTAGGTGTTGATCGATGAGAGGATACGGAACAAAAAAGGTCTAATAAACTTACGCTCGGAAATGCATGGTTTCCATGCTATAGACCATTTATTCAATTATACTTTGTTACACAGACTGCGATCTAGTAAGTGCTGTACCGTGCAGCCCAGTTACAGTATGCATGGTTTCCTCCTATATGGTGGTACTGTTCCTCATATGTCATGCCCTAACGCCCAGTCCTGCCATAGTAATTGGTAATATTGTGTCCGATTCACTTCTCTTGCTGATACACCTTGTAGTGGATGTGATGCAGCGTTGCACACAATGGTTCCGTTTTCGAATCGAGAGCTTGCCGACATGATGTTTACTTGCCGAAAGGTAAATGGCAACGAGCAGAAGCAACGTTGTATCAGAAGACGTATTCCCGCCAACAACAATCACAGCAATCAGTGTTTGCAACAGTGTTTCGCTGTTTGTCTGAGACAGGGTCGTTTCATAAAGCAGAAAATCATGGACATACCCAAAATGTTCGGACACCGGACTGGGAAGAAAATGTGATTAAAACTGTGGAAGGCGGCCGCCGTGTCGGTACCAGACAGTTGGCCCGCCAATATAGCGTAAGTCAGACGACTTTGTGGAACATTATCCATGACAATTATTACTACCCTTATCACTTTTAGCGTGTGCCGGACTTACTAACGACAGACTTTTACATCGGGAGCAGTTTTGTCACAGGATTCTTCACGGGCAACCACGATTCCGGGATTTGTGTCATCCATTCTATTCACGGACAAGGCCACCTTAACGTGGAGTGGTATCTTCAACTTTCATAAGAGTCATCTGTGGATCGTATGCAGAGCCCCTATAGTACGTCGATAGTGAATCATCGGTGCAACCGGAATGTGCGAACTGGGGATAATGGGCGACCGAATTCTGGGACCAGCCTTCCTTCCACGTCGCCTAAAAGGCAGGAACTACCGGCGTTTCTTGCGGGTAACTTCTTCCAGAAGTGCCATTGATGATTCGAAGGGTAATGTGACTGCTACACGATTGTGTTCCAGCCCACTTCACCGTTAACGTCCGGACGCATGTCAATCGTGCCTTCCCTGGTCGATGGATCGGACTAGGGGGTCCAATTGCATGACCGGCTCGTTCGCCTGAGCTCAAACTGTGCGATTTCTGATTATGGGACCACTTCAAAAGTATCATATATACAGAGCCCATTCCATATGTGGAATGGACACTGAAGCAGCTTATTCATGGTGCCTTTGAAACTGTCCGGATGCAGCCTGGCGAATGTGAACGTGTGAGAACGTGCTACGGCGCGTAGACGCATGTGTTGAGGCACATGGGCACCATTTTCAACACATACTGTAACTTCCCCCATGAACCATGGACCTTGCCGTTGGTGGGGAGGCTTGCGTGCCTCAGCGATGCAGATGGCCGTACCGTAGGTACAAACACAACGGAGTGGTATCTGTTGAGAGGCGAGACAAACGAGTGGTTCCTGAAGAGGGGCAGCCTTTTCAGTAGTTGCAAGGGCAACAGTCTGGATGATTGACTGATCTGGCCTTGTAACAATAACCAAAACGGCCTTGCTGTGCTGGTACTGCGAACGGCTGAAATCAAGGGGAAACTACGGCCGTAATTTTTCCCGAGGGCATGCAGCTTTACTGTATGGTTAAATGATGATGGTGTCCTCTTGGGTAAAATATTCTGGAGGTAAAATAGTCCCCCATTCGGATCTCCGGGCGGGGACTACTCAGGAGGACGTCGTTATCAGGAGGAAAAAACTGGCGTTCTGCGGATCGGAGCGTGGAATGTCAGATCCCTTAATCGGGCAGGTAGGTTAGAAAATTTAAAAAGGGAAATGGATAGGTTAAAGTTAGATATAGTGGGAAATAGTGAAATTCGGTGGCAGGAGGAACAAGACTTTTGGTCAGGTGAATACAGTGTTGTAAATACACTCCTGCAAATTGAAATAAGAACACCGTGAATTCATTGTCCCAGGAAGGGGAAACTTCATTGACACATTCCTGGGGTCAGATACATCACATGATCACACTGACAGAACCACAGGCACATAGACACTGGCAACAGAGCATGCACAATGTCGGCACTAGTACAGTGTATATCCACCTTTCGCAGCAATGCAGGCTGCTATTCTCCCATGGAGACGATCGTAGAGATGCTGGATGTAGTCCTGTGGAACGGCTTGCCATGCCATTTCCGCCTGGCGCCTCAGTTGGACCAGCGTTCGTGCTGGACGTGCAGACCGCGTGAGACGACGCTTCATCCAGTCCCAAACATGCTCAATGGGGGACAGATCCGGAGATCTTGCTGGCCAGGGTAGTTGACTTACACCTTCTAGAGCACGTTGGGTGGCACGGGATACATGCGGACGTGCATTGTCCTGTTGGAACAGCAAGTTCCCTTGCCGGTCTAGGAATGGTAGAACAATGGGTTCGATGACGGTTTGGATGTACCGTGCACTATTCAGTGTCCCCTCGACGATCACCAGTGGTGTACGGCCAGTGTAGGAGATCGCTCCCCACACCATGATGCCGGGTGTTGGCCCTGTGTGCCTCGGTCGTATGCAGTCCTGATTGTGGCGCTCTCCTGCACGGCGCCAAACACGCATACGACCATCATTGACACCAAGGCAGAAGCGACTCTCATCGCTGAAGACGACACGTCTCCATTCGTCCCTCCATTCACGCCTGTCGCGACACCACTGGAGGCGGGCTGCACGATGTTGGGGCGTGAGCGGAAGACGGCCTAACGGTGTGCGGGACCGTAGCCCAGCTTCATGGAGACGGTTGCGAATGGTCCTCGCCGATACCCCAGGAGCAACAGTGTCCCTAATTTGCTGGGAAGTGGCGGTGCGGTCCCCTACGGCACTGCGTAGGATCCTACGGTCTTGGCGTGCATCCGTGCGTCGCTGCGGTCCGGTCCCAGGTCGACGGGCACGTGCACCTTCCGCCGACCACTGGCGACAACATCGATGTACTGTGGAGACCTCACGCCCCACGTGTTGAGCAATTCGGCGGTACGTCCACCCGGCCTCCCGCATGCCCACTATACGCCCTCGCTCAAAGTCCGTCAACTGCACATACGGTTCACGTCCACGCTGTCGCGGCATGCTACCAGTGTTAAAGACTGCGATGGAGCTCCGTATGCCACGGCAAACTGGCTGACACTGACGGCGGCGGTGCACAAATGCTGCGCAGCTAGCGCCATTCGACGGCCAACACCGCGGTTCCTGGTGTGTCCGCTGTGCCGTGCGTGTGATCATTGCTTGTACAGCCCTCTCGCAGTGTCCGGAGCAAGTATGGTTGGTCTGACACACCGGTGTCAATGTGTTCTTTTTTCCATTTCCAGGAGTGTACAAAATCAAATAGGGGTAATGCAGGAGTAGGTTTAATAATGAATAAAAAATAGGAGTGCGGGTAAGCTACTACAAACAGCATAGTGAACGCATTATTGTGGCCAAGATAGACACGATGCCCACGCCTACTACAGTAGTACAAGTTTATATGCCAACTAGCTCTGCAGATGATGAAGAAATTGATGAAATGTATGATGAGATAAAAGAAATTATTCAGGTAGTGAAGGGAGATGAAAGTTTAATAGCCATGGGTGACTGGAATTCGAGAGCAGGAAAAGGGAGAGAAGGAAACGTAGTAGGTGAATATGGATTGGGGTTAAGAAATGAAAGAGGAAGCCGTCTGGTAGAATTTTGCACAGAGCATCACTTAATCATAGCTAACACTTGGTTCAAGAATCATGAAAGAAGGCTGTATACATAGAAGAATCCTGGAGATACTAGTAGGTATCAGATAGATTATATAATGGTAAGACAGAGATTTAGGAACCACGTTTTAAATTGTAAGACATTTCCAGGGGCAAATATGGACTCTGACCACAATCTATTGGTTATGAACTGTAGATTAAAGCTGATGAAACTGCAAAAAGGTGGGAATTTAAGGAGATGGGACCTGGATAAACTGACTAAACCAGAGGTTGTACAGAGTTTCAGGGAGAGCGTAAGGGAACATCTGACACGAATGGGGGAAAGTAATACAGTAGATGAAGAATGGGTAGCTCTGAGGGATGAAGTAGTGAAGGCAGTAGAGGATAAAATAGGTAAAAAGACGTGGGCTAGTAGAAATCCTTAGGTAACAGAAGAAATATTGAATTTAATTGATGAAAGGAGAAAATATAAAAATGCAGTAAATGAAACAGGCAAAAAGGAATACAAACGCTAGAGGACAAATGTAAGGATGTACAGGCTTATCTCACTAGGGTTAAGATAGGTGCTGCCAACAGGAAAATTAAAAAGACCTTTGGAGAGAAGAGAACCACTTGTATGAATATCAAGAGCTCAGATGGAAGCCCAGTTCTAAGCAAAGAAGGGAAAGCAGAAAGGTGGAAGGAGTATATAGAGGGGCAATACAAGGGCGATGTACTTGAGGACAATATTATGGAAATGGAAGTGGATGTAGATGAAGATGAAATGGGAGATACGATACTGCGTGGAGAGTTTGACAGAGCACTGAAAGACCTGAGTCGAAACAAGGCCCCGGGAGTAGACAACATTCCATTAGAACTACTGACGGCCTTGGGACAGCCAGTCCTGACAAAACTCTACTATCTGGTGAGCAAGATGTATGAGACAGGCGAAATACCCTCAGACTTCAAGAAGAATTTAATAATTCCAATCCCAAAGAAAGCAAGTGTTGACAGATGTGAAAATTACCGAACTATCAGTTTAATAAGTCACAGCTGCAAAATACTAACGCGAATTCTTTACAGACGAATGGAAAAACTGATAGAAGCCGACCTCGGGGAAGATCAGTTTGGATTCCGTAGAAATATTGGAACACGTGAGGCAATAATGACCTTACGATTTATCTTAGAAGAAAGATTAAGGAAAGGCAAACCTACGTTTCTAGCATTTGTAGACTTAGAGAAAGCTTTTGACAATGTTGACTGGAATACTCTCTTTCAAATTATAAGGGTGGCAGGGGTAAAATACAGGGAGCGAAAGGCTATTTACAATTTCTACAGAAACCAGATGGCAGTTATATGAGTCGAGGGACATGAAAGGGAAGCAGTGGTTGAGAAGGGAGTGAGACAGGGTTGTAGCCTCTCCCCGGTGTTATTCAATCTGTATATTGAGCAAGCAGTAAAAGAAACAAAAGAAAAATTCGGAGTAGGTATTAAAATCCATGGAGAAGAAATAAAAACTTTGAGGTTCGCCGATGACATTGTAATTCTGTCAGAGACAGCAAAGGACTTGGAAGAGCAGTTGAACGGAATGGACAGTGTCTTGAAAGGAGGGTATGAGATGAACATCAACAAAAGCAAAACGAGGATAATGGAATGTAGTCGAATTAAGTCGGGTGATGCTGAGGGAATTAGATTAGGAAATGAGACACTTAAAGTAGTAAAGGAGTTTTGCTATTTGGGGAGCAAAATAACTGATGATGGTCGAAGTAGAGAAGATATAAAATGTAGACTAGCAATGGCAAGGAAAGCGTTTCTGAAGAAGAGAAATTTGTTAACATCGAGTATAGATTTAAGTGTCGTTTCTGAAAGTATTTGTAAGGAGCGTAGCCATGTATGGAAGTGAAACATGGACGATGACTTGTTTGGACAATAAGAGAATAGAAGCTTCCGAAATGTGGTGCTACAGAAGAATGCTGAAGATTAGATGGGTAGATCACATAACTAATGAGGAGGTATTGAATAGAATTGGGGAGAAGAGGAATTTGTGGCACAACTTGACAAGAAGAAAGGACCGGTTGGTAGGACATGTTCTGAGGCATCAAGGGATCACAAATTTAGCATTGGAGGGCAGTGTGGAGGGTAAAAATTGTAGAGGGAGACCAAGAGATGAATACACTAAGCAGATTCAGAAAGACGTAGGTTGCAGTAAGTACTGGGAGATGAAGAAGCTTGCCCAGGATAGGGTAGCATGGAGAGCTGCATCAAACCAGTCTCAGGACTGAAGACCACAACAACAACAACAACAACACTATAACTGTGGCTGCAGGGTACAGCACGTATTACACCACAGTCTTTGTTACAATGTATGAAACCATGTATTTCCAGACATAAGTTCATTAGACCTTTTCTCCATATCCTCTCATCGATCAATCCCTAGAGTTTGTACACGATGTAAAAAATCACTGTGTTTAAGATTCCGCGTACTTGTGGAAAGGTCTGCTTTGGAACTACCAATAGAAATGTGAATAAAACTCTGTCAGTACTTAAAAATCTTTGCCGACTAGGGGAAAACAAGAAAAAGCGGCTGTAGCGAAGTAGACACTTCAGCCAGGAAATCATAAAGTGAAGTTTTTCGAAACCAAAATTTTATCTACTACGACAAACTACCATCCACGACTACATAGAGAATCCATCGAAATATATAAACAAAAGAAGAAGCCATGAAATTCAATGATATACAGAGTGGTCCAGAAAAATATAGTCAGTCGTTGATAGTCAGTTTTAATGGAACAAAATTACGTACCGTTTCAGTTCTTGCACACGGTGGAGGGAGGTAAGTTATTTTATGTGTTCAAAGTAACCCATATTAGCAGCAAAACAACATCGATGTCACTGAACCGTTGACCGTACTAAGCCTGTCAGTGTTGCCGGTTTGATAGCCGCACAAGACACCTCGACGGTTTCTCATAGCTCGTTCAGCGCAGCTGGCTTCTGTTGATCAACTTCATTTTTCAAAGTCTGTCAAAGATAGGAGTAAAGAAGTGTAAGGTCCCGAGGCCATGTTGGGTACTCAACAGTTCCACTTCGACCTATCCATCACTCAGGTAGATTTTCATCCAAGTAGGCTGGACATCTCTGTGGTAGTGAGGCGGAGCGCCATTTTGTTGTAGATAAAATCTTTCATTTCCAAATACCTATTGGATGACAGGTAAAATCGATGTTTGCGACTTATGAAGATACACTTCACCAGCTACGGTACCTTCAAAATAGAATGGGCCAATCAATCCGCGCGATTACAGACCACGCCACACATTAACACCCGGTAAATTAACATGTTTGTCTACGTGAACGCTAGGATGTTCAGGAGCCCAGTAAACGCAGTTGTGGCCGTTTACAGTACCGTTTAGTTTGCACTGCGCCTCGCCAGACCCGATTACCATCCCTGCAATCCGTTCATCCTTGCGAAGCATGCTTTCAAACCACTCGCATCCTTCTATCCGGATCGTCCTCGTTCATGCAGCGATCTTGGAATGTATAGTTTTCACTTTGCAGCCTTGAATTCGTCGTACGCTTGATCGGCTTCCCCGGTTTCACGTGCACCCTGCTTCACAAATTTTTGAGGTGACCTAGTAAGATGTTGCAACACAGAAACACTGGAAGCTGCACTTGCTCATGTTTTTGGTCGGACAGACCTTTCCTTATGCACGTCCTGAACAGTACTGTCAGCGTCAAATTTATCCCGAATACGATAAATCGTTGTACAGTTTGGTGGCCGAGATCCGTACCGGTACGCATGACGCCATTGCCGTTGTACCTCCACCATGTTTTCGTACTTCCACTACCACTTCAACAAGACCTTGCCTTGCTCAAATGACTGTCTTACTTCATTCGTTGCTGCACTGTCATTTACTGCAATACTCGCGCCATGATCTGATGAGAAAACAATAACTATGCTACCACGCAAAACTGCAACGATATGTCATTTTGTTCCAAAGATATTAATTATCAAATAATGTCTATATTTTTCTAGACTCTTACGAATGGGCAGTGGTTCTGCAGAATCGATAGATACGTTTTCATCCTTGAAGGGAGACAATCGGTTGTTAAGTTTTATCTCTGACAAACATTATCTCTGCTGATCACATATGAACTCGACCACTACCAGAATACGCAGTATTCATGTCACTCTCCGACGTCCAACTCGTCAGTCGGCAAGCCTCAGCGTATCGAGAAGCACGTCTACAGATGTCCAGCGCAGCTCTGGACGAAACATCAGGAAGCGAAAAGTTTATTCGACCATGGCCATACAGCCCCTTAAGTACACGTTGCCGTCACTTGTCTCAAAAATGTGCCTCAGGTAAGCAAAAAAATGTGAAAAACTTGGGAAAATTCTCAATGGTAAAATTTTTCTCTCACGCGAAAATTTGACCAGGCTCTTCGCCAAAAATCAGTTTCACTTCCAGTTAAAATATACTGTAACTCTTACTTTTTGCGGCTTGTAGAAATATATAATATATCAGTCGCTAGAACTGACTTTTGTAATAAGTCTGAGACAATCTGAAGCTGAGAAATTCTTTAACTTCACAGAAATCTTGGGATCTACATGGGCTTCTATTAACATCGACGTAAAGCTGACCATCACACAGAAAGATTACAGCAAGCAATCAAATGTACAACTTCGTGATTAGAAAAAATCGTCTTCGTTTTCCATACGTCTCAGGACGATACGCGAGTACTCCTCCCGGGGCCCGCTCTAGGGGCAGGCAACTCGGGATATTTGTTCGGAGAACCAAAATTTATGGGCGCCATTTTGGCTGCAAGTGTGCGAAATATATTGATACGTTAAATATCCAGTAATAGAAAATTATTATATTACATAAAACGTAATTTGTAGTCATGGGCATGGTTTCCGTTGCGTCGGTTAAGTAAATTTTCATAGTTATGATGACGCCTCTCACTGCGCGGCTTTTTGCTGCGCGATCGAAAACGTCCGTTTGATCTTCACCGCAGCCTGCGGCGGCGAAGGTTCTCCGCTCACTCCGAGACACTATTGTCGCAGTTATGTCACCTATTGTGACTTGCATTAAGCCAAGTGGCAGCTGTGTGCCATTCGCATTAGAATCGCCGTAGAAGTAAAAAGGGACTTCTCACACTAAGAACGAGATAAATCCATCAAAGAGCCAAAAGAACAATACAGGATACATTTTTATAAAATTTGACTCTCGATCACGCATTTAATGTACTAGATGATAAATCTGAACAACTTAGTAATCATAGTAACTACACTACTGGCCATTAAAAGCAAGAAGAAATGCAGATGATAAATGGGTATTCATTGGACAAATATATTATACTAGAACTGACATGTGATTACATTTTTACACAATATGGGTGCATAGATCCTGAGAAATCAGTACCCAGAACAATCACCTCTGGCCGTAACAACGGCCTTGATACGCCTGGGCATTGAGTCAAACAGAGCTTGGAGAGCGTGTACAGGTACAGCTGCCCACGCAGCTTCAACACGATACCACAGTTCATCAAGAGTAGTGACTGGCGTATTGTGACGAGTCAGTTGCTCGGCCACCATTGACGAGACGTTTTCAGTTGGTGAGAGATCTGGAGAATGTTCTGACCAGGGCAGCAGTCGAACATTTTCTGTTTCCAGAAAGGCCCGTACAGGACCTGCAACATGCGGTCGTGCATTATCCTGCTGAAATGTAGGGTTTCGCAGGAATCGAATGAAGGGTAGAGCCACGGGTCGTGACACATCTGAAATGTAACGTCCACTGTTCAAAGTGCCGTCAATGCGAACAAGAGGTGACCGAGACGTGTAACGAATGGTACTCCATACCATCACGGGTGATACGCCAGTATGGCGATGACGAATACACGCTTCCAATGTGCGTTCACCACGATGTCGCCAAACACGGATGCAACCGTCATGATGCTGGAAACAGAACCTGGATTCATCCGAAAAAATGACGTTTTGCCATTCGTGCACCCAGGTTTGTTGTTGAGTACACCATCACAGGCGCTCCTGTCTGTGATGCAGCGTCAAAGGTAACCGCAGCCATGGTCTCCGAGGTGATAGTCCACGCTGCTGCAAACGTCGTCGAACTGTTCTTGCAGATGGTTGTTGTCTTGGAAACGTCCCCATCTGTTGACTCAGGGATCGAGACGTGGCTGCACGATCAGTTACAGCCTTGCGGATAAGATGCCTGTCATCTCGACTGCTAGTGATACGAGGCCGTTGGGATCCAGCGCGGCGTTCCGTATTACCCTCCTGAAACCACCGATTCCATATTCTGCCAACAGTCATTGGATCCCGACCAACGCGACAGCAATGTCGCGATGCGATAAACCGCAATCGCGATAGGCTACAATCCGACCTTTATCAAAGTCGGAAACGTGAAAGTACGCATTTCTCCTCCTTACATGAGGCATCACAACAACGTTTCACCAGGCAACGCCGGTCAACTGCTGTTTGTGTATGACAAATCATTTGGAAACTTTCCTCTTGTCAGCACGTTGTAGGTGTTGCCCCCGGTGCCAACCTTGTGTGAATGCTCTGAAAAGCTAATCATTTGTATATCACAGCATTTTCTTCCTGTCGGTTAAATTTCGCGTCTGTAGCACATCATCTTCGTGGTGTAGCAATTTTAATGGCCAGTAATGTATTTTCGCTTCATACATAATATATACGAATTAATGCCATGTTCAAAGAAATGCTACTAATACACTGTAAGCATTTAGAATGTATTTTAAATGATAGTGATTCTGTTGACAGAAATGGTGTAAAATTACCAAAGGAAATTTCAGCACTATCCGCGCTTTTGGGCAAAAAAGAAAGCCTAAGGAATGTACTGAGTTTAATTACAAAGTTAAATTTTGTTCCAAATCTTAGTAATCCTTTACGAATATTGCTAGCGACTCCAATAACTGTAGCAAGTGGCGAAATGAGCTTCTCTAAGTTAAAATTAATTAAAAACTCTTTACGTTCGACTGCAGAAAATCGTCTTAATGGTTTGGCCATTTTGGCAACTGAGCGTGAAAGTGCTGATCAAATGAATTTAGAAGATACAATAAAAAAAAGTTTACAGAACTGAAAGTAAGGAAAAAGACATTTTTCGATACTGTAGCGTAGTTCTCGCCTTGTTTTATTTTCAAAACATGGGATTTAAAAATGTAAAAGTTACGTGGTTAACAATTTGCAGCTATGTACAGCTATTTCTTAGTTAATTTCTGTTATTTTGTGCTGCTTGATTGTAAATGTTATGTTGTACGTTTCTATCTAAAAACAGTCTTCTATTAAAATTTAAGTAAAATTACTTCATTTTTATTGGAAATAAAAAAGTAATATATTTATATATGTATTAAGGAGCTGCAGTTTGTATTCTTATCGGGCAACGTAACCGCTAGAGCAGACTCTGACCCTGTCCTAGGCCTTCCACCACTGAAAAATCTCTGACAGTGCCGGGAATTGAACCCATGTCCTCGGCACATCAGTTAGACACGCCGACGAATTAGCTACAGAAGTGGAACACAAAAATGACTTCTCTATAAATACTGCTCACAGAATAAAGGAATGAAAATTATTCCCTACGATCCTGCTATTCACTCGTATGCTGTGCCACTATCGTAGACAAAGATCATTTAAATTTCTTCGATACATAGAACATTACCTTCCAGCTCACGTCAGTTTTACCTTTGACTAGCTGGCCACAAGGTGTCGCTCCAGCGCAGTATGCTATTATGTTTGTTTTAAGTTGTGCGTTACATCACTGCTACTCAAGGAACACCTGGCATCATGTGTAGGGTTCCTATATCTAGCTGGGACCTCGTCGAGACACTTTGATATGGAAGTGTGGAAATGAAGTAAAAAGTTTATTTAGTATAAATACTTTTTATCTGAAATACAATTACATGGAACTTGTTGCGGTAGAAGCAGTGCCTGATCTAGCATTAAGGCCGCCTCGGACGAAAAAGTTAAAATGCCGCCCCTCTTTTATTATTATTATTATTATTATTATTATTATCATTGCTGTTATAGTTGTATTCTTTTCACACAAAATGACTATTCCGAATCATGACCATCTCAAAACCGAAAGCCTGGATGGTGACCTTTCCCATCCCGAAAACCTCCATCCGCGCCTACCCCTTGTAATTAGCTAATTTAAATATTTTATTTATTGAAATAAAATTTAAGTCTTTTAAATAATATAAAAATTATGTATTTAAATGGATATAAGTTACAAAATTACATTAATTTGCAAGGCAGAAAGTGACACATAACCAGAATAAACACGTACAGCATAGTCTCATAGTTACACAATTTACGAAAGTTAGGTTCAAATGGTTCAAATGGTTCTGAGCACTATGGGACTTAACATCTGGGGTCATCAGTCCCCTAGAACTTAGAACAACTTAAACCTAACTAACCTAAGGACATCACACACATCCATGCCCGAGGCAGGATTCGAACCTGCGACCGTAGCGATCACGCGGTTCCAGACTGAAGCGCCTAGAGCCACTCGGCCACTCCGGCCGGCACGGAAGTTACGTAAACATACAAATAACACAGAAGACTTTTAAATGAAAACAATTTACAAAGTTACATTCTATGTAAGACACTAAATCATGCATCATTAAAATAAACAAGTAGTGTACTCTTATTACTAAGTTTCTTAATTTCGGCGTTTCTTGCGACCACCTCATTTTCATTGTTTCCCACTCAGCTACACAGAACAACGCCCTTGCATTGATCTATGTGTGGAAGCAACATGCCCCAAAAGCACGGAACACTGCCAAACATTACGAAAGAGCGAAAAATTGAGCGGAAAACTGTTGAGTGAGTAATACACACATCAAAAAAAGTTTTGCATCACCCCGGTTCCCAGAACTCCTGAAGACAGACGTTGACTGTGGATATTGTATCACAGACACAGTCCCTTTGACTTTTCAGAGGTGTCACTAAACCCTTCCAAAGAAGTAGCGAAATGCAGGAAGATCTGCAGCGGATAGGCACTTGGTGCAGGGAGTGGCAACTGACCCTTAACATAGACAAATGTAATGTATTGCGAATACATAGAAAGAAGGATCCTTTATTGTATGATTACATGATAGCGGAACAAACACTGGTAGCAGTTACTTCTGTAAAATATCTGGCAGTATGCGTGCGGAACGATTTGAAGTGGAATGATCATATAAAATTAATTGTTGGTAAGGCGGGTACCAGGTTGAGATTCATTGGGAGAGTCCTTAGAAAATGTAGTCCATCAACAAAGGAGGTGGCTTACAAAACACTCGTTCGACCTATACTTGAGTATTGCTCATCAGTGTGGGATCCGTACCAGATCGGGTTGACGGAGGAGATAGAGAAGATCCAAAGAAGAGCGGCGCGTTTCGTCACAGGGTTATTTGGTAACCGTGATAGCGTTACGGAGATGTTTAACAAACTCAAGTGGCAGACTCTGCAAGAGAGGCGCTCTGCATCGCGGTGTAGCTTGCTCGCCAGGTTTCGAGAGGGTGCGTTTCTGGATGAGGTATCGAATATATTGCTTCCCCCTACTTATACCTCCCGAGGAGATCACGAATGTAAAATTAGAGAGATTAGAGCGCGCACAGAGGCTTTCAGACAGTCGTTCTTCCCGCGAACCATACGCGACTGGAACAGGAAAGGGAGATAATGACAGTGGCACGTAAAGTGCCCTCCGCCACACACCGTTGGGTGGCTTGCGGAGTATAAATGTAGATGTAGATGTAGAAGTAAACAACCGTGCATGAGCAGCGCCTATTAGCGGTGGGGGTCCGACAGCCGATCAGTTTCAGACATTTCACCAGGAAGGAGGTACACGGCTCGTGTTGTCTGTAGTTCAACCATGCTTAGACGCTGTGTGGCGGGCTACCGGTGCAGCCAACACATGCGGCAGCCACTTACCTCTGGCGTTGAGTAGGGACACTACGTCGGCAAGGCTGGGCGATCGGACGCCGAGGCAGCAGATTCCGGCATTGGCAGTGGTGCAGGCACGCCGTGCGGCGCCTTCACCGGGATGACACACTTGTCGGTGTTTCACCCCTCTCTCCTAAAATATAAACATAATTCTCGGTTGTTCTGACATATTACAACCCCTGAGCTCGGGGGAGGGGGAGTGTAACATAACAAATCTAGCAGACACCACGGCTCTGAATTGCTTCGATGTCTTCCTTTATCTGACCTGCTGTGAATTACAAACATGAACAGTACTGAACAGTGTGTCATACTAGTGTTCTGAAAGCGGTCACCTTTGTAGATGAGCAACACTTCCCTTAAATTCTTCGAATAAATCGAAGCCAACCATTTTTCTTCCTTATAACCGACCTCACATGCTTATTACATTTCATATAGCTTTGCAACATTACACCTAGATATTTAATTGGGCTTAGCTGTGGCAAAAAAGGGTACCTCTTACACGGTTTTAGAAAATTACAGGATTGTTTTTCCTACTCATGCGCATTAATTTACATTTTCCTGCTGCCATTCATCATACCAAATATAAATTCTAAGTCATCCTGCATACTCCTACAGTTACTCAACGATGATACTTTCCGGTATATTACAGCATCATCAGCAAACATCTCGAATTGCTGTTGACCCTATATTGCTGCTCACCTTATCCTTCAAATCATTTACGCACATAGAGAACAAGAACGGTCTGTCACACTACCATGGAGCACTCCTGACGATACGTTGTCTCTGATAAAAACTAGGTGACGAGTACAACCTATTGGGTTCTATGACTCCTTTTTTGAACCGAGAGTGCAACAATTTCTGCATCCTCAGCATTTTCCGAGTGTTGTTATTAACACTGGAACGCCCAATGAAGGTCAATTGATCATTTTCTCATTTTTAGACGCGAATTTCTTTGGTGTCTAAAATACACTTGTCTTATTTGATCCATTATAAAACACATTTGCTATTGGTTCCCGATGGCGGTCAATTGACAGCTTCTCACAGAAATGTGTTTTGCCTGTTTTATTTGGCTCCTTTGTTAGCCAAAAATGATGAATGTCATACAGTGTTGCGTGCAACAGTTCTTTCTCCTCTGTTGTTACTAACATTTCCGCTGGTAACTGTAATGGATCGTTGTCGCAGTCTTGGCCTTTCTGAAGCTGAAACTAAAGTATTGGCTGCTCACAGACGCTAGATACGTTCTGTCTCGTTTTCCTTACTTGGGAGAAGATGAAACGAGACACGCGGATATTAGCTTTGGACAACATACACTCCTGGAAATGGAAAAAAGAACACATTGACACCGGTGTGTCAGACCCACCATACTTGCTCCGGACACTGCGAGAGGGCTGTACAAGCAATGATCACACGCACGGCACAGCGGACACACCAGGAACCGCGGTGTTGGCCGTCGAATGGCGCTAGCTGCGCAGCATTTGTGCACCGCCGCCGTCAGTGTCAGCCAGTTTGCCGTGGCATACGGAGCTCCATCGCAGTCTTTAACACTGGTAGCATGCCGCGACAGCGTGGACGTGAACCGTATGTGCAGTTGACGGACTTTGAGCGAGGGCGTATAGTGGGCATGCGGGAGGCCGGGTGGACGTACCGCCGAATTGCTCAACACGTGGGGCGTGAGGTCTCCACAGTACATCGATGTTGTCGCCAGTGGTCGGCGGAAGGTGCACGTGCCCGTCGACCTGGGACCGGACCGCAGCGACGCACGGATGCACGCCAAGACCGTAGGATCCTACGCAGTGCCGTAGGGGACCGCACCGCCACTTCCCAGCAAATTAGGGACACTGTTGCTCCTGGGGTATCGGCGAGGACCATTCGCAACCGTCTCCATGAAGCTGGGCTACGGTCCCGCACACCGTTAGGCCGTCTTCCGCTCACGCCCCAACATCGTGCAGCCCGCCTCCAGTGGTGTCGCGACAGGCGTGAATGGAGGGACGAATGGAGACGTGTCGTCTTCAGCGATGAGAGTCGCTTCTGCCTTGGTGTCAATGATGGTCGTATGCGTGTTTGGCGCCGTGCAGGTGAGCGCCACAATCAGGACTGCATACGACTGAGGCACACAGGGCCAACACCCGGCATCATGGTGTGGGGAGCGATCTCCTACACTGGCCGTACACCACTGGTGATCGTCGAGGGGACACTGAATAGTGCACGGTACATCCAAACCGTCATCGAACCCATCGTTCTACCATTCCTAGACCGGCAAGGGAACTTGCTGTTCCAACAGGACAATGCACGTCCGCATGTATCCCGTGCCACCCAACGTGCTCTAGAAGGTGTAAGTCAACTACCCTGGCCAGCAAGATCTCCGGATCTGTCCCCCACTGAGCATGTTTGGGACTGGATGAAGCGTCGTCTCACGCGGTCTGCACGTCCAGCACGAACGCTGGTCCAACTGAGGCGCCAGGTGGAAATGGCATGGCAAGCCGTTCCACAGGACTACATTCAGCATCTCTACGATCGTCTCCATGGGAGAATAGCAGCCTGCATTGCTGCGAAAGGTGGATATACACTGTACTAGTGCCGACATTGTGCATGCTCTGTTGCCTGTGTCTATGTGCCTGTGGTTCTGTCAGTGTGATCATGTGATGTATCTGACCCCAGGAATGTGTCAATAAAGTTTCCCCTTCCTGGGACAATGAATTCACGGTGTTCTTATTTCAATTTCCAGGAGTGTATTATAATGCTACGTTCATGGAACCTTTCTTACGAAAGGGGTAGAAATGTTACAACACACAGCTTCTTGACTTCTCTCAAGACGGCAAAAGTGCTCAGAAAGTGGGATACAAGTACTGATGTAATTTTGAACTGCAATCGAAGGGAACTGCTACATGTGTGAGAAAAGGACAAAATGTACTTTATTCAAGTGTTTCTTTCAATGTTGATGGCATGACTAAAGGGGGCATAGATGCGGCAGATCAAACGTCACGCAAATATAGCGTAAAAGCCATGGCGAAGACCAAGCCCGTACCTGTATCTATGACGTTCTTTATCTCGTTACAATCACTTTCCATGCCTTGTAGAATTTGATAACTGGCTCTACCATCTCTAAACGGTCTGTTGTAATGAAAGTCGTGGAAGAATTAGTGGTACTAGTCAGGAATTCTCGCCCTCAACAGTTCCAAGCTCCACCCATTTTGATTGACAACAGAAAGAAGGAACATTTGGTACTAAACGAGAAACTTGCCAAGCTGGATTGTGTATTAAAAATAATACTAGAGATAATTGTTCTACATATAAAAGCTTGCATGCAGTTCACATCTAAGCAGAAGGATGTACAAAAAGTGTAATTGTGCTTCTCCGAATGCAGAGTTTTCCAGAGTTGTCTAATAAAACGATACTTATTTGTTACAGGATAAAAGTATAGTTAGTGAATAGGTAATAAGTTCTGTGATGAAAACATTTGTTACCTTTTGTTATATTATGTAATATACAAACACTGAAAATGTAAGCAATTTTATGTACCTCTAATACACTGTCACTTGTTTTTGTGTGGTGTAACATAAAAATAAAATCTAACAGATTCAGATAAAAATGTGCCCACGTAATTATTATTCGTGAAAAAAGTAATAAAAGCAGGTTGAAAAACAGTATATACGAAATGCTGTTACATTTTGAAAAAAAGTTTAAATGCATAAAAATCCTTAGTGGACAACAGAGCTCCATCAGCAATTCTAGGGGATAATTAGTCTTAAACCACTGTGCGTCTTTTCTGTACTTAATCCACTTACTCGACACATACTTCTGCACAGCACAATTTACAGTCAGTCTGAACTTTATACCTAATTCCTCCACGTCCATCATACTGGAAATATATGATGGTCATACATTGTCTACCTAAAGTGCTAACAATAGCTGTTATATACCGCGAACTTAGCCGGACGATATCCCTTTGTACGACATGGTTTCACTGGTCGCACAATCAGCAGTCTCGGCCGGCTCATGAAGTCACTGCAGCTGACGGAACAACAATGCGATGCCTTCCACAGACGCCAATCACCCATCGTATGACATCATGTTATGCGGAGGGGCAATGAGCAAGTAGCCTGTCATCCCGGCGGGCGGCAGCCAACAACTTGGATTGGCATGGTAATATAACTACTGCTGCCGGCTTCTGTAGTCGGTCTACATTCAGTCCAGAATGAGATCACAGTGCATTCAGGGTGCGACCAGTCCACGTTGGAGTCTACACTAAGAAGGTAGAAACCTACCGTTTATGGCAATCATCAGAGGATGGTGTCCGCAGCTCGTGGTCTTGCGGTAGCGTTCTCGCTTCCCGCGCACGGGGTCCCGGGTTCGATTCCCGGTGGGGCCAGGGATTTTCTCTGCTTCGTGATGACTGGGTGTTGTGTGTCTTTCATCATCATTTCATCCCCATCGACACGCAAGTCGCCGAAGTGGCGTCAACTCGAAAGACTTGCACCAGGCGAACGGTCTACCCGACGGGAGGCCCTAGCCACACGGCATTTCCATTTCCATCTGAGGATGGTGCCATTTCCAGTACAGTGGACCTCCAGGAAGTCATCTCAGAATATACCTTAAGATAAGGACTTGCGAGAGGAACTATCAGGCTTGTACTACATGCCAAGTTGCGGACTTCGTCCTTGGAAGTTACCTGTTTCAGGAAGTACTTGTTACACTGAGGCCCGACGCCTGTGGTGTCGGCAACCAACATCACATCAGTGCTTCGAAGATGCCTAACATACAGGTGACAATTTTCCGGAAGATAGACTATCCACCAGGAGGTGGCCCAAGCACCACTCAAGGCCACGGGCTGCACCAAACTATTCTCTTCCGCAAGACACGTGATCGAAAATTGGCCCGGCTGCATCCTAGTGCCGAGTGGTACTTAGGGCAGGGCTCGGGCCAGACCAGACCAGTTCACTCCGAGTGAGTTTCCTGCGCCAGGCGACCGCCTCCACAACGTCCTTGCCATTCACATCTGACTTCGCAATCCTGGTGCCTCCAAGCCAAAGAAGACAGGGACTGTGTCGTCGTGGGAGACTTGCTGGCTCCTAAATTTATTCCCATTTCACTTGAAATGGCTACACGCCAGACTTAGACGATTTTGCCCCTACAGGATTTTGACTTTTATGAACTGTGTGTTTAATAAACGTAGAATCAGTGACAATACAACCGGCCTCCAGTTGCCAGAGGTATTTTTGTTCTATTTCCAGAAGTAACTGATTTCACGTTTTGTTTCAATCAAGGTCGGAGTAGACTTGATAGAAAAATGTGGTCAATGATTGCTACCTGGGCGGACATACCAGTACTATTTATTATTTGTGTTCAATTATACCAGAGGTCTATGTTCTATTTGAGTGTTCTAATTGAAAGATATATACAGATAGATAGACAGATTGCAACATCACAACTAATTATCTGGTCTGTCCAGCTCAAAAACTCTCCCAGACTTCTTGATGGATTTATTAACTTTATTACCCATCGTCGCTATGATGATATCACAGTCTCCTCCACTCCTCCAAAATAGCAGAAAGAATGACTTCCCGCGCCCAGGCGGAACCGATGGAAGGAAACAGCATTTCCCTCCATTTACTCGCTCATACAGCCGAAGTTATCACACCTATGTTCACAGTCGCAGTGCTAAGTAAAATATTGATAATGCTTTGATTTTATATTGCGTAAATTCTGAAGGTGTAAAAGCTGTGAGAGTTTCATGAGTGCACGATTAAATTCTTCACCGTCGTAATTATCTGTTCCTAAAATAGAAACCTCTAGCTGGAAGTATTACAAAATTCAGAAGATATGTCAACTATGTTAAATGACGTTTAAGGCGACACTTCGTTCGACGTAACTTTTAAACAGCGTTTATTCCATCAAATGGGGTTCAGTGTGATCATTCGAAAGCAGATAGAATCGACTTGATACCTCGAACGTAAATAAATGTAATATATTGCGGACAAGTAGGTGAAGAAATCAGTTACTGCACAATTACATTGTTGGTGATAAATAATTGGAAACAGCAACTGTCGAAAAATACGTACGAGCGATCTAACGTGGCATAAACACACATCATATAACACAAATCGTTGGGAAAGCAAATGCTAAGCTGAAATTCATTACATTATTAGGAACAAACAATTCATCAACGAAAGAAGTGGCTTACAAAACACTTGTTCGACTGATTCCTGAATAGTGCTTATCAATCTGGGACCTTTACCAGGTTGAATTTATAGAAGAGATAGAAAAGATCTAATGAAGAGCGACACGTCTCGTCACGGGATCGTTTATTGGGCGCGAGACATCACAGAGATACTAAACAAACTCCAGTGGCAGAAGCTACAAGAGATGCGTTGTGCAACACGGAGAGAGTGTCCTCTGGGAAGAGTCGAACAACATATTACTTCCATATAGTCTCATGAAATGACCATAACGAGAAAAACCGATAATTTAGAGCAAATACGTGGATTTCCTAACAATCACTTTTCCCACGCACCGTTCGCGAATAGAACAGGTTCTGAAACTTCCTGGCAGATTAAAACTGTGTGCCCGACCGAGAGTCGAACTCGGGACCATTGCCTTTCGCGGGCAAGTGCTCTACCATCTGAGCTACCGAAGCACGACTCACGCCCGGTACTCACAGCTTTACTTCTGCCAGTATCTCGTCTCCTACCTTCCAAACTTTACAGAAGCTCTCCTGCGAACCTTGCAGAACTAGCACTCCTGAAAGAAAGGATACTGCGGAGACATGGCTTAGCCACAGCCTGGGGGATGTTTCCAGAATGAAATTTTCACTCTGCAGTGGAGTGTGCGCTGATATGCGCTGATAGAGCACTTGCTCGCGAAAGGCAATGGTCCCGAGTTCGAGTCTCGGTCGGGCACACAGTTTTAATCTGCCAGGAAGTTTCATATCAGCGCACACTCCGCTGCAGAGTGAAAATCTCATTCTAGAACAGGTTCTGTTGTTCGGGCATCAGTCACAGTCCTTTGAATACTGTGACTGACGCCCGAACAGCAGGGAACTATAACATGCATCGAGATTAAAAAATAGTGCATTGATAATGGCTAGGCACTAGCCGAAATCTGCATTTGTGTAATAAAACCTGCAAAAAAAAAGGACGACTGATTGCTGTGCTCTATAATTTATACCTTTTGTTTCTGACGAATAGTTCTCCAACTTAATAGGTAGAATCATCATTGCCACATTTACTCACAGCGATGTTGGAAGCGGCTACTGTGTGGTATGACAAAAATGGGAACTGCTCTGTCGACAGCTGATTTTAAATGATCAATGACTGAGGTCCGGCAGACGACGTGTTTTGTAACCCTGAATTTTAAACTCACGCCCTAACTTAACCACAAACCTGTGATGTGCAAAGTCTCCGAGAAAACGGCGGTCAACAATCAGTGGCAGTACAAAAATCACGATTGCTTTGTTCACGGCATTTAAAGCTAACCTCTAAGAGCAAACTCAAAACAGAAAAATTTTAGTTTCAGCGCTAAAAGAAAACGATAATTTCTCGCTGTCATTAGCTATCTGAACCTATCCTCACACCGGCTGCATGAGCTGTTGTACTACCAGTCAATGAGCATTCCTGGTTGGCACTTGGTTGCAGATTATAGACAACACAAACAGATTCCACATGAAAAAGGAATAATAGGAAGAAAAATATGAGCAAATAAAGAAATCAATGTGATGATGAAAATGATGCAGCAAAGTATTAGAAGTTAAAAATAACGTTTAAACCAGTTAATTGAATAAAAATAATAATCAAAGTCTTTTCACAGGATTTAGAAACACAAAAAATTTCAATGCAATTGGAGAGATTCGGACCTACGACCTTCCACATATGAGGTATATACGCTAACCACTGCGCTACGATATAACGCTGTGAATATATTTTTGACTCTGGTGAGTCAGTCGCGACGATTAACATTCAGGCGTCAGAAATTGATGCCTATATCACTCAACAATGACGTTGGTATCCCGTATTTCGGAATAATGCTCTCGCCTAGCATTCACGCGATATTACTCTTTTCCTGTCTAGCTATGGGTTCTTCCACAAAAAATCTTGCCAAGATATATCCATTGCCTGTATTTGATTGGGAAAGGGGACCGACAATTTCCACACTGCATCTCTCAAATATGAACTCTGGATTGGGTGTTAATTATGGCGCTTGTTTGGTCTTAGCTTGTGTAATTTTGATTTTCTGACAGCTTTTAACTCCCGAATGAGCTTTTCAATGTCTGCCTTCGTCCCCGAGCAGTTACGGTACTGCTTTATGAGCTCATATGTTATACCTACCACTTGAGGTCCACCAATTGATGAAAGGTACATTTGTGGTATAATGACTAGCTTTTCTTCCGGAATCCGACAATAGCAGCTGGAGAGATCTATCTAGATCAGAATGTGGTTTTTGAAAAGGCTGCCGAAGACTAAAAAATAAAGGCTCTGAACAGATTTATTATGCAAGAAATTGCTTGTTAAGCGATTCAACATTTATAAAATTGCAATGTGTATTGCTCGTTATGCGAGTCACTCTTGTTGCTTGTTAAACGTGGTTTGACTGTTCTTTGTTCCTCGTGATAGTAATATTGATGTAAACATTAAACTATTTCTTCTTGTGCGTTTTCTGTTATCTCATTGTCAGTTCTTTCCAGCGTTGCCAACCGTACGATATGGAGGGTATATGTACGATAATTTAAGATGGAGCACGAACATGTGATTCACACTTCGGATCGCACGTCTGTTGTGCTGTGTTTTGAAACGCTTACTATCATTAAGATTTCATCTTTTTACTATTTCAATTTTTATGATTTATTTAATTTTTGACACGTTATTTCACATATGCGATTCTGAGCAGCCCACATGCAAGTCTGTTCTACCGTGATATTTCCCAATTTCATTGCGCTGCAGCCGCATAAGTCAACTTAGCTTATTTCCCTCTAGGGAAATTCACCGTTTTGACTGCTTTGCATCCTGTACGGCGTTCATACATCAGTGAAAACGTTTACAGTTAACTTGTTAGCTAAGGTGAGGACAGTAAGCGATTTGTAAGGTGTTAATTAGTGCAAAAGTGTTTCAATAGAAAGAGTAGACAGTGATAGTGGTCCTAGTACGCCCAAGAAATCTACAGCTGGCGTGTTTAATGTAAAAGGCGAAAACAAAGATAAGGAAAAGTCTGGGAAACTAATCCTGAATTTAAAGGTTGGTTGTGTGCAGATGAATCGAACTCAGAAAGGCCTAGATGTAGAACTAGTAATGTAACTTTTGTACCTGAATTTGGACGTGTTAAGAGATTCTAAAAGTGAAAATCATGTCAAAAAAGTGGAGGTGGTGTCATCTCAAAACTAGACAATTTCAAGTAATTTGTGAAATTTGTTACAGCTGGTACGTCTTTAAATAATAAGACTCACATTTTTGAAATTAAATTGGCAGAATTCGTTGCAGAACACAATCTTCCTTTCAGTATTGTAGATCACCTGGAGGGCGTAGTTAAGAGTTGCTTCCTGATTCTAAAATCGCTGTCGCTATAGATCTGCGTTGAACTTAACGTTCTCTAATCGTGAAGAACGTAATAAGAGAGAGACATAAGAATGAACTTGCAGAAAAACTGACACATACAAAATCCATTGTTCTCACTGATGAGTCAACAGATGTAGGATCTGTTAAAACGTCGTGTGACGTTTTTCGGTATTTTGATAAAGACAAATAAAAGTGAAAGTAAATTTTGGAATCTTTGTGAAATTTTTAAAGTAGGGCGTACATGATAAGGTAAACGGAGGTGCAACAAGTAAAAAAAAAAACTTTATTCTAATCTAATGCTTTAATTTTCCGAGTACAGTGTTTCTGAAAACAGTATTATAGGATTTGCTTCTGATGGTTGTAATTCTATGATGGGGCAAGAAACTCTGTTCCTACTCGATTAACTGGAAAATGTTCTGGACTGACTATTCTCAAATATGTATGTCACTTGCTTCACACAATTGCCAGGAAGTTTGTAAATGTCTTCCCAGACGTTGTGCAGATCTAGCTAGGAGTAGTTGGGAGATGACGACGCTACGACACTTTTTATATCAAATTGATATACAAATTAATTACATTGCTCAATCAATTATCTACCCACCCCCACCTCACTCCCAGACGTCATGTGTTTTCTTCAGCCAGCACGCAGATCCCTGCCCCAATACCCTCCCCACCCCCCCACCCCCCACCTAATCTATTGACAGAATTTCGAATTTTGGCAGGAACTTCGAATTTTGGCGGAAATTTCGAATATTGGCGGGAATTTCTTCATTCCAGGGCTGTGCTGACGTCCCACCCCACAAGGAAATTGGTGATAAATTAAAGTTAGCGGTGCACTTTATGCGACTCGAACCCTGGTTCTTCTGGACGGAAAGCCCAAGTGCACCCCCAGCACATGGAACCTGTCCAGATGCAGGAGAGGACGGTTAGGTTAGTGTAATTTATTTATTTTGTTGGGAAACCAAAGTAAAGACTGGTCCTATTTATACAACTATATGCTTAGCGCTACACAAGGAATGACTAAAATCGCAATACAGCGCAAAAATTGGCGATACCATACTACAGGTAGTGGAAAGTATTATCTTTATCTATTTGGTGGGAAACATGTTCAACTGACAAGATGCTAGTGTTGGACAGAGAGGAGTTTAATATCTGTAAACGTACAGCTGAGAATTTTATCTATCGCTGCTTGACATCAGACTTAACTAGAGATGCCTGCTCGACAATCACCCTCCAGCCCAGGTAATCGAAGCCAATAAATGCTACCACAACTGATGGAAAATGCTTCACTGTTCTAATTACACATCGAAATTGTCGTGAAAAAAAAAACAGCACTCGTAATCGACTGTTCATAATGCAACACATATATGGGGAAAAACATCGGCTCAAAAGAATGCGTCAGGAGAGAGGGGCGGCAGTTGCAACTGTGTCCTCCCCAATGGGCTCTTATGAATTACCCATCTTAGAGGCAGTTTTACCCTCCCCCTTAGCACCCCTCACTCCTGCCTCTACTCGCTGCATATTGGGATAGAGAGAGGCCTGTTCTATCTTGTCGCTGATGGTCCACAAAGATATCCTTTTGGTGGCATTGATATACTGTCTCTGGTCTGCGGAAATCAGTAGCAGATATACAAAATACCATAACAGGACACTTCATGCAATCCGTTAAATGTATTTCTCAGAAAGACTGGAACCCCCTCGAACAACAACGAAATTCCGAAGAAATCTCCAGATCGCTTTTAAAATTGGCCGCTCCAAGTGCATGTTCTTTGTTTGTCTAATTTGACGAAGCGTCACCCTGCCCCCCACACCACACCCTGACCGAAGCACAGCTACCTCCAGTGACGCGCAATCTTGCAGTCCTTCTGTCCCTTTCAGCACTCGTCAGTGGGAAACGAGAGGATGAGAAACAAATTTGGTGTCAGATGTTGGGTAATGGTGGAGAATCAGCAGAAATTGAGTACAGGAATAGAAAAAGGGGAGTCGCATCGCGCCAATGCAGAGACAGAGGGTGGACGCAACGCGTCTGCACACAGGGACGTTGCATCGTGCCAACGCAGAGCCAGAGGGTGAACAAACCGCGACAACACAGAGGGTCGTCGCATTGCGCCAACGCAGAGCCAGAGGGTGTGAATGCACCGCGTCTATGCAGAGGATCGTCGGATCGCGCCAATGCAGAGCCAGAGGGTGGACCTAGCGCATCTACGCAGAGGGTCGTCACACCGCGCCAACACAGAACCAGAGGATAGACGTACCACATCCACGCAGAGGGTCGTCGCATCGCGACAACGCAGAGCCAGAGGGTGTGAATGCACCGCGTCTATGTAGAGGGTCGTCGCATCACGCCAAAGCAGAGCCAGAGGGTGGGCGTACCGCGTCTACGCAGAGGGTCGTCGCATTGCACCAACGCAGAGTTAGAGGGTGGACGTACCACGTTTATGCAGAGGGTCTTCGGATCGCGCCAACGCAGAAACAGAGGATGGATGTACCGCGTCACCACAGAGGGTCGTTGCATCGCGCCAACGCAGATCCAGAGGGTGGACCTACCGCATCTACGCAGAGGGTCGTCGCATCACGCCAACGCAGAGTCAGAGGATGGACGTACCGCATCTACGCAGAGGGTCAATGGATCGCGGCAATGCAGAGCTGGACGGTTTACGTACCGCATCTACGCAGAGGGTCGTCGCATCGCGCAAATGCAGAGCCAGAGGTTGTGAACGCACTGCGTCTACGCAGAGGGTTGTCGGGTCGCACCCACGCAGAGCCAGAGGGTTTACGTACCGTGTCTACGCCGAGGGTCGTCGCATCGCGCCAACGCGGAGCCAGAGGGTTGACGTCCCGCGTCCACGCAGAGGGTCGTCACATCGCGCCAACGCAGAGCCAGATGGTGTGAATGCACCGCGTCTACGCAGAGGGTCGTCGGATCGAGCCAACGCAGAGCCAGAGGGTGTGAATGCACCGCGTCTACGCAGAGGGTCGTCGGATCGAGCCAACCCAGAGCCAGAGGTTGTGAACGCACTGTGTTTACGCAGAGGTTTGTAGCATCGCGCCAACGCATAGCCAGAGGGTGTGAATGCACCGCGTCTACGCAGAGGGAAGTCAGATCGCTCCAACACAGAGCCACAGGGTGCGAATGCACCGCATCCACGCAGAGGGTCCTCGGATCGCGCAAACGCAGAGCCAGAGGGTGTGAACGCACCTCGTCTACGCAGAGGGTTGTCGCATCGCGCCAACCCAGAGCCAGAGGGTGTGAACGCACCGTGTACACGCAGGGTGTCGTCGGTTCGCGCCAACGCAGAGCCAGAGGGTGGAGGTACCGCGTCTACGCAGAGGGTCGTCACATCGCGCCAACGCAGAGCCAGAGGGTGTGAATGCACCGCGACTACGCAGAGGGTCGTCGGATCGCGCCAACCCAGAGCCAGAGGTTGTGAACGCACCGCGTCTACGCAGAGGGTCAATGGATCGCGCCAATGCAGAGGCAGACGGTGGAGGTACCGCATCTACGCAGAGGGTCGTCGCATCGCGCCAATGCGGTGCCAAAGGGTGGACGTACCGCGTCTACTCAGAGGGTCGTCGCATCGCGCCAACGCAGAGTCAGAGAGTGTGAATGCACCGCGACTACGCAGAGGGTCGTCATATATCGCCAACGCAGAGCCAGAGGTTGTGAACGCACCACGTCTATGCAGACGGTCGCTGGATCGCGCCAACACAGACCCAGAGGGTGTACGTACCGCGACTACACAGAGGGTCGTCAGGTCGCGCCAACGCAGAGTCAGAGGTTGTGAACCTGCCGCGTCTACGCAGAGTGCTGTCGGATCGCCCCGACGCAGAGCCAGAGGGTGGACGTACCGCGTCCACGCAGAGGGTCATCGAATCGCGCCAATGCAGAACCAGAGGATGGACGTACCGCGTCCACGCAGAGGGTTGTCGTATTGCGCCAAAGCAGAACCAGAGGATGAATGTACCGCGTCCCAGAGGGTCGTCGCATCGCGCCAACGCATAGTCAGAGGGTGGACATACCGCGTCTACACAGATGGTCGTCGCATCGCGCCAACACAGAGCGAGAGGGTGGACATACCGCGTCTATGCAGAGGTTCGACGCATTGCACCAACGCAGAGCCAGAGGGTGGACGTACCGCGTTTACGCAGAGGGTTGTCACAACGCGCCAACGCAGAGCCAGAGGGTGTGAATGCACCACGTCTACGCAGAGGGTCGTCGGATCGCGCCAACCCAGAGCCAGAGGTTGTGAACGCACTGTGTTTACGCAGAGGGTTGTAGCATCGCGCCAACGTAGAGCCAGAGGGTGTGAATGCACCGCGTCTACGCAGAGGGAAGTCAGATCGCTCCAACACATAGCCACAGGGTGCGAATGCACTGCGTCTGCGCAGAGGGTCCTCGGATCGCGCAAACGCAGAGCCAGAGGGTGTGAACGCACCGTGTACACGCAGGGGGTCGTCGGATCGCGCCAACGCAGAGCCAGAGGGTGAACGTACCGCGTCTACGCAGAGGGTCGTCACATCGCGCCAAAGCAGAGCCAGAGGGTGTGAATGCACCTCGTCTACGCAGAGGGAAGTCGGATCGCGCCAACCCAGAGCCAGAGGTTGTGAACGCACTGCGTCTACGTAGAGGATCAATGAATCGCGCCAATGCAGAGGCAGACGGTGGACGTACCACATCTATGCAGAGGGTCGTCGCATCGGGCCAACGCAGAGCCAGAGGGTGTGAATGCACCGCGTCTACGCAGAGGGTCGTCGGATCGCGCCAACCCAGAGCCAGAGGTTGTGAACGCACTGTGTTTACGCAGAGGGTTGTAGCATCGCGCCAACGCAGAGCCAGAGGGTGTGAATGCACCGCGTCTACGCAGAGGGAAGTCAGATCGCTCCAACACATAGCCACAGGGTGCGAATGCACTGCGTCTACGCAGAGGGTCCTCGGATCGCGCAAACGCAGAGCCAGAGGGTGTGAACGCACCGTGTACACGCAGGGGGTCGTCGGATCGCGCCAACGCAGAGCCAGAGGGTGAACGTACCGCGTCTATGCAGAGGGTCGTCACATCGCGCCAAAGCAGAGCCAGAGGGTGTGAATGCACCTCGTCTACGCAGAGGGAAGTCGGATCGCGCCAACCCAGAGCCAGAGGTTGTGAACGCACTGCGTCTACGTAGAGGATCAATGAATCGCGCCAATGCAGAGGCAGACGGTGGACGTACCACATCTATGCAGAGGGTCGTCGCATCGGGCCAACGCAGAGCCAGAGGGTGTGAATGCACCGCGTCTACGCAGAGGGTCGTCGGATCGCGCCAACCCAGAGCCAGAGGTTGTGAACGCACTGTGTTTACGCAGAGGGTTGTAGCATCGCGCCAACGCAGAGCCAGAGGGTGTGAATGCACCGCGTCTACGCAGAGGGAAGTCAGATCGCTCCAACACATAGCCACAGGGTGCGAATGCACTGCGTCTACGCAGAGGGTCCTCGGATCGCGCAAACGCAGAGCCAGAGGGTGTGAACGCACCGTGTACACGCAGGGGGTCGTCGGATCGCTCCAACACATAGCCAGAGGGTGTGAATGCACCGCGTCTACGCAGAGGGTCGTCGCATCGCGCCAACGCAGAGTCAGAGGGTGTGAATGCACCGCGACTACGCAGAGGGTCGTCAGATATCGCCAACGCAGAGCCAGAGGTTGTGAACGCACCGCGTCTATGCAGACGGTTGTTCGATCGCGCCAACACAGACCCAGAGGGTGTACGTACCGCGACTACACAGAGGGTCGTCAGGTCGCGCCAACGCAGAGCCAGAGTGTGGACGTACCGCGTCCACACAGAGGGTCGTCACATCGCGCCAACGCAGAGCCAGAGGGTGGACGTACCGCGTCTACACAGAGGGTCGTCGCATCGCGCCAACACAGAGTCAGAGGGTATGAATGCACCGCGACTACCAGAGGGTCGTCAGATATAGCCAACGCAGAGCCAGAGGTTGTGAACGCACCGCGTCTATGCAGACGGTTGTTGGATCGCGCCAACACAGACTCAGAGGGTGTACGTACCGCGACTACACAGAGGGTCGTCGGGTCGCGCCAACGCAGAGCCAGAGGGTGGACGTATTGGGTCCACGCGGAGGGTCGTTGCATCGCCCCAATGCAGAGCCAGCAGGTGGACGTATCACTTCTACGCAGAGGGTTGTCGCATCGCGCCAACGCATAGCGAGAGGGTGTGAATGCACCGCGTCTACGCAGAGGGTCGTCGTATCGCGCCAACGCAGAGCCAGAGGATGGACATGCCGCGTCTATGCAGAGGGTCGTCGCTTCACGCCAACGCAGCACCAGCGTCGCATCGCGCCGTCGCGTAATATGAGGCTCGCAGGTCCGCGCCACCGCAGCAGCTGACCCATCTCGCGCACTCCGAGTTCGCCGTACACGCCACAAGAAACAAGGTTATCGAAAATGGGAAACGCTGACGCAGTAGACTCAATTGGGGGTATAATACAAGTAAACCCCAGTGAGAACAGATTATTTCTAAGTTATAGTGATGCCACCAAGTTAGTGGTTTATAAATTTGAGCGGGCAGGAAAAACTGTCCGAATTCATCGATGATTGTGACAAAGCTTACAACTTAGTAGATCCTAGTTACAGGCAAGTATTTTTAATATTTATTATTGGCTAATTAACGGACTCCGCCCGCAGTAAGTTATTAGTTAGAGATCACATAGAAACTTGGTCTGATGTGAGGGCAATTTTGTTAGAAAATTACGAGAGCAAACGCACAATTGACTACTATGCCCTCGCCATGTTGAATAGTAGGCAAGAAATAGGGGAAAGTGTGGCTCAAAGGGGCTCTCGCGTTGACTCCATGCAATTCCAATTTCGAGAAGCAATGAGGAGAGTCATGGAGGACGAAGAAATTACAGGATGCAATGCGTTGATAGGGAAGTTAGGACGGGTCGTGTTTATACAAGGGTTGTATGATGAGCGGATGAAGACAGTAAAACGGGCCCAAGATGAACGGATCACCCTGTCCGAAGCTATTGATTTAGTAGCTAAGCAGGAGTGTGCAATAAACTCGGAAAGAGATAAGCGCCACGTAGCAACTGTAGCTCGGCCGGAGAGAAGAAGTAGTACGAAATGTTTTAACGGCGGGAAAGAGGGGCACATATCGCGTGAGTGCAGGAAAAAGTATACTGTCCGGATGACAGACACTGTAAGGGAGGTTCCCCGAAATACAGAACGTAGTCGGCTGCCCGTAAAAGAAATCGATGTTCGTGTATTCAAAGAGACTGGATCGTGGGCACAGAGTCCCCCACCAGTACGATGTACGGAATGTAATCTGAGGGGCACTCGCCTCCGTGTACTAAAGTCAAGCCAGTGACATGCTTCAAGTATCACCGAACGGGACACTATGCTCGTGATTGTCGCAAAAGTAAGTGGGAAAAATGTGCAGGGAAACGAGCAGCGGGCGTAATGCCGCAGTTCTGTTACGCTGCGTCAGGAATCATAAGAGCTGCTGACTGCACAGGGAAATATGATTACATATGTGTACGGAGCAAGGATGTGAAAGGCTCTGAAACAACGTTATTGATAGATAGTGGTGCCCATATTAACCTTATACAGTCCAAAGTTCTGAAGGAACAAGTGAGGTGGGATCCTAGAAGGGCGGCAACGATAAAAAGTATCGTAAACGAAGAGGTCAGGACAGAGGGTCCTTTGGCAATACGTTTAAGCAACGATGAGGGAAGCAACTAGGTCACGCAGTTCCAAGAAGTGAATGAGAGTATTGATTTGCCATTTGATGAGTTACTGGGACGGGAGTTCCTGGGCAAAAATAAAGTCCTGTTGGATTATGGCTATAGAAGAATGCAGGTACGAGACAAATGGATAGAGTTGCGGGAGGAATACGAAGAAGCAACCGCCAATAGATTAATTGTACAAGATGATAGAAACGGGAAGACTCAATGAGCAAGTTATGCAGATGTAACGTGGTTTGGAAAGACACCGACCAAGGTCGCCACGCGCACAGAAACAGTCGCCGCAACGCGACCGGGCGATAGAGGCCCATCCCGCGTAGATAACGAGGGTACCGGTCAAGACAAGTACACGGCGAGGCGCGTGAGCCGGCCGCCGCCTGCGCCGGCCCAAGGGGGTTGAACGCAACCAAAGGAAAATGAAACTAAGCGAAGTACCGGGTGATAAAAAAGTCAGTATAAATTTGAAAACTTAATAAACCACTGAAAAATGTAGATAGAGAGGTAAAAATTGACACACATGCTTGGAATGACATGGGGTTTTATTTGAACAAAAAAAAAAGTTCACAAAACGTCCGACAGATGGCGCTGGACAGCAAAACATCAGTGACTGCGCTTGACAATCGTGTATAACAGGAGCTGTAATGAGAGAGAGAATCAGATGCGCCAGCAGTCGCAGCATGTTGACGTTACCTGAAAAGGCGCTTTAAGGAAGCTGTATTATCAGAATGTGGAATGTGCTAGTTCAGCGTTACGATCCTATCGCCATAGGAAGGGATTCGAACGGGTAAAGGTCCGTTGACAAATGCAGCTGTGGCGAGAATGATTTCGAAGTTCGAAGCCACGGGTTGTTTAGACGATAGACCCCGTAGTGGCCGACCGAGCACAAGGCGTAATGCTGCTGAGACAGTTCAGGAAGAAATGGAGACTGTATCGGGTTCGTCTATGCACGGGGAAGTCAGCGCTCGTGCAGTCGCAGGTCGCACCGGCATTCCATGCATTACTGTTTGGTTGGCACTGAGGCGTACCCTCCGATGCTATCCGTACAAAATCCATCGGCATCATGAACTGTTACCTGGCATTTTAGTGAAGCGGAGGGCGTTTGCAGTGTGGGCGTTTCAAAAGATGGCGGAAGATGACTATTGGTTGAGTAACGTGTTGTGGACCGACGAAGCTCATTTCACCCTCCGAGGTTTTCCGTGATTTCCCTAAATCGCTCCAGGCAAATGCTGGGATGGTTCCTTTGAAAGGGCACGGCCGACTTCCTTCCCCATCCTTCCCTAATCCGATGAGACCGATGACCTCGCTATTTGGCCTCTTCCCCCAAAACAACCCAACATCACCCTCCGAGGGTCTGCCAACGCCCACAACTGCAGATTTTGGGCTACCGAAAATCCTAGCACTGTCGTGGAAACTCCATTGCACGACGAGAAAGTCACGGTATGGGTTGGATTTACCACATCTACCGTTAGCGGGCCTTTTTTCTTCGAGGAAATGGGTGATTCTGGTTTTGTAACTGCCACAGTGACGGGTGAGAGGTACGCTGATATGTTACAGAATCGCATCATCCCCAGCCTGGCTGATAAACACCTGCTGGAACGTACGATGTTTATGCGGGATGGCGCTCCACCCCGTATTGCTAGACGCGTGAAAGATCTCTTGCGCGCGTCGTTTGGTGATGATCGTGTGCTCAGCCGCCACCTTCGTCATGCTTGGCCTCCCAGGTCCCCAGCCCTCAGTCCGTGCGATTATTGGCTTCGGGGTTATCTGAAGTCACAAGTATATCGTGATCGACCGACATCTCTAGGGAGGCTGAAAAACAACACCCGACGCCAATGTCTCACCATAATTCCGGACATGCTTTACAGTGCTGGACACAACATTATTCCTCGACTACAGCTATTGTTGAGGAATGATGGTGCGCATATTGAGCATTTCCTGTAAAGAACATCATCTTTGCTTTGTCTTACTTTGTTATGCTAATTATTGCTATTCTGATCAGATGAAGCGCCATCTGTCGGACATTTTTTGAACTTTTATATTTTTTGGTTCTAATAAAACCCCATGTCATTCCAAGCATGGGTGTCAATTTGTACCTCTCTATCTACATTATTCCGTAATTTATTCAGTTTTCAGATTTATACTGACTTTTTGATCACCCAGTAAATGTCCACCCAGAAGAGCGAAGAATAAATTTAAGGTCAGGACGAGTAGGAGTGACATGTCTCCAGCCCCAGAGGGTTCGGAAGAAATAAGAATCAAGCCGCGAGAAGAAAGATTTATAAAAGTTGGCGTGACACGAAAACTAGGGAATGAAGCGGTAATTCCGAAACAAGAGATTAGACCAGGGGTCTGTATACCGGAAGCCATAGTGACTATCCGGGACGAGATGTGCATAACAAGTGTGATGAACACAAGGGAACAAGAGGTCCGTTTTATCGCGCCGGAGATATTCGCTGAACGAATACCGCCAACAAGTAGTTGTAAAATTCGACGTGTACCGCAGGGAAAGAAAGACCGGAGAAAACCGCGGCAGAGCTTGTTGAAAGAAAACATGCTTATAGAGCACTTAAAACAAGAAGAGCAAGAAGCCATACAGGAGTAGTGTTTGGTGTACAATGATGTCTTTCATTTTCCGGGAGACGTGCTCACCTACACCACTGTAATGAAGCACCAGATTCCACTAGTACCTGAAGCAGAAGAGACAGTCATAAATCAGAGGCCTTACCGAATTCCTCAAGCACAACAGGAAAAAAGACCACATTTAGCACACCTACAGGCCATTACGAATACAGTAGAATGGCGACGGGCCTGAAGACGGCTCCATCCACATTTCAACGGTTAATGAATACCGTACTGACGGGCGCACAGGGAAATAATGTGTTCATTTAGCTAGACGACATTGTCGTCGTGGGTGCGTCACTTGAGAACCATAATGCGCGACTTGAGGGAGTAAAAGCCAACCTAAAATTGCAAAGTCGACAAATGTGAATTCCTAAGGACGGAAGTTACGTTTTTGGGGCACGTTTTGTCAGCGGAAGGTCTGAAACCCGATCCCACTAAAGTAGCAGCAATAGAAGACTACCCGCGACCAAGGACAATCGCTGACTTAAAAAGTTATCTGGGCATGATCGGATACTACCGAAGATTTTTGAGCAACTTTAGCAAAATTACAAAACCCCTACACGAACTATTAAAGAAAGGAGTTCTGTATGTTTGAGCGGAAGCGCAGGAAGAGGCGTTTCAAACTTTGAAAGAGAAATTCACCAAGCCACTCACACTACAGTATCCAGACTTCACTAAAGGGTTTTTATTAACGACTGTTGCCAGTAAGTACTCGTTAGGGGCGTATTTGAGCAAAGGTACAATGCGAAAAGATTTACCAATTGCATACGTATCACGTACTATCAACAAGGCAGAGTTGAATTACAGT
This sequence comes from Schistocerca cancellata, assembly GCF_023864275.1. Lineage (NCBI taxonomy): Eukaryota > Metazoa > Arthropoda > Insecta > Orthoptera > Acrididae > Schistocerca > Schistocerca cancellata. Next base: position 583,790,625 of record NC_064630.1, on the reverse strand, counting down.
ACAGTAGAGCGAGAGTTGCTTGCCATAGTATGGGCAGTTAAGTACTTCCGACTGTATCTATTTGGCAGGAAGTTTAAGATACTCACAGACCATAAACCACTGATGTGGTTAGGTAGCATTACGGATCAACCGTCGAGATTAGTGAATCTTGGATTAAAACTGGAAAAATACGATTAACAAATCATATACAGGGTGTTACAAAAAGGTACGGCCAAACTTTCAGGAAACATTCCTCACACACAAATAAAGAAAAGATGTTATGTGGACATGTGTCCGGAAACGCTTAATTTCCATGTTAAAGCTCATTTTAGTTTCGTCAGTATGTACTGTACTTCCTCGATTCACCGCCAGTTGGCCCAATTGAAGGAAGGTAATGTTAACATCGGTGCTTGTGTTGCTCTACAGTACTAGCATCAAGCACATCAGTACGTAGCATCAACAGGTTAGTGTTCATCACGAACGTGGTTTTGCAGTCACTGCAATGTTTACAAATGCGGAGTTGGCAGATGCCCATTTGATGTATGGATTAGCACGGGGCAATAGCCGTGGCGCGGTACGTTTGTATCGAGACAGATTTCCAGAACGAAGTAGCCCCGACAGGAATACGTTCGAAGCAATTTATCGGCGTCTTAGGGAGCACGGAACACTCCAGCCTATGACTCGCGACTGGGGAAGACCTAGAACGACGAGGACACCTGCAATGGACGAGGTAATTCTTCGTGCAGTTGACGATAACCCTAATGTCAGCGTCAGAGAAGTTGCTGCTGTACAAGATAACGTTGACCACGTCACTGAATGGAGAGTACTACGGGAGAACCAGTTGTTTCCGTACCATGTACAGCGTATGCAGGCACTATCAGCAGCTGATTGGCCTCCACGGGTACACTTCAGCGAATGGTTCATCCAACAATGTGTCAGTCCTCATTTCAGTGCAAATGTTCTCTTTACGGATGAGGCTTCATTCCAACGTGATCAAATTGTAAATTTTCACAATCAACATGTATGGGCTGACGAGAATCCGCACGCAATTGTGCAATCACGTCATCAACACAGATTTTCTGTGAACGTTTGGGCAGGCATTGTTGGTGATGTCTTGATTGGGCCCCATGTTCTTCCACCTACACTCAATGGAGCACGTTATCATTATTTCATACGGGATACTCTACCTATGCTGCTAGAACATGTGCCTTTACAAGTACGACACAACATGTGGTTCATGCACGATGGAGCTCCTGCACATTTCAGTCGCAGTGTTCGTACGCTTCTCAACAACAGATTCGGTGACCAATTGGTAGAGGCGGACCAATTCCATGGCCTCCACGCTCTCCTGACCTCAACCCTCTTGACTTTCATTTATGGAGGCATTTGAAAGCTCTTGTCTACGCAACCCCGGTACCAAATGTAGAGACTCTTCGTGCTCGTATTGTGGACGGCTGGGATACAATACACCATTCTCCAGGGCTGCATCAGCGCATCAGGGATTCCATGCGACGGAGGGTGGATGCATGTATCTTCGCTAACGGAGGACATTTTGAACATTTCCTGTAACAAAGTGTTTGAAGTTACGCTGGTACGTTCTGCTGCTGTGTGTTTCCATTCTGTGATTAATGTGATTTGAAGAGAAGTAATAAAATGAGCTCTAACATGGAAAGTAAGCGTTTCTGGACACATGTCCACATAACATTTTTTCTTTCTTTGTGTGTGAGGAATGTTTCCTGAAAGTTTGGCCATATCTTTTTGTAACACCCTGTATAAGGAAGGAAAGCAAAATCGCGTGGCCGAAGCCCTATCACGCATTCGGAGTGTGCAAGACGGCGACAAACAAACACAGCAGGTTACAGAGAGGGGCACAAACGAGACTGACAGGCACGAAGATAAGCGAAGGGACGCAGCTACCAAGGCCGCAGTCAAAGAATCGAGTAGTGACGAGATGACGGGACAGAGGCGACAGCTGAGATAGCAGACCCCGAAGAGACAGCTGCCGCGACCGAGATAAGCAGAGGCAGTAACACATCCCAGATAAACAAAGATGATGTTCTGAGTGCAGAGAATAAATTAGAAATTCTAAAACAGATGTACATATCTCCCATAGGAGGCCATCAAGGAATGGGAAGGACGTATGAACGAATAAAACAGTACTATACATGGCCGGGTACGAGAGCTGACACAGAGCATTTCGTAAGGACATGCGAAAGTTGCCAAAAGAACAAGATCATTCAAGCTAAGATTAAGCAACCACTAGAGCTAACTCCGACCCCGAAATTTATATTTGAACACTGTGATATTGGTATAGTAGGTCCATTACCCATTGCCCAGTCCGGGCACAGATATATTTTGACTTTTCAAGACTCTCCCACGAAGTTTGTAATAGCCAAACCAATAGCTCGACAAGACGCGGATACGGTTGCACGAAAATTGGTGGAAAGCATTATTTTAAAATTTGGGATCCCAACGATTCTGTTGAGCGACATGGGAAGCTATTTCATAGGCGACACCATGAAACGAGTCTGCAAATTACTGGGAATAGAGGAAATACAAACGACAGCGTACCATCCGCAGTCCAGTGGAGCGCTAGAACGTACACACCGTACCCTGACTGAGATGCTACGACACTGTGTGAACCGGGACCAGACAGGTTGGCACGGATGGGTTGCATTCGCATGTTTTGTGTAGAATACTTCTCCTCATAGTACCACGGGATACACACCATTCGAATTGCTCTTCGGCAGGAAGTGCAATTTGCCGGGATGGCTACAAAAGAAACCGGCAAACGTAATCTACAATTATGACGATTACGTGACGGAGATTTGACAGCGACTACAAATGTTACACCAAGATGCCTGTGAGGCAACAGAAGCGAGCACAGAAAGAAACATGAATAACTATCACAAAACACAAAACCTGAGGCAATTTAGAAGGAATGATCGCGTATAGCCGTATGACGAGAGCGTGCGTCGGGGACGATCGAAGAAATTAGATAGCCAATGGCGAGGGCCATTTACTGTGGTTGATGTGCAAGGACCTAACGTAGTAATTAGATTAAAAGGGATGAAATGTATAAAAGTGCATGCTAATAGGTTGAATGAATTTTACTGAGCGGAAATGTGGACGTTCTGTTAGAAGACGTGATGTAAAAGGAAGAAGGACTGCAGGCGATAAAGGAGGAAAGACCCAGAAGAGTGACAAGTACGTTTCTGTTACAGATTCCAAGGATGAAGGCGCCTTGGCTGACAGCGATAGTCCGGAGTATCTTGCAAATCAGCCTCGCGGGACGAAAAGCGCCATCGCAAGATGTACGAGTGCAAAAATTCCAGTCAGCGCCGGGAATTTACTACGACAACCAGGGCAGCGTGAGTTTGTACAGCACTCCATGGAGATTGGTGAGCTATTTTAACCTCCAGGAACTGCATGACAAATTCGAGGACACAAAAGGGTTTGCCAATAGAGCGGTAACACATTGCATGGGTAAGATGAATCAGGCAAAGTTAAGCACTGGAGAGTGCGAGAATGTACAGCAAACCGAGAAGTGGCATGTGAGTAAAATTTCTAGATCGAAATAGTTGATTGATCAGTTGGCTAGGCATGAACGACCGAGGGTCAAAAGAGGAATTAAATTTTATAGGGGAGGCAAGTAAGGTATTGTTTGGCACGTTAGTCGAAGATGATGCGGCATTCTTCAAAGCTAAAATAGACGTACTCGAGGAACAGCAGAGAGAGCTCTTACGATTGTCCAAAGAACAAGTGACCATTGTGACAGGGGTGAATCATCACTTAATGCGGTAACTAAGAATACTCAGATTATCGCTGCCGGAATAAGAAAGCGAAGTATGCATGCAGAGGATTATGAGAATAGCACTAATAGAAAGGTACAACATTCCCTGATTCTCTTGACCATTACAGAGCAAATAATGCAGAACACTGGTATGTTCAATGAACTCGAGAGGGAATACGACTTATTAGTCTCTGCACTAGTGAACGCGCAGAAAGATCTATTAGAACCACACTTGATTAACCCCGTACAGGTGGTCCAGTATTTAGAACTGATAAAAGAAGATTTAAGAGACAAAAAGTTCCCCGTTGAACTCACGAAGGACCAAGGGTATCTGTTGCTTCGTATAATAGATATACCGGGTGATCAAAAAGTCAGTATAAATCTGAAAACTGAATAAATCACGGAATAATGTAGATAGAGAGGTACAAATTGACACACATACTTGGAATGACATGGGGTTTTATTAGAACCAAAAAATACAAAAGTTCAAAAAATGTCCGACAGATGGCGCTTCATCTGATCAGAATAGCAATAATTAGCATAACAAAGTAAGACAAAGCAAAGATGATGTTCTTTACAGGATATGCTCAATATGTCCGTCATCGTTCCTCAACAATAGCTGTAGTCGAGGAATAATGTTGTGAACAGCACTGTAAAGCATGACCGGAATTATGGTGAGGAATTGGCGTCAGATGTTGTCTTTCAGCATCCCTAGAGATGTCGGTCGATCACGATACACTTGCGACTTTAGGTAACCCCAAAGCCAATAATCGCACGGAGTGAGGTCTGGGGACCTGGGAGGCCAAGCATGACGAAAGTGGCGGCTGAGCACACGATCATCACCAAACGACGCGCGCAAGAGATCTTTCACGCGTCTAGCAATACGGGGTGGAGCGCCATCCCGCATAAACATCGTACGTTCCAGCAGGTGTTTATTAGCCAGGCTGGGAATGATGCGATTTTGTAACATATCGGCGTACCTCTCACCCGTCACGGTAGCAGTTGCGCCATCTGTCGGACATTTTGTGAACTTTTTTTTTTTTTTTCCTAATAAAACCCCATGTCATTCCAAGCATGTGTGTCAATTTTTACCTCTCTATCTACATTATTCCGTGGTTTATTAAGTTTTCAAATTTATACTGACTTTTTGATCACCCGGTAGATGTAGTTCTTGCCGGCACGACGTTAAGTTATGTGTTAAATGTACCTCTAGTGGATAGTAACATATATACGTTATATAGAATATGGCCATTACCCGCGGAGTATGATAAAGCAAAGAAACTGTTCACCTATATAGAGCCTGAGAAAAACTACTTGCTTATTGATGATGCGAAACGACAGTACGCGCTACTGTCCCGTGACCAGTTACACTGCAAAACGATCACGCTAAAAAGTCAGATTTGCAAGGAGAGGTTTGTTTTAATGTCCACCTATGACCACGAGTGATGTGAAGTTCGTATGCTGCAGCTTATAGGAGAAGTTCCAAAAGATTGCAATCAAAAGTATATTATACTGAATGAAAGTATCTGGACGCAGATACAAGACAATGAATGGCTGTATGTCGCACCCAAGGACGAGGGTTTGACGATATTGTGCAATGAGTTACCCCCTAATGATCTTATCATAAGAGGTACTGGTAAATTAACATTTCAAGCCAGTGTAAGGGATATGATGCGCAAGTCATGCTACAAGCTGACCACGTAATTAGTACTAATGTAAGCAAAAATGACATAGTACCTACGTTAAGTTTAAATATAGACTGTTGTATGATAAATGAGGGGAAGCAGGAGGTCACAAAAGTACCTGTATCGTTACCCTCAGAACATATTGTAGGACACTTAGATGACCTAAAGATAGCAAGTCACAAAATAGATTAACTACAAAGCGAAATAGAATACCAGCAACGAACGACCTTCCGAGGATGGTCACAAAGTATGTATTCCGTGTGGGGATACACAGGTTCAGTAACCCTAGTTGTAATTATTACAATATGTTGCTCATGTATCTGTTTTATGTGTTGTCGAGGGTGTGGCAGAAGATTGTGTGAAGTAGGAGGAAATTGTTGTGCTAAAGTGTGTGTGACAAATACGGTGGTAACAGATAGCCGCCGTGAAAGAAGTGTCCGATACGCTCCTTCCCTCCATTCTGTACAGTGTGGAGAGGAGGAAGATAGTGGACAGTATGAATTAAAGTATACACGACGTACGCCTCTCCCCTATCGAGTGCAGTGGAGCGAGCAAAGTCAATCGCCACGACGCACAAAAAAATCGAACCACGTGCAAATACAGTGGAGTGGTTGGTACCCAAGACAGACAGGAGAAGAAAATACAACTTAAAAATTATGTACAAGTGTAATTTGAAGTTGAATGACGAACTATGTAGTATAAAATTGTATGTAACCTTTTTCCTTTTCTTTTGTGTTGTGTTGCAAACTATGTGATCCTACATTAAAAAGAGGTCTGTACTATGTGTACTATTATGTGAAACCTTGGTAATATTTGGTAAAGCTCTGGACGTTGAATTGTATAATCCAAAACTTTGTAATGTTGTGTGAACTACGAACAATCAAAAGAGTGATATAGATGTGTAATGTGGGAGTTACTACAAGTAGGTGTGGACAACAAATAACCAAATGTCAGTTGTACTTACATTGTGCTTTCTATTTTTTAATGACAATGTACTGGTATTAGAGTTTATGATGTGAAACTACGTTTTAAAATAAAGTCTGGCAAGTTTCACTGGCACCGCACATAGAGATCGAAAATTTTGTACCCTCGATAGTCCGAGCTTATAAAATTTTCCCCTGGGGAAGGGAGGTGTCGCGAATGATAGAAAATAGAGTTAAAACTCAAGTGAGATGTAGGCTTGGAAATGTTTGTTACCAGCGAGGCGGGCGTGACCGGACGTGGCTTATGTGTAATGCTGCCGGCCGGAGTGGCCGAGCGGTTCTAGGCGCTACAGTCAGGAACCGCGCGACCGCTACGTTCGCAGGTTCGAATCCTGCCTCGGGCATGGATGTGTGTGATGCCCTTAGGTTAGTTAGGTTTAAGTAGTTCTAAGTTCTAGGGGACTGATGAACTCAGAAGTTAAGTCCCATAGTGCCCAGAGCCGTTTTTTTTTTGTAATGCTGACTCTGCTAACAAGAGCGGACTATGCCGCATCCCGAGGCTCGAGAGCCGTCGCAAGACGCAACCCTTGGACAGCGGCGTACGGCCTGATCGTCACGTAGGCCTCACGTGTTACCCCGTGACACTCACGCACTGTTCAAGAGTACTGGAAACTTCTAGAACAAGTGGTGCCGGGTGCATTACCGCTATAAAAGGGCTAGCCGCCATATTGTTGGGACAGTGATGGGAGTGATGGCAGTGATGCAGCAGTGGGTCGGTCGGTCAGATATGGTTTAGCTGGAGTTCTGATGCTGTGAGATCGCAGTGCAGTGCTGCGTAACTACGAGGATACTTAGACTTATTTCCATGTAGTCAACACTTAGTCCGGCCCGCCCGCCTCTGCGATATTGGGACTTACACTCAGAGAACTATGAGAAGTTACGCTACTAAGAAGTCAGTTAGTCAACGTTGTATGTAAACCTGTATATAGAACGGATGTGCCAGGGGTGCTTCCAGTGTATATATCCGCATGCACGAATTTGTGATTGCATCCAGTGTACCCTGAGATCCCAGCCGAGTTCCGTACTCTAACTCACCCTACAGCCCTCTTTTCAGTGGAGCAGGTGCACAGCAGGCAGCCCGCAACCACGAGACCTCCTGTCAAGTAAGTTATTTGACACGCAATCTTGCAATCCTTCTACTCCCTCTCAGGACTCATCACTGGGACGCGACAGGATGATGAAGTAGCACTCCCAGAGATTTACATTTATTTTGTCAACAATGTTATGCATTTATTTAATACAACCATAGAACACGTGGAATGTGGTCGTACACAACGAAATAAATCTCGGGTGAACAGCCTGGTATGAGTGTGCATAGGACGCAATATTTCGGCAATCGACCATGTTGCCATCATCAGATGCGCTGATGTACTGATCGGCGGTGGGCCGGCGCAATGTATATATAGGACAATCCCCCTCCCGCTGCTCCCTCAGGCGCTTCCTATGAGTCGGTACCGTCCGCGCCCCCCGCACGGTCCAGGTGCAGCGTCCGTTCTCCCGCCGTCTGGGCGCTGCGTCCTACGTCTTCTCGTTCAGGAGGGTCTGCCGGCACCGCTCTCGTTATTCTTCCCTCCTCCCTCGAAGTCGGTACACTCTGGGAAATATCCTTTTTCTTCTCAATCTGGGTGATCGCGGGTTCCCACGCCTTGCTAAGGATGTAACCACTGTCACGATTTAGTTGTGGCTCCCTTACTCTGGTCTCTATGACTTTTTTGATGACACAGTCCTAGTATTTGGAAGTCTGTGTCAGGACTCTGGTTTGGTCATAATCCATGCTGTGGAGTTCCGACAGGCAATGCTCAGCGATTGCCGACTTACTGGGCTGTTGCAGTCTAGTGTGCCGTTGATGTTCTCGGCATCGGTCCTCAATGGTACGAATGGTCTGCCCTATGTATACCGCATTGGCAAGGTATCTGATAAACCCCTGATTTACGTAGACCAAGGTTGTCCTTGACACTGCCAAGAAGGCCCTTGGTTTTGCTTGGAAGACGGAAGATGATTTTCACTTGGTGTTCACGTAAAATGCGTCCAATTTTTCCGGATAAGGGCCCACAAAACGGAATAATAGCCAAGGCCTCCTCCTCCTGAGGTTCATCCTGAGTTTCCGCCGGTGCTACAGGTGTGGGATGTAGAGCCTTCCGAATTTGCTCTTCCTTGTAACCGTTCCTCCGAAACACGGTCTTCAGATGGTCCAATTCTTGTTGGAGACTGTCCCTGTCGGAGTTAGTGTGAACTCTGTGTACAAGAGTTCTGAGCCCGCCATTCTTTTTGCCGGGTGGTGGCAGCTATTCGCATGTAGGTACAAATCGGTGTGCGTCTTTTTCCTACACACGCTGTGGCCCAACGTGCCGTCAGCTCGTCTTCTAATCAAAACATCAAGGAAAGGGAGCATCCCATCCGTTTCGATCTCCATGGTGAATTTAATATTCTCGTGTCTGGAGTTGAGATGTGTGAAGAAGTCTGCCAATTTATCTCTTCCATGTGGTCAGATAACGAAGGTATCATCCACATATCTAAAGCAACAGGTGGGTTTTAGATGTGCTGATTCAAGAGCTTCCTCCTCGAAATGTTCCATGTACATTTTTACGACAACGGGTGAGAGTGGACTCCCCATGGCTACTCCTTCTGTCTTCGTAGTATTCACCGTCAAATAAGAAGCAAGTTGATGTCAGAACATGTCTGAAAAGGTAGGTGGTCTCTTCGTCAAATTTCTGGCTGATGAGTTCCAAGGATTCTTGTAACGGAACTTTAGTGAATAGAGATACCACGTCGAAGCTCACCAGTATGTCAGATTCCTTAAGCGCAAGGTTGTTGATGCGTTCCAGGAAATCCACGGAGTTGCGGATATGGTGTGTACATCTCCCAACGTACGGGCTAAGCAGTTGTTCGAGGTGCTTGGCGAGAAGGTACGTTGGGGCACCAATATTGCTGACAATGGGACGTAACGGAATCGATTCCTTGTGTACCTTCGGCAGTCCGTAAAGTCTAGGAGGAACAGCAGCCCTCGGGAGTAGCTTCTTGGTAATCTCGTCAGGGAAGCCGTAATCCTTGAGCAGCACTATAGTCTTCCTCTCGACCCTCTTGGTAGGATCGGTGTCAATATTGCGGTATGCGCTGTCACCAAGTAGGCCCCACATCTTCTCAGCATAATCCTGTCGGGATAGGATCACTGTTGCGTTGCCCTTGTCTGCAGGTAATTAGTATGTCTGGATCTTCTCTTAGCTCCTGTATGGCCGTCCTCTCCCTGTAGGAGATGTTCGGTTTCATCAGCTTTGTTTTGGTTAGAGCTCTGCAGATTTCACGACGAACTTCTTCAGCAGTTTCAGGTGGAAGTCAAGCAACTGTTTGTTCCACTGTGCTAATGATGTCAGCAATGGGTACATATTTAGGAGTCGGAGCGAAATTCAATCCTTTCTTAAGAACCGAAATAGCGTCATCATCCAGTTCCTTGTTAGTGAGATTGATGATGGTCTTTCCGCTGCCATCAGAAGGTTGTTTCTCCCATATGCGTTCAAACTTGGATGCCTGTCGTTCGGCTGACTTCCTCTGGGTTGAGTCCGCTGTGGCCCATGCGACACCATCATCCCAACCCCACGTCCAGGGGTTGAACCGGTTGGCCAGTTGTAGACGTAACTGTAGGAGTTCTTTGTTGGTAGTGTCCAAGCGCCACCGCGTGAAGCGAACTCTCTCTCGTACTAAAGCTAGGTTGGCACGTTTCTTGATTCTTCTGGCTGCCGCTGAGTCGATGTGATGCTTGACCTTAGCAAAATTCGGTACCACACGTTCTTCTCGGCGCTTCATAAGAAAAACAAAACCTGGACCACTGGCGGGGCGCGGACCGTACCTAGGAAGCGCCTGAGGGAGGAGCGGGAGGGGGATTGTCCTATACAGGGTGTTACAAAAAGGTACGGCCAAACTTTCAGGAAATATTCCTCACACACAAAGAAAGAAAATATGTTATGTGGACATGTGTCCGGAAACGCTTACTTTCCATGTTAGAGCTCATTTTATTACTTCTCTTCAAATCACATTAATCATGGAATGGAAACACACAACAACAGAACATACCAGCGTGACTTCAAACACTTTGTTACAGGAAATGTTCAAAATGTCCTCCGTTAGTGAGGATACATGCATCCATCCTCCATCGCATGGAATCCCTGATGCGCTGAATGCAGCCCTGGAGAATGGCGTATTGTATCACAGCCGTCCACAATACGAGCACGAAGAGTCTCTACATTTGGTACCGGGGTTGCGTAGACAAGAGCTTTCAAATGCCCCCATAAATGAAAGTCAAGAGGGTTGAGGTCAGGAGAGCGTGGAGGCCATGGAATTGGTCCGCCTCTACCAATCCATCGGTCACCGAATCTGTTGTGAGAAGCGTACGAACACTTCGATTGAAATGTGCAGGAGCTCCATCTTGCATGAACCACATGTTGTGTCGTATATGTAAAGGCACATGTTCTAGCAGCACAGGTGGAGTATCCCGTATGAAATCATGGCGGTGATTGAAGGAAGTACAGTACATAGTGACTAAACTAAAATGAGCTCTAACATGGAAATTAAACGTTTCCGGACACATGTCCACATAACATCTTTTCTTTATTTGTGTGTGAGGAATCTTTCCTGAAAGTTTGGCCGTACCTTTTCGTAACATCCTGTATATACATGGCGCCGGCCCACTGCCGGTCAGTACATCAGCGCACCTGATGATGGCAACGTGGTCGATTGCCGAAATATTGTGTCCTATGCACACTCATACCAGGCTGTTCACCCGAGATTTATTTCGTCATAAAATACGCCTGGAGAAATTGAAGAATCACATGGTCATATACAGATAACTAAAATATATTCTGTATTCCTGAAGTTGCCTACGGAAATTATTAATAGGCAAAGAAATAATATCTTCGGATGCAAGGTATTACAAGAGCTTAAAAAATGTCCAAGCAAAATTTGTCAGAGAAGCTCAGCAAGTATACACCAGGATTCTGGAATATCTAGAAAAATGGTTTGATTTTAGTGAAGATTCAATTTTCAGGCTTAGCTCTCAGTTAAGTCTTGAAGAGCCCCTTAAAATGGAGAACATAATGAAACTTATAGATTATTTCAACACAAACAGTGACGATTATTTTCTGAAATATGTGTACTGAATGACATTAATTAAGGACTTAGCAGACTCAAACATTTCAGACAAGTGGGTGACATTTCTTAAGAGGTGCAAAGCACATAATTTGCTGAAAGTTGTTAAACATGTGCTAGCACCGCCACCGTCAAACGCGTTTGTAGAGCAGATCTTTCGTGTGATGCTAAAGAACTGGAGCAATGAGAGAAACTGACTGAAAGTGGGAATGGTGAATGCCGAACTATTTGTAAATTTTAACTACAGTGTAAAATGTGCTGAATTTACTAAACTTGTCAAATCTGCCAACGGGAAAGAACTTGTTACAGCTGTGGAGTCAGAAAACAAGTATAACTTCAAAATATAACAAGCAAAATAAAACATATCCATTATGGATGAGGATTACTGCGACTGTGATGAATAAAGGTTTCTTGAAATTGCTGCAACCAGTCGTATTTTGCTTTATTCTTAAATTTTATTATCCCATTACCGGTTTCGAACCGCTTAGCGATTCATCATCAGATAGTAAAATGGTTCAAATGGCTCTGAGCACTATGGGACTTAACTTCTGAGGTCATCAGTCCCCTATAACTTAGAACTACTTAAACCTAACTAACCTAAGGACATCACACACATCCATGCCCGAGGCAGAATTCGAACCTGCGACCGTAGCGGTCGCGCGGATCCAGACTGTAGCGCCTAGAACCTCTCGGCCACTCCCACCGGCATCAGATAGTAGATATTTACTGATTCTCTGCAGCAGTGTGCAGTGGTACATCTTGCCACAACTTCACGACTCCCATACTGCAGCAGACAATAAATAAATATTACTATTTCATGATGAATCAGTAAGCGGCTCGAAACCGCTAATAGAATCGTAAAATTTAAGAAAAAAGAGGCGACAGGTTGCTGTAATTTCAAGAAACCTTTAAAACAGGCAGAGAAACTAAGAGGCTCACAGAAGTGGCGGGATTCGCAGTATTAACACTGAATATCGTGTTAAATAAATGCACACTTCCTGTTGTAGCAGCTATAATGCATGTCTGTGGAATGTCTTGTGAATAATAATAATAATAATAACGGTAATATACACTCCTGGAAATTGAAATAAGAACACCGTGAATTCATTGTCCCAGGAAGGGGAAACTTTATTGACACATTCCTGGGGTCAGATACATCACATGATCACACTGACAGAACCACAGACACATAGACACAGGCAACAGAGCATGCACAATGTCGGCACTAGTACAGTGTATATCCACCTTTCGCAGCAATGCAGGCTGCTATTCTCCCATGGAGACGATCGTAGAGATGCTGGATGTAGTCCTGTGGAACGGCTTGCCATGCCATTTCCACCTGGCGCCTCAGTTGGACCAGCGTTCGTGCTGGACGTGCAGACCGCGTGAGACGACGCTTCATCCAGTCCCAAACATGCTCAATGGGGGACAGATCCGGAGATCTTGCTGCCCAGGGTAGTTGACTTACACCTTCTAGAGCACGTTGGGTGGCACGGGATACATGCGGACGTGCATTGTCCTGTTGGAACAGCAAGTTCCCTTGCCGGTCTAGGAATGGTAGAACGATGGGTTCGATGACTGTTTGGATGTACCGTGCACTATTCAGTGTCCCCTCGACGATCACCAGTGGTGTACGGCCAGTGTAGGAGATCGCTCCCCACACCATGATGCCGGGTGTTGGCCCTGTGTGCCTCGGTCGTATGCAGTCCTGATTGTGGCGCTCACCTGCACGGCGCCAAACACGAATACGACCATCATTGGCACCAAGGCAGAAGCGACTCTCATCGCTGAAGACGACACGTCTCCATTCGTCCCTCCATTCACGCCTGTCGCGACACCACTGGAGGCGGGCTGCACGATGTTGGGGCGTGAGCGGAAGACGGCCTAACGGTGTGCGGGACCGTAGCCCAGCTTCATGGAGACGGTTGCGAATGGTCCTCGCCGATACCCCAGGAGCAACAGTGTCCCTAATTTGCTGGGAAGTGGCGGTGCGGTCCCCTACGGCACTGCGTAGGATCCTACGGTCTTGGCGTGCATCCGTGCGTCGCTGCGGTCAGGTCCCAGGTCGACGGGCACGTGCACCTTCCGCCGACCACTGGCGACAACATCGATGTACTGTGGAGACCTCACGCCCCACGTGTTGAGCAATTCGGCGGTACATCCACCCGGCCTCCCGCATGCCCACTATACGCCCTCGCTCAAAGTCCGTCAACTGCACATACGGTTCACGTCCACGCTGTCGCGGCATGCTACCAGTGTTAAAGACTGCGATGGAGCTCCGTATGCCACGGCAAACTGGCTGACACTGACGGCGGCGGTGCACAAATGCTGCGCAGCTAGCGCCATTCGACGGCCAACACCGCGGTTCCTGGTGTGTCCGCTGTGCCGTGCGTGTGATCATTGCTTGTACAGCCCTCTCGCAGTGTCCGGAGCAAGTATGGTGGGTCTGACACACCGGTGTCAATGTGTTCTTCTTTCCATTTCCAGGAGTGTAATTATACATTTTTGAATTGGCCGGTTTTGGCTCCAATTAAGGTTGGCAACTCTAATGAAGACTGGACTCCTGATAAGCCACGTATCACTACCGAGAAGGAAGACCATCGTGTTCGGCATATGACTGTGGTGCCTCGTATTGCATGTGTAGCAGCAGTTTGAGCAGCAGTTGGTATCACAGTACGCAACGGACTGTCACAGATCGGTTACTTCAAGAACTGCTCCGAGCCAGACGTCCTGTAGCGCGCTATCCGCTGATCCCAAAACACCGCCATTTACGACTTCAGTGGCGTCAAGTAGGAGTTCAATGGAGGACAGGGTGGAGCTCTGTTGTACTTTTTGATGAAATCTGGTTCTGCCTCGGTATCGGTGATGGCCTTGTTAGAAGGAGGCCAAATCTATTCGTATACTGCACACACTGGACCTGCACCTGGAGTTATGGTTTGGGGTTCATTTCGTACGACAGCACGCATTCTGACTAGAAAATTGTACGTCAGTCTGGTGATTCGACCAGTTGTATTACCATTCATGAACAGCATTCCCGGGGATTTTTTCCAACAAGAAATATTCGTCCTCATACCGCTAGTGTAGCTCACTGTGCTCTAAAGAGTGTCAAAATGTTGCCTTGGCCTGATCGATCACCAGACCTGCCTCCAGTCGAGTGCATATGATACATCACCGGACGAGAACTCTATCGTCATCCACAAGAAGCATTAACCGTACCTGTATTGATGCACCAAGTGCAACAGGCATGGAGCGCCATCCCACGAACTGACATCCGGCTCTTGTACGACACAATGTATGCACGTCACGTTTGCTTGCTTGCGTTCAACATATTGGTGTGTACATCTGTTATTAATGTACCAGCGTTTCGCATCCTGTTGTTAATGTACCAGCGTTTCACATTTTCAATGGCTTACTTCACGTGTGCACTAACTTGTGATCCTGCAACGTTAATCACTTAAATATCTTACCTGGACAAATGTATTCCCGAAATTTCATTATTGTACATTAATTATTTCTTGACGTTGTGATTTTTTTCAGTTAGTATATTTTCTTCAGTGGATTCTACCGGGTGAATGAAGTTTTTCAAGACGAACAGACGCTTATTACTGTGCTAAAGAACTGGATGTCCTTAACCTACAAAAGTATTTTGAACAAATACTTGAGTGAACAGTATGTGAAGGAAGCAAACGCCAAGGGTATAAATCCTGCTTCAAACCACTGGAAGTTGTAGAAATGATGAGCGACTTTAGTAGAATATTTCTTCAAATTACGATCCAACAAAAGACGTGTCCTCTCGCTGTCGTGATTCTCCTGTTACAGGATGTTGTCAGTTATTGTAAAAGAAACGTGCGATTTTCGTGACGACTCTACTTTCCTCTTATGGCCTGTCTCCAACCCTCTAAAGCAGTGGTCGTCATTCTTCTTTGCTCAAGAGCACATATTGACATTGTGGGGCGGCATCTCGGGCCGCATATGTACCGATATTACAATTGATTAGTGTCGTTGTTGTTGTGGTGTTCAGTCCTGAGACTGGTTTGATGCAGCTCTCCATGCTACTCTATCCTGTGCAAGCTTCTTTATCTCCCAGTACCTACTGCAGCCTACATCCTTCTGAATCTGCTTAGTGTATTCATCTCTTGGTCTCCCTCTACGATTTTTACCCTCCACACTGCCCTCCAATGCTAAATTTGTGATCCCTTGATGCCTCAGAACATGTCCTACCAACTGGTCCCTTCTTCTTGTCAAGTTGTGCCACAAACTCCTCTTCTCCCCTAGTGGTGGGGCTGAGCTACCGGAAAATGTATTGGAAGAACCAACAATAAAGAGGAAGATTGCTAAAAACAGCCACCTTCTTCTACCCAGCCATGCCCTACAATCCCGACCACGTCACCTGCTCCGGTCATCCTATCACAAGTGGTGTCAGTTAGGCAACCTGCACATCACACACTCCTGTTACAATTGGTGACAGTAGTGGTCTTCTCCTTGGATTTGGAGGAAATCGTGGCTGGTAATTGACGAGGATATGTGGCACCTGAGAAGGGCAACGATGGATCAGCAACTCCTGCAACAAGACAAGTAAGTGCCAATTTTTCGTTTGGTGGTTTGTCTGAACCTGTAGCATAGTCCGTCTTCCCTTCCTGTTCTTCTTTCTGGGCTTACTGTAATCTTGATTCGATAGCTGGTAGTGATGGAGCAGTCTGTGTCAGCAGAGGTGGCTATTCAGCAGCTACTTGAGCGAGTGTCAGAATTAGAGATAGAGCTTGCTCGGTCTAAAGAAGCGAGCAAGGAACAGTGTAAGACGTCGTGGTCTCCTGACCTTCATTGCTTACATATTCTGCCCTCACAATCATATTCCACAAATCAAGATGCTTCATTTTATGAAACGTCCCCTTTCAACAATTATACAAGACTGTGCTTAAACTGACACACAATATTTTTACCGCAACGCAATCTGACTTTCAAAAATCCCTACAAAAGAATGGCCCTGACTAACATTAACCTATACCTTTCACAAATCACTTACCTCACAAAAATCTTCATTACTCGAACTACTGCAATACAGCGAGCGCCACTACTGCCAGCTAAATAAAAGATTCAAACTACGGAAGGCACTAACTACTGATAGGCATAGTTAGCAAATGAAAGATTTTTGTAGAGAACAAACAATGTATTTACCTTAATACTCATAATATATATAGCAGTTCATGACAAATTACAAAACTCCGCCATCTCTCTCCCCACATCCACCACTGCTGGCGGCTCACCTCCAACTGCGCAACGCTACGCGCTGTTCACATCCAGCTGCCGCTGCCCAACACTACAATGGCAGACAACAATGCAAACTAGCCACAGACTGCACACAGCACAGCCAGTGATTTTCATACCGAGCGCTACGTAAGGTTGCCGATAAGAAAACATAAACAGCCTACTTACATAGCACCCATGCTCCCCACAAAAAATTTTACAAATTGTTTTATATGAAACGTCCCCTTTCAACAATTATACAAGACTGTGCTTAAACTGACACACAATATTTTTAGCGCAACGCAATCTGACTTTCAAAAATCCCTACAAAAGAATAGCCCTGACTAACATTAACCTATACCTTTCACAAATCACTTACCTCACAAAAATCTTCATTACTCGAACTTCTGCAACACAGCGAGCGCCACTACTGCCAGCTAAATAAAAGATTCAAACTACGGAAGGCACTAACTACTGATAGGCATAGTTAGCAAATGAAAGATTTTTGTAGAGAACAAACAATGTATTTACCTTAATACTCATAATATATATAGCAGTTCATGACAAATTACAAAACTCCGCCATCTCTCTCCCCACATCCACCACTGCTGGCGGCTCACCTCCAACTGCGCAACGCTACGCGCTGTTCACATCCAGCTGCCACTGCCCAACACTACAATGGCAGACAACAATGCAAACTAGCCACAGACTGCACACAGCACAGCCAGTGATTTTCATACCCAGCGCTACGTTAGGTTGCCGATAAGAAAACATAAACAGCCTACTTACAATTTGAACCCGATAAGATAAGTCAATGTCGTATGAATTCATGTAAACGATATGCAAATAACAAGTGCACACCAGGGTTGAAATACTCGAGGCTGGTGTACACACATACATTCCAGACACGACGGTCACAGGAGCTTTTAGTTCGAGAGAGGCAGACCACACACTGAGAGGCCGGTCCCTTCAGAGGACGAGTCAACCTTGGCCGCACATGGAGCAGACAGCATGTGCCCGAGTGAAAGGGGGAAGGACCCCGTGTTCGGCTTAAAAGCAAATTGCGCTACATTGTGTGGAGCGTCCAACCTACACATTCTTTACACATAGCATGCAGTTTCAGAGATTTTCACAGGGAGACAGCAAACGCCAAACGCCGGTACTACAGATTTCTGGATTGGTTGCCTTAAGAGAAACGTCATTATCCAGTTATAGAAGAGCCTTGCAGATTGGCAGACGATATTTCTGAGTCCTTGAGCTGAAGGAGTAATGTAAGAGACCAAAAGATATACCCCTTCACGTCTGGCATGGAGAGGGGCCATTCCGTTGTTGCTCTTGGAGCGAGAACATGTAACGAGAGCATGCGCGCTTGTACATGTACTGAAAGAGCGAGGAACAAGTCTCTCCTCAGTACTTCACTGGGAGAGCACCTCTGTCGAGACGGAATCGAAGTACAACTCTATATTGAGTCCTTGCAATTAAGCGTTGTATTGTGCGGTGTGAACGGACAGTGTTATAGTTAAACGCCTGCGCGCGAATTTTGAGTGGCATCGCGGTGGACTGGTTATCTGACCGGTGTACCATGCCAATAGTTAGACCAGGGGCGAATAGGAATCCTTGACTTCATCAAGGCGTAGGGACAGTTTGATTGGCGAAGGTCAATCAAGATAGAACAAGAGTTATCTTATTTGTCAGAGGCGAGCGGCACAGACAGCAGTCATCGCAGCTTACGGTATTGTGCGCTACAGCTATTGCGAGCCCCATATTTCCTCCACAACAGTATACTTCACTGCATTTCACACGCGACAGCCTCGATCATACCTAGCAACATTCTAAAGGATAATTATTCAAGTTGAGTAGGCGCGCCTCTCAGCCATTCTGACAACAATCTTAAACTTTGTATAGAAATTTCATTAGTGAATCCTATCCTTGAGAGGTAACTTCACATTCCGGAAAGAACCAGGATATAACTTGTTCAATTCATAACTAAAAGTTCCATCGTGATTTCTCAGAATTTTTGCAAAATAAATAATAATTTTCGCTAGTTTCATGTTTTTATTACACTAACTAGCACTACTCCAGCACCCAAGTATCCCACTAGTTACGTAACAAATTTTGTGAATTTTTGTGTCATTTCCTTACAGTGGACGACTCCAGAAGATATTTATTGCTGAAAGTTTTTAAGGCATGTCTCTTTAGAGCGTTAGGGGCGTCTGTCTGACTTCTGTAGTAGTGTGGGGGTGGAAATTGCATCTTGCAGGAGCCACAGCGTAAAGGGTACATCTCAGATTAATCCATTGCGCAGAATAAGAGAGTAGCAGATCAACCCCACGCTCACAATGGTTTTCTGTTAATGCAGTAATTCTTGACACTAAAGCTGCGTCTTTGGTCACCCCTTTCTCGGGAAAAGCTGGGGAGGATGTTATGATTTTTTTTGAGAACCTTAGCACATCAGCTAAATTGGGAAATTTGGGTGCAGAAACACTTTTGCATGTGGCTAAGTTGAAAGTAACTGGGGATGCCAGAGCGTACGTTACATGCCATGAAGAATTAAGGGACGCTCGGACATTTGAAGTATTCAAAGAAGGGTTGCTGGAAAGGTATCGGAGGAAAAATACGTCTAGATATTATCAGGAACAATTGAACAGAATGTATCAAAGGAATGGGGAATCAATAGAAGCTTTTGTAGATCGAATTCGAAAAATTAATGTTAATACCCATGAGCTAACGGATTCCGATAGGGTTAATGAAACCATTCTGCAGGAAGCTGACCAGAGGGCACTAGACGCATTTTTGCGGGGAATACAATCAGAAACCTCCTGCAAGATTAGGATGGAATTCCCTAAGACTCTCAATGAGGCAGTCGGAATCGCTGTGGCGTTGGAGGAAGTTGAAGCAGTAACAAAGATGCTGGACAGGAAAGCAGTGTTTAATGAAGAAATAAAATGTTTCAAATGTGGTCGGATGGGACACATTAGACGTGATTGCAAGGAAGTGCAGTGCAGGAAATGCAGATGTTGGGGTCATCAAGAGCGTAATTGCATTGGGTCCTGGCAGAAACATGATAGGAAACCACAAGGTGGGCCTCACCCCCCTCAGTTAAACGGGGCAGGGGGTGGTGTGTCCACTGTGCAAAGATTAATGCTAGTGCAGAATCAGTGGTAGACTTTTTTCTGACCGGATTGGTGAGAGGCAGACTATGTAAAATTTTATTGGATACCGGGTCTCAGGTATTCTTGGCGAGTAGATATGTACTTGGTAAAGTAGAATTAAAACCACCACGCTGGGCGTTAAGTGGCGTGGTTGGGGGGACAGGTGAAGTCACTCAGATCAGCGGTGTTAAACTTCCGAGTGGAAGTGAGGGACTTCCTGGTGAAGGTAGAAGTTATTCCAGTTGTTGGCAGCAGCTATGATGTCATACTCGGATTGGATTTCTTGGTTACGCATCACGCAAAAGTTAACCTGGAACGCCATACAGTAGAACTGGATGGAATACAATTTCGCCTAGGTTCTGCAGCCGAAAAACCATTACTGTCGCAAGGAACCGCCCAGATCCACCTAAACTGCGTACAAGGCCCCTTAGGGTTAACTCACGGGATACTATACCAAAGGGTACAGGGAAAATAATCTGGGCAGATGTTGGAGCTAGTGTGCTGGTAAATTCGTTGTGTGTCGTTGAACCTTTGTCTGAGAATGAGCCACTGGATAAAATGAAGTGTTTTACGCGCCGTAGCGTATCCTACGTGCAGGAGATAGAAGGAAAAAAGGTTGTGCCTGTCAGTACTGATAATTTTGGCCTTGAAGAGGTGCAGTTAGCACGGGGTACCATAATAGTGAATCTGGAGATAACAGGGGAAGATGAACTGGATAAGGATTTCGCAGCAGATTACACAATGCTGGGAGAGTCTGTCAGCTGGTCCGCACTGGGGGTAAAGTAGCACATTTAGAAGGGCAAGACAGAGAAGTCATGGAGAACCTTTTGACAGAGTTATTTAATTCTCATGGCCCACTGCCCGCCACACTGTTAGTTCAGCATTACATCCCCACTGGGAATGAAGCACCGATGTATAAACGTCCATGTTGTGTTCCAAAAAGTTTACAGCCTGTCATGGAAGAATTTATTAATCAACAGCTTAGGGATGGGAAAATGGAAACCAGTAGTAGTTCCTGGTCCGCTCCTGTCGTAATAGTGGGTGAAAAATCACTTGATGGGGGCAAGGCACATCGTTTTTGTTGTGATTATCGTTTCCTAAATCAAAAATCTGTATCGGATGCATACCCAATGCCTAATATCACTGAAACTCGGGATAATTTGGGTCAGTGTCGGTACTTCATGACCTTGGATCTTCGAAGCGGGTACCACCAGTTGGAGGTCGCCCCAGAAGACCGACCGAAGACAGCTTTTTCAACACCTGCAGGTCATTTTCAGTATTGGCGAATGCCTTTCGGACTCAGAAATGCACCGGCAACCTTCCAACAGTTACTAGATAGCGTGTTATGAGGGCTGAAATCTAACCGGTGTATGGTATATTTGGACGACATAATCGTTTTCTCAAAGGACGTGCAAGAACATGTGAGTCGTTTGCGCGAAATTTTCGATTGTCTGAAAGAAGCGCGGTTAACTCTTCATATGGAAAAATGTCATTTTTTGTTGCAAGAAGTCCGTTATTTAGGTCATATTATAGGACAGGAGGGTGTCCGCACGGATCCAAAACTTGTAGAGGCGGTAATGAATTTTCCGACACCTACAAAAGTAAGAGTTGCAGTCTGATTCATGTCTCACCGATTTTTACAGAAGTGATATTCCAAAATGTGCGGAAATTGCATGGCCCCTCACGCAGTTGTTGAAGAAGGGAGCAAAATTTCACTGGTCAGCAGAATGCGAAGAGGCTTTTCAACAATTAAAAAACTTGTTAACATCTAGCCCGGTTTAGGGTTTTCCAGATTTTTGTAAACAGTTTATATTATCTTGTGACTCTAGTAATTTTGCTTTGGATATTGTATTATCTCAGGAAATAGATGGGCAGGAACACCCAATAGCATATATTTCCAGACAGCTAAACAATGCAGAAAAAAATTACTCAACAACCGAGAAGGAGTTATTGGCATTAATTTTCGGAATGACCTATTTCTGGTGTAATTTGTATGGACGACGTTTCAAGGTGATTACTGACCATGCAGCACTGAAGTGGTTGTTAGGGCCTAAAGACCCAACGAGTAGATTAACTAAGTGGGCTTTGCGTCTTAATGAATATGATTGTGAAGTGATTCATTGACCAGGTGAATCGCATGGAAATGCGGATGGTCTGAGTCGTAAAGTATGCACCATGGAATGCACAGGAATAAATGAGAACGAATGGGAGGAGGCACAAACCGCTGACACAGATTGTGAATGATTTACCTCGCAGCGACAGTCCGTCATGGAAGACGGGATATTGTACCGTAAAACTAGGAACGTTCCACGCATAGTCGTACCTGAAAAATTGCGAAGCGAAATTTTAAGGCAAGCACATGATTCAATGTTTTCGGGTCATTTGGGTCGAAGAGCAACGGAAAGGAGGGTAGCACAGAGTTATTGGTGGTCAACGCATAGGCAATATGTCGATCAGTACGTAAAGAATTGCATTCCGTGTGCTCAACGGGCGGAATTGAGTCATCAGAAAATTGTGTTGCAACGACTACCGGAAGCGGACAGACCTTTCCAATTACTGGGCTTAGACGTCTTGGGACCATTTGTGCAAACACCAGCGGGTAATCACTATGTTTTAACAATAATGGATCGTTTTTCGCGCTATGTGTCTATGACAGCTATTCCGGACCAGCGAGCCGAAACAGTGGCTCACGCCATGGTACATCAATGGCTATTGAAATTCGGAACACCTGAAACTATAATTACAGATTAAGGTACAAACTTTATGTCCAATTTGATGAAACAGTTATGCAAGTTTTTGCATGTAAAGAAATTGAGAATGAGCATGTTACACCTGCAGGCTAATGGTCGGACCAAGAGAGCTCATCGTGCAATAGCTAAGGTGTTAAGTTATTATGTAAATTCGCAACACAACAATTTGGATACCCTATTGGTGTTTGTGACCATGGTGTATAACTCAAAAGTGCATGAAAGTACAGGATTGTCTCTGTATGAAGTACTGTTCGGTCGGAAGATGCCATCTCCATTTGAATTGCTCAAGACCTCACCAGGAACCGATATTTCGGCTGTTAAGGATTTATCCAAAAAGTTGAAAATAATCTGGCGGCAAGTGAAAAAAATGAACACTATAGTCCGCAACAGCGTTAATGGCCTGTCGCCGCGCAGCTTCCGAGGAGTGCTGCGTTGTCAACTGGGCGCTGGGCGAATTGACGGCAGCTATGCTACAGACAGCTGCTTTAGCCGATGTGTCACCTGTCTCACTACTGTCAGGTTCGTGGTGCTCTACTCCCCGTTCAGTGATAAATTTATTAAATGTATCTAATAACTGCGACAATTACATAACAGAATGGATTGTCTATTCAATCTTTCCCAGTCATAACTACATTACGAAATAGTGATACATACTCTCTCACTGCAGAATGGATTCTATAATAAATTGCACATTACAGAAAGATTATGCCTTCCGTTCCTCTTGCTTTATAAATAAAAAGACGAAAGAATCAAATCTAAAATACCCACCCCAGTCCCCAGGGCGAACAGCATTTTAATCTACGTTACATCATAGACAGAATAGAGAGAGAAGTAAAATAAAGAAATTTGTTTGAATGGCTATTATCCGCAGCAAGTATATAAATAATCGTTTTTTGAAGTAAACGCCTTTTCTAGCTGCAATCTGTTTTATTAATCCAGACGTGTTCCACATTTTATTTTAAGGCATTATCGGTGGATATCATCTGAAATAGTACACTGTGGCTATATGCCGTCATTGTAGATTTAAGAAAAGTTCACGCCCTAATTTTTACATATAATCGTAAGTAATAATTTATTTATGCAAAGATAAGGGCGTAAACAGTTTTCAAATCTACATGACGGCATATTATAGCTACAGTGTACTACATCAGATGATATCCAACGATGATGCCTTAAAATAAAATTCTAAACGCGTCTGGATTAATAAAACAGATTGCAGCATGAAAAAGCTTTTAATTTAAAGAAAAAACGAAGTAAAATAAAATTGTCATTACAAAATAGATATTCCACTGAACTACTTTCTATGGCACAGACAGCTTGAGAAGAAAGTAAATGTTCATGATAATTAGAGAGTAAGTTTACATTCCATTCACATACCTTTTTACTCGGAGCTTTCATTGTCGCTACCTTCGGAAATGGATGTGAGAGCTAGACTGAAGATCAACGAATCCATTATTTCGTCTCTGACAGCTTACTTCTGGTAATCTTCTTCTTGCAGTTTGTCAGTGTGACGCACGCAAGCTTCCCAATCAGCAACGGTGATTTTCTCTATTGCTTCATGGGTGAGTCGTTCAGTGTCGGCCACTTTAAATGCAGTATTTTTGTCTGCCACGTATTTCTCCACCTGTGCCCACACCAGTTCAGTGGGGTTTTAATGGCAATGATAAGGAGGTACTCGTATCACTCTGTGTCCATGTTGCTTAGCTATAGAGTCAATTTCGTAGTTTTTAACGCTGGTCTTTGACATCTTCACCAGTTCCAAAAGCTCTGCTCTTGTTTGTGTTTCCCTGTGCGTTACATTATTATTTCGCAACCAAGAAACAATATCACTTTTCCTTGTGCTTGTAGTGGGAGGCCTGTTGAGAACAACAGAGTGATAGCTTGCATTGTCCGTAACAATGACAGAGTCTGGATGCAAATAAGGCAACAGCTGATTCTGAAACCATTCTCGATATGTTTCTGCATTCATTTCGGTACAGTAGTCAGATGTAGCTTTTGATTTTGATTTGAAAATAAGTTTACTTTCAGGCACAAACTCGGTAGCAGCAGAACCAGCGTGGCATATTATAAGACGCCCTCCTTTTCCCACTAGAACTTTCAAACCGCCTTGTCCATCTGTTGTTTGCCAAATAAATTTTCTAGTATGGTTTTGATCTACCCAAGTCTCATCCAAGTAATAGACAGTTGACGTTCCTTTTGATCTGATGTCATGCATTTTCCTTAGAAACGTAGTCCTAGCAGCAGCAATATCATTACGCTCCATTAAAAATTTGCGCCCATCATTGGACTTAACATATTTAAATCCGATGTCCTTCAACATTCTTTGCATTGATCTTGCACTTCCATCAAATCCAGGTGCTTCGTGCATAACAGTGCACGATTTCGCTGTTGTGGGGAACTCACCTCTTTCATAAAATTCGAAAACCTTGCGACGCAACACATTTCGATCGAACTCGTCGATTCCTGTTACCCTCTTTGGAACGCTATGTTTCTTCCCTGGAGACCGAAATACCACATTGCCAACTGCCTGCTGTGACAGCTTCGCCTCCTGTATAACTCGCCTGACAGTTCGTACACCAATATCGCCACAGGCCGCTGCAGTGCGTTCCTGCACCTCGGCAACCTTGCAGATCGGCTCGCCTGAAACTGCCTCACGCTTGAAGAAAGAGTACACTCTAAAAATAAGGTCTCTTGCCTGTTTGTGAAATACTTGACGACGTTTAGGTGTTTCAGCCATTAGGACAAAACTTAGAGAAGACCCTGTATACAACAGAAATCGGCCAACCGCACTTTTCCGCACGTAAAACACGGTAGAACTCTGAAATATGACGGAGCTTCAGACAGCACGAGGCGCGGAAACCGAATGATCGCTCATTGGACAGCTGCACAGCTGTCTACTGAGCATCGTCGGCCGAGAGGCCATCAACTGTGTCGGGAAGTTTAAAGCGTTAGAGAGACAGGACAAAGTTCACAATAGAAATGCGGCTTTACCCTAATATCGTTTAGGACAATGGGTCATGATGACTAATCCGTATGTGCCAAAAGGCAAAACGAAAAAATTTGTATACCATTATCAAGGTCCTTTCCAGGTGATCAAGATGACATCGCCAGTGAATGTAAAATTACAGCTTCCAACTCGCCCTACTATTGTGCATGTGAGTCGAATTAGGCCTTTCAAGGGGAATTTTGAGGAACTTCCTTAATTATCTGCAGTAACTTCTAGTGGAGAGAAAGATGAAACTAAAAAAAAGAATAAGAAAGGAGTACATAAACAACAGAACCAAGTTAATTGTGGAAGCGATCAGACATGCTGATATGCTCTTAGGACACGCGTAAAAAGGAAGAGCTAATGTGAGTTCTTTTTCTTTTGTTTCTCAGGAGGCGTGACGTTCTGGTAAGACCAGCAGTTCCAGCATCATGGGTTGCGCTGAAGAGGGAAGAAGGAAGGTGTGTACTATCTCTCAGCATAGTTATTCTGTTTTGTTGTTGCAACTTAGCTGAAGCCTTGAAGGTACGTCCTATATCAAGTGGTGTTTTGTTCTCGCGACAAGCGGACGTAATTATGTCCGGACAACAATGGACATTAAGGGTGAACTGTAATATTTGGGCGGTTGAAGACGAATTCTGTGAATTAGAGGATACATTTAATGAACTTCATTCCATGGTGGCTAATCAGTCAAGGTTTAATGACACACAGGGGGAACATCAGCTACTATGATCAGCTTTTGCACACTTACAAGCTCAGTTGCGGCTAACTGCAGGGTTAATCCAGCACGTCCGTAGGAAAGGAGGATGTTTAGATGCAGGTGGCCGTATCCTAAAAACTGTTTTTGGGACCGCTGACGCGGAAGATATTAAAAGTATTGATGAAACGCTACGGCAGGTAGAGGATAATGTGAATAGCAACCAGGGAATGCTAGATCTTCACACAACCCAATTAGAGAGTTTGGAGAAAGATTTAGTTAATAATACGCGCCAATTGCTAACTTTGGCCGCGACCTTGATGTCCCACATTAAGGCCACAGTCGACACAACCAGTCACGACTTGGGTATAATCAAGTGACGGTTCGATAACATCGATTCACAGTTATTAATCGCTAAGCAGCTCCGTTTTCTTGCTGATAGTAGGCCTATTACGGAAGCACGCATAGAAGCCACGGAACTACAGGAGTCCTTGCTGCATGCAATGTGCGGGCACTTAACCCCAGTACTGTTACCTTCAGAAAAATTTCTGGAAGGATTACGGAAAGTTCAATCGGAATTGCCCGCATCCCTGGAGCTACTGACGACATTAACAGACGAACACATATCTCTGTACTACAAAATGGTCACTGTTACCAGTATGCGGACAGGTACCATGCTGAGAATTCATATCATAATACCATTAACATGTAAGGATTGTAAATTTGAATGTTATGCCTTGCATATGTATCCAGTGAAGTGGGAAATTTTGCAGAAATTCGTACAATTAACCATACAGGGAATACTGTTAGTGGCACGTAACAGACAAGCTCATGGGTTCCTCAGTGCACAAGACATGCTGCGTTGTCGAACAGGTCCAGTTACCATCTGCCCCGCGAAATTGTTACACACTTTTCCCAAATCTTGTGAGTATTCTCTATTCCACTCTCAAGAACCAGTCACGGAGTGCCCTAAGGAAATTATAGCATCCACGGTGCAGTTCTTTCATCAAGTGGGTCCACATTGGGTATTTTCAGTAATGGAAAACTCAGTCGTTATTTGCGTTTGTTATGAGCAGGGTAAGCAAGGCAGTATGCAAAGAATAGAATTGCAGGGGCAGGGACTGTTAATTAACGGCACACAGTGTAACATTTCAGGGCCAACTTTCAATTTACCAGCCGTGATTACTGGAGCCACAATCATGAACATAACACGCACATTGATCTATGTACCCGACCAACTGGTGCAATTAGTCACAAAAGAAAATCTCACTCCTTTGAATAGCACATTAGACCTCTTTGGACCGGATGCTAGCAGCTCAGGATGGACGTATAACTATGGAACATCTTTTTCAATGAGTGCATGAATACCGTAATGAGCATAAGCAACGCTTACTAGTTATTGAATGATCAACCACCGCCACCTGTATTTTTATCTTTGTCATAGGATTAGTGTACTATCGGCTCAAGAGGAAGGTAGCCCAAATCCTGCCCCTTCCAGCCTTTAACCTAAGCGTCCAGACAAAATTACTGAACAGTTGTGAGGCGCTGCAGCAGAACACTGATTAATGTTTATGAACAAAGATTAGACTAAGGATAAAAGTGAATGAACACAGTGTAAATAGTGAATTAATCGCATTTTGTGGTGCTTGTGAAGTGAATTGTAGTTGTTTTGACTTTTTGGTTGAAGTCAGGGACGAACTCTTTTCGTATGAGGAAGGAATTGTAGAGGACAAGGGGTTATTTTTAGGAAATATGGTGCGAAATTGTGATTTAGTGTATTTAAGCGTGCGATGCGCCAGCCTCACGGCAGACGGCGGACGGAGGCAGGCCGGCGCGTTATGCAGGTGACACAGTTTTGAAACGAGCGTCGGTATGTGTGTACGTGCATGGCAGCCATCAACAGCTAGAACGCAGCATTAGCAGAATTATGCAGGCGTGAGCCGCGTGTGGCGCGGTTGTGTTAGCCAACTCATCGAGAACATTCTAAGAAACATGCCGCTGCGTAACCGGCGGATTCAGCAGTGGTCTGCATTATTTAAGGGCATAAGAGGTGGGCGTAGGGATCGGTTCGACCGATTGGGCGTTCGGTCGCTGTTACGTCGTCGTCATCAGTGATGCTGTCCCTGAGGACCGGTCGGTGAAGGGCATTGCCTGCTGCTGCACCGCAATGTCGTCACAAGCTGCAGTGTCTGCAGGAGGTAAGCTAGGCCGGGCCTTGTGCTGCTAACCTCCTACCGCCTGCAAACGCTGACCGAGTACGGCGTCGCGTTCCCCGGGCTGCACGCAGCAGCACGTCTCCACCACGACACGAGCGGTGGGGCTGAGCTACCGGAAAAATGTATTGGAAGAACCAACAATAAAGAGGAAGATTGCTAAAAACAGCCACCTTGTTCTACGCAGCAACGCCCTACAACCCCGACCACGTCACCTGCTCCGGACATCCTATTACACATTGCTGATAGCTACATATTTGTATCTATTTTATTTCTTGATTTACGAAGTCCTTTACATCTTTTTCATTATGCAAATGTTTGACATCACATCCTATCCTCCACATATACATAGCAAATACCTCATACTTTTCAATCATTTGTTTTTATTTAATGAACAGTTTATTATTTTATCAGAAACTTTATCTAAATGTTGTTTTACAACCCTATTAAAAACCGGTGCTGATTTAAAACTGATCAGTCACGTGTGTTAGAGGACACCAAAATTGAAAAGAAGATCAAAGACACTTCTGACAAACTGGCTGTGGCGTTTGCTGTGTTATTCAGTGGTTTGGTATTTAACTAATTTGTAAATGGAAATGATAATCTTATTTTATTACATTGAGTAATTACTAAATATTTTTTCTCCCGGCTAAAGATTTGATCAAGTTGCTAAAGAACTCCAAGTTAGCGTCGTGTTAAAGTGTTGTCTGTAATTTATGTAAGTGTCACTAAATCACACTTCATACAACAGAATCAATACAACTATTGATTAAGATGGAAGCAGTTATCTTCAGCAAAATAATCATTAAAACCACCGAATATCAGCCGCGCACAACACTGACGTATGTCACCTGAAACAATATTCTTTGCAACTCGTGCGTAATTAATTTCGGCTCCATACATCAGCTAGAAAAGATTCTTATAAGGATCGTGCTATGAGCACTGTTTTTAAAGGACCAATCTGATTCGAATCATTTTCATTAAAATGAGTTCGACCACCGGTGCACATTTATTTTTACACATTAGTATTACCTTCGGCATTTATTCTGCAGAGTTGCGTAATTTAAATTTGATTTTGCCACTGAGATAATTGTTAAGATGGCGGCAGACAATTGATAGAGACTTTCTATCATTAGAGCAAATAAGTAAATATTTAAAATGCTTATTAAACGCTATAAAATCTACTTTCGTATTGTGCACTATTTAGACTTCATCAAGCAAACATTTGATTCGTTTCTAAGGAAAACACAGACAAAAACGCGATACAAATCGCTATCATCAATGGCTGCGCTCCTTGCAGCAGAAAGAAATAATTAACACAGATAATGCTTACTGAGAGAGGAATTAAAGTTACAAATAATTATTCGCTCATGTTTATAATAATAATGAACTCTATTTTCTAGTAACAATTAACAAATAATTACAATTTCTTAACAGACCTCAGTTCGATATGCGTCCGCAACCTACAAAAGCCAACCAACAAAAGGTAAAAACAAAGGAAGACAAATGCAGATCATAAAAGGAATTTACAATTATCATTGTCTTTGTATGATACACATCGATATGTCCAATTACATCATAGAATATTATATAAATAATTAATATTCATCATCTTTTCATTCGTTTCACTGTTTTTTCATACATCGAATAGATAATGTTTATAACTGTTAGAGGCATAATTTTCTCTCGTCCCACTGTAGCTAAAATTTTTCTCGTGGATGTTACATGGCCTAAATAATTGTTTAAACCATGTTCAATGATGATTCATTGTCTTTTAATGTGAGCATAGCTGTGCAAGAACACTAACTTATTTATTTATGAATAATCCTTTATTTGTAATTATTGTAAAAGATCTGAGTCTGACCAAATATTTATAACGTTCTTTTATTTAACTATTGTTGTAATAGTTTATTCTAGGAAGTGGTCATGTTGAGTCAACAGATGTGGAGCTTAAGTACGATGTATTTTGATTGGGATGGCCCTCAGCCAATGGAAAAGCAGGCAGTAGCAGAACACTGTGGGAGTCAAGTGGAGACTGGGACTTCAAGAGTGAAGAGCTCAAACGAGCGAATCTGGACACTTTTATGTCGAGCACTGGTAGAAGGCAGACCTGTCTATGGTAACCTGTGTGATTCAGCCTTATAGATAATTGGTTCTGGGTAGTGAATGGCCACTACAATACTTTTGAAGGGAGTTTATATTTCGAGAGGTCCGAATGTGCTCCAGAGTAGGACTCTGACTTTTTCCTTTTGTAATTCGGAACTCCGCATAGATAGAGTATGAGTTACTATCCTTTGCTTCACACACATGAATTTGTGAATCATCATGTTGATCTCTGAACCGTATTGAGCTTGCAAACATTTCTTGTGTTGTGATTGTAAGTGAACTTAGTTTTTGCATATCTTCGGTGACTGTTTGGTGTGAGAGTTTGCTACCATTCTCTTAAAGCTCTCAATGTAACTTTACTACATTTGATAAAGGTATCTTCTGTCTTTATTTTTAATTGATTGTTAAAGACCACTTTCTGTTTATTTGAGATAAACGATATTCAATATAATTCTTGTTGTCTACATCAGTTACAGATGTTAGAATAGAACCTTTCTTATTAAATTATTCATTTATCTTTTATTTTATATTTCTGTGTATTTTATTAATTTCCAATTCCAACCAATGCATAGACTATTTGACTGCAGGATTACTGTAGATTATTGTTTGCAGCGACTTAGCTGTGGGGCATGTGCATGGCTCGACCCAATGACTACATCGACCTATCCTTTTTAAACAGAACTGTGGGTTGTCCAAGTACCTAAGATACAAGCAATATCAGGCAAAGTCGCCATTGGTTTGCTAGTGTGGACTGCTGTTGGGGATCAAGCTACCAAGAGCTATACAAATACTCCAATATGCTGACGATATATGTATATATTATGCTGATACCAGACTTGAAGAAATGGGGAGACTAATGAGCACAGCAGCGGCCCAGTTAGAAAACTGGTTAACATCTAAAGATTTACAAATCTCAGCCCTTTAAGATGACTATTGTTAATTTTGGCAGGCAAAAGATTTCACAAGGACTAACACATGAGATTAAATAAGCAGATGTTTTCAATGAAGAATCAAACTAAATTTCTAGGAATGATAATAGACTCATGTCTCTCATGGGCAGGGCATATTACATGTCTCATAGAGTAGTTTCAACCTTGTCACAATATGTTGCACTAGGTCACAAGAATATGGTGGTGTGTGGATCATAACATATTACTTTTAGTATACAGAAGTCTCATAAGATGAGTCTCATAAGATCTAAAATTATCTCTGGAAGCATAATCTTCTGCAGAGGCAACAGGAAATTAATTTAGCAACCGTGAAAACTCCAGTGTAGCCGCATCAGAAATTGTCTAGGAGCTATGCACTCCACGCCAACAAATGCATTGTTAGCTGAAGCTGCAGAAATGCCCATTGGTGTACGATGGAAATTAATCATGAACATATTCCTTCTAAGAATCTTGTCTTGATGTAATTGACCACCTACTGATAAAGTCAACAGATGGTTCCAAGAAGACAGAATAGACAGAGGAAAACACTGACCCAAAATTACAACTCTGTACAAGCTTCGTGAACCTAAAGGACATTTTACCTAATCTCTGAAGAACACCAGCACATCCTATTTCACAATATCAATATAGCTAATAACAACAAACAATAGTGCAGAACAATTAGTAATAACCTCTATTCCTGATAATTTACCAGAATATCTCTAGATCTATGTTGACAGCTCCAAAATCCCAGATAATGGTAGAGTGGGTTTCACTTTCCTGTCCAAGCACAAATTACAAGGAATTGATATCACTTCCCAGTGAAACTTATAGCTTTTCGGCAGAAGCTATAGCTATACTCGCAGCTTTAAATTATTTGCAGACCTTCACAGCAAGAAGAATTTTGATTTTAATGGACTAGCAGACACCTGCCATTCCCAAGAAATCTTATTCACTGGTAATAGACATCATGAAGGCTACCAAGGAAAGTAAAATTTATGTGGATTGAAGGACACACCAACATTAAATATAATGACAAAGTCGATGGCTGGTCAACACGGTACTTTTATAACTATCTTATTCCCGTCATCAGACAAAGTGACAATGAAACAATGAATATCAAGCCTCATTGCACATTAAAGAGAAATGTTACTGTCAAATACAGCAGCACATTCTTTCAGAACCCTGGTTCTACACAGTTCAGGCGAACAAAATATTTATAAACTCTTTAATCCTAATGAGATTTAATCATGAATCTTCCCTAAGCATTTTCACCAATTACATGTCCGAAACAATCCTTATTGTGAATGTGTTGCAATAACAGCAGGTGATATGAATCACATCTTTTTCGAATATAAACTACGTGAAAACCAGCAAATCGAATTTATTCAGCAGTTAATCAGACCCCATCAACCATTACCAACTTCCTCAGCAATTCTGCTGCATCAAAATAACATATTAAATATGAAATATTTACATAAATGGCACTTCCGTTTGTAAAACCCCAGAACACTGAAGATGGCTATATGGGGTTCAGATCAAAAGTGAAAATAAATACTACTACTACTACCACCACTACTACTACCACTACCACTACCACCACCACTGCTACAGATATGTCTCTGCCACGATTATTATCAGTATTATTATTATTATTATTATTACTTCTACTAACAGTATTAAAATTTGTGAGCTTGAGCTTCAACATTTTGTGTATGGTACCACAGTCTAACATAACAGTCACGACATTCACTGCTGTAAAAGTTGTTACCGTTCGACAGCTGGAGCGGCACTAGCGCTCCAAGCGGCGAGAGAGGGGAACTTCAGATGCGTCGTAAGCATAATGTTTGTTTTTCATCCCTTTCCTTTGTGATTTACGAAATATTTTAATTTTTTTTCCCTCCAAGAGTTTGTGTAATATCAGAAGGCATAGATGTTTCTAAAAATGATTCTACAATAAGCTCAAGTAGGGATAAAACTCATGAATCCAGAGGCAATTTTCAACAGATTCGTGAAGAAACATTTGTGATGTTGCACAGAACTGCAGCTTACCACGTTCATATCAACGGAATATACACATATAGATTCACGCATTAGAAGCACAGACATGTACATCTACATGCAAAAGAGATCGACGCCCCATTTTCATTCCATAGGCCTACTATATTTTAGTCATTGTCACCTGTTGCCACAAGTAAGAACTTCATCTTTCTATTATTCTAAGTGGAAGAAGCAACTGCCAATAGTGGGATAAACATACTGTGAGAGAAAACCCCAAGTCCTCAAAGCCAATAACACTATGAGAAGTGCTGACATATGTTAAATTTGCCATTAGAGACTTTTCATCCAATGACATATGCACTGGTTTATCAGTATCGGAGAAATGCTGTACCTTCTGCTTTAAAAGGTGGAACAAAATGTCACCTATCCCACATTTTATTTGTATGCCTTCCATGTACCTCTGTAATGTACACACTGATGGAAACATAAAACATTCTGATAAAACCTGTATGCCTGAGTGCTGTAATGTAATAAATTTAGAGCAAAGAGGTTAGTTTTGTCTTTCCATCTTGCAGATGGCATACTAATCTGGTTCAACAACAAGTCAAGGGCATCTTTTTTTAAACGTTGGGATCCTATAGCCTTCAAAATTTGTTTGTCCTCCTTCACTTGATCCTTCTGATACAGTTTCCGTTGCTGTCTGTACTTAAAATGATAGATACTTTCCTTGTCCCATAACAGTATCGCACAAAGTCTAGCGATCTGCACATTCTGACACTCCACATGCTTTTTCTAAACACGAATAACTGCACTTAATTTTACCACTTCCTCGTCAAAGCAGGTCTGGGTTGGGGATTCAGATGAATCTGGCACTGATAAATGGAGAGTTGGCTGCTTTTGTGCCATGAGTGTTTTACAGCTTTAATCGGATTGTCGAACCTTTGGGGCAGTCTCCTCTTTGTCAGTTGAGGTTGCGTATTTGGAATGTCAAACAATGTGGTTAACTGCATTCCACACGAGTTTATTATTGTCTGCATTCATGAACTGGTTTTGTTCGACATGTAGCGGACAAAACTTATTATTGTAAAGGTAAAAAGGGTCTTTTTTCATAAGATCTTCTCGTCTGATATTCACTAGGCATTTTGTACTCATAAAACGAAACATTAATCATCAATATAAGTGTAATTTGCAAGCGAATCCTGACGATTCAGTTTAGTAACATAATAGTATATACCTCTCAGGGTTCTTAGGAAACCTAAAAAAAAGACATCTGTGGTCTCTTCTTCTTGTTGTTGCTGCCATTTATTGCGCTACTCTACGCTACCATTTGTAAAAACCATTCTACAAACCGTCACAACAACTATTCGCTTTCACGATCGCCCCACACTCAACTTACTGGACACTTGGCGCGCTGCTGGCACAGTAGGCAACAAAATCGAGGCGAAGTGTCGCAACTGTTCAGCCTAGTTTACACGACGACACAAGGTTGCAGGCAACTACGCTACCGACTACTGCGCTTTGCATAGGTGTTTGTGGGATTTCAGTGATGCTGATTACAAAAATAAGAACATATTGCTGCTCCTGAGACCGTGATGTGCGATCAGAAAATAGTTTGACATTATCTGAGCTGCAGGGCAAAAGTTATTTAATTAGGAGCACATACACAACTGAATTAATAAAAATACAAGCAAATGTAACTCTAGCTGTAGAAATGCTCTTGTATAGAAGACTAAAATCCCATCGTTCGAGTTGGCATACTTTTTTTTTAAGGGATATTCTTGACAGGAAGGAGGCTACGTAAATCAAGAAGCTACATTCTTTATTCAATATTCATCTATTTAAAACGTCGCAGCAGTGCTCCCCATTCACATATGTTTGAATTTTGAAACATTGCCGTCTTCAAGAGAGTAGTTTGCAAACCATTCTCTTCTTAAATGCGGCATGCTTCGAATAATTATTGCTGTTAATGTTAATAATTATTACTGTTAATAATTATTGGTGTTAATGAAAAAGCGTCATCACAACTGAAACCGCATCTTATAACATGCCGAGTGTTCCAGATTGTAATGCGTGCAATGTGGTATGTAATTTCAGTTTTGGCGACAGTGCTTCATGCATTACAATATCTTTATTCCTTATCGCATAATTAACTCTATTTAGAAGAGACGTTAACAGTTCTGGTGACATTATAACATAATTAAAAGAGCTTCTTGAGTCTTCCATTACAAATTATTTCAGCAAGGATGCTGAGCAACTGAGCTGACGTCTTTTCTTCATCCAGTCACGAATCGAAACACGTTTCTTATTTTTATCTTATGCAGCGATTCCACGCAACAAGCTTTAACTCCATCACAACTCGTGCGACATGCAGCTGCCAAAACTTTCATTTCAGTCACGAGTGATTCGTGAACCCACAAAACGACGAAACTGAAGTATATACTGGTTTCACCGTGTCTACAGTCAAATATGAAACCATTTGCGTGCAACTCATTCACGCAACGAGTGGCGCAACCCAAGCATTTAAAAGTTGGCAACCCTTTGCTATAAAGTCTGTGACTCGAATGTAAACTATTGAGTGATGCTGGAGAGGGCGTGTGTACTGTGTACTCATAGATGAGTATGTCATTGTTTACATCAGCGTGGAGGAGGATCTCGTATGACATTATTGTATTGTGCAATTGACACGCATAGAAAAAAATATTCGTACAAATAATACGAAAAATTCAGAATGCTTGACGGCGTGAAACACATTATACTTGTGTTGTCGGGAAAGGGTGGTGTAGGAAAGTCAACAATAAGTACTCAACTTGCTTATGCTTTCAGAGACAGCGGTTATAAGGTATTTATCAGTTATTGAGCCAGTGTAGCTTTATCATAATGTTCCAAATGCCTCTTCAAAACGTGAAGCGCTTGTGTGGCCTTGTCAGCAGTGTGCATCCGACAGAATGACTGCCATGGTAGGCTACGATTTTTGTGAAAGAAAGAGCATGCGGTACGTAATCGTGTCTTTAGAATGTGGCGCTGACGTTACGTAGATTTCCGACCAGACCTATTCAGCACAGACTGTTACAGAGTTATGCATAATACCGGTGGCACACTTTGCGCAGAGGTGTTTATTGCATAGCTCTGTGACAAAGTTCCTCCAGCAAAACTGATGCAGTTTTATTTTGGACGTTCTCGACTGCACGTTAGTAAACATACGGAACTCCAGTGTTACAGAATTTCTTGTCAGCGGTTTATGTTTCCTATTGATAGGGAAAAATGGAAATGACAGTAGGCTATTTAATATTTACAAAAAGAGAAACCACTTTGTCCACGCTATACTGAGGGCGTACTTCTTGTTTCTTAGTACTTATTTTTGTTTTCTCTGTGTCGTATAACAGTAGGCTCATAAAGTGAATCTGTAAAATACAGTTTTCCATTTATTTGTAGGTTGGTCTCCTTGATATTGACTTATGTGGACCAAGTATTCCATACCTTCTGCATTTGCAGGGTAAAGATGTCCATCAGTGCCCTCAAGGGTGAGTCATATACCACACAGATTGAAGTGTTACATTTTTACATAATAGCTCATAGGATAAATGTAAGTGATAATTACAACTAGTGCTCTTCACGGATGAATATTCAATTGTTGCTCTTCATAACAATAGTTATTGTAGGTAGTAGCTGTAAATTACCCATGTTATCAATTTTTAGAAACAAACTAATTCTAAGATTAGTTAAAGATGTAGACACTAAAAGTTATGCTTTCGTGTTGATACCGAATTAAACTGTGAGGAAAATATTTGCCATGTCTAACAAGTGTGTGCTATATCATGCAGAAATTGACAGATGCAATCACTGATGAGTTTCTGAAGGTGGCATATTGTGGCATATTTCAGTCATGCAGTTTATATGCCATACTGATATGGTATCATTCCTGTTATCTAACCGAAATTCTGAAAATCCATTAAAAAGTAACCAGAATAATGAGTAAAGTGCGACCTAAGGAACACTGCCGAGGCTTCTTTATCAAGCTAAAGATACTAGTTGTTGTGAAGTTATGTATCTATACAGCATTTCTTTATGTCAAAAAGTAACTTTGGCATCAGAGAGAAGATATGCCTCAGCAGCACGAGAAGCAAACTGGACTTCGATGTATCAGACATAGACTAAGACTCCGAACTCTCATAAAATAACGTGCTTAAAATTTTTCAATAAATGTCCAGTATCTGCTTGATCCTGGCCGTGTAATATTTTCAGAGTTAATATTTATGTCTGACTATTGAAAATACCATTTGGTTTATAAAAGAATATTTCTAAAATAAGTGGAATAAAATTGGGAACTTCTCGATAAGAAATTATTATTAAGTGTATATTTAAAGTCTAAAACTATTCTATGTTTAATAAAGACATGGTTGCATATGGGCATTATTACCATCCCATTATCCACACGTTTTCTGTGGCTTTCCCAAATCACTTAACATATATGCTGGAATGATTCCCTTGAAAATGATGTGGCAGATTTCCTTCTCTGCCTGCCCCAGTTTGCACTCATGTTTAGTGATTTTGTAGTAATTGGGACATTAGACACTGATCTTCCTTTTAGCTCACTCCTGCCTCTCCATCAATATCTCCCCCTCAATTTCTATTTTGATCACAAGTGGGTGACACTTATTTCATCTTTGAAGAAATAAATAATTTTGAAGCAAGCAGTGATCTCTACTAGTGATCTGTACTTTTTCTGTTCCTTTATGTCCTCAGAATTTTATCATACAAACAAACGCCCATTTTCCAACTTAGTGTGTATATTTCACCCCCATGTTCGTATTACAGTAATAGTGTAATCAGATTCAATGACTTTTTTTTAATGTTTTGTT
The DNA here is from genome assembly GCF_023864275.1 of Schistocerca cancellata. Taxonomy (NCBI): domain Eukaryota; kingdom Metazoa; phylum Arthropoda; class Insecta; order Orthoptera; family Acrididae; genus Schistocerca; species Schistocerca cancellata. The sequence continues at coordinate 583,752,109 of NC_064630.1, read as the reverse complement.
TCTCTGGACTATTGCCATATGGTCTTCATGTCAAGTTGACCACTGTAATCTCCCCGCTCCTTCCTTCTTCCATCTGTTGTCCACATTAAACAATGCCCAGTCCAAGAAATTAATAAGCAAAGTCTTTTATGAAGATTTGAGAGGAGCGAAGATTACAATAAACTTTCAAGTTTATTTAGCTTGTCATGTTGAGATGGCTCCAGTTCTTGTCTAGGGGTCTGATTCTTGAAGCAGAAAATCTAACATCAGCTCCTCATGGTTGGTTTGAGCTAAATAAATTGGAATATTGTTGTTGCAGAATTTTTTATGTAAATATATTTACCACTGATTGTCGGAAATACAGAAGCGTCCGATTCCGCCTGTCTGCTTTGACCCATGATGTCACAAATATGGCGGAAATGACCACACACCATGACTCCAATATGGCGCCTATTACGTCATTACATAAACATGACAACAAACATGAAAATACATTGAAAAACCAACACACACACATTTCATAAAAGGCCTAATGACACTAATGGGACAAGTGTGGAAAGTTGGGAGTTTTGAGGTGGGGACAAAGTAAATATAAACAAATTTAAACACACACCACCATACCAAACCGCAAAAAAACGATGAAAAAAACTAACAACACACAACTCCCCAATCCTCTGGAATCGAACACTTCCCTTGACGCATATAGCTAAACATCAGCTGCCGATACCACAAATTGGAATTGAACAATTCCCTTGACCTATATAGCTCAACAGCAACTCCCGATACTGGAGCACCCACAGCCACAACCACACATTGTAATGAAACCCTTCCGTTGACCCCAACACACAACAAATACAGTAAGGACAAGAAAAATAAAAACTTACAACAAAGCTCTGGTACCGCCACCTAGGCCGGCCACCACAATCACACACAGGCACACACACAGCCATACACACACCCCCAAACCAATGAAAAAATACACGACCGAAAGAAAGATTCCACACCCCACCCCCCAACACAACCTCGCCCCTCACCCCAAAATAAAATACCCATAAACAAAAACCAAACTAAATAAAAATATCTGTCACACACTACAACTCAACAAAAACTGCAACAAAATAGATCCTCCTCAACTTAATCGCACACCAACACACTCCCCCCCCCCCCCCCAAAACAGTACCAACAACTAACACCCCCCCCCTGCCCTCCTCCCCAAGCCACAGCCACCCACCCATCCAAACCACACTAAGCATCTCGGGCTGTACATCTTAATAATAGCCCTTAAAAAAAAATAGCTCTCAGGAACACTCTTCCACCAACAGTACTCATCTAAATGAGACTGAAGGTTAGAAGAGCGACTCTTCACCCTCCCAAGAACTTACTTAATGGTCTCCCACATCCCTTCTATAGTATTTGTGCAAGCCCCCGTCTCGTAATTTTTGAAACTCTAAACTATGGTTAAAAACTAAATGATTGTACCCCCTCTCAACCGATCCCCTATAAGGAAAAAAAGCATCTGAAACTACAGTGGAACCTGGTTTTATAAACTCCTCAATTAACCCCACTAATTCCACCTTAGACCACCCATCCACAACCCTAAAAACACATTCCGAACACCCCCCCCCCTTTCCAGTACAACAGCCTCACACACCCAGAGACCAACTACAGACTTACCCCTCCCATACTTCCTTTTCCCAAACTGCGACTCGTCCACCTCCACCACAACCCCAGGCCCACCCAACTTACCCCTGTGCTTAATAAACTCAGAACATACTTCACAGCAAAACGAAAACCAGTCAAGCACACTCCTCTCACTCACGCCAGTCTCATGCGCGCAAATACTTTAATAGGATCTATAACAAAAGTAATATGTCAACAACACAATCTCTCGCATGCCCAACCCAGACTTCTCGAACCAGGAACCGCATCGTATGGAGTGCCATAGGTTATCCCTACGGGACCGCCACATATAACCGTCCCTGGTCCGAGACGCTGGAACTTTTGCCGTTGTCATTTCATTCCGACAGACAGCGGACTTAACCACCTCCGCAATGAACCCAAAAAGCTGTGGAAATTTGATCAGCTCCAACTGAGTCGCGCCCATAATAGCGTGGAGATGCACACTATTTATTTTATCGGTCATATCCATACCTAACAAGAGCAACAACAAATTAATTTATTCACATTAACACATGACCTACAGCGAACAGCACTACAATAACTTTCACACAAAACCACTAAATCGTTAACTCACTGAAACCAATTCCACTCTAAACACAGCTAAAATGAGAACCAGCCACTAGAATCAGTAACACCAAACTGAACTCAATACACCACACAACACGAAACCCCTAAACACACCACCAGAGGGTACCACGAACCGCAACACAATGACACCTACAAACACGCCACAGTCACAAACCAAACTCCGCCCTGTCATGACATCACACAGCCTTACGTCACAGGTCAAAGTTGACAGGTGGAATCGTACGCTTCGGTCGACCACTGATTGTCTCACATTTTAGTATGTGATACAGTATTTAGATTTTTCACGTTAACAAAGCGGAAATTGCATTGTTCACACCTATTATACAAAAATACATCCGATCACATCAGAGGCAACCTTACGATACTCCACACTCTGCAGGAATAACAATATTCCAAAGAGTTTACAATTTTTCACTTCATAAAATTCAGAAATAAACATAGTAAGCAGTAGAGGAGTGCATAATTAATAATAGAAATTTGAAGTGTGCAAATAATTCGTAATTTCAAATGTTTTTAAAAAAAATGATTTTAACTTTACATTCAGAACTAGTATTTATCGATTATAACATCCAAAATAAAGAAATTCCTTTTCATAAATTTTAGCCTGAAATATAGCATACTGTCTATAAAATTATATCATAGTATTTAGAAAAGCAATCGAGATAATATTAAACTGTCCAAAATTTGAAAACTAATACTAGTATTGCCAACTACTGTTGAGGAAAAGTAATGCTAGAGGAGGCTGTCCTGTTACATCATGAATGAGTTAGAAATCAGTATTAAGTAATATGGCTTCAGTCTGTGAATGGTCGGATAAATTTTTTGTGTGAAAATGATTGTGAAAAAATCATCACTGTATCACATAGAAACAAGGGCAGATTTCTGACCTCTAGAAAAATCTAATTAATGTATGGAAAGGTTCTGAAAAATGCACCCAAAGTGATGTGGGAGAGGGGGATGGAGGTCAGTGATTCACTTTGAGGTTGAGTCCATCAGAAGAAACATTCAGTGTTCTTCACAGTGGGTAATTGGTGAAGAGTGAGGTAATATCAATGGTGATTTGTGGCATGTATATTGGTAGTGGAACAGCCATAGTTTTCATATGAATTGTGTTTAACTATACTCTGTTGTAGAAATTGACATCAAAGACAACACTTTGAAACTGGCAACTACAAAGTAGCCAAGATAATTAAGTTAGTACATTGTCAAAGGAGGGTGATTGGTGGCTATATGTGGCTTAGACGGAGTAAGAAGTTGGCAACTGGAATTTGTACAAACTTTGAGAGTCTGTCTGAACTGTGGATTTGAAGCCATAATGTGAGTTTCTGTAATGGAAATGTCAGAAATCTATCTCTGAGAAAGTATGGTGTGGTCGACTTGAGTGTACAAATGCTTTGACCGTTGATGGCACTGTGTTGTGTTGTGTGATGTCACGTGATGTCATGGTGGCAGTGCGTTTGTGACATGTATCTTGTTTGCAGAGGGTGTGTTGGATTATGTGGTGGCACGTTACAGTATGGGATGTTTATGTTTCTAAATTGTTTATGACTCTTGTTACTGATATTGGACTCTTTGAGTGCTGTTTGTTGTAGTGACATTATAAGAGTTTGTAGCAGTTTGTTAATGAGTTATTTTGATTTTGGCAGTTCTCAGCAAATGATGCTGTTTTGGGTTTGTAATTATTAGTGTGGTGTGTCGTTTGTGGTTGGAGATTTAATTGTATATTTCGTTTTTTGCTAGTTACGAATTGACAACAAAGTTCATGAGTAGGTCCCAGTGTATCGCAGTTGGGGATGATGTGTCGCAGTTTGGGACAATATTTGGAGCACAGTTAAATTCCTACAGTTATTCGGCATGTGAAGGTCAACATTGACCAAAGTTGCTGCATCTCGGATCAGGAACTAGTGGCATAATCCATATCAGTTCAGGCAGGCTTACATTCATAGTCCCAGGTGTTACTGTATTTAGCATATGTTAAAATGAAAGATGAAGTATTCTTTTTTTTTTTTTTTCTCCTAAACAATTTCTGATCAGAGATACAGCCCTCCAAAGAAGACAGTGTGCATACCATTTTGAAGATGCAAATTTTGGAGAAAAAATTAAAACTCTGTATCTCTGGAACAGTTCTAGATATTTTTTATTTTCTTTTTTTAATTTTGAAAGATAGTTACTTTATGATTCCAAAGAAATCCTCCATTTGGACTTATCAGTCAAAGTTCTTTTACTATAGCACTCTTAACTTTTTTATAATCTATGGAATTTTTTTTTTTTCGAAAATGCCAATCCACAAAATTTAGTTTTTTTTCTGTTTATTAATACTGTATAGTTCTACATTCCCTGAAAGGGAGAGCTACCACTTTTATGTTGAACAGGTTTTATAAACAATTGAAATTTTTGCCATACATAAAACATGTTTTATTACCACATTATCATATAACATGCTCATAAAATCAAAACTTAGCCTTATTTAACATAATTTTAGTTTTGAAAGATGAGTAAGAGTCTTGCTGTAAGAGCTTTGCTGTAGCGTATTCATCCATAACTTTAGTCATTTATCTGTGCTTTCTTGATAATAGACCTTATGACTCAACTTCACTGACCACGGTTTCTTAACAGGACTGACACCTACATCTGTAGTTGACTGATTCAGGGTATTTAATTCTTCCTCTATACATGCAAAATCTGTGTCATCTGCACCATGGGAGGCTTCACCTTGTTCAGATACTATCACTGTTTTTATTCTGTCAAAATATTTAAAACACAAAAAGTCATCACTGGAAACATGTTCGTTTTGAAACAGACTTCAAATGAGAACGCTTATTCCCAACCTGAACAAAGTCTTGTTTTTTTGTTCGTCTTGTATGTCACTCTTTTTGTGGATATGCAAATAGTTGGCATACTTCTCTCCTGTGGCCCCAGTCAGAAGACATTTCAAACAGTCCTTTTCACAGAACACACTGTAACTGTGTCAACTGGCAAACTCCTCACAAAAACACAGAACTCACTGGATAGCCTTCGATTTCTTAGAAACCTCTTCAGTAACCGAATTAGCACTGAACAGCAACATTACAGAAACCTGCAGTGAACAACCATGACAAAGAAACTGACAAACTACAACAAAGTGTAAGAAATACCTACAACAATGAAAGTGAAATGAAATAACTGCAACAAAGAAAGTGATAAGAAATAACTGCAACTAAGACACTAGAAATAAACATTGTAACAAAGAAATTGGTTAGAAACTACTGCAGTGAAGACATACATTACCCTTGAAAGTTAAGAAAAATGATTTTTTAAAAAATAAAACCTGTCCAACTTAAAAGTGGAAGCTCTCCTTTACAGAGAATGTAGTACTACATGGTACTAACACACGGAAAAAAATCTAACTATTCTGGATTGGCATTTTGGAAAAAAAAAAAAGTTTTCTGTAAATTATAAAAAAAAAATCAAAAGGTGACAGTAAAAGAACTTTGACAGATATGTCCAAACAGAGGATACCATTGTATTAAAAAAAAAAATTAAAAATAACCACAACTGTTGCAGAGATACAGCATTTTAAAAAAAATTCTGAAATTGCATCTTCAAAATGGTCTTTGCAATGTCATCTTCGGAGGCCTGTATCTCGAGGCAGGAATTTTTTTTGGAGTAAACAAAAAAGAAAAAACGTGTTTCATACTTACTCCTGAATTTTAACATATGCTAATTTCAGTAACATCTGAGACTATGAAGGTAACCCCCTGCCTGAAGTGATACGGATTATGCCTAGTATATTTAGCATTGTAGAATGAAGGCTTTCACGACCGGTTGACATGGCTGTTTATATACTTTCCGGACCACGACCTCGCATCCCGGAAAGTATATAAACAGCCATATTTAGCATTGTCAGTGGAACAGCATATAACGTTGCATGCCTTGAGGTTCCTATGTTGAGAAGACTGCGTTGGCTTGCTGTTAAAGGGATTGTGTTGATGGCATATTATTTTTCTGTCGCTAGATTGCTAGATTTGTGTGTCAGATGACATTGGGCTGAAAGTAAGTTTTATGGTTTTATTTTATTCTCTCTCTCTCTCTCTCTCTCTCTCTCTCTCTCTCTCTCTCTCTGATTTTTAGTATGTGTGGTATCTGTGTTTGTGAGTGGAATCATGTGCTTCTTGTATATCGAAAATGGTGTTATGCAGCTTTTTTTAATGAATTTTTTGGTTCTGTGGTAGGTATTATGGAGTTTCTTTTGCCTATGTTGGTGAGGTTAGGTTTTCAGTATTAGTTATATGAGCAAGTTTGGATTTTGTGGTGCTGTGGACAGGTCGACTGATATTGCTGATACAGCATTTTGCAAGTTTTCATAATTTCAATTTGTTAGTTTTCATAATTTTTCTCTGGGTGGGTAATGCGATTTCTATTAGGATTTCTTTAGTGGTGTCACTCTGTCAAGTTGGGCCATGTAGTTCAACTCAGGTTGGCATTACTGAGTTTTGTAAGTTTTTGTGATGTTTCACTAGATGTGCAGTGCAATTTTTTATTTATTTATTTCCCTGCCCCCTCGATTTTTCAAGGTGAGTTACAGAGCTCAACTTAGGTTGTCAAGCCCTCAGGTGCTCAGCATTCATTTGCTGGATACCGTCTTGGCGACCCCGGGCTTTCTGAGCTGGGGACTGGTAAACAACGCCAGTCCCCTATCACCGTAAGCTCTGCGCATGCTTCAGCGACCACCATGCGGTGCGGTGGTGGAACATTGTGTGTCTCAGTGAATGAGGATCTTGGCATGATCACCTGGATTGCAAGTTTGTTAAAAGCCTCTATAAAAAACCCTCGATCTCAAGGTGTGCTGTGCACTGATGGGATGCATGGCTGTTGAGGTGGAACAATCATTGGCAAGCAACCTCTGGGGAACCTGCTACACCCCAGTCGTATAAGGCTTACTCAGGCATGCGGGGCTCTGTCTGAGTGGACCCTTGTTTCCCCAGCTGCTCATTGGACAGAGACAAAACCCTTGAAATCATCCTCTTCTCCTCTCAGCAGGATGGGTGTACCGCCTGGGAGTATACACAACCAAGATCCAAAGAAGAGTGGCGAGTTTCGTCACAGGGTTATTTGGTAAGCATGATAGCATTACGGAGACGTTTCGCAAACTCAAGTGGCAGACTCTGCAAGAGAGGCGCTCTGCATTGCGGTGTAGCTTGCTGTCCAGGTTTCAAGAGGGTGCATTTCTGGATGAGGTATCGAATATATTGCTTTCCCCTACTTATACCTCCCGAGGAGATCACGAATGTAAAATTGGAGAGATTTGAGCGTGCACGGAGGCTTTCCGGCAGTCATTCTTCCCGCGAACCATGCGCGACTGGAACAGGAAAGGGAGGTAATGACAGTGGCACGTAAGGTGCCCTCCGCCACACACCATTGGGTGGCTTGCAGAGTATAAATGTAGATGTAGATGTAGATTCATCCAAGAGAATGAGAGGGGTTAGTCCTCCTGATAGTAAGAATACTGTTGACTTCAGTAACAGAACTCATGGGTTCGTGAATAACAATGTGTTTGTGGTGATAGAGGAAGGAGGGGAAATTTGAAAAAGTATCCCTCTTTCATGTCCATAAATGTTTGGAAGGCCTGGCTGGCACCTTAAAATCTATAAAACAAGTGTGTAATGACTCATTGTTGGTCAAAACTTACAGGTCGAAGCAGGTGAAATTGGGTGTATATGATATCATTGTTGAGATGCACACTTCTCAGCTCCAGTAAGGATGTTGTCACATGCTGAGATATCATGGACATGGACATAGCAGAATTGAAGCAAGAATGGCCATCCCAGGGGATAGTTGATGTGAAGCAACGAACGTGACGGAATAATGAAGAAACTGAAAAGAGAGCCACTTTCACTGTCACATTCAATTCCCCAACACTGCCTGAACATATTATGTTTGGCCTTACATTCCAAACCCTATGCGGTGCCATACAACCATGAGTTGTGGAGGTGAAGTGCGGGAAGTGCAGAAAAGCTGCTCATGACGTTGGGACTGACTGCCCGTCTCCAGTGATCTGCATCAAATGCTCTGGGAACCACCCGGGCTGGAGCAGAGACTGCTAAGGAATGCAAAATACAGGAAATAAAAGTAACCAAGCGGATCCCCTGCGCTGAAGCCAAAAAAGAATATAAGGCGATGAAACCCCTTGTCTTTGCCGCCTCATGTTCTTCCATGGTGCAGAAATGTATTCCCAAGGTGGACACTTCAATGCAGACGATGTCTAGTGTGCCTGTATCCACCACAAGCACTGCTATGTGCACATGTACATGCTAAGGAAACGATTAAGGACAAAGCAATCTGGGCAGCTGCATCAGGGAAGACCAACAACAGTTCCGCATTGAGCATCCAGAAGGTGCAAGAAAAGCAGAGTGCCTCTCAATGCCCCCCCCCCCCCTCTCCCCCAATCCTCAAAGGGGCTGGGTGCAGGGAAAGGCTCATGACGTTCAGGTCAAAAGCTGTCCCAAGCAACATCAGATGTCATTCTTTCCCGTCTGACTGATGAGGAGAACATCGTGGAATTAGATGCCTTGGATCCTTGTATGATTGTGGTTCAATGAACCCTCTGCCAAGCACTTAAATGTGAATTACAGAGTAATCATGTAGATGTAGATCCAGGCAGCCATTCAGTTTGCCCTCACCCTAAAAGTGCTTCACCTCTGCAGTACAAAGGTAGTGGTACGTTAAAACCACATCAATGAAATGGCTCCCATCCTACAGTGCAACTTACAGGGGTTCAGGACGCATGTGGAGGAACTATGCCTCCTATCTCAGGGTAGGCCACTGTCTCTGTCTCTCCAGGAGACTAATTTCCATTAATCGTTTGCCCCTGAGCTATGAGGCTATATCCTACACAAAAAGGATGACTTGGGTGGAGAGAGAGGTAGAGGAGGCATAGGTACTTTCATCAGTACCGACTACCACTCCTTGCCTCTCTCCCTTACAATGACTTAACAAGCAGTTGCCATGTCAGTGCATGTGCATCATCCATTGACAATTTGTTCCCATTACTTGCCCCCACACTATGTGCTTGATGTGGAGGCCCTAACAGACCTTATTACACAGCTCCCCTGCCCCTTCATCCTCTGTGATGATTTTAATGCACACAATGTGCTTTGGGGCTCTGCAACTACCTGCCCCAGGGGTGGAGCAACTGAGAGGCTTCTCATGTCGTCATGTGCATGCTTGCTTAATACGGAACAGAGTACACATTTCTGTAAAGCAACTGGGTCGTTCTCTGCCATTGATCTCTCACTTTGCTCTCCAGCTCTTGCTCACACTGCTCAATGGGAAGTGGTCGACAACTTGCACAGAAGTGATCACTTCCCGATCTGGATTCATCTGCCACATGGACTGGAACCTGAAAGGAAACCACCACAGTGGGTGCTCGGTAGGACATACTGGACCCTTTATAGCTAGTTGACCCAGTTTTAACATTGTGCCAATGTTGAGGCATGGGTGGATCATATTACCAAAATGATCCACCATGCCACTGCAGCATTTATTTCACACACCACAGGACAACAGAAGAGGCAACTTGTCCCTTGGTAGAGTGGCGAATGCCACTCTGCAATCAGGACTTAGGGGTGCAGCTCTGCATAGGTTGAAGTGTCTGCCAAGTACAGAGAATCTTGCAGTATTTCAAGTGGTGAGGGCAAAGTGCCGCCGAATTATTCGAGAGAGCAAGAAGAGGTCATGGCAACAGCCTTTGAATTCCATTAACTGTTCCACGAAGAGCTATGTTGTATGGGAGACTGTCAGGAGAATTTCTGGGACAGGAGGGAGGTGCTCCATGGCTGCTGTAATGGGGAATGGCACTCTCCAAAAGATCCACGGATTGCCCAGACTATGGTGGCCTATTTTGCCACAGTTACTGCAGTTGCCAGTCAGGATCCAGGTTTCCAGCACGATAGAGCGGTTGCTGACAGGTTTTAGTGTGGACCTCCGGTCCACCACTGATGCAGATTACAACTGCCCCTTTTCCATGTGGTAACTGGATTCTACATTGTCTGTGGCTCATGACACATCTCCTGGTCACAACAGAATTCATTATGGTATGCCGCGGCACCTGTGAAAGGCGAAACAAAGACATCCTCCTCACACTTTTTAGTGCCATTTGGGTGTTGCCTCAGTTTTCCAACTCGTGGCATGAGGCAATTTTAATTCCTCTCCTAAAACCCGGGGAAGACCGTACATCCCTGAGTAGTTATCACAGTGTTGCACTCACTAGCTGTGTGGGAAAGATGTAGGAGCAGATGGTCAACAACCATCTTGTCAGGATCTTAGAATCCAGGTGCCTCCTTAGTTGCTTTCAGTGTGGGTTCAGGAAGTGTTGTCGCTCCACCTTTCATAATCTGATCTTACTGGAGGCAGCTATACAACAGGCTTTCCTATGCTGACAACACCTTCTAGGTGTATTTTTGGACATTTGGTAGGACTATGATATTACTTAGAGGCAGCTTATCCTTGAGCAGCTTCAAGAATGGGTTTTTCGTGGTTGTCTTCCCATTTTTATTCGGTCCTTCCTCTCACCACAACGTTTTGGATACAGAGTTGGTGACATCCTGTCTGATCACTTTGAGCAGGAGAACTGTCCACCTCAAGGGAGCATTTTGAGTGTGACTGTCTTTGCCATAGCTGTTAATAGCATTACGTCCATAGTGAAAAAGTCTTGACCAGTGTTCTTTGTTTGTGGGTGACTTCTCGGTTTTCGCTTGCAACAACAACACATCAGTTGCAACTAACTCTTCAATGTTTGGATGAGTGGGCACAGAAGAGTGGTTTTAAGTTTTCCACTGAGAAGTCTGTGTGTGTTCCTTTTAACAGTTCTTGTTCCATTTTAAACTTTGCTAAGTTGAGCATGAGGGACACCGTCCTTTCTTTTAAAGTCACAGTGACTTTTCTGGGCCTAACATTTGACTCTAAGCTTATGTGGTTACCACATCTTAAGGGCCTGAAAAAACAGTCATTTAAGGCTTTAAGTATTTTAAAATGTCTTTGCCACAGTACGTGGGGAGCAGACAGGACTCGTCTGCTCCGGTTTTACATGGCATTTGTACGATCTTGGCTCGATTATGGGTGCACGATGTAGGAGTCTGCGAGACCCTCTTATTTAAAGATGTTCGACATGATCTCCATGAAGGGATTCGGTTGGCCTTTGGAGCATACAGAACAAGCCCCATACCAAGCCTCGTGCAGAGGCTGGTGAATCACTACTTCACATCAGGCGACAGCTACTTACGGTGCACCAGGCATATAAAACACTGTGCATTTCAACACATGCACTTACCATACCATTGCTCATCCTCCACTGGAAAGGCTTTTTCGTGACTGGCAACAGGCAATGAGGCCCTATGGAATTCGTGCACAGTATTGCCTTCTAGAGATGAGTGTGGCTGGACTTCATGTTTTACATTGCAGGCACAGTGTCCTGTTTCCTTGCAGGCTGTCATCGTTTCTGCGCTACACAGGAAGTGTATGCAGTTGTGGGATGAGGAAAGGCTGGCGGTGACGGCCAATAAGCAGCGGTTATTGAAGTCAACAACCTGGCCATGGGGTTTCTCCTGTCAGTTGCTCAGGTGGAATGAAGTGGCCCTCACACATCTTAGAATTGGGCACTGCCCTGTCACACATAGATTTTTAGTCTGCCAAGAGGATCCCTGTTTTTTGATGCTTGTAGCATGCACATCTGCCACATTTTAACAAAGTGCATTTTATACCATGGTCCAAGGGCAGAAGCAAATATTGGTGGGGATCTGCCCTCTATTTTAGCTGATGATGAGATGAGTGTGACTAAACTTTTAAAGTTTTGTGATGAGTCTGGACTCTGGCCTAAACTTGTAGGCTGGAGGTTTTAGTGTGTCGTTAGGGTGGCTGGCCCCTCCTTTTTTCTTCTCACGGTGAGCCAGCCACATCCATCTGCTCTGTTGTCATAGTTCCTTATACTATTTCATCCTGTGTAGTTAATGTTTTAATATTGACACAATACTTCGTTCCGTGTGGTTGTGCAAATAGTTTGCCTCAGAGAGGGCCCCCATTAGGAAGGAGCGCGCCATCAGAGATGCCGGTAGTCACGGGGGATATTTTCATATTTTCGCAATGGTTTCTTCTACTTCTACAACTTCTGCTCACAAGATAAACCTAGATGAGTCTCAGCCCCAGTGCCAAAGTTCCTAGTTGTTTCCTGGTCTGACGAAGGTCAAGACTTCTCGACAGTATACCATTTCATTATTCAGAAAGGTGTCGACACAATTGCAGGTCCTGTAAAGTCTTGTTCCTGGTTACGACATGGCACAGACAGTGCCCTCCAGGCACAAAAATTGCTTTGAACTACACTGCTACACACCTTCCCTGTCAGGGTGGAAGTGCACCGTACTTTAAACTCATTGTGTGGGGTCGTTTATACAAGATCACTTGACGGATTATCAAATGAGGACATTCAAAATTACCTGTCTGATCAGGGAGTAACGGCTGTACATTTAGTAATGAAAAGGGTTGAAAAGGAACTGGTACCGATCCGCACTTTCTTCTTAACATTTGACAGAGTTCAATTTCCATTGGACATTAAAGTGGGATATGAGATAATTTCAGTTCACCCTTACATTGCCAACCCAACGTGTTGCTGTCAGTGTCAGAGGTTTAACCATACCAGCCAGTCATGTTCCAATACGACCAAATGCGTTACCTGTGGCAGGGACGCCCATGAAGGTGATTTTCCACCCCTATCCCCTCATTGATTCAACTGTATGGGTGACCACACTGGTTCCTATAGAGACTGCCCTATTTTTAAAGATGAACGAATTATTCAGGATGTCCGAGTGAAGGAAAAGGTGTCTACCTTTGCTGCTTGTAAGTTATTCACCAGTAGATAGGTCACTGCGTTCCCCGTGTGTAAGTATTGCACTGTCCTCTCCCCTCGACCTACTAAGGAGGTAGCCACACAGACTTGCGATCTCACCTTTAGTACCATGGTTGTCAGATCAGCCAGCCCAAAGATCGCCTGTTCACCCTCCCATTATCACCCGCTCACTCTAAGGCTCAACCTTCATCAGCTCCTGCTAAATCACATGCCCCAAAATCAGATGCCGGACTTCTAAAACAGAGCCTACTCGTGAAGATTTTTTACGTACCTAGACCTCACAACCATAAGCTGCTCCATCTCAGTGTCCTGCTTCCAAGAAGGCTCATAAGAAACACGGTTCCTCTCCTTCTCCGCCACGGCATGTCTCTTCTGCAGCGCCACCCAGCGGTAGCCACCCTTGGCCATCTTCCGTGTCGCTGAGACACACTGCTGGCAGCTGGTCAACCAGCTGACCACTGGCAGCAGGAGCTGCCCCCGAAAAAACATAGATCAGGATCTTCTGACTCTGGCTAAATGCCATTCCACACCGTCAGCCACTGGCTCTCAGCAGTCGTTGAGTTGACGGCAACCATGGTGAGATTTTCCCTTATTTTGTCCACCCTATGTCAATTATCCATTGGAATATCCGCGGAATTTGCTCCAATCAGGATGAACCGTCGATCCTCTTACCATTCTACTCCGTGGCCATCTTCTGTCTTCAGGAAACAAAGCTATGTCCCCATGATCGCTTTGTCTTCCCTCATTTCCAATCAGTCCACTTTGATCTTCCCTCTGTTGCTGGCGTTCTGGCACATGGTGGACTTATGTTTCTTCTCCTTGATACTATCCATTATCATCCAATGTACTTACACAGTTCTTTCCAAGGTGTCACTATACATCTTTCCCTTTCTGGATTGACCTTCTCTCTTTGTACCTTATACATTCCATCGTCCACACCAATGGCAAGAGTCAATCTCCTTGGTCAGCTCCTCCCCCCCCCCCCCCCCCCCCAATTTGCTGGTTGGGGACTTCAACGCCTACTGCCCGCTTTGGGGATTTCCGTGTCCTTGTCCAAGAGGTTCCCTATTGATTGTCCTCTTCCACCAAATGGATCTTGTTTGCCTCAACACTGGGTAACCTAGATTTTTGTCTGCCTCCACATCAACCTACTCATTTGGACCTTTCAGTCAGTACTGTTCGGCTAGCTCGGTGCTTTGAATGATTCACTCTTGCTGATACATATGCGGGTGACCATTTTCCATGTGTCCCTTGATTACAGCCACAACTGCCATCTATGCGACCAAGACACTGGAAGTTTTCCCAAACCAATTGGACACTTTTCTCCTCTCTAGCAACATTTGATGACCGTCAGTTTCTTAGCATTAACGATCAGGTCACTCATGTTACGGAAGTTATTCTTACAGCCGCGGAACTATCAATACCTCGTACGGTGGAATGAGGCATGCTGTGACACAGTATGCGAGTGGATATGTGCTCTTCGCGTTTTCTGCCATCATCCTACGTTAGCCAACTGTATGTGCTATAAGCAGTTGTGTGAACAATGCTGTTGCATCATACGCAATTGCAAGAAGGCAAGCTGGGATTTCTTTACCAGCTCCTTTAATAGCTTCACTCCCTCATCAGTTGTTTGGAGTCGAATCCGACGGATATCTGGCACATCCAGTTTTTCCCCGACCTCTGGGCTAACAGTCGCCCATGATACCTTACTGGACCCAGTCACAATCTCTAAATCACTGGGTCGACACTTTGCTGAGATTTCAAGCTCTTCTGATTACCCACCAACCGTTCTCCCGAAGAAATGGGCAGCGGAAGAGCGACATCTTGCTTTTCCTCTCCAAAATCGCAAAAGCTATAGTATCGTTTTTTCTATGTGGGAACTCAGACATGCACTCTCCTCCTCTGGCCCTTCTGTTCTGGGACCAGATGGTATTTACATCCAAATGTTGCTGCATCTATCATGCCCTAGTCTGTGCTACCTCCTTTGCCTTTATAATTGACTTTGGGTCGACAGTACGTTTCCCAGAAGATGGCGGAAAGCCATCGTTATTCCTGTTCCAAAGTCTGGAAAGGACAAGCATCTCCCATCCAGCTAGCAGCCAATCTCTCTCATGAGTAGTGTTTGTTAGGGTTTGGAACATATGGTAAATTGCAGTTTAGGCTGGTGGCTGCTAGTGGGAGGCATACTTGAGCACTCCTCCACCCGAGTGTCTGGGATCCCCACCAGGTCAGTTTAAAGGAAGACATTGAAGAAATTCAGAGGCATGCCACTAGATTTGTTACTGGTAGATTCAATCAGCATGCAAGTATTAAGAGGATGCTTTGTGAACTCAAATAGGAATCCTTGGAGAAAAGCCAACAGTCTTTACCTGGGGCACTACTGCAGAAACTAGAGAAAAATCATTTGAGGCTAACTGAAGAATGATTCTACTGCTATCAACATACATTTTGTGTAAGGACCATGAAGATGAGATGAGATGGTGGCTTGCGAAGTATATATTGATGATTGGCCATGAAAACCTGATGACTCAATTTTGTTAAATTTTGCAGGAGAAGCAAAAATGGTTTCTTAAAAAAATAATATAAAGTGATGCAGAAAGATGCTACATGTGCAACTGTACAGTAGAATTTTTTTATATTTATTATGGTTTTAGGGTGCAAAACAGCTACGGTCGTAAGCCCCATTCTGCGGCTTAGTGAAGGGTAATAACAGGAATTTAAATCGGCAGCAATGGGAGCTAAACTCCAGGAGGAGGAGAACTAAAAACGGAAGGAAATCTTAGAAAAGTGCTATTGAAGGGGGGTTGGTTTTCCTGAAAAGAGCTTCAAATGACTTGATGTCATCTCACTAACACTTATGAATTCAAGCTGAGCACACGTCATCTGCTAGAAGGGAAGATGTATCAGGCGACAGCTGTAAATGGCGCGCAGCAGATTAAAATAGGGGCACTGAAGTAAAAGGTGTCTCACCATCCACGGTTGAGAGCAGTGAGGACAAAGTGGAGGAGGATCACGACTTACAAGATGTCGATGACTAAAAAGACAGTGCCCAATTCGGAGTCTAGTTAAAATTACCTCCTCCCGATGACGAGGCCGGGAGGAAGAGGTCCAAGCACAGGAAAGAGGTTTTATGTCCCGCAATTTATTATCCTGATGTGCATACCGATGTGTGTGCCATAAAAGAGCAACATGATGACATAAAATGCTCTGCAGATTGGCACAGGGAACCATGCGAACAGGGGACTGAGGAATAGAGATGGCAGCCTTTGGCACTATATCGGCTGCCTCATTTCTGCATATACGAACATGCCCTG
This sequence comes from Schistocerca cancellata, assembly GCF_023864275.1. Classification (NCBI taxonomy): domain Eukaryota; kingdom Metazoa; phylum Arthropoda; class Insecta; order Orthoptera; family Acrididae; genus Schistocerca; species Schistocerca cancellata. The sequence goes on along the minus strand of NC_064630.1, from coordinate 583,735,672 downwards.
GGACCCAGAGGAATGCCACAGAGATGCGCGCCCCCCCCCCCCCCCCCCAAGTGGAGCCTTTGGAGGCAGTCCTGAATCTGGTGGACCAGAAGGTGGATGGGATAAAGAGCTTGGAGGTTGAGAAAAGAGCTATATATAATATACTGTATCCGCTGATGGTGATGGATGTATTGGATAGCCTGGAGAACAGCGGAATGCTCCGTAGTAAAAACCGAACACTGGTCAGGAAGACAAAATCTAAAGGGGTGTCTTCAATAACATAGGCGCTCTCAACACCAAAGGTGGTCTTGGAGCTGTCATTGTAAATAAATGTGGCCTCCTCGATTTGTGCGCATAGAGCAGCAAAAGCCCGACAATAAACTATGAGGGGAGGGGGGAGGGGGTACTATCTACATCTACATCTACATCTACATCTACATCCATACTCCGCAAGCCACCTGACGGTGTGTGGCGGAGGGTACCTTCAGTACCTCTATCAGTTCTCCCTTCTATTCCAGTCTCGTATTGTTCGTGGAAAGAAGGATTGTCGGTATGCCTCTGTGTGGGCTCTAATCTCTCTGATTTTATCCTCATGGTCTCTTCGCGAGATATACGTAGGAGGGAGCAATATACTGCTTGACTCTTCGGTGAAGGTATGTTCTCGAAACTTTGACAAAAGCCCGTACCGAGCTACTGATCGTCTCTCCTGCAGAGTCTTCCACTGGAGTTTATCTATCATCTATCTATCTTTAGGAAGCTGACAAAGATCACGGAGAAGGCAGGTCCGGGGTGAAGCCAAGGTGGCTTTGTACACCCATTTGTCAAGAAAGTTTTAGGAAATTAAAAGGAAAGTGAATGTAGCAGTTGACAGAAGCAGACTCCTGGTGATAATAGAGAGGAAGGGCTGCCTGCATACCATAAATCCATGGTGGCGTAAAAAATTAAAAAAAAAGGGGGGGGGGAGCATGGGTCAGCTGAGCAGGCATGGAAGACAGACGACTAGTGTAATGACTCAGAAGGACTGCTCACCGATTGGACAGCAGAGGTTCAGCAGTCTCAGCGTTAAGGCTCTCCACGGGACTAGTTTAAAAAGCTCCAGACACTAAATGCAATCCACGGTGGTGGACAGAATCTAGACGTTGAAGAATAGATGGCCTTGCAGAGGAGTAAACTACAATTCCATAGTCCAATTACGAGCACACAAAGTTGCAATGTAGGTGGAGGAGGACAATTTGGTCTGCTCCCCAGGAGGTAACACCCAGAACATGGAGAATGTTGAGGGATCGTAGACAGCGAGCCGAAGGATATGAAATGTGGGAAGACCAGCACAGTTTTCTGTCAAACATAAGTCCCCACAATTTGGCGATGTCCACGAACAGAAGATCAACAGGGCCTAGATGTAGGATAGGCAGCTAAAACTCCGTATGACCCAAAAATTTACACAAACGGTCTTACTAGGAGAAAATATGAAGCCGGTTTCGATGCTCTGAGTGTGGAGGTGATGGAGACATCTTTGAAGATGTCGTTCAAGAAGGCTGTTCCATTGAGAGCGGTAATAGGTTGCAAAACCGTCAACAAAGAGGGGGCCTGAGACATGGGGAAGGAGAAATCCATAAATGGATTTATGGCAGTGGCAAATAGTACAACACTTAGCACAGAGCCCTGGGGCACTGCGTTTTCTTGGGAGAAAGTACGGGATAGAGGAGTGTTCACCTGCACTCCATAAATTCACAGATGAAAAGGTGTAGCCAACCTAGACAGCCCCAAGAGAACAGTGTGCAGAAGATGCCTGTCCTCCACCAGGTATCGTATGCCTTCGGCAAATCAAAAAATACAAGTGGAGAGAGCAGCAAGATGGTCAACAGTGAAATGATGCTTTCAAGAACCACATTGGGCAGTTGTTAAAAGGTTTCAGAACTCCAGCCATCAGCCTAAACGGCAATTTACCATATGTTCCAAACCCTAACAAACACTACTCATGAGAGAGATTGGCTGCTAGCTGGAGGGGAGATGCTTGTCCTTTCCAGGTTTTGGAACAGGGATAACGATGGCTTTCCGCCATCTTCTGGGAAACGTACTGTTGACCCAAAGTCAGTTATAAAGGCAAAGGAGGTAGCACAGACTAGGGCATGATAGATGCAACAACATTTGGATGTGAATACCATCTGGTCCCAGAACAGAAGGGCCAGAGGAGGAGAGTGCATGTCTGAGTTCCCACATAGAAAAAACGATACCATAGCTTTTGCGATTTTGGAGAGGAAAAGCAAGATGTCGCTCTTCCGCTACCCATTTCTTTGGGAGAAAGGTTGGTGGGTAATTAGAAGAGCTTGAAATCTCAGCAAAGTGTCGACCCAGTGATTTAGAGATTGTGACTGGGTCCAGTAAGGTATCATGGGTGACTGTTAGCCCAGAGGTCGGGGAAAAACTGGATGTGCCAGATATCCGTCGGATTCGACTCCAAACAACTGATGAGGGAGTGAAGCTATTAAAGGAGCTGGTAAAGAAATCCCAGCTTGCCTTCTTGCAATTGCGTATGAAGCAACAGCATTGCTCACACAACTGCTTATAGCACATACAGTTGGCTAACGTAGGATGATGGCAGAAAACGCGAAGAGCACATATCCACTCGCATACTGTGTCACAGCATGCCTCATTCCACTGTACGAGGTATTGATAGTTCCGCGGCTGTAAGAATAACTTCCGTAACATGAATGACCTGATCGTTAATGCTAAGAAACTGACGGTCATCAAATGTTGCTAGAGAGGAGAAAAGTGTCCAATTGGCTTGGGAAAACTTCCAGTGTCTTGGTCGCATAGATGGCGGTTGTGGCTGTAATCAAGGGACACATGGAAAATGGTCACCCGCGTATGTATCAGCAAGAGTGAATCATTCAAAGCACCGAGCTAGCCGAACAGTACTGACTGAAAGGTCCAAATGAGTAAGTTGATGTGGAGGCAGACAAAAATCTAGGTTACCCAGTGTTGAGGCAAACAAGATCCATTTGGTGGAAGAGGACAATCAATAGGGAGCCTCTTGGACAAGGACACGGAAATCCCCAAAGCGGGCAGTAGGCGTTGAAGTCCCCAACCAGCAAATTGGAGGGTGGGTGCTGACCAAGGAGATGAAGGAGATTGACTCTTGCCATTGGTGTGGACGATGGAATGTATAAGGTACAAAGAGAGAAGGTCAATCCAGAAAGGGAAAGATGTATAGTGACAGCTTGGGAGGAACTGTGTAAGTACATTGGATGATAATGGATAGTATCAAGGAGAAGAAACATAAGTCCACCACGTGCCAGAACGCCAGCAACAGGGGGAAAATCAAAGTGGACTGATTGGAAATGAGGGAAGACAAAGCGATCATGGGGGCATAGCTTTGTTTCCTGAAGACAGAAGATGGCCACGGAGTAGAATGGTAAGAGGATCGACGGTTCATCCTGATTGGAGCAAATTCCGCAGATATTCCAATGGATAATTGACATAGGGTGTTATATGACAATGGGTCTTGTGTGGCAGAAGATGCTTCTTAGTAATGTTACATGACAGAGTGTTCTGTGTATTAGTGTTTCATTTCAATGGGTGCTGTGTACACATGTTAAGTGGCAGAGGGTTCTCTGTATATTAGTTGTGTGGCAGGGGGTGCTCTGTACGTATGTTGCATGAGAGGGTGCTCTGTACAAATGTTTTGTGGCGGAGGGTACATATTACCTCTGCTGCGTGGCAGAGGGTGCTTTGTAGTAATGTTACATTGAGAAAAGCTCACACAGAGGATCTAGCTCATGCCAAACTGATGATGGGAGTTGGGTGACTGGCAAGTGGCTCTAGCTCGTGCCGAACTAAGCTTCACTTGGGTGGACTGTGCCATACTGGTGCTGCAGTTGGCCAGCTGGCAAGTGATCATAGCTCACAGCTCTCATCATCACCACAAGTTGTCACTCCAAATGTCTATTAAATATGCAACAAATAACATTTGTGTCTTGAGAACTTTAAGGCATGTTGAATTGCCCTCTCTGTTTATTGACTGGATAGCCACTGAATTGCAATTTATTTATTTAATGGGATAATAATAATTATTATAAGGTGGCAATTTTATTTAAGCACTGTTTTTACTCTTTCGATTGTTGCGAGTCAGCGATAGTGCAGTGCTGCTCGCTTTGGAGAATACACATTTTATAAGAATTATTTGGTCCGGGAAACACTTTTGCGATCACGGTTGCGATTTAGACGATATTTGCGTAATTATACTGATTAAAAGTTATTGTTTCCGAAAGACGCAGGTTCGATTAAAGCTGTGTGCACTTTTGCGCGTATAATGAAAATATTCATAACACGTCGCGTAACAAAAAGAAACATGCGAATCACAACCCTGATCAAACGAAGAAAATATATGATAACATAAATGTTCTTCGCTGTTATTCAAGACAGGCTCAGATTAGGCCTTGCAATTTTTAGTTATAGGAAATCACAAGACATTACACTTTAAGAGATATTTGTTTTGAATAACTTGTATTTACCTTCTCTCTCTCTCCTTTTTACAGCCTTTATACCTCCACATTGATTAAGGAACTTTTCCTTCTCTACCGACCAGTACGATAACAAAATTCAGACTCAACAAAATGTCTTACATCTAATTATTACATGCTTAACCCTTAACAATCATATATAGTTTCATAGTACAAACAATGCTAATTTATTCCGTGCACTAGAAAGTCTTTGATACACTGAGCACAAAAATGAAAACAATAAAATTATAATTACATTTTTAATATCAGGAATACTTCTTTAAATTATGAAAGTAAGGTTTGACATCGTCGTAGTATTAATTTTCATTGTTGTAGCACTACAATGTGCTGCTTGAATCATTTAGGTACTGGAAAGTGTTGTTCTCTGATTGCTGTGCCAGATAAGTTGTCAGCTGGTAGATAATTAGTGCTACTCATGCAAAGCTGGTGTGGGTCGCTAGTCGTGTAACATTTAATGAAATAAAATGTGCTGTCAGCATGATCAACAGAGTTCATGTAACTGTGATAAAATTCATGAGATCAATATATTCGAATGTCAAAGTCCACTAGAATAGTGATGACTGCACAGGCCAATACAAAATAAAATTACTTTTATAAACCTAAGTCTACATATGAGCAATATTATTATCATTACTGACTGGTCATTCTCTGTAGCTAGACATGGACAAAATGAGTGTAATGGCAAAGAAGGGATAGTTAAAGGAAACTTAACAAAGACTCTTAGGAGATCACATATTATTTACAACAGATTTGTAATATTCAAATCGTCAAAGTTAAGTTTTATTTCCTTTCTGTTAATCATACACATTCTGACCTTTTAGAATGTTAAAGGCTTACTGGACACAGAAGTTGCTATAATTTTAAGCTATTTGTTTGGCATACTTGGATACAAGAAGGATCAACATACAATTTATGCAGCCTTCAGGACCTCCAAGGTCACTTCATTGGCCCAAATGGGAGGGTATTTGCTGGTTCCAATTCCACCTGCACTTGCTGTTGTTGAACCTCACAAAACATTAACTGGAAGAACTTAGTAATTTTCAGATGAGTGTATGCACTCAAGTCAGAAAAAAGTAAAATAATAATTTATGTTTATTGTTTGTAGCATTGATTAAAGAAATGGAATTAGATTACGCGTCTTTCAGCACTGTGGGTTGAGACTGTTTCTTGTGGAAATGTAATAAAATTCCACTTCTGTCAAATGTATATAGTTCAGGACCTTTGAAACGTCAAGGGTTTTTTTTTAATCAAAAATTAAAATCAGTTATCTGTTAGAGAAAACCCTGTCAATTTTATTTTCAAAGTGGCAGCCCATGCTTTACTCACCCAGACACCTGTACATTTTAAAGCACTGCTTCCGGGATGGGGATTTGCTGACTCCAGATCGAAGGATGAGGGTCAGTGGGCCGGCTAGCCTGTATGTGATTTTTAGGCTATCTCCCACATTGAAATACTCGTAGGTGAATAGTGGAGTGGTAACAAATCCCGTCTCAGTTACATGATTCGGAAACATTTAGCAGACATTCACACACTTTCAAAGGAATTAAGCTACACACAGACAGTTGGGACACACCCATTTTGTCCTGAGGGGTAACGGGGTGGCAACAGAGGGGACATCTGGCCACCCCTTAAATTAACCATGTCAAATCTGTTAATAATCGTGCTGACTCTTCAGAGATGTGGTACAAAGGCACAAGAAAAAGAAGAAAGTAACCCATGCTTTGAGGATTATTTTGGACAAAATTATTGTGGATTATCACTTTCCCTTTACTATAGAGTACACAAGTTCCAAATTTCATACAGATTGGGTGATAAATAAGAAAATGTTAATATATTTTCAGAAAGTTAGCAAGTGTCATTTTGCATCATCGAAACGTTAAAATGATAAAGTTTCCAAACATTGAATAGACATAAAATGAAAACATACAGCGATAAAATGTTAAAATTTGAAATGGTTGCTTATCTCCATAGAAAAAACAAGCAAGTGGACATTTCATCTAAATATTAGATGGTAGGTGAAAAAAATGCTTTTTTTCTGGTTAAATTGACATGGAATGGCCCTATGTTATGTTTGTGTTCTTCGCCATTTGAGTCATTACCACAGTATTTCCCTTATTGTGATAGCTGTCAGATATACATTGCTTTTGATGGAAGGGGGCTGTACAGTGGGGATGGGGGGGGGGGGCTGTTTTATGTACTTCTGCAGTTAACTGTAATGTGAAAGCAGACATTTATTCTTTTTTAGATTAAATATGAATTGTACGGATCATATTGCCCTGGTCCAACCAATAGAAGTTTCTGGTGTGCAGAATAGATTCAAAGTTTTATGTAAGCACATTACAGTGAAGTAATTTAAATTTATGAATTATTGTTTTTTTAGTACTACTTTAAATTATAATCAAAATTAGTTTAACAGAAACTTGAGTCATTTTATATTGGTTTAAGAATCTCTGTGTGGATATTCATCTGTAGGGCTGCTGACCAACAGAGAGTTAAAAAAGAATTTAATTTCTATCCCTTCCCAAATCTCAATATGTACTATTTTGTAGTAAATTATCTTTTTGTCTGTCTTTCCAGGTGGGTTCCTGTGTATGCCGACAAAGAGAAGCAGCTGGCAGTTATGTCAATAGGATTCCTTTTAAAAAATGACAATGATAGCATTGTATGGAGAGGACCAAAGAAAACAGGTGAGATATGCAGGCACACTGATGCTGTTACTCGTCTGTTGATTTCAGTGACTCACTGCATCCAGCACTTTCTCAACTTAGTAATACATCTCACACAATACTCTCCTTTCACTGCGAAAGGAGCAGAGAAATAGTGTCAAATTGAAACCTTTTGTGTCAGGGTAAGGTTTTCTGGAGCTTAGTTTGCAAAAGGCATAAATCTTGGTTAGAAAGCCAGTTCAACACACAGTTTTAATCATTTCGCATTGATTACTCCAGTGCATGACATACAGTGTTTGCTTTTTTAGTAAGTACAAAAGTGACAATTTTAAATTGTAAGGCTGTCATTTAGGTAATATTATGTGACATATTATAAGGTTCATTCAAATAAACCTGGTCAGTGCGTCTGCCGTTGCTTTAAACGTAACATGTTCTAATGTTTCTCGGGCGACAAGAGACAGTGTGTTATTGGGTTTCAAGGTACAAACATCTCTCAATTCAGTTAACTTGCACATTGTGTGTATCCGATCCTCTTCTCTGGGTAATCAGCTACGTTGATCTCCCACAAGCTTCTTTTCCAAAGACTATAGCTGGTTAAGGGAATTTATTAAAATACTTCTCTATTCTTGAAATAATTTTGGTACTCATATAATACTTTTCAGTTCAATCACTATATATTTCACAGATAATAACTTCTGCAAGCTAACTTATCCCTTAAATGTTAGACTCATTTACTCGTATTGAAATAGCATACATGTGTCTTGCTTTGTTCATAGCCAAAACATGAAACTCTTCAAAAGTCTCTAGTCTCAAGCGAGTCCAATACATGAATGTGTGTAGCACTCTATATTCAACTGTTCAGTAGTCGTTTTTACAATCATCACAGACACTTCACACATCAAAGAATACGACATAATTATTCATTGAGTTCTCCTCACGTCTTCTGTCGTGCTGGCGGCAAACACTTGTTGTCGTCCGTGACTCGCCCCTCTTACAACCTTCACATAGAAACATGTGGATCGGTAGAAACGTTCTCACTCTCCCGCACTTGTACCTAAAATATTGGGTGTTCGAGTCGGTTGAAGGCTGGGTGTTTCTAGAATTTACACTGAAATTCTTGAGACACTACAGTGGCACCACGTAACTGCGGCTGTGGTGGCGCCATCTATTGGTGGAGAGACTGATGCGTGTACACTTTTGATGTTGCATAATGCCAGTGTGGTTTCACACCAAATAGAAGGTGGTCGGTGGTCACACAAGTTATTGTCCACTACCGAACATGCAGGCGAGTAAGCAGGAACAACAAAGAGCGATTCAATTTTTGGCAGCGGACAGAGTTAGAGGCCGTGAAATATATTGATGGATTAAGGCCATGTATAGTTAGTACAGTCTGAGTCGTTCAAGTGTTGTGGAATGGCGCAAATGATTCCTTGAGGGGCGCAAGTCACTGGAAGACGATGCTCATCCTGGACAGGCTCATCGTGTCATCACACTGGAAATGGTTGCGGAAGTGAATAGTCTTGGACAACCGCAGAATCACCATGGACGAGATCCATCGGTTATTGGGTATTAGCGTGGGCCCTGACCACACCATAATGCATCAGCACTTGAACTTTCGAAAAATCCGTGCGCAGTGGGTTCCCACCAACCTACCGCCAAACAGTGCTATACTCAAATGGCGCTGTCTTTCAGTCATCTGCAACGTTACCATGAGGAGGAATGCGGCTTTCTGTTGCTTATTGTCACAGGTGATGAAACATGGTGTCACCATTTTGAACCAGAAAGCAAGCATCGAGCAAGCAGTGGAAATATGCGACTTCACCACCTCCAAAGAAATCATAGAATGTGTACACCAGTTCTGGTAAAGTCATGATGTCCTCCTTTTTTGACTACAAGGGCCCACTGCTTGTCAAGTTCCCGGAACAGAAACCACCACCAGTGGCCAGCGTTATCAAGCCGCTTTACAGAACCTTAGACAAGCCATCAAATCGAAACACCGAGGCATGTTATCCAATGGCATTATCCTCCTATGTGATAATGCCTGCCCACACAAGCCCAATGCGGTGGAGACGACATTGCTGCAGTTTTGGTGGAAAAAGCTGGAACATCCAACATATAGTGCCGACCTTTCATTGTGTGACTTTCATGTGTTTGGACCTCCAAAACAAGCTATTCGCAGACATCGATTCGCAGTGGATGACAAAATGTGTGACTGGGTCCAGGCCTGGATCTGACAGCAGCCTACTAGCTTCTTCAGGGATTGAATCGACTGGCTAGTGTGGCAATGGGATAAATGTGCCAACAGTTTTGGCAACTATTTTTGAATATGTGTACTGTGACAATAAAATCATTACCATTACCATTACCTTACGCTATTGATCAGGTTTCATTTGACCTCATATTAAGGAAATGGGAGAGTAAAATTTTCTAAGAGCGAGCAGATGCTGTTATTCAATCATGTGGAAGTACCAACAAGTGCCAGCTGGGAACTGTAAACACTTCAGCTCCAACATTCTGTTGGGAATACAGCAAACTCGTCACTCTTGAGTGAGACTGCGAGCGAGCTCAGCAGAAAATCATTAGAAGAGTGTGGACCAAACTGCCCTCATAAAATCGTGTAAGATACATTAGGTGGTACACACCACCACCTAGCTGGGGTTTGACTAAATAGTAAATACACTGTGACAGATTCAGTAAGTAAACGTAGTGGAACTGAAGACCTCTGATGACTCAAGAAGAGCAGAACTAATTCAGTAATTATGAATGATGTAGAGTAGAGCCTCTCCTCACGAAGTACTCCACACCCACTAGCCTAGAGCACTCGATCAGTAGGATGAATGGTGTTCATGTCATTCACACTTGATTCTGTGGTTGTGGTATGGTGAGATGTTGTGTGTTAGACTGTTCTAATGTTGGTCTTTGTGTGAGACTGTTCTAGTGTTGGTCTTACACTTGCTGCCTTATGAGGAAAATGAGCAATCTGTAGCCATGGATAATGAAGTCCAGCATCCAGTACTGGTGTCAGCACAGCAGCCAACATGTTTGGTTAGTCCAGGGGTCTACAATCATGGCTCTGGTCTAGGGAGGAAGCTACTCTAAAACTCTAGGATCACATGCGTGGGACAGCCTACCATACCATGAACTGTTTCCCTTGTTGCTGGCTCACCCTTGTAGTTGAATCTAGGTCTGAACCCTTCATGAGATCTGTCACCTGATCTAATGTCAGATGTATTTACTTTTACCCTCTTTCTTTTTTTTTAATAATAATCTGGTAACCATAGTTTTATTTTATTTCGAGTCAAAAACATTACAACAATATTTACAATATATACAATATAACAAATCAGGTCAAATCATAAAAGAACAAACTAAACGGTATTAGCCCAAAATTGTGCAACGGCAGCAGCATTGTCTGAAACATCAACAAGCTCTTGTGTAGAACATGATACAGGACATCTAGGACAGTTAATTAAATGTTTGGTAACCATAGTTGATTCTCTTGAAGTAGAGGTGCCTCTGAAATCCCATGTATAGTTGAGGAAAGGCTTGACTTCATGTTCTGCCACTGTTATTGGCACAAAAGAAGATAACATACTCATATCATGGAAAAGCACATCCACTACTTTCCTTTTACAAACAGACATTTTCTTGAATGGGTGTACAGATCTTTAGAGTTACTTGTGAATTAGAGTAGAACACAACTTTTCTTACTACATATGCCTTGAGGGCTCAACATGATGTGCCAGATGGCCTAAACCTTCGCTAATCTCTTTTCCACCGTCTCACCGTACCTTTTCCCTTCTCTTCTGTCCACATCACTTCTTCCTTGTCCATATCATGCATGGCCTTGTCCCCTTACCACACCACTGTTCCTCCTTCCACCCCCATTAGTCCAGTCAAATGATGCTCAAAAAAGCCAAATAGCGGAAAGTTTTGTAGAAGTTTTTTTGACAAGCCTTCGAGGGTGTTGAACACAGTTTTTCGAAGTCCCACCAAAATTTCAGCCTGAAACGGGTTAGAAATGAAAAACAAAGAAAAAATGAACTTCTTCGACTTTTCGCTTGTAACTCTGAAATGACACAATTTTCAGCAAAGTTGACTATTCATGAAAATAAAGACAATTAAAGTTCCTACAAAATACAGCTTTTTTTTGTCAGACCAGCCATAGTACATGAATTGTTTGTTAGTGCAATTTCAAAGCTCAGGACGTACCCCTCATGCCCTTACAGTAGTTTGCTGCACATCCATTGTCGAATTCCATCCTCTAGTAGTATCATGATGTTATTGGAGTGGTTGTGGTTGACACTTGTCTTGGTGGAAGTGTAAGAAGTTTGTGAGACACTAATCACCTCCCCCACCTGACAGGGGGAAGGCTTGTCCTATATGTTGGTCTCCTGTAGTGGCAGATGTTTGAGTTTACCCTCGGATGGATGCTTAGGGCATATCTGCAGTCAGTAAATTCAGTTTAAGTGGATAAAATGTCGTACATAATGAGTTCAAGTGGGACATGTTCTATGCGATGTTGTATGGTATGATTGGAGAATAGTGTCATCACTTACACCAAAAGTGGGCTTGAAGAATGCTCTTGAAACAAGTAAGAAGGGGAAGAATATGATAGCTGCCCTTAGAAGGGCAACATTTTCATTAAGGTTCATGAACCATGTCAAAGAAAATACACTAACAAAAAACTATAAGGGGCATTCAAAAAGAAATGAGCCGGAGGCATAATTACAGAAACCAGTACCTGTATGTTAGAAGTATTGACCCTGGCTGTTGACACTTGTCCCACTGTGATACAAGGTGGTGAATGGCTGTCTCATAATATTCCTGGGGCTGCGATGTTAACCAGTTCCTCACGTACAGCTGGACGTTGTAATCCGAGGTGAATCATTTGCCCCTCAGAGTCGTTTCAAGGGTACCAAAAAAGGCATAATCAGAGGGAGAGAGGTCCAGACTTCATGGAGGGGGCTAAGAAACTCCCATTTGAATTTCTGCGGGAATGCCACAACTGTGTTGGCCGTATGAGACCTTGTATTGTCATGAAACAGAATGACCCCACTGGTGAGATTGCTGGGTTGTTTTGATTTGATCGCTTGGTGAAGGGTGGTCAGGGTTTGCGAGTAACGCTGGGCATTCACTGTTGTCCCGTGCTGCAGGAAGTGAATTAGAAGGGGGCAATCTGGGTCAAAGAAGAATGGCAGCATAACCTTTCCTGCACTCATGTGGATGACAAAGTCCAGCTGTAAGTGCAGAACTGGTTACCATTGTAGCCCCGGCAATTTTATGAGACAGCCATTCACTGCCTTGTGTCACAGTGGGACAAGTGTCTCAACAACCAGGGTCAGTACTTCTAATATACAGGACTGGTTTCTGTGGTTGTGCCTCTGGATCATTTCTTTTTGAACGCCCCTTATAATTGTTTTGGAGGCTAAGAGGGCAGTGGTTCGTTGCAGCGGAAAAGATACTCGATCTGTTCAACCAGATTTTGATTTCAAAATCAACAATTTTTTGTTTGGGTTGGCTATTACACCAGAATTTCTGGCTCAACAAAACAAGCTCCCAGCCAATCATTGTAACCTAATGTATTGTATGCATTAGCTGCGGCTGCGATAGGCTGCTCTGAACCTTGCTGAGAGACGAAGCAATCATTTAGGACACTCGGTAATATGTTGAAATGCAACAGTTCCTGTCGTTGTTGCAGCAGATGCCCAGGATCACATCTAGCAGATGAAGGTCTTGCATGGGAATCCAAAGCAAGTTTTTTTTGTGAGGGTGGGTGGGGGGTGGGAGGTCCATATGCCACAGAAATTGATAGTGCTATGCAGCAAATTTTCAACTAACTCAGTCAAAATAATGAGGAGTGTCAGTTTTACATTAAACTGTTAACAGAGCAGATCTGTGGTTACTACCATCAAGATTGAGAAAACTCAACTGTTGAAGTATGGAATTAATAAAGTGACTGCCTCATCTGCGACGATACAGGAAGTGTGTGTATGTATTGAAACAGCAGCAGGTATACATGGTGAAGATACCAATCGCACGCTTATCACACAGCAAAATATCCCTCTCCAGACCAGTTCCTTGCAGAGATCGATATCCTCCTCCCTAATACTGTTCAAAATTTCATTAATCAACTAGCGATGCAGGAGAAAATTAAAGACCAAAAGTATGGTCAGAGCACACAGCACAATGGCAGTAGATAGATTCAACTCTTTCTTGTCACCATTGCAAATTGGCCTGTCCACATTCGTGTATAAGGCGACTGGCTCTCACAAACTACTTCATGTACTGTCTACTTTAGGACAAAGGATCAGTATGTTGTGAGGTGTTTGCAATGATACCAAAGGAACTGGAATTCGATCCATCCACATCATTTCAAGTTGTCTTCAACAATGTTGACTACAACACCCAAAAAACCACACGAAGGTAAGCCATATTTCAGATTGTTCTTGTTATAATTTTGCATTGTGAAATCTCATGACCAAGTTATTGTAACAAACACTGTACACTGGTTTCAACTCTAATTATTTACCTATCACCTGGTATGAACTGAAATTAGTCACCTTTTATCTTACTTAGCTGTAACGTACCTACATATGTTCTCATTTTGCTGATGAATCGAGTGAAGACAGGGGCATTAGTGCACAAAGCATGAAGAGGATGAAACTTCTTTGAATTTTTTAAAAAATTTGTTTATTTTTGATATAATATTATGATAATTATTAGTATTGTCACCAGCTGCAAACTAAATCATAATGATTGTCATTTACATGAATTATTTGAACAACTTTTAGTTGTAGGAATGGTGAAAGCTTTCATTTTGCCATTCGAATGAACATCACATCATACTGCAAGATGAGGAGTTGGGTTTTAGTGGTGGTACGTGAAATGATGTTCAGACTAATTTTTTGTTTTTTTTTTTTTTTCATGTTTGACCCACCTCCAGGCCTAAATTTTGGTGGGTCTTTGAAAATTTGGATTCAGCACACTTGAAAACACATAGGAAGCTTGTCAGAAAAACTCCTACAAAACTTCCCTGTAAGAATTACCATTTGATTAAATTATGTAGACATTTGACTCTCTCTCTCTCTCTCTCTCTCTCTCTCTCTCTCTCTCTCTCTCTCTCACACCCCCCATCCCCCCTTTTCACCTCCCCCCTCTCCCTCTGTTTTCCTATTTTCCATCCATCTCCCTCTTTCTCTCTTCCCTCCCTGTCTCCCTCTTCATCTTCATATTCTTCTTCTTCTCCTCTCCCACCTTTCCTTCCCCCTCCCCCCCCCCCTCTCCTTCTCCCATCTCCCTATCTCTTATATGCTCTACCCTCTGAATTCCTTTCGCCTTGTTGTACAGCGACTGGATCATCTGTCGGAAGACCTACCCTGCACTATCCCATTACCCCCTCCCCCCATCTCGTGCATCCTTCCCTATCCCCTCCCCACTTCCATCTGTCCAGGCACCTGCTATCAGTAATCAACAGTCAATCTTACAATGGCCACGGATGTATGTGTTCGGGCACCAGTGTGGTTGTGTGTGTGTATGTATGTGTACTTCTGCTACAGAAAGAGCAAGAAGTGGAAAGCTAGTACAAATATTATTTTCTGTTGTGTGTTTTTATGCACCACACATCAGTCAGTTGTAAGTGAGTGGCTTTTTTCCCTTTATTTTACATAAATATGAGAATCAGAAATTGGGAAGAGGAACAAATGCCTTTTTCCTTCTGGCCATGATTAGGACATGCAAAACAGGTCACAAAAGCTAAATGCTATGTAATCACACTTCAGGTACAGAATCTACTCACTAAAAAAAGGAAGATCAAATTGTAATAAGGAGATCAAGTCCATTTTTAACCCAAAAACACAGTATTTCGCTTCCAAGCCAAAAACTTTTCTCCTTGTCCCTGTATGTTAGACGAGTGGAGCTCAAACTTGTGAAGAAGTTCTGACACTAACTTGTCACTTGGTAAGCAAACACTAGATACTGATGCACCTCAAACGAAATGTTGATCTTCTTTCACAATTAGTAAAATGTTGCTGGCTATTATGCTGTGGTCAAATGGATTTCATCTCTTTCAGTTATTTCATCCATTATCTTTTAGCAGAGCTTCATAGAGCAAAGTAGATCTGCAAATTTTGAAGCCAGTGTAAGTTCATCATGTAAATGATATTGTTAATATTCCTGTTACTGCACCTGGTAACTTCATATTTTTGAAAATTGTTCATACTTGTATACCTTTTCAACCATTTCAAGTATAATTAACTATTGACCAAAGACTGTGTAGTAATATTTATCAAGAAAAAAAGAAAAGAAGAAGAGGAGGAGGAGAAGAAGAAGGAAAGGAAAACATTTGCAGGCAAGTCATACAATGTACTTTACATGTTTTTATTTGCAAACAAATATTAAGCAGCTCCACAATATTTCCTTATCTTCTGCAGTAATAACCTGAAAAATTATCGTGATACAGAAATAAAATTTTTGTGAGTTTATAATTTGCAGAAAATTGAAGAAGAAAGTATGTATCTCATCTGAAAATATATCTCTGTCATCCTGAAGATTGACACAATTAGAATCCAAAGAAGCTTTTATATATCATCTCCAGACTGATGTTAATATCAGTACATTTACATCAGTGAACATGTTAGTTAGTAACACAAGTGAAATATTTAAATTTATTCCACCGTAATGCATTTTACCAGGTAGTTCCTCAGTTCGATCTCAAATATATATAATGCTACTTAAGGACTCACTTGTAAGCTGTACAGATTTTTCAGGTACTCAACATATTGTCCTTTGATAAACTTACAAGGCCTTTGACTGATATCAGCCTTTGATAAATGAGCAGAAATGTCTGAATCTCAGTAAAACAAGAGTTTTCTAGTTTCATGTACACACAGTGTTGTTTCATGCACATGCAGCAGTTTCAAGAAATTTTACTAATGAAGGAAAAATATATTGCTACTGTAGGGGTTGCCCACTGCTGGGCTGGAAACCCCTGTTTTGTCAGGGTGTAAACCAAGGGACAATAAAACAATATTCAAAATTATTCCATTTATTACTCAGAATACAAGTCATTTTTGTGTCTTTTGCAATGATTGGTGGCTCCGTAATCTGAAGAGGAATCCATTGAATGGAACAGCAGAGTCAAGGCTGCTGAGGATGCTGCATCAGCTCAGAGTGGAAGTCAGTGACATCAGGGTGCAGCAGTTTGACACCCACTGGTGAGGTAGACACGCATCATCAGTAGCCTAACCTGGAGATGACAGTGACTGCAATGTGGGTGTTTGATTCGCATTCCACTTTGGGGGGGTGCTCAGTCCCTCCCAGACCACTGCCCACATTGTCCTATCATGTGGACCACAATTTCGGATGCTGTGGTAATGTGCTGGATGCTGAAACTGGCCCACCATTTGAGGTGTTATATGCCATTTAGACAAACAAAATTTCACACTCCGTGTGCAGTACAAGGAAAGATGATCGTGACAGAACAATATCAAGTAGGGAGTAAGTCACAGAATATATACTGTGCACAGATGTTTGTTTTCGTATGTGCAGACATTAAACATCAGGTTTGGAATATGAAAAAACGGCCAGGTACAACGACAAACAAATGGCTTCACTTGCTGTGGCTGGGACCTTTTACATTTTAGTATCCTGACTTGACCATCAAAGAGCAACCACACTCTGCAAAAGTTAAAAAAGACAAGATGGTTTTGTGACAAATGCAATATATTGTAATCTGGAATGCCATGTTGAGCCTTAAAGGCATGTATAGTACGAAAACTTTTGTTCTACTCTAATTCACAAGTTGCTTTAATGGTTTGTACACCCATTCAAGAAAATATATGTTTGTAAAAGGAAAGTACTGGATGTGCTTTTTATGAGTAGAAGTTACCTTCTATTGTGCCAATAACAGCTGCAGCACACAAAGAAGTCAAGCCTTTCCTCAGCTACACACGGGATTTCAGAGGCACTACTTAGCAGGACCTCTACTTCTAGAGAATCGACTATGGTAACCAGATTAAAACAAAAAAAAGGAAGGGGGGGGGTAAATACATCAGACATTACGTTAGGTGACAGATCTGATGAAGTGTTCGGAGTCAGCTTCAGCTACAAGGAGAGAGCCAGCCACTACATAAAACCTTAAACCAGTGGTTCCCAACAGGTGGTCTGCGGACCCCTGGTGGTCCGCGAGCTATGCCAGAGGGCTTCGCAAGATGATATCAGAATAAAAAATATGTTAAATATATTTTGTATGATAACAGATTTTTTGTTTTGCCGCTCAATATTTTTTCAATAATGAATATGTCAATGTTTTTTCTAAGTACCAAAAATAGAAAATGTATAAAAACACTCTTAATTTGGCTTTTTTAGGTACTTGATACTGTGATATGACAAGGTACCAATCATGCTCGATGAGGGAGTCCTCGGGAAAATTTTGTTGGGAACCTCTGCCTTAAACCCACAAGGGAAACAGTTCATGGTATGGTAGGCTGTCCCACGCATGTGATCCTGGAGTTTTAGAGTAGCTTCTTCCCTGGACCAGAGCAATGATGGTAGACTTCTGACACCAGTACTGGATGCTGGACTTCATTATCCATGGCTACAGATTGCTGGATGACCAAGAATGAAGTGCTTGGATTAAAAGAGGTGTAATCGGGGGTGTTATTTTTCACCCCTTCTGTTCAGTCTATGCATTGAAGAAGCCGTGGTGGAAATAAAAGAAAGAATGAAGAGTGGGATTAAAATCAGTGTGAAACAGTATCAGTATTAACATTGCTATCTTTAGTGAAAACAAAAAAGAATTACAGGACTTGTTGAATAGAAGTTGCCATGTCCTGATGGATTCCAAATTTGTTTTTACAAAGAGTGCTCTACAGCATTGGCCCTTTACTTTGCTTGCATTTATTGTGAATCTCTCACCCAGCACGATGTCCCAAGTGACTGTAAAAAAGTGCAGGTGACCCCTGTGTATAAGAAGGGTGAAAGAACAGACCCCCAGAATTACAGATCCATGTCCTTAACACCAGTTTGCTACAAAATTCTTGAACATATTCTGAGTTCAAATATATTAAATTTCCTTGAGACCAAAAAGCTTCTGTCCATGAATCAGCATGATTTTAGAAAGCATCACTCATGTGAAACTCAGCTTTATCTTTTCTCACGTGATATACTGCAGACTGCAGACTGCAGATGAAAGGCAACAGGCAGATTCCGTGTTTCAAGATTTCCGGAAAGATTTGCACAATGACCCACTGCAGACTGTTAATGAAGGTACAAGCATATGGAATACGTTCCCAGATATGCGAGTGGCTCAAATACTTCTTAAGTAATAGAACCCAGTACGTTGTCTCAATGGTGAGTGTTCATTAGAAACAAGAGGATTGTTGGGAATGCTCCAGGGAAGTGTGATAGGACAACTGTTATTTTCTGTATACATAAATAATCTGGTGAACAGAGTAGGCAGCAATCTGTCGTTTTTTTTATTGATGATCCTGTGGTGTACGAGAAGGTGCCAAAGCTGAATGACTGAGAAAGATACATGATGACTTAGACAAAATTTCTAGTTGGTGTGATGAATGGCAGCTAGATCTGAATGTAGAAAAATGTAAGTCAATAAGGATGAGTAGGAAAAATAAACCCACAACATTAAAACACAGTGAAAGTAGTGTACTGCTTGACACAGTCACGCCCTTTAAATATCAGGGCGTAACATTGCAAAATGGTATGAAATGGAACGAGCATATGTAGACTGTGGTAGGGAAGGAAAATGGTAGACTTCAGTTTATTGGGGGGATTTTGGGAAAGTGTGGTTCATCTGTAAAGGAGACTGCATATGGGACACTAGTGTGACCTATTTTTGATTACTGTATGAGTGATTGGGATCCACATCAGGTCAGATTAAAGGAAGACATTGAAGCAATTCAGAGGTGGGCTGGTAGAAGCAATTCAGAGGTGGGCTGGTAGATTCAAACAACATGCAAGTGTTGTGGAAATGCTTCGGAAATTCACATGAGAATCCCTGGAGGGATGGCAGAATTCTTTTCAAGGGACACTATTGGGAAATAGAGAACCAGCATTTGAAGCTGACAGTAAAACAGTTCTACTGCAGCCAACATAATTTTTCGCATGAGGGCACAAAGATAAGATATGAGAAATTAGGGCTCGTATGGAGGCATATAGACAGTCGTTTTTCCCCTCGCTCAAGAAAAGAAATGGTTACTAATGTACAGGGCACCCTCCGCCAAGTGGTGTAGAGTGGCTTGCGGAGTATGTACATAGACGTAGATGAAACACATCCGATTGATAGGCATTCACTAAGCTTTTCCCAATGTGTTTGATTTGACAAATGAACTGTACTTGTCCCCCTATCTAATAATCACCAGCATTTTTGCATGGACTTCTATCAGTACATTAATAGTTAGCAATTATTATAATTTTCTTTGGTATTTATGTCATTTCAAGGCGCAAGTTCATTTTATTTGTGAGTTTCCCTCTAGGTATACTGACGTATGCTTTCACTGCTGCTGTTTGGCGCCTTGGCTGATTGAGATATCTGCTGCAGGGGTGCTGCTTGAATTTGTATTAGTTAATTGGCATTGAACTGTGACCACACCAATTGTGCAGTACTCCCATTACTGTAGTTGAACCACAGTACATCACAAAAATAGTTGTTTCTCCAATCTACATAAATCAGTAGACTTGAAGTTCATGTTGAAAAATTACTTTATTATGTTAACTAATCCTTCTGCCACTTCTTGGTAGAAAACATTATAAGAAAATGAAAAGCACAATAATGTATACTTTCTACAGGATTAAGTTATTCAGATTAACCTGTTTTTGGCTTACAAGACTATCATCATACTTTGACTGACTATCGTCTTCAAAGAAGTTACAATGTTCGTAAAAAAATATTGCAAAAGATGTTACTCGTCTAGACTGAGGCACAAAAACACAGTAAATGACATCTTTGACACTGTAGTGGTAATGGAATTTAAAAAGTAAAAAGTTGAACAATAAATAAATCTAAAAGAAACAAACTAGGAAAAACATTAACACTGAACTTGAAAAGCAGTTCCTATGTAACAGTTTACAATAAACAAACAAACCTGTGAAAATAATTTTAGTACTTGACTTACCCCTCGTCCAAGTCGTGGGAGATGGGCAACGGCACAAAGTAGGGGACTGCCTATAGGGGCGATGTACAGCGGGGACTTCGTGTGCCCCAGGACCGCTACGGTAGCTGAGAAGGCCCTATGGGAACCCTGAAACGTGACGGCTAACGGGGCTCTGGTGAAGCTGCGATAGGCCTAGCAAGCCAGTAGTGGATAAATCAACTGCTTTTAAAAAGGGAACATGCCTCGGATCACGGAACGGATCTAAAGGAAACCGACCAAGCAATGGAAAAGGATTACGAGATGGTTTACGACTGGGCACCCTAAACGTAAGGACTCTAACTGGGAAGTTAGAAGAAATTGTAGAAATGATGGAAAGGAGGAAATTGGACATCTTGGAACTTGCTGAGACTAGGTGGAGAGGAGTTGGTGAAAAACCACTAAGTAAAGGATGTAAACTGTACTGGATAAGGAATGAGAGGGGAAGAAATGGAGTGGCAATAGTGGTTAGAGAGGGTCTGCAGGAGGAGGTGGAAGGTATTAATGATCGAATGATAAAAGCCAGAGTATGGGTGAAAGGAAAAAGCATTGAAATCATCCAAGCATATGCCCAACAGGTGGGGTGTACAAAAAAGGAGAAGGAGGAATTTGAAGATGACATGCAAAAGCAGCTAAATGGAGGAAATCAGATTATAATAGGGGACCTCAATGCACATGTTGGCACAGACAGGAAAGGATTCGAGGAGATAATGGGACCAGAGGGCTGGGGGAACCGAAATAGAGAAGGAAAATTGTTGCTGGAATTCTGCAAGAGGAATGGGCTGGCGATCGCAAATTCCTGGTACAAGAAGAGAAGTAGTCACAAAATAACTTTGTACAGTGGGGACTGGTCCCAAACTTCAGTAGTAGACTATATACTAGTGGATAGGCAGATGATGAGCAGCCTCACAGATGTTAAGGTCATTCCATCTGAGGCCTTAGACAGTGACCATCGGCTGTTGGTAGCCACCCTGAGAGAGAAAAAAGATAGGAGGGCAAGAGAAATACAGGAGAAAAGGTTGAAGACATGGATGCTGAAAGAGGATGAACGGAGGACCCAGTACCAGACACTGATCAGGAAGAAACTGCCAAAGGAAGATCAGAGAACAGTGGAAGAAGAATGGGGAGATTTTAAGAGGGCTCTAGTTGAGGCAGCTGAGACTGTGTGCGGAAGAACTAGCACGAAGAGGAGAAGTAGGGAAACCCCATGGTGGAACAACATATGTAAAGAGGCAGTACTCCGAAAGAACAAAGCCTTCAGAGAATGGTTCCAGACCCGAACAGAGGAAGCTAGGGTAAAATATAAGGAAGGCAAGAAAGCGGCACAGACCATAGTAAGGGCGGAGAAGAAGAAGTGGTTGGAAAAATTGACAAGAATGTTAGAAGAGGACAGTGAAGGGAACAAAAAAGTACTTTACACCATGGTAAGAAATAAGAGGAACGACAGAAGCGAGTGCCTGAGGATCATGGATAATAATGGAAGAGTTGTGGAGGAAATGCATGAGCTCAAAAAGATTTGGAAGGAGTACTTTGAAGATCTGTTGAATGCCGCCAAGCGGGTAACTAACAGCGATGGAGAGCCTAAGGCAGCAGACGATTATAATAGTGGGGAAATTGATGATCTAACTTGGAATGAAGTGGAAGAAGCCGTAAAGAGGATGAAAGGGGGCAAGGCACCAGGTTGGGACGAAGTAACAGTGGATATGATACGAGCAGCAGGAGAAGTAGGAACCCAGTGGCTATACAGAGTGCTGAGGGTGGTGTGGAAGGAGAACAGAATTCCTGAGGATTGGAAGAAAGGAATTATAGTCCTGATCTTCAAGAAAGGGGATAAAAGGAGATGTGAGAACTACAGAGGAATCACCCTGCTGTGCCACTGTGGAAAAATCTATGAAAAGATCCTGGAGAAGAGAATAAGAAGCAGTATTGAAAGTAGACTGCAAGAGGAGCAGCACGGTTTCAGACCGGGAAGATCAACAACGGACCTCATATTTGCGGTAAGGCAACTGCAGGAGAGGCACTATGAGTACGGGAAGGACTTAAACATGGCCTTTTTGGATATTGAGAAGGCGACTTAATCTGGCCTTTTTGGATATTGAGAATGCGTATGACAGTATCTGTAGGGACAAGCTCTGGGATGTGCTGAACGCAAAAGGGATAGATGAAGAGATAACACGAAAAGTCAGAAAAATGTATGAGGGAAGTGAGAGTTGTGTGAAAGTGGGGGGGGAACGTACTGCATGGTTCAAGCTGGAAAATGGGCTGCGACAGGGAAGTGCACTTTCGCCTTTATTATTTATTATTGTTATGGATGAAATCCTACAGCAAGTATCAGATGCAATTGGAGATCATAAAATGAAAGCAGTGCTTTTTGCCGATGACCTGATGTTATGGGGAAATTGCGAGGAGGAGGTGCAAGAGCAGTTAGATGCATGGGAGGCAACGGCAGCACAGTATGGAATGCATTTCTCTGCAAAGAAAAGTGAAATAATCGTCACAACAAGGAAGAAGAATAGGCCAAATGTGGATATAACTTGTGGAGGGGAAAAACTAAAAGTGGTAGAGAACTTCAAGTACCTGGGAAGCGTGATTGAAAGTAAGGGGGGAAACGCAATGGAAATAAATGAAAGGTGCAGAAAAGCAGGGCAGTTCTACAAATGCATTAGGGGGCTTATTTGGAGCAAGGAGGTGCCACAGAAATCCAAGGGAATTATATACCGAATCTACTTTGTCCCAATATTGGCATACGGAAGTGAGACATGGGTAATGCACAAAAGCGACAAAAGTAGAATACTGGCTAGTGAAATGATGTTCCAGAGGAGCAGGTTGGGTGTAACAAGACGAGACAGATTGCGAAATGTGTATGTGAGGGAAAGACTAAAGGACGAACCAGTACAGGACAGGATAGAAAAATCAAGACTGCAGTGGTATGGACACATGAAGAGAATGGATGAGGGAAGAATTCCAAAGAGGATGTTTGATCTGCAACTGGAGGAGAAGAGGCCCAGAGGAAGACCAAGGGATAGATGGGTGAAGGGAGTGAAGGAATGTGTGATGAGAAGAGGAGAGAACTGGAAGAAGGTGGAAGAGGGGGAATGGTGGAAAGACAGAACACGATGGAGAGGCTTGTGTTCCCGACAGACCCAGCCAGTGGCTGGAAACTGTCCAAGATGATGACTTGACTTACACGAGGTATTAGCACATGGAAATTGATCCAGAAATGAAGTGAAAGAAAGAATTAATAATTGTAACAACAGGATTGTCGAGTACATAAACAGTCACAGTAAAATAAAAAGAAATGAATAAATATATTTAAAAAGAAAGATGATGAGACTTACCAAACAAAAGCGCTGGCAGGTCGATAGACACACAAACAAACACAAACATACACACAAAAATCTAGCTTTCGCAACCAACGGTTGCCTCGTCAGGAAAGAGGGAAGGAGAAGGAAAGACAAAAGGATATGGGTTTTAAGGGAGAGGGTAAGGAGTCATTCCAATCCCGGGAGCGGAAAGACTTACCTTAGGGGAAAAAAAGGATAGGTATACACTCGCACACACACACATATCCATCCGCATATACACAGACACAAGCAGACATTTGTAAAGGCAAAGAGTTTGGGCAGAGATGTCAGTCGGGACGGAAGTACAGAGGCAAAGATGATGTTGAAAGACAGGTGAGGTATGAGCGGCGGCAGATTGAAATTAGAAATTAGCGGAGATTGAGGCCTGGCGGATAGCGAGAAGAGAGGATATGCTGAAGGGCAAGTTCCCATCTCCGGAGTTCAGACAGGTTGGTGTTAGTGGGAAGTATCCAGATAACCCGGACGGTGTAACACTGTGCCAAGATGTGCTGGCCGTGCACCAAGGCATGTTTAGCCACAGGGTGATCCTCATTACCAACAAACACTGTCTGCCTGTGTCCATTCATGCGAATGGACAGTTTGTTGCTGGTCATTCCCACATAGAACGCTTCACAGTGTAGGCAGGTCAGTTGGTAAATCATGTGGGTGCTTTCACACGTGGCTCTGCCTTTGATCGTGTACACCTTCCGGGTTACAGGACTGGAATAGGTGGTGGTGGGAGGGTGCATGGGACAGGTTTTACACCGGGGGCGGTTACAGGGGTAGGAGCCAGAGGGTAGGGAAGGTGGTTTGGGGATTTCATGGGGATGAACTAAGAGGTTACGAAGGTTAGGTGGACGGCGGAAAGACACTCTTGGTGGAGTGGGGAGGATTTCATGAAGGATGGATCTCATTTCAGGGCAGGATTTGAGGAAGTCGTATCCCTGCTGGAGAGTCACATTCAGAATCTGATCCAGTCCCGGAAAGTATCCTGTCACAAGTGGGGCACTTTTGGGGTTCTTCTGTGGAAGGTTCCGGGTTTGAGGAGATGAGGAAGTGGCTCTGGTTATTTGCTTCTGTACCAGGTTGGGAGGGTAGTTACGGGATGCAAAAGCTGTTTTCAGATTGTTGGTGTAATGATTCAAGGTTTCCGGACTGGAGCAGATTCGTTTGCCACGAAGACCTAGGCTGTAGGGAAGGGACCGTTTGATGTGGAATGGGTGGCAGCTGTCATAATGGAGGTACTGTTGCTTGTTGGTGGGTTTGATGTAGACGGACGTGTGAAGCTGGCCATTGGACAGGTGGAGGTCAACGTCAAGGAAAGTGGCATGGGATTTAGAGTAGGACCAGGTGAATCTGATGGAACCAAAGGAGTTGAGGTTGGAGAGGAAATTCTGGAGTTCTTCTTCACTGTGAGTCCAGATCATGAAAATGTCATCAATAAATCTGTACCAAACTTTGGGTTGGCAGGCCTGGGTAACCAAGAAGGCTTCCTCTAAGCGACCCATGAATAGGTTGGCGTACGAGGGGGCCATCCTGGTACCCATGGCTGTTCCCTTTAATTGTTGGTATGTCTGGCCTTCAAAAGTGAAGGAGTTGTGGGTCAGGATGAGGTTCCATCAGATTCACCTGGTCCTACTCTAAATCCCATGCCACTTTCCTTGACGTTGACCTCCACCTGTCCAATGGCCAGCTTCACACGTCCGTCCACATCAAACCCACCAACAAGCAACAGTACCTCCATTATGACAGCTGCCACATTCCACATCAAACGGTCCTTTCCCTACAGCCTAGGTCTTCGTGGCAAACGACTCTGCTCCAGTCCGGAAACCTTGAATCATTACACCAACAATCTGAAAACAGCTTTTGCATCCCGTAACTACCCTCCCAACCTGGTACAGAAGCAAATAACCAGAGCCACTTCCTCATCTCCTCAAACCCGGAACCTTCCACAGAAGAACCCCAAAAGTGCCCCACTTGTGACAGGATACTTTCCGGGACTGGATCAGATTCTGAATGTGACTCTCCAGCAGGGATACGACTTCCTCAAATCCTGCCCTGAAATGAGATCCATCCTTCATGAAATCCTCCCCACTCCACCAAGAGTGTCTTTCCGCCGTCCACCTAACCTTCGTAACCTCTTAGTTCATCCCCATGAAATCCCCAAACCACCTTCCCTACCCTCTGGCTCCTACCCCTGTAACCGCCCCCGGTGTAAAACCTGTCCCATGCACCCTCCCACCACCACCTATTCCAGTCCTGTAACCCGGAAGGTGTACACGATCAAAGGCAGAGCCACGTGTGAAAGCACCCACATGATTTACCAACTGACCTGCCTACACTGTGAAGCGTTCTATGTGGGAATGACCAGCAACAAACTGTCCATTCGCATGAATGGACACAGGCAGACAGTGTTTGTTGGTAATGAGGATCACCCTGTGGCTAAACATGCCTTGGTGCACGGCCAGCACATCTTGGCACAGTGTTACACCGTCCGGGTTATCTGGATACTTCCCACTAACACCAACCTGTCTGAACTCCGGAGATGGGAACTTGCCCTTCAGCATATCCTCTCTTCTCGCTATCCGCCAGGCCTCAATCTCCGCTAATTTCTAATTTCAATCTGCCGCCGCTCATACCTCACCTGTCTTTCAACATCATCTTTGCCTCTGTACTTCCGTCCCGACTGACATCTCTGCCCAAACTCTTTGCCTTTACAAATGTCTGCTTGTGTCTGTGTATATGCGGATGGATATGTGTGTGTGTGCGAGTGTATACCTATCCTTTTTTTCCCCTAAGGTAAGTCTTTCCGCTCCCGGGATTGGAATGACTCCTTACCCTCTCCCTTAAAACCCATATCCTTTTGTCTTTCCTTCTCCTTCCCTCTTTCCTGACGAGGCAACCGTTGGTTGCGAAAGCTAGATTTTTGTGTGTATGTTTGTGTTTGTTTGTGTGTCTATCGACCTGCCAGCGCTTTTGTTTGGTAAGTCTCATCATCTTTCTTTTTAAATATATTTTTCCCACGTGGAATGTTTCCCTCTATTATATTCATATCATGAAATGAATAAATACGTGTACATGGAGTAATAGAAAACAGCAAATTATGTGAATTTTAGAAAAGGGGAAGTATTAAGCTGTGTTTGTCATTTAAGATTAAATCAAGACTGTGGACTAGATTTTTTTTTATTTCCGGGGCTTCTAATAGATAAAGTTTTTATTCTTTGCTTGCTAAGTGAAGACATGAGACTGACTAGTAGTTGTGGCCCTCACTCGGTACATGTCAAGCAAATGTGGGGTCATGATTCTGCAAACTCTAGCTGCATTCATGTTCAGCCAGTCTAGTTGCTATATCTCTGCCTGATTGACTAGTGTGAAACTTATCACAGTTAGGACACAACAATTTTTATACCCCATTGTTGGCTAGTAATTGGGTTCTATTTTTGCTGCTGAACATACACTGGCCTGTGGTGTTCTTCACAGAATAGGAAATCCTATAGTTGCAGGTTTACAGCGTTTTTGCTACAATCTGTGGTTTACAGCGTTTTTGCTACAATCTGTGATGTCTGTCTTGGGTATGATATTCTACACCATTTACTGCAGGCAGTGGAAGAGGCAGCAGAGAGAGCATAGAGGAGGGATAAAATTTTCAGATTTTGTTTTGTATGCAAGATGTGGTCAATCATGACAGGATTGTAGCCACTGGTTGAAGCAATAAATTTTATTGTGTCTAACTCTGCTTTGACATCTTTGGACATGGGAACACATACAAGATTGTCTACCATTGAGTGGAAAGCTGCGTCTTTGTGTGTTCCTGGGTGTTGTGAACAAGGAGGTGTTACTTTGTCTGTAATGGTAGTTTTTCTATAAAATTTGAAACATCATGTTTGTTTAATTATGTCAGTGGTGAGATTTAGGAAGTTTATGGATTTGTTGCCAGTCTTCTTTGTTAACAGATTATTAATATGTTGACAAAAGGTGTTGAGGTTTCTTGTAGTTTTTGCCCACGCGTTTGTGTGCGTGCGCACGTGATTGCCCCCCCCCCCCCCCCCCCCACACACACACACACCGTCTACATATGTGAACATTTAAAGGCAGAGTTAGACACAGTATAATTTATTGGCGCAACCAGTGGCTACAATCCTGTAATGACTGACCACACCATACATAGGAAACAAAAATTGAAAATTATGGCCCTCCTCTATGTTCCCTCTGCTGTCTCTTCCACTGTCTGCAGGAAGTGGTGTACAATACTGTGCCCAGGACAGGTATCACGGATTGTAGCGAAAACACAGAAATCCTGCAACTACAGGATTTTCTACTATGAGATGAACACCACAGCTCAGTGTATTTTCAATAGCAAAGACCCAATTACTAGCCAACAGTGGGGCATAAAAAAATTACTTATTATAATCAGGATAAGTTTTATATTGGTCAGTTAGGCAGAGACACAGCAACAATGTTGGCTGAACATGAACACGACTGGACATTGCAGAATTAAGACTCCACATTTGCTGAGCATGTACTGAATGACAGCTGCAACTACCAGCCACTGTCACATGTGCTTCACTTAGCAAACAAAGTCCGAAAACTCAGCCTGTTGGAAGCCCTGGAAATTAACAAACGTCTAGCCCACAGTCCTGATTTAATCTTAAATGACCAAAAACACAGCTCAATAATTTTTGTATTCCAAATTTTACGTTATCAACTGTTTTCTACTACTTCCAACACTGTCTGTACCATCCTGTTCATCCATTTTCATGTATTTATTCATTTCTTCTTATTTTATTGTGATTGCCTATATACTTAATATATTCTGTTATTACAGTTGTTAATTCTTTCTTTTCCTCAGTTTCTGTATACTTTCCATGTTCAATATCTCTTGAAGTTGTCTTGTCAAGTACTAATTTTACTTTATTTTAATGGGTTTGTTCGTTCAGTGTAAACAGTTATGTAGACACTGTTTCTTGAGTTTAATGGTAATGATTTTCTTGGTTTATGCCCTTTATGTTTATTTGTTGTTCAACTTTTTACATTTCAAGTTGCATTGCCACCATACTGTTGACGGTGGTAGTTAAGTCAGCTGAAGTCTGTTAATGACCTTGTGAGCTGAAAACTGGTTAACTTGAATAAATTGACCCTGTAGAACACTTGTGATGTATTGCTTTTCATTTGTGATCACTTTATTTCCACTCTTGATTACAGAACATGTGATGTTTAATAAGATACTATCATGGGATGTTTATCCAGAAACTTCAGATAAGAGTGTGCCTAATTGTACATCCAAACTTGATATTCCCTCATTCGCTGTTGTTAATTTTGGGTTCATGGAATCCTCCATCCAGTGTATTCCTTGAAGCTGCATTTGCTCTGACATCATAACATCAGCTGCTGTGTCCCAACACTGCCCATAGCCCAACGAATATCTGAAACAGAAGGTACACAAATAAAGGTGAGACAAGTGTTGTTTACAATACATAAATAAAACATGAACATGCAATACATCATCTTACACAACATTAATCAATATAAGAGTGACACTATAACTTAAAATGTTTACTCATTCATAAATGACATCGAGGGAGCAGAAATAATAGTGTAATAACATTCGCAAATATTTCAAGGATTCTTTATTATCAAAGTTTCTGCATCCTTTCACTGCATTTGCTTTGGATGGCTCACAATTTCCCAACATTTAATGTAATAAAACACAAATAATTACAAATAAGCAAAAACAATTCAGTAGATTATATCACTTCCCATAACTTCACTTTTTGATGCTTATTATAGAGGTGTGAAAAATGCGGGAGGTGCTTTCTCTAAGCAAACTGGAAACACGACATTGCAGTTGCAGTGCCTGTCACCTGGATTCTGAAGCCACCCTCAGTTGCAAAAGTAGTTCGTAGCAGCAATGACAACTATTAGCCTTGTTTCAAGAGGACAAGCAGGACTTACCATTTATAGTCTCCTGCATAAAAGTGATAGAGGTTCTCTGGTTTGGAAATTTATCAATGGACATGGCTGCAGATTTCTGAATCCATGGAATAGAGTAAAGACCTGTAGAACTCCAGTTGGTAGGTTGGGGATAGAGTACACAGTGGAAGCAGCTCCTTTGCAGCACAGTACATGCATATGTGTAGGATGCAAAAATTTTTATTTTTTCCAATATGCAAAAAAATTTGAAGTCTTATGATGAATCTACATATACATGGAGTAAAATCAAATGGCAAACAGAGAATAGAGACTGAAAATCTCAAGAGTCTGTACAGTTAACTGCTGAAGCATTCATAACTAAATTCCAAAATTAACTGCTCTACAGATAGCTGTCGTGCTCAAATTATACTCTGAACAAGGTGAATGAAGCCTGAAGAATTATTTAATGAGATATAGAACATATATTCAAAAGATGAGATAGTACAAAGCTGACTGTACAAAATTACGGTCTCATATCTTTAAATTTGTTTTGCTGTTGATCCAAGCATGGCTATAATGTCATTCCTTCAAAGAAAAATTGTATGTCCATAAATTAGTGTAGATTTAGAAAGCAACACTAATGTGAAACACATTTCCACTTTTCACACATAATATCCAGTGAAGCATGGATTTAAACCAACAAGCAGATTCTATATTCCTAGATTTCTGGAAAGCACTCCATTGCAATGTATCAGTTTTGATCTCAAATGTATCCACGAGCCACGTTTTTACATCTGTGTGCAGCCAAATCTCTTTCTGTAGACTTAGTACACTTCACCAGGGTAGGTGATCAGCTTGTTGTTACCAGTAGTTGTCATAGGATAACTAATGTGAAGTTTCTATCTGTGCAACTGCTAGTATATTCTGTGGGAGAAATTTGTTTCCAGCAACTCTTAGTCTCCAGCGCACACATCAACAAAGCTGCAGGGATTTTAGGCAGAAAAAAAATGTTGTTATCCTTCTCCACTTACCTCCATCTGTCATAGACTCACCAACTGAAAATAGATGGACAGAAACAAAACAGATAATGTCAAGAACCTAAGATGATCTTTGGCATCCCATCCTAGCTTCTTACGTCCAGGTACCATGTAATGTGATATTTGTTACTGGCATAATTAAATCTACTCTTCAGAGTTCAGCCCATGGAAGTCAATGGACTGTGGACGGAATATAAGTGATCCTGTGTGATGAACAAACCACTTCTGCTGTCCTTTCAGGGTGCAAAAAATCTTAAGAACTGTAATCTCTGTTGTCTGTTTATGCTGTGTCCTGAGCCACAGAAATAACAGTTTATTGAAAACACACATACCATCCAAGAGGGATTTGTACACATTGTATGTGGTTTACTTCCATATGATTAAAGTGTATATAATCCTAAATGCTTTGTTTCACAATGATTAATAATACATATTTTGTTGAAATTGAGTCGAAAGCTTTCTCAGACTGTGTGAATTCCAGGCAAAATGATAATTTATACTGACTGATCTGCTTTGTAATTTCATTCACCTTTTGCAAATGATTCATTTTGCAGCATACATTTGTAAAATCAGCTTTTTCCCTTTACCTGACTAAAATTTTTTCTATGCAGTAGGTGATACTTCCTGTGAATGTCTTGTACATTGGGAGAAGGCTATTAGACAAGACCAAAACAGCTATGGATGTGTCTTCTTTCATGTAAATGCTGTATTCTTCTGCGAGCATACTATAAGTAATTTCCTTTTATATTACCTTTGCCCCTCCTTCATCCTCAGCCATTTTTACGGCTATCTCCCAGCACCTTTCTTTTTGTTGCACCTTAAATGACTGTGTGTACATCAACTGACATTATTTGTGGAATGTCATTTTTAACTCTGTGTGTTTCCAGTTAATATCTTGAATTTTAAAAAATAATATCTTCAATTTTAAAAAACTGTTTTGTACACTGGTACTCTTGTATGATTTTCTCTTGTTGCAGCTGTACACTAGTGATACTGTATTGTGCCAGCACAATTTTTTTCCCTCTTTTCCTTCTGCTTGATCGTGCAGTTTTCTATGCTTTTCACTAGCCTATTTGCAGAGTGGACTCTAAAATATCAGCCAAGTTTCAGATTTTATCAAAAAACATAGAGGTTCGGTTTAATTATGACAACTTATCTTTGATGTTGATAATACATTTTAGTATCTATGAATCTCCCTTCTCTCTTCACAGCAATGATAAAACAGTTCCTGACTGACGTATTTTGGGAGGACATAGATTATTTAATAATTGACACTCCACCTGGAACTTCAGATGAACACATAACTGTCATGGAAAACCTGAGGTCAGTATTAAAAATTGTCATTGTAAATATTTTTTCATTACAGCAAATGAGATGGTGAATAGTTGCTGAGTGGTTTATTGCCATGATCTTCAATCTCACCTAACAGCATGATGTCCGCTGTTTATTTTGAGGGGAAAAATTCATAAAGCTGTTGTACAAACATATTGAAAAGTATTGGTTTATATTTTATGAGACTTTTCACCATTTCCTCAAGGAATCTCTCAACTACATTGCTGCTTAGCATATTTCTCTTTATTGGAACGTATTAAATCCTAAAGAAGTAATTTGAGACAGAAGGGAAAGTAATGACATTAAGTTTTCATCGTAGAGGTGAAGGGTGTTGTTTCTGCTTGAACAGGTAATGTTAGTATATATCCTCTCATCAGTTATGCCATTTGAGGTCAGACCTGGTGTAATAAGAAATTGTATGTTGATCAAAATTATTTATGTATATATAAATATAGTAGGAATATAATGTGATGATATGAATATAATGTGCAATGATGTGAATGTAATGATGTGTGTGTGTGTGTGTGTGTGTGTGTGTGTGTGTGTGTGTGTGTGTGTGTGTGAGTGTGTGTGTGTGTGCAAGTGTATACCTGTCCTTTTTTCCCCCTAAGGTGGGTCTTTCCACTCCCGGGATTGGAGTGGCTCCTTGCCCTCTCCCTTGGAGCCCGCATCCTTTCATCTTTCCCTCTCCTTCCCTCTTTCCTGACGTGGCGGCCGTTTGTTGTGGGGGCTTGAATTTTGTGTGTATGTTTGTGTTTGTTTGTGTGTCTGTCGACCTGCCGGCACTTTTGTTTGGTGGTCTCATCATCTTTGTTTTTAGATGTAAATATAGTAGGAAACATACGATAGAGTGTAAATAATTTAGGAGTGAAGTAGACCACTCATTGAATTGCAGAAACATTGAGTCCTTGTCAGACTTAAACAACAGAGAGAGAAAATTAGGTGGGATTGCATTTCAGCTGGCAGACTAGGGTGGGGTGAGGGTTGTGTCGGATGTTACAGGTGGAAGGAGAGAGGGATGAGAGGCATGGGAGGTTGGAAGAGGTGTTGGGGATGCATAGCTGTAGTATCTTAAAAGGACACTGTATACTGAATGAAAAAGTGTGACTGTAATGAATAACTAAGGCTTTTTTACTTACTTGTGTGTTTTTTTAAATTATTAGTCTTCAATATAATATTCCCATCTGACCCTATAACATTACTGAGATGTTGGAAGTAGAAAAATAATGCATTTATTTGTTTGTTTTATATATTTAATTTATACTTGCTTCAGACATTTTTGTAAGTAGGTTTAAAACCCAAAAGGTCTCATTTGTGTACCTAACAAACAATTTACGTTTCAACTTGGAACATAATTCAAATGTTTAATTTGGGCCTATCAGTTGAGAGGCACTACACTTCTTTTTCTTCTTCTTCTCCTTCTTTTTCTTCTCCTTCTGCTTCTTTTTCTTCTTCGTCTCCTTCTTTTTCTTTCTCTTCTTCTCCTTCTTTCTCCTTCTTTCTCTTTCTCTTCTTCTCCTTCTTTCTCTTTCTCTTCTTCTCCTTCTTTCTCTTTCTCTTCTTCTCCTTCTTTCTCTTTCTCTTCTTCTCCTTCTTTCTCTCTGTCTTCTTCTCCTTCTTTCTCTCTCTCTTCTTCTCCTTCTTTCTCTCTCTCTTCTTCTCCTTCTTTCTCTCTCTCTTCTTCTCCTTCTTTCTCTCTGTCTTCTTCTCCTTCTTTCTCTCTCTCTTCTTCTCCTTCTTTCTCTCTCTCTTCTTCTCCTTCTTTCTCTCTCTCTTCTTCTCCTTCTTTCTCTCTCTCTTCTTCTCCTTCTTTCTCTCTCTCTTCTTCTCCTTCTTTCTCTCTCTCTTCTTCTCCTTCTTCATCTGTGTGTGGTTCTTGATAATTTAGTAATAAAAGCTCATATTTCAACCACACACTTATTCATCTTGCACCAACTTTTGAATGTGAATCAGTTTGATACAGGACAGCTCCACTTTGAACTTACTGGGATGATGTTATTACCTCAAGCACAGGTGAAGTACTAAGGGACAGCTGAACCACCCAGTTGCTGAATATGCCATCCAATGTGATGTGCTTCACCTCAGTATGTGTTATTCAGTCCACGCCATCATGCTCCTTCCTACCAACACCAGCTTTTCCGAACTGCTCAGGCTGGAACTCTTCCTACGACATACCCTTTGTTCTCGTAACATTCCAGACCTCAATCTTTGCTAGTTCCCGTCTCCTAACCCTTTCCCTGTTCTCACTTCAGCACTACCCATGGCTTCTGTTTCACAAATACACCCATAAATCTCTTCACATTTTCTGTATCTTTGCTTTCCTCCCTCCCCTACCCCTGTTCCTCCCCCTCCACATGCACAGCTTTCTAATTCTGCATCTAGCAGCCCTACCCTGCCTCACCACGCCACTGCCTGCTACTATAGTAGCACAACATCTTCTCCACATGCCTGTTGTGCTATCTCTCTCCCTCCCCATCCCATGCCTTTTCATTATCCCCACCACCCACCACAGATTGCTGCTCAAATCACCTACAGGCGCAGCCAGCAGTTGGGCCCAAATGCCCAGAGACAGCAGACATTTGTGTGTGTGGGTGTGGGGGGGGGGGGTCTTTTTCTTCTGAAGGAGGACTTCATTTGTCTGAAAGCTAAAAGTTTAGCAGTCTTTTCATTGTGTCTATCTGTGACCCAGTGCCTCCTCTATATGGTGAGTAGCAATCTATCCTTTTCATACTGTTAGTACTACAGACAGAATACTGAGGTTTTTGCAGTGCATAATGGATATAATGTGATGATATGAATATAATGTGTAATGATGTGAATGTAATGGTGTGTGTGTGTGTGTGTGTGTGTGTGTGTGTGTGTGTGTGTGTGTGTGTGTGCGCGCAAGTGTATATCTGTCCTTTTTTCCCCCTAAGGTGGGTCTTTCCGCTCCCGGGATTGGAGTGGCTCCTTGCCCTCTCCCTTGGAGCCCGCATCCTTTCGTCTTTCCCTCTCCTTCCCTCTTTCCTGACGTGGCGGCCGTTTGTTGTGGGGGCTTGAATTTTGTGTGTATGTTTGTGTTTGTTTGTGTGTCTGTCGAATATGACGAAGAAATTGAAGAAATGTATGATGAAATAAAAGAAATTATTCAGATAGTGAAGGGAGACGAAAAGTCATGGGTGACTGGAATTCGAGTGTAGGAAAAGGGAGAGAAGGAAACGTAGTAGGTGAATATGGATTGGGGCTAAGAAATGAAAGAGGAAGCCGCCTGGTAGAATTTTGCACAGAGCACAACTTAATCATAGCTAACACTTGGTTTAAGGATCATGATAGAAGGTTGTATACATGGAAGAAGCCTGGAGATACTAAAAGGTATCAGATAGATTATATAATGGTAAGACAGAGATTTAGGAACCAGGTTTTAAATTGTAAGACATTTCCAGGGGGCAGATGTGGACTCTGACCACAATCTATTGGTTATGACCTGTAGATTAAAACTGAAGAAACTGCAAAAAGGTGGGAATTTAAGGAGATGGGACCTGGATAAACTGAAAGAACCAGAGGTTGTACAGAGTTTCAGGGAGAGCATAAGGGAACAATTGACAGGAATGGGGGAAAGAAATACAGTAGAAGAAGAATGGGTAGCTTTGAGGGATGAAGTAGTGAAAGCAGCAGAGGATCAAGTAGGTAAAAAGACGAGGGCTAGTAGAAATCCTTGGGTAACAGAAGAAATATTGAATTTACTTGATGAAAGGAGAAAATATAAAAATGCAGTAAATGAAGCAGGCAAAAAAGAATACAAACGTCTCAAAAATGAGATCGACAGGAAGTGCAAAATGGCTAAGCGGGGATGGCTAGAGGACAAATGTAAGGATGTAGAGGCTTATCTCACAAGGGGTAAGATAGATACTGCCTACAGGAAAATTAAAGAGACCTTTGGAGATAAGAGAACCATTGGTATGAACATCAAGAGCTCAGATGGAAACCCAGTTCTAAGCAAAGAAGGGAAAGCAGAAAGGTGGAAGGAGTATATAGAGGGTCTATACAAGGGCGATGCACTTGAGGACAATATTATAGAAATGAAAGAGGATGTAGATGAAGATGAAATGGGAGATACGATACTGCGTGAAGAGTTTGACAGAGCACTGAAAGACCTGAGTCGAAACAAGGCCCCCGGAGTAGACAACATTCCATTGGAACTACTGACGGCCTTGGGAGAGCCAGACCTGATAAAACTCTACCATCTGGTGAGAAAGATGTATGAAACAGGCGAAATACCCTCAGACTTCAAGAAGAATATAATAATTCCAATCCCAAAGAAAGCAGGTGTTGACAGATGTGAAAATTACCGGACAATCAGCTTAATAAGCCACAGCTGCAAAGTACTAACACGAATTCTTTACAGACGAATGGAAAAACTGGTAGAAGCCGACCTCGGGGAAGATCAGTTTGGATTCCGTAGAAATACTGGAACACGTGAGGCAATACTGACCTTACGACTAATCTTAGAAGAAAGATTAAGGAAAGGCAAACCTACGTTTCTAGCATTTGTAGACTTAGAGAAAGCTTTTGACAATGTTGACTGGAATACTCTATTTCAAATTCTAAAGGTGGCAGGGGTAAAATACAGGGAGCGAAAGGCTATATACAATTTGTACAGAAACCTGATGGCAGTTATAAGAGTCGAGGGACATGAAAGGGAAGCAGTGGTTGGGAAGGGAGTAAGACAGGATTGTAGCCTCTCCCCGATGTTATTCAATCTGTATATTGAGCAAGCAGTAAAGGAAACAAAAGAAAAATTTGGAGTAGGTATTAAAATCCATGGAGAAGAAATAAAAACTTTAAGGTTCGCCGATGACATTGTAATTCTGTCAGAGACAGCAAAGGACTTGGAAGAGCAGTTGAATGGAATGGATGGTGTCTTGAAGGGAGGATATAAGATGAACATCAACATAAGCAAAACGAGGATAATGGAATGTAGTCGAATTAAGTCGGGTGATGCTGAGGGAATTAGATTAGAAAATGAGACACTTAAAGTAGTAAAGGAGTTTTGCTATTTGGGGAGCAAAATAACTGATGATGGACGAAGTAGAGAGGATATTAAATGTAGACTGGCAATGGCAAGGAAAGCGTTTCTGAAGAAGAGAAATTTGTTAACATCGAGTATAGATTTAAGTGTCAGCAAGTCATTTCTGAAAGTATTTGTATGGAGTGTAGCCATGTATGGAAGTGAAACATGGACGGTAAATAGTTTGGACAAGAAGAGAATAGAAGCTTTTGAAATGTGCTGCTACAGAAGAATGCTGAAGATTAGATGGGTAGATCACGTAACTAATGAGGAAGTATTGAATAGGATTGGGGAGAAGAGAAGTTTGTGGCACAACTTGACCAGAAGAAGGGATCGGTTGGTAGGACATGTTCTGAGGCATCAAGGGATCACCAATTTAGTATTGGAGGGCAGCGTGGAGGGTAAAAATCGTAGGGGGAGACCAAGAGATGAATACACTAAGCAGATTCAGAAGGATGTAGGTTGCAGTAGGTACTGGGAGATGAAGAAGCTTGCACAGGATAGAGTAGCATGGAGAGCTGCATCAAACCAGTCTCAGGACTGAAGACCACAACAACAACAATGGATATAATGTATATATTATATAATATATATAATGTGTATGTATACAGGGTGTTACAAAAAGGTATGGACAAACTTTCAGGAAACATTCCTCACACACAAATAAAGAAAAGATGTTATGTGGACATGTGTCCGGAAACGCTTAATTTCCATGTTAGAGCTCATTTTAGTTTCGTCCACCTACGCTCAATGGAGCACGTTACCGTGATTTCATACGAGATAATCTACCTGTGTTGCTAGAACATGTGCCTTTACTAGTACGACACAACATGTGGTTCATGCACGATGGAGCTCCTGCACATTTTAGTCAAAGTGTTCGTACGCTTCTCAACAACAGATTCGGTGACCGATGGATTGGTAGAGGCGGACCAATTCCATGGCCTCCTCCCTCTCCTGACCTCAACCCTCTTGACTTTGATTTATGGGGGCATTTGAAAGTTCTTGTCTGCGCAACTCCGGTACCAAATGTAGAGACTCTTCGTGCTCGTATTGTGAACGGCTGTGATACAATACGCCATTCTCCAGGGCTGCATCAGCGCTACAGGGATTCCATGCAACGGAGGGTGGATGCATGTATCCTCACTAACGGAGGACATTTTGAACATTTCCTGTAACAAAGTGTTTGAAGTCACGCTGGTACGTTCTGTTGCTGTGTGTTTACATTCCATGATTAATGTGATTTGAAGAGAAGTAATAAAATGAGCTCTAACATGGAAAGTAAGCGTTTCTGGACACATGTCCACATAACATATTTTCTTTCTTTGTGTGTGAGGAATGTTTCCTGAAAGTTTGGCCGTATCTTTTTGTAACACCCTGTATATAATATATAATGTATAAATTGCTTTCTCTGTGGCCCCCTGGATATGATTTGTCTCTAAGGTCATGGTTTGCAAGCATTTTCCTATAGTGTTGTAGCTGTGATGGTTTGGATTCTACTGGTTGTGAGCCATAGGCATCATGATGTAAGCTGATAAGCACTGCATTGCCTCAAAGGACAACCAGTAACATTAATAAACTGTGTATTCGTATGCTAATAACACAAACAGAATTATTTTAGCTCTTGGCCAGTGGTTGCTTCTTCAGTTATAGAGCCCAGCTACCATTTAACTCACACTTAAAAATTATTTTGTGAATTTAATCCCAAAGTGGGCTTATGACCATCCTGTTCCTTGCCTGTAAATGTGTAGAAGCACAAGTAACGATATCAGCCAGCTATACCTAAACAAAGGAATACCACAATTTGTTAATAACTTTATTAAAACTAAGTCAATTGCAAATATAAAGATAGACATCACTTATCCTCACAGTCTTCTGTAATAGAATGCATTGTGGTGGTTTTTTTTTCATCTGTGGATCACTTTTACAAGGGTTTTGAAATGTCATGGGATTACAATTTAAAAACAAAAAACTTATTCTTGTGACTACCATTGGTGGGTCATCATCATAGGCTAATAGCAGTAGGAGGAATTTCAACCAATAATCCTACTCCAGCATAAGTGTGAAATAGTGCCTTCCTATCCAATGACGATGGGCCACAAATAGTATCCATAATAGTTTAGCCAAAGATGCCCCTTCTTCTGCTTCAGCACAGGAGTATTAGCCGGTGATGATGGCACACCAATGGTGGCCACAAGAATTTTAACCAGGTCTCTGACAGTGTTCTATCAATAGTGGACACTGGAACATTCTGAAGAAGATTCCAGCAGAGGGGTCGAAATGTCGATCATTTTAGAAGGAAATATGATGCGGCTTAACAACTCAGAAGATTTTGTCTTTAAAGTTAAAACTTGTTTCTGGAGGATAACCAGCTAACACTGATACATCCCAGGCCCATATTCATCTTGGTTATGATGTTGTTGTTCTCTCCCCCTCCCTATCCTCCTCCCTATCCCCCTCCCTATCCTCCTCCCTATCCCCCTCCCCCTCCCTCTCCCCCTCCCCTCCCCCTCCCTCTCCCTCTCCCTCTCCCTCTCCTTCTCCCTCTCCCCCTCCCCCTCTTCTTCAAAGTAAACTTCTTTTTTTTTTCCAGAAAACTACAGAGAATTTTGTGAGTAAAAAATTTTAAAATTGATTTTTTGACACACATTCATGCAGTAGTCCACTTCAGTGATTAAGACTACTTTTTCGTTATAGAAAAGTGCTAGAAAACACTTGTACGTGAACAGCGCACACACACACACACACAAACTTTGCAAATTAATATTTAAAAAATTTAGTATACAGGTAATTTATCACGGGAAGATCCTGCTGAATGGCTGACCTTCAGGAGGTAAAAGTATTCCTAGTTAGGATTAGGTGCCTCCACTTTCAAGTGTATCTGTTGGAAGTACTTGGAATTTAGCCTCGTGAAAGTGAGCACAGGTAGCTATTATGTCTCCATGTTGCAGACCATGGAAGTAATCGCTATCCATCAGTGGGCACAGGTAGATTTCATTGAGATGTAAGAGTCTTCCAGCGACTCATCCTCATCCGTAAATTGCTCATAATGCCCACTCGTAGGCAATCAAATGTTGTGTAGAAGAAGTTGTGCCAGTTGACTCTTGCAGGTAGGTGCTGTTAACCTCATACGTCCAAGCAAATGTGGGCTCCTCATGAAACAGAGGAAATTCCAGGTTGGAGTATCAGCAATATAAGAAAAAGATAGATTGCTACTCACCACACAGATGACACGTTGAGTTGCAGGCAGGAACCATATGTGTAAGTGTCTTTTTGTTGTGCCTGTCTCTAACTCATCGTGTCATCTTTATGGTGAGTAGCAGTCTATCTTTTCCTTTATGAGTTATACTCTGCAATAATGTGGTGAAGTAATCTCGCATTCCTCTAAATCTGCTGTCCAGGGTTACATAACATTTCCTATCATCCAAACCTCCAGTCCGCAGATTACAAATAATTGTTGTCAGTATGTGTTGGATGCAGGGTTCATTGAATTCTGACAGGAGCAACTAGTGCACAAACAACAACAGCAAATTCAGAGATAATACTACAAAAACTACAGAGCCACTTGCTGAAGTGCATGGGAGATTGGGACAGTCTTTTGCAAGTAACACTAACAATATTGATATCCACACTAACATTCTCAGCACCTGCATTCCAGAATCTGGCAATTAGATGGTAACTTTAAATACATATCACCACAGTTTCTTTTGTTTTGCAGTGCTAATTGTTTAAAATCTTCTTGAGATATCAACAACATTATGGGTGTACAGTGTACTTACTTCAAGATAATTGTCTCGTCCTCCCTGGGGGATGGATTAGGTTGGCAACATTTGCTTAAAGGACCAGCCCCATACCCAGTCTGAGCTGAAGCTGTGAAGGTGTTCTCATCATCTGGTGGCAACTCTTTGTTATATGTCAGGCTCCTTGCTGTTCCAGAATCACTGTCATTCCAAACTATTGCTTGCCCTTCAGTGGAAACTATTTCCACAAAAATTTTACCAGCAATGAAGCCATTTAGTCTTGTGACAATGGGGCTTCCTTCTTATCATCTGAAGATGGCAAATAAATCACTTTTATAAGAATCATTTGGCATCTGTGTGAAGCTTGAGCTAAGACACATTTAGTTTGGTTCAAGTATCAGAATAGATTGCCATTCTTGTTACGGAAGAGACCTAGGTTAATTTTAAATCTAGTGAGGTATATGAGTGAATGCATCCCTGGAATCTTTTTTACTAAGGCCTGCTGAAACGTAATGCCTCTGAATTTATTTGAAAACTTTTAAAGCTTTTTAAACAAAATATCTACATATTTGTATTCTCTGACTATGGTGACAGTCACAGCCTCACATGTACATACACCACTTCATTATTGTCAAAGTGAAGTCCTCGAAGGTGGCTTTAAGTTTTGGAAAGTTATTATAATTGCATGGGGCCAAGTCAGGACTGTATGCAAGATGACTGAGGACAGTGTAACCAAGGAATCAGGTTGTTGCCGAAGTCACAGTGCTTGTGTGTGATATGGCATTGTCATGCTTAAGGAGAGGGTGCTCCACATATGGACAAACTCTTTGAATTAAAAACTCAATTACAGCACACTGTTTCTCATGCACTGAAATAGTTATATCACACCGCCATGTTACATGCTACAATTCAGAGCCCCCTACCGGCAGAGGGCTGCAGATATGTAGACATGAAGAATAAAGATGTAGAATATTAATCATGTTTTTTATTTAAAAATCTTTAAGAGTTTTCACATAAAAAATTTGGAGGTGTTACTTCTCAGTGCACCCTCTTATGTTGATTATTTTTAAATGATCGACATAGTATTCACATATGAGTCTAAGCAGGGGAACTCTTTGACTGCTCTGTCAAGCTGTATAGTGTTATGTCTGTGTCCTCAAGACTCGTCTACACAAACTAATATGAGGTTTGGAACTTTAATAGTAGCAACTATTTATTTACAGCTTGTACAAAATAGATGTGTGTTTCAAAGTTTTACTGACCTTCAAAGTAGCCACCAGCATTGTGTATAACCCGTTGCCAGTGATGTGGAAGTCGTAGGATACTCTCAGCAGTGCCAGTTGTGTTGACAGTACAAGCAGTGCGGTCTATAGCCTGACAAATTTGTAGCAGTTCTGAAGCGAATGCCGTGAAGTGTTTCCTTCAGTTTAGAAATTGAGTTGAACTCAAGAGGGCTTAAATCAGGGGAGTGCACCAGGTGGTATGGCACTTAGCAGCCCCATCGGTCAAACAAATTAATAACAGCTTGCACTGTACATGCTTGAGCATTGTCCTGCAGAATGATTGTCTGGTCCTGTAGAAAGTGTCATCACTTCTGTCTCTAAGCTGGCCGTGGTGTGTTTGGTGTAGAATTGCATGTGGGGCACTGGAGCAGATGAGATCTACTCAGATTGCAAAATTTCTTCTCTGCTCTGACTCATGAGTGGTCTTCAGTCCAAACAAAGTTGTACCAGGCAGGTAAATTAATCCAGAATATGCAAGACACATTGCTTTACCTACAGAGAAAGAGATTCATCCTGGTGGGCACAAGAGCACATGAGAATTCAAGGAACTGGCAGCCAAGTAGGAATATCCTGGTAATGCAGTGGTTCAATTTGACATCCCCATACATCACTTGGTTTTTGAGATATATTATCATTTATAAAAGGGGAAAAGTGGCTGCAAGTGAATAATGAACACTAGCTCATAAAGCCAACAACTCAGCTGTTACATA
This sequence comes from Schistocerca cancellata, assembly GCF_023864275.1. Classification (NCBI taxonomy): domain Eukaryota; kingdom Metazoa; phylum Arthropoda; class Insecta; order Orthoptera; family Acrididae; genus Schistocerca; species Schistocerca cancellata. The sequence continues at coordinate 583,692,956 of NC_064630.1, read as the reverse complement.
CCTTCTTCTAGCCACACGGAAGAGATGAGGCCCATCTCACGTATAGGGCACAGTCTGGTCCTCTATAGATTCTTGCTCCAGTGGGAGGGCGGGCTGTCTTGTGTACAGTGCTCATGGTGTACATATCACAGTGCACCAATTTTAAGCAAATGTATTTCATAGTCAGACGAGAGCACAGAGGCTAATTTACTAGCAGATCTGTCCTGTAGTGTAGCTGATAATGAGACGAATGTGGTTCAAATTTCAAGATTCTGAAAAATGGCAGACTTGCTCCCTAAAATATTAGGGAGAAGTTTTTGTGTCATCAAGATGGCTGGCCCAACCACACTTTTCATAATCAACCGGCAGTATATCTCTGTGTCATGACTTTGGTGTTAGTATTGTATTATTCATGTTTCTTTTTTTTTAAAAAATGTTTTAGAACATTTGATGAATGTGCTAGTGGAGCCAAGGGAGATTGTGAGAGAATGACTTTGATCTTAAGCAAGATTGTATCTCTCTCTCTCTCTCTCTCTCTCTCTCTCTCTCTCTCTGCCACCACTAAGATAGTACTGACAGTCAGTCTCGAGCAACGCTGCCAGCTATGGCTGCCCAGCATGTGTCTACATCTACATCTACATCTACATTTATACTCCGCAAGCCACCTAACGGTGTGCGGCGGAGGGCACTTTACGTGCCACTGTCATTACCTCCCTTTCCTGTTCCAGTCGCGTATGGTTCGCGGGAAGAACGACTGTCTGAAAGCCTCCGTGCGCGCTCTAATCTCTCTAATTTTACATTCGTGATCTCCTCGGAAGGTATAAGTAGGGGGAAGCAATATATTTGATACCTCATCCAGAAACGCACCCTCTCGAAACCTGGCAAGCAAGCTACACTGTGATGCATAGCGCCTCTCTTGCAGAGTCTGCCACTTGAGTTTGTTAAACATTTCCGTAACACTATCACGGTTACCAAATAACCCTGTGACAAAACGCGCCGCTCTTCTTTGGATCCTCTCTATCTCCTCCGTCAACCCGATCTGGCATGGATCCCACACTGATGATGAGCAACACTCAAGTATAGGTCGAACGAGTGTTTTGTAAGTGACCTCCTTTGTTGATGGACTACATTTTCTAAGGACTCTCCCAATGAATCTCAACCTGGTACCTGCCTTACTGACAGTTAATTTTATATGATCATTCCACTTCAAATCGTTCCGCACGCATACTCCCAGATATTTTACAGAAGTAACTGCTACCAGTGTTTGTTCCGCTATCATATAATCGTACAATAAAGGATCCTTCTTTCTATGTATTCGCAATACATTACATTTCTCTATGTTAAGGGTCAGTTGTCACTCCCTGCACCAAGTGCCTATCCGCTGCAGATCTTCCTGCATTTCGCTACAATTTTCTAATGCTGCAACTTCTCTGTATACTACAGGATCATCCGCGAAAAGCCGCATGGAACTTCCGACACCATCTACTAGGTCATTTATATATATTGTGAAAAGCAATGGCCCCATAACACTCGCCTGTGGCACGCCAGAGGTTACTTTAACGTCTGTAGACGTCTCTCCATTGAGAGCAACATGCTGTGTTCTGTTTGCTAAAAACTCTTCAATCCAGCCACACAGCTGGTCTGATATTCCGTAGGCTCTTACTTTATCAGGCGACAGTGTGGAACTGTATCGAACGCCTTCCAGAAGTCAAGAAAAATAGCATCTACCTGGGAGCCTGTATCTAATGGGAGCCTGTATCTAATATTTTCTGGGTCTCATGAACAAATAAAGCGAGTTGGGACTCACACGATCGCTGTTTCCGGAATCCATGTTGATTCCTACATAGTAGATTCTGAGTTTCCAAAAACGATATGATACTCGAGCAAAAAACATGTTCTAAAATTCTACAACAGATCGACGTCAGAGATATAGGTCTATAGTTTTGCGCATCTGCTCGACGACCCTTCTTGAAGACTGGGGCTACCTGTGCTCTTTTCCAATCATTTGGAACCTTCCGTTCCTCTAGAGACTTGTGGTACACGGCTGTTAGAAGGGAGGCAAGTTCTTTCGCATACTCTGTGTAGAATCGAATTGGTATCCCGTCAGGTCCAGTGGACTTTCCTCTGTTGAGTGATTCCAGTTGCTTTTCTATTCCTTGGACACTTATTTCGATGTCAGCCATTTTTTCGTTTGTGCGAGGATTTAGAGAAGGAACTACAGTGCGGTCTTCCTCTGTGAAACAGCTTTGGAAAAAGGTGTTTAGTATTTCAGCTTTACGCTTGTCATCCTCTGTTTCAATGCCATCATCATCCCGGAGTGTCTGGACATGCTGTTTCGAGCCACTTACTGATTTAACGTAAGACCAGAACTTCCTAGGATTTTCTGTCAAGTCGGTACCTAGTATTTTACTTTCGAATTCACTGAACGCTTCACGCATAGCCCTCCTTACGCTAACTTTGACATCGTTTAGCTTCTGTTTGTCTGAGAGGTTTTGGCTGCGTTTAAACTTGGAGTGAAGCTCTCTTTGCTTTCGCAGTAGTTTCCTAACTTTGTTGTTGTACCACGGTGGGTTTTTCCCGTCCCTCACAGTTTTACTCGGCACGTACCTGTCTAAAACGCATTTTACGATTGCCTTGAACTTTTTCCATAAACAATCAACATTGTCAGTGTCGGAACAGAAATTTTTGTTTTGATCTCTTAGGTAGTCTGAAATCGGCCTTCTATTACTCTTGCTAAACAGATAAACCTTCCTCCCTTTTTTTATATTCCTATTAACTTCCATATTCAGGGATGCTGCAACGGCCTTATGATCACTGATTCCCTGTTCTGCACTTACAGAGTCGAAAAGTTCGGGTCTGTTTGTTATCAGTAGGTCCAAGATGTTATATCCACGAGTCAGCTCTCTGTTTAATTGCTCAAGGTAATTTTCGGATAGTGCACTCAGTATAATGTCACTCGATGCTCTGTCCCTACCACCCGTCCTAAACATCTGAGTGTCCCAGTCTATATCTGGTAAATTTTTTGTGAAATGTATTCCAAATTTTCTCTCAGTTGTTCTGCCACTAATGCTGCTGAGTCGGGGGGTCGGTAAAAGGAGCCAATTACTAACCTAGCTCGGTTGTTGAGTGTAACCTCCACCCATAATAATTCACAGGAACTATCCACTTCTACTTCACTACAGGATAAACTACTACTAACAGCGACGAACACTCCACCAACGGTTGCATGCAATCTATCCTTTCTAAACACCGTCTGTACCTTTGTAAAAATTTCGGCAGAATTTATCTCTGGCTTCAGCCAGCTTTCTGTACCTATAATGATTTCAGCTTCGGTGCTTTCTATCAGCGCTTGAAGTTCCGGTACTTTACCAACGCAGCTTCGACAGTTTACAATTACAATACCAATTGCTGCTTGGTCCCCGCATGTCCTGACTTTGCCCCGCACCCGTTGAGGCTGTTGTCCTTTCTGTACTTGGCCGAGGCCATCTAACCTAAAAAACCGCCCAGCCCACACCACACAACCCCTGCTACCCGTGTAGCCGCTTGTTGCGTGTAGTGGACTCCTGACCTATCCAGCGGAACCCGAAACCCCACCACCCTATGGCGCAAGTCGAGGAATCTGCAGCCCACACGGTCGCAGAACCGTCTCGGCCTCTGATTCAGACCCTCCACTCGGCTCTGTACCAAAGGTCCGCAGTCAGTCCCGTCGACGATGCTGCAGGTGGTAAGCTCTGATTTCATCCCGCTAGTGAGACTGGCAGTCTTCACCAAATCAGATAGCCGCCGGAAGCCAGAGAGGATTTCCTCCGATCCATAGCGACACACATCATTGGTGCCGACATGAGCGACCACCTGCAGATGGGTGCACCCTGTACCCTTCATGGCATCCGGAAGGACCCTTTCCACATCTGGAATGACTCCCCCCGGTATGCATACGGAGTGCACTTTGGTTTTCTTCCCCTCCCTTGCTGCCATATCCCTAAGGGGCCCCATTACGCGCCTGACGTTGGAGCTCCCAACTACCAATAAGCCCACCCTCTGTGACCGCCCGGATCTTGCAGACTGAGGGGCAACCTCTGGAACAGGACAAGCAGCCATGTCAGGCCGAAGATCAGTATCAGCCTGAGACAGAGCCTGAAACCGGTTCATCAGACAAACTGGAGAGGCCTTCCGTTCAGCCCTCCGGAATGTCTTTCGCCCCCTGCCACACCTTGAGACGACCTCCCACTCTACCGCAGGTGAGGGATCAGCCTCAATGCGGGCAGTATCCCAGGAAACCACAGTCGTAGTCCGATCGGGGGATGCGTGGGACGAGCTGGCCGTCCCCGACAAACCCCCATCCGGACCCCCACAGTGATGCCCATTGGCAACAGCCTCAAGCTGTGTGACCGAAGCCAACACTGCCTGAAGCTGGGAGCGAAGGGATGCCAACTCAGCCTGCATCCGAACACAGCAGTTGCAGTCCCTATCCATGCTAAAAACTGTTGTGCAGAGAACGTCTGAACTAATCTACAGAGAGCACAAACAATTAGACACGAAATTTAAATGGTTATTAAAATACAAGATTGCCTAGTAAATGCAGTAATGCTGCCACTTGTGCACTGCTGACACACTGCTCGGTGGCGGAAGGAGACTACGCGATTTTACACTATTCAGGTACTAAAACGCGATGCTACGACTCTCAAATACTATAATACGCCCGAAATTTATGAATTAAACAATGCAAGTACCAAAAACACGCAAAGAAATTAAGAATTAAACTATGTAACAAATGAGTGAGCTAGGAGTATACGACTTGCTGCTGCAGCTGCTTATCCAACGGCGGCAGGGAGCAGAGGAAGTTTTTTTTTATATATTAAATTTAGTGGCATCAACTTCTGTTACATCTACATCTACATCTACATCCGTGTCAATGCCCGACCATCCGTCTTATCGTTCCTTTTTTGACGACTCTCTTGACCGTCAATACGGGTTGTATGTCTCTGCCCTGCTACCCCCTGGAGTTCGCTTTCGTCGCCTCCTTCAACACCTTAATTTTTCACTCCCTGCAACCTTTCGAGTGGGCGAGAGCCACACGCCACCTTGGCTCCAGGCTCAGGTCCGCTTTCACCTTGACCTCAGCTCGCTCCCAAAAGAGGTAACCCCCGGTTCGGTCTACTACTCCCGTTTTTTGGAACTTCGTTCGAAGTTCATCAACATGACTTTCATTTATACAGATGGCTCTAAGACTAATGACGGGGTCGGGTGTTCCTTTATTGTCGGGGCACAAAGTTTCAAATACCGGCTCCATGGCCATTGTTCGGTCTTCACAGCTGAGCTCTTTGCCCTCTACCAGGCTGTTCTTTACATCTGCCGCCACCGACATTCTGCTTATGTCATCTGCTCAGATTCCCTGAGCGCCATCCAGAGCCTCAGTGATCCGTACCCGGATCACCCTTTCGTACACCGGATCCAACGCTCTCTTCAGCAGCTGGTGGACGTCGGTTCTCCGGTTAGCTTTACATGGGTTCCTGGCCATGTCGGTATCCCTGGGAATGAAGCTGCAGATGCCGCGGCCAAGGCTGCGGTCCTCCAGCCTCGGACAGCTTCTTGTTGTGTCCCTTCATCCGATTTTAGCAGGGTCGTTTGTCGGCGGATTTTATCGCTGTGGCATGCCGATTGGGCTGCACTTACCGACAACAAGCTTCGGGCCTTAAAACCTCTTCCCGTGGCTTGGACGTCCTCCTCACGCCCTTCTCGGCGGGAGGAGGTCGTTTTAGCCCGGTTAAGAATTGGACACTGCCGGTTCAGCCATAGCCATCTGCTGACGGCTGCGCCGGCGCCATTCTGCCCATGTGGGCACTTGCTGACGGTTAGACACATTTTAATGTCCTGTCCAGATCTTAACACACTGCGCCTAGATCTTAACCTGCCAAATACTTTCGATGCCATTTTAGCGGATGACCCACGAGTAGCTGCTCGTGTTCTTCGTTTTATCAATTTGACAAACCTCGCTAAGGATATTTGATGATGCTGTTTTTTAATCCTATGCCTGTCAGTCTGTCTTTTATCGTGTTTTCCCTTTTAGTTGTTGTTGTCAACTTGTGCCTCGCGGTGCATTCTTAGAGTAGTCAGGGCGCTAATGACCATTGAAGTTGTGCGCCCTAAAACCACAAAAAAAAAAAAAAAAAAAAAAAAAGAGAAGAAAAGAAATCTACATCCATACTCCGCAAGCCACCTGACGGTGTGTGGCAGAGGGTACCTTGAGTACCTCTATCGGTTCTCCCTTCTATTCCAGTCTCGTATTGTTCATGGAAAGAAGGATTGTCGGTATGCCTCTGTGTGGGCTCTAATCTCTCTGATTTTATCCTCATGGTCTCTTCGCGAGATATACATAGGAGGGAGCAATATACTGCTTGACTCTTCGGTGAAGGTATGTTCTCGAAACTTTGACAAAAGCCCGTACCGAGCTACTGAGCGTCTCTCCTGCGGAGTCTTCCACTGGAGTTTATCTATCATCTCCGTAACGCTTTCGCGATTACTAAATGATCCTGTAACGAAGCGCGCTGCTCTCCGTTGGATCTTCTCTATATCTTCTATCAACCCTATCTGGTACTCCGCAAGCTTTGGCTGTTGAGGATGTGACAAAAGAACTAACATTCTGCCGCAAAACTGGCATTCCAGTTGTTGGTGTGATTGAAAATATGAGTGGTTATGTGTGTCCAAGCCGTGCAGTGAGTACACAAACTGCTTTTGAGAGTAAAGGTGATTCATATACAGAGTTACTTCTTCTGACTGACAGTAATCAATGGACTGTGCACTTTTGGTCTCCACTTAGTGTTAGTCTGATGAAATTTTCTTAGCATGTTAGTATGTGTACAATTCTTTCTGACAAACTCGCAGCCTATTTCCAGTTTGTTCTAACAACTGCAGAACAATTCTATCTTGTTATTCAATTTTGAAATGTTTTTCTGGTTTTGTATTAAATATTTTCTTTGCTTATGTCAGAACATAAGTTTATCGTTTTGTGTCATATTTATAGTCTCTAGTATTTTAGGCAGTTGATGAGCATCTCACTTGATGGGACCACCTAAGTAAAAAGAAAAAGTTTTTTTAATTCAGTTATTGGTTCCATTATCTAACTTCAAAAACTTCTCATTTTATTAGTGCTTGTAACTGTCAGATTAGTAACTTTTGATTGTTCTGTTTTTCCAGGACTTTGAACTGTGATGGTGCTATATTAGTTACAACTCCGCAAGCTTTGGCTGTTGAGGATGTGACAAAAGAACTAACATTCTGCCGCAAAACTGGCATTCCAGTTGTTGGTGTGATTGAAAATATGAGTGGTTATGTGTGTCCAAGCTGTGCAGTGAGTATACAAACTGCTTTTGAGAGTAAAGGTGATTCATATACAGAGTTTGACGCAGATCCTATTACAGGCTTCTAGGGAAGCTAGAGAGGGAACTTAGTGTTTTGATAAGGAACTCATGTCTAGAAATGTACTATTTGGAAGTAAAACTTGTTTGAACATTGGATCATTTTCACATCTACTTCATGATACTTACACAGCAGAGACAATGGGTTTAGACCTATGTAATAAGCAGAAGCAGTACAGTGCGGACACCCTGCTGTTCATTTCTCAGGGTATATCCGTGATGCATGTTTTCAAATACATGGTCCACAATCCCTGGTGAACATCTGTATAGCAGCACAGTCAACTCTCTTAGTTGTGAATGTATCAGTTTCTCACAGACATTATTATAGTCTGATGAAAATAGTGTGTGATAGATCAAGGTGATACAGAAAATGTTCTCAGTACTTGTGTTGCGCAGCTCTTAACCATTACATATTCTGCTGTGAAATAGTAGTCTCTCCTAAGACCTATCTACACCCCTAGAAGCCTACAATAGAAATTGTGAAACACCCTGTATAAGCTACAATTCAATATTCATATAGATGTTGTTCTACATCCTCTGTGTTGGAACACGTACTACATCTCTCTCTCTTTCAGTTTCTCTCTGTTTGACGTCATCAATTTAAATGTGCTTTGTGCTTAGTTCCCTCATCTCAGTCTCATAATTTTACATTCTTAGATAATGCCGGATGTGTTTATACTTCATGTACATGTTGTCTGAATCACACATATTGAGTTCAGATTTGGTGAATGCGGGCTTTCCATAGCTTCAGTAAGCACTGTTGGGTGCAACAGTGAAGTGTCATAGGGCATGGAAATTTTGGCTTACCTACCAAGATTACAAGGATATTAAAAGCAAAGCTACTATTTAAGAAGCCTCAGGTGAACTATATGCTAAGGATATGGACGGCTTGTGAGGAGAATTGATCATTAAAGAGCAGCCTGTGGGCCACATGCTTCACCCACATACTATCTGGATTCCCTAGGTACTTAAGACTCTGCCTAAGTACACTTAACATATCACTGTTAAGCCATTCATTCATTCATTCATTCATTCATTTGTGTTTCGTAGTTCCCATCAAGAAGGAGAACTTTCAGGGATGTAGACTTGAGTCCATGTGTATGTTAACATAAAAGACAGACATCATAGAAACTTAACCTGTATATTGTATTAATAAAAAACCATCACTATACTGCTCAATGCTCTTCACACTTATACCACCTACATTTAATCAAGTAAATTAGCTAGAAAGCTGTCTCCTTGGTTTTACTGTGTAGCTGCTGCTCCTCAGCCATTACTGGCATCATATTTATTTGATTGCAGTGGTATTTTTCAAAGAAAATAGTGTTACATCTATAGATATTTAGTCCTAGTACATTATTATTTGTACAGCTTTATAACAAAGGGAATTTTCAACCCCTTCATCTATATATTCAGGTAATTTGTAGAAAGGGTGGCTATTGAGGTATGTTTTTAATTTTCTTTTCGGTGTGAAGGTTTGTCAGGAATGATTTATTGTTCGGATTCCATGTTATACTGTATGTCCCCTTTCTCTGACAGGCTTACTGGGATGGATGTGGGCAAGCAAGTCACTGAAGTGGCATCCAATTGAAAGACCTGCATTAGGCTGTTCAGTCACATGAAATTATTATTAGTTTTCTTTTAAATTGCTTTATGGTAGATGGGAGCTTGTTGCATGCCTTACTACCAGCGTATAATTTTATTCTGAACCCTGGACAACGAGGCAAAGTCTACATGAAAATTATTTTTGTGTCCTGTACTGTGCTTGTTCAGTTGAAACTTATTTTTATCATCAATCATAAAAACCATTAAGAGTAAATATATTGAGAAATTAGTATAAGCATTCCAAGATTATTAAAAAAGCTTTTGCAGAATGCCCTATTATCTGCTTCATACAGTATTCTTACTACTCATTTCTGATGCACAAACACTTTATTCAGAGTATACCCATTATGTGTACTTCTGGCGTTAAAAGCTCATTATCATTTGTCTCAGTTTGCATAATATGAATGTTTCTAAGATTAAGACTTAAACCATTAGCTGTGAACCACTTGTAGGCCTGTTCAGTAGTCATCTGTGCTGTCTCTGCTCCGGTTAAGTTTGAATCCTTCATTAATATGCTTGTGTCATCAACCAACATTACAGTTTTTGAACTTATTTTTAAAGTCATTGGAATATCATTTATGCAGGTTAGAAACAAAAGTGGGCTCAGTTATGATCCCTTGGCACTCAACATATTATTTTTCCCCATCCTGAAGTTATTTTCATACCTGAGACACACACTGTTAATGAGACCCTCTGTCTTATGTTATGGAGGTAAGATTCCACCCGTGCAAGGGAGATGCCATTAATGTGATAACTCTTTAATGTGGTGTCTAGAATTTTGTGGTCTATACAGTCAAAGGTTTTGGTCCAGTGTCACAGAGTATACCACCAGAATATCTTTCGTTGTTTAATTCCACTAACACTTTATGGGGTCTTCTAATGTCTGTTGGTGGCGTATTCAGTGTCTGCACAAGTAACTCTAATGTATCTCTATTTGGTTGTTTATTACTGGCTGCAGTGTTTGCAGCCACTGTAGGAAGTAATCATCAAATTTGATCGCCAAAGGTTTGAAAGTGTCACCATTTCTGCTACAGCTATTTTCTGGGGGCACAGTTTCATTTGGTTTACTAATTTTGTTTGTTTCCTAGCTTTGCCTCATTCTTAGAATGTTTTATTGTTTTGAGTTTCTCTTTTGACTGAAAGTAGGATTTAACAATACTGGTGATAATGAATTTTCAGATCTTGCCAACTGCTTGTTCTCCAAATAACATAGTGCTCTCTCTTCGTAGCACAAACTAGTTTATCCCTGGAGTTATCTATCCACTGTCTTGCTTCTGTTCAGTTTTGCCCTCATTTGTTTTAGGGGAAAACAAGACTCAAAGTACTGTAGGAATAAGTTTAACAGAGAGTTACAAGAATATGTATAACAAAGAGAGAATTTTCCATCATCTGTATTATCTTCTTTATAAATTTCTCCCAAGCATTTTTTCATAATTTCTGTAGTGTTGTTATTCAGTTGTCAGTCAAATTCACTGGGTGTGCCATACAAAAGTTCTAAGTTAATCAGTCTCGCAGCTTGTCAATGCTATTGAGACGGCAGTGTCTCCATCCTTAACAATGCTCCATTAGCTCCAGACATTATGAGAACACCATGGTTAATTGCAGACGATTCAGAACTGGCTCTTGATGTTATTTGGAACTCAATTTGCCTACTCACATATTTCACTCCTGTCGTGTATCGTAAAATAAGATTTGTCCTCTCATTGACCAACTTCTCATCTTGGATGAGACTCACAAACCCACTCTATATTCGTATCATCACAGTTTGCTCAGTCACAAATATAAAAGCTCATAAGTTTCCCCAACACTTCCCTACTGAAATGACCCAGTGTAAAATAATGTTCATAAAATTAATTAAAGGTTGTTAAAGATTGCTTAACAAAATGCATGTTGGAAGTAAAAAACCTATTTTGTTTCACTCATAAATGAAATTTTGAAGCTACAAGAAACAAAAATGTTTGCTTGTTCAGAATTAGGAGACACTAAAAGAAATGTGGAAAAATATTGTATCAGTGTTATAGTGTTACAAGTTCCAGTATACGTGTTTTTTACAAGCACCAAAATGGTCATATTCAGGCCTGTTGTCTGTTGATGAGTGGAATAACAATAAAAGGCTTTTTGAAAGAAATTTGTGCTGTTTGACTGTAAATTACTGTTTATTTATTTCACATATCATTAACAGAAAGAGAGTTCATCATATCTTGGACTTTTTGTGGGCTGTCAACAACCAAACCTGCATCCTGAAGGTCCTTGACTCCTTATCATTTTGAAATGTCAAATAATTGAAAGTGCTTATGGAGCTGCCTCATCCTCTCCCCCCTCCCTCCTCTCCCTCTGTCTGTCTCCCTTCCATTCTCAGCCACCCCCTCCAAAAAAAACTGCAAGAATAAAAAAATCTGACATTAATATGATGGTGTACACTTCACTCCTAACAATGTAGTGACAATAGGTCCAGTATTGAGCCATGTTACATGTGACCATTTAGTTGTCAACACCTATAGTTTAATCTAGTGATCTGCCCCAGCGTCATATGAGCAACACTAGGTATCTAGGGCCTGACTGTGGTAACAAATTACACACAAATTTTCTCTGTGAATTAGTCTAACTGTTACTGAAAACTGTATCCAAATCCCTACGGTAGTTCCTGAGGTTAGCCTTCACACATAGACAGAAAAATGAAGAGGCTTCAATTTACAGTTTCTATACATTCCAGTCAAGCTTTGTTGCTCTCTGGAATTGCCGCAGCTGTTTGCTTTACTTCTTTTTCCCTGAGATAAAGCTTCTTCGGTAGCTGACCAGCACATAGCTTCCTTCATTACTACAGAAGTCACTCCAAATGCCACTTAAATATGGAACAGATATTTATTCACACATCATTTGTGTGATTGTAAACTATATACACAAACCTATCTCGTAAATTATCCTATGTATCAGTGAAAACCATATCAAAATTCCTTCAGTGGTTTTTGAGATTAGCATTCACAAACAGACAAGAAAATGCTGTAGCGGACCTTAATGTAGTAATACGTATAGATAATTATGTTACCCAGTTTTATGCTCTCCCCACCCTTTGTGTATCTGCTGCTAAGGAATACTTGATGAATATGAAGAAATCGATGCTTAATTTTAGTATTTTATTCATTCCTGTTCATCTATTTGCCTTTGAGTAATTCGGTCTTAGTTTTTGATGGGTCTTCTGTCTATACTGCAATAGTCAATTTGTGATAGTTCCTTGCATGCAAGAATTTTTCTGGACAAAGTTACCATGTGTTAATACATGCTGATCATAAAAAATTAGGAATCCATGCAACTGTAAGACAAAAAAGGGAATTTTGTTATTGCACTTCATTACATGTTGCCTTTAGGCAATATCATTAGTTCATGTATGATGAAAGGGATTGGTATAAAATTTAAAATGTTTTGAAGCTAACTAAATGGTTCTGTGCATTTCTGTTCGTTTTCCCCTTCATGTCTTCATTTTTGTTTCATCATAAGTATAACTTTTATTCCAACAACATTATGAATAGGATAGATTGTTATTCACTGTAAAGATGACACATTGAGTTGCAAACAGGCACATTGAGCTGTTGGTCAAAGCCTTCTTCAGAAAGGAAAACACACACACATTCACACAAGCAAGAACTTTTCAAGCGTACACGATCGGCATTTCCGGCTGCTGCAGCCAGAATTCTGGCTTTAATCTGCTGTAACGCATTGTTTGACGTATGCTGAAATATCTAAAATTCCGTAACACCTGGATTTTAGATGGAGTCAGTTTACACCTCTGGGCCATTTCAGATGTTGAGAGAGCTAACGTTGGGGTGATGTATTTGATGCTGTCCATTCTGTGAAAGTATTCCAGCCACTGTTAGTGGAGAAAATGAAAGAAACATTATTGAATACATATTGACAGCATGTTACACTTGGGACAGGCCCTCAGTGTAGTAGACAGTTGTACTAGCTCACTTAACAGCTGCAAATAAGTATTCACTTAATAAACTGAAAATAACTCCACTATATAAACACAAACTCAATGAAATGATTTTTAATATAAAAGAACTGTGGATGTATAATCTGTAAACTGAAAAGCTAGCAGCACTCAAGGTGGAGAAAGTTGCCTTTCCTGGAAGAGTGCTACAGCTGCTGTACAGGATGACTAAGCATAAGTTTCTCCTCTAGCAGTGTAGATGGGTGGGCAGAGATTTATGTAGATTCTGCCCATATGCATTTCTTATGTTAGTATTGTTAATGCACTTTGTTGAAAATAAACACATCTTGGGCTTGTTTGCACAGCAGTGCCAGTGATTCATAAGCTGCACTGCACACTGTAGTTGCCTCTTGTGATGTAGTAGGACAGAGAGAGCAGAGGATTGCCTGCTTGATCTTCACTTTGCAGATCCTTGAAGGAGGAAAGGGCATGACCCTCAACCTGTTACACCTCCAGAGCACATTTTATCTCTTAATAAGGCTCTACATTCAATATTTGCTTCTAACCCACTTCATTTAACAATAAACATTAATTTTATACTATTAAAACACTATTCATAATAGTCTGCAGCTTTTCTTCCAGCTGCAACACAAAAACTATTAGTCCTAGATAAAAAATGAATAAAATCTTTTTTCAGGCAATTTAATGTAGTTTAATTTTGTTCTGGGAACATTTTCGCTGGAAGCTGCAACACTTTTCAAGTTATTCAAGAAAAACATGAGTAAGTGACTTTAAATGCCACTCCCCTCCCCCGCCCCCTCACCACCAACACCACCACCACCACCACCACCACCACCATCACACTGATCAGGATTTTTAGTATGTTGTTCTTGGCACTCCCTCCTACCACTGTGCAAAAGTTTGCTACTAAATGAATTTTCTCCGCTAATTTTCCTTCATTGCCTGGTTTAATAATGTGCTAGAAGCAGTGTCTTTGCCTTGTAGTATGACATTGCATTTCCTTTACAGTTTGGGGAACCAAAATGTTATTTAGGTACATAATCTGTATAAAGAAAAGTACCAAGAGTGTCTGTGTCCAGATAACAAAACATTTGAATGGCTCCATCACTGCCTATGTTAACATGGATATTTATGTTCTTCAAATTCATAAAACATGACAGCCAGGAAGCACAATCTCGGTGCAGAGTATACTATTTTTTATGTGGATGAGTAATATGGACATGACTTTTCAGGCTTCCTGGTAGATATGTTCAATGTCAAGTCTGTCACTAGATCATGTTTTATAAATCTCACACAGTATATCCTCTTGACAACTGCTCTACATCATCACGTTTTTGGCTGCTGGTTACTGCTGGCAAGTAGCAACCATTTAACAATGTCAGGCAGTTGCCTCAACAAAATATTGTGAGATTTATGAAACCTTCCTTGGCAAGCAGACCTGAGAGCCATATATGGAGTTGAAACACCCTGAACAGCAATGTAGGATGAATCCAGACTTTCAGCCTTTGTACTGTGAATTCCTTTGTTGGACCATCACGTCACCTGTGTAGTGTACATCTTAAGTTCCCAGCTTTCCAACAGTGTGACAGCCAACTGTGTGCCTTGCAGTTCTATTTGTTAGCATTGTGTGTCACTGATTTGCTTAGTTGATGGACTTCTTCAGTGCCTTGACTGACCACTTTTCTGCCAGCATAAGGATACTTCTTATTATTATGTGATGCCTCCCATTATGCCTCTTTCTTTTTTTATTTAATTGAATGAGTGAAAATGATTTGAAAATGTTCTGGGTGATAATGAGGACAGCTTGATTATCTTTTGAACTTAGCACCTGAATATATGTCTAGTGTTGGAATGCTTTTTATTTTGTTTAGTCACGAAAATCCTGATTGTGGACTGAATGTGAATTCTCTCTCTCAATTGCTGATGCACAATACCTGTTTATTTTATTTGTTACTAACAATGAATTATAGGAAGACTGATTGTGGATTTGTTTCATGATGCAAGTTTTGATTTGTTTCATGATGTAAATTTTGTCCAAACATTTGTTAAAAATTATTCTCAGATTATCAGGACAGTTACAAAACACAAAAGTATCACCAGACAACATTTCTTCAGAAAGTGACATTTTTGATTAGTTTATGCTACTTATCCATTGCAGATCTGATTTTATAATATGTTCTATCAGGAATGTACCAATATATTTTCTTCTGGTGGTGGAAAATCACTGGCTGATTTGGCTAAAGTTCCATTCCTTGGATGTGTGCCAATTGATCCTAGAATTGGCAAGTGTGCTGACAGCGGTGAAAGCTATGCAGCACTCGCCCCTGAGTCACCTGTTACAGCAGTGCTGAAGTCCATAGTTCAGCGTGTAACAGTTACTTCTGACGTCCAATCAACAGAGAAGACCTAAATGTATTTATATTAATAGTAATAAGTCAGTTTACACAATAAGCTCTGTTGGGATAAAGTCAGTCGGTTTACACAGTAAGCTATGTTCGAATAAATTATAAAACTAATGCCTCCTTTTTTATGTAAGAATTGTGTGAGAAGTTTTTGTAGAATTTTTTTATGCGGGACTTGTAAAGCATATTGACTACGTTGTTCATTGTTGTGAAACATGACTGTATATGAAAACCTATTGAAATAATTGTGCATTTCTGTTTTTGACTTTCAAAAGTTTATTTTCTTTACCTCTCATGGGATATTTACATAAACATTAAAATTTGAATCCTAATTGTTTTATATGTAGTGTTGTATTATCTGAAGTACTGTACATTACTGAAATTAATGTGTTGGGAAAAAATAAATTCAATGTCTGTGTAAAAATGGGAACAAGAGATTTGTTTAAAAAGTAAATAGAAAGGAAAGGGAAAAAGTATTCTAAATTTTGATAGTAACAGCCTCCAACACATAGGAAAATCAGTGCATCATTGTAATTAAATTAGCTTTGTTTAAATGACTCTGTTTATTACTTGCATGCAACCATCTCACTGTAGTTTGAGCTAGGTGAAATTAACAACTCAATCACGAATGGTTATAAGAATGTTGTGAAATGTTTTGTTAGTGTCTTGCGAAACAGACTATTCGTGTTTCTGTTCAAGAACTGTGGAACTGAGATAAATGTTTTTGTCTCATTTATTGCAGAATATCTTGCCTGCTGTATGCTCTGTGAGAAAAAGTGAGATGTGGTCTTTAACGAAGTATGGGAAGTGCAAATGTTACTATTGGTCTCTTCAAGATTGTTTCCCAGATAGTAGAGTTTCTCATTTATTAATATTTTGTTTATTTTTATTTGTTTCAAGAGTTGGCCATCAAAGGACGACAATAACCTTCCAACCATTATGACAGTTGTTCTTATTTTAATTTTTTGCATTGTCTTTCCTCTTGGGATGGGGAAATTAGTTTTCCCTCTCTGACTTAGGCAATTGAAAAGCATGTTTTATTGACAGACAGGGGTTGTGTAACACAAAGAAAAAAAAATATTGTCAGCAAGCCAGTTAAAAAGATCACCTTCAGAGTCTGGGATTAGAATAAACTCGTGGTAGTCCCACCTTTCATGAAATGCAGCTAAAAGAGTAAAATATGGTTGGTTATTGATGGTAGATACACAATAAAAGGTCAAATAATATCCAAGTGTTGAAACAATGAAAGGAGCATGAATCTTGTTTATTGCTGTCAGGTGTCCAACTGGGTACGGTTGTTTACAAAACAGTTGCTTTCATCTTCAGGTGATACCTGTGGAATGAATGTCTTTGTTAGATAGGACCTCCTTCATTTATTGCTTCCCACCACTTATCTCACTACCGATTCCACATGCTGTGTAGGGTGGAGTATTGGAAAGAGAGGGTCGGCGATCACCATATGCTGGGTGTGAACTCTGGTCTCTCAGTGCTTGCAGTGCCCCTACTGGGTGCGGGGTGCAGAAGTCACTCTCGGATGACATTTTGGCTAGATTCTTTAATTTACCGAGAGTGTGAAACCACAGTCTCTGTCGATCAGGCCACTGGCCACCTATATCCCAACAGCCTCCTCTAAAACACAGTCCCAAAATGACGAGGTATGTCCCAACTTTTTTAAATTTTTCATTGAGTCCCTTGTGACTATACAGTGTGCCAGCATAGTTTACATGATTGATGTACGCCTTGCCACAAGTGATCGGGGGATGCAGTAGACAGAGCCCCAAGTCATCTTTCATCGTACCTAAGAGTGCACACATTTTAATGTTCTGCTGATTGTATTAGATGCTTTGCTGTTGTACAGCAGGTACCTCATGGTCTAATCCTTCTTATGTTCTGTTTAGTGGGCCTGTCTCTTCTGCTCAAAAACATGTCAGATTTGGCTGTCACCATATCTGCTCTCCTTGAATGTGTCCTTACGATGGTTGAGCTGCCTTGGTATACTTTCTTCATACAATATTGCATGGACACTGTGTACCAGTGTATTTAGTACACCCTCACACTGTGAAATCTGATGGCAGCTGGAGGCATGCAAGTAAGAATCAGTGTGGGTAGTTTTCCTGTGCACACAGTGTCCTGTAGTGGTGCCAGCTTACCACCTGACTAGGACATTCCCAAAGGGGAGTTTGTTGTTCTCTTCTACCTCCACAGTGAATTTGATGTTGAGTGCACATAGTTCAGATGTTGGGGAGGGACTCTTGAATCATTTCAAGCCCGTGTGGCCACACTACAAATGTGTCTTCAATATGCCTGAAGAAGCAGGTGGGCTTCAGTGCTGCTTTTCCAGCACTTTCTCTTTGATGACCTCCATAAGTAAGGAAGGTAGATGTCCAATTGACAATGAAGTCCTTAGAGAAGGATCCATGAATAAGTTAGCCACAACTGGTGATACAGGAAGAGGTTAGTCATTGTGGAGCTGAACTTCTCTCTCATCAGCATGTGGAAATCAGAAAGTAGTGCTCTAGTGAAGAGTTAGACCACATCAAAACTTGCCATAAGGTCCTGGTTACAACGCGATAGTTCTTTCAGCCATTCAGTAACGTGTTCAGTGTTCCTGATGTGGTGCCTATATTTACCAATATAGAGGCTTGGTACTGCTGTCAGATATTCAGACAGCTGGTACATAGGTGCACCTATGTTGTTTACAATAGGCCATAGAGGAATATATTGTTCATGAATTTTTGTTAAGCCATAGGTCCTTGGCAGTGCGGCAGCGCATGTTCGAACATTCTTGATGGTTGTTTCTTTTAATTTCCTGTATACTGGATCCTCAAGTATGTTGTACATATTGTGATTGTATTCTGACAGAGAAAGTAGTACAATAGCATTTGCTGTCCACAGGTAAAAAAAAAGACTTATTCAGGATGATTCATTAATTCTCAAATGACAGCTCTCTCCACTTTAGACATGTTTGTCTTCAGTGGAACAGCTCTGGTGACCATGTGGCATGTTTCCCAGTATAGCTTTTCAGTCCAATAATACCTGAATATATTAAAATAGGATTTAGTGGCCTAAAAGTGCAACACTGTATTCTGAATCCTGTTTTGCTTTAAACAGAAAGTATTGGGGCACGCAAAAGTTGCATATGAAGTAATGTAAGCAGAGAAGAAACTGGATCAGCTCACCTTGCTGTTCTTCTTCATGTTCCATTAATTGCTCTGTGGGCTATGTGGTATACGGCAAGGACTTTCCTGTATTCATATATGAGAAAAAATTCATGAAGGAAAGGATGCCAGTGAATGTCTTGTGGTGTAACAAGAAGAGCATTACTATCCATGGTGTCTACTACAAAGTTTGAGTCAATCTCGAAGTATCTTCACATCAATACATAGTGCAACACACTTAATGTATACAACAAAAATCACTTAAGTGCTAATATTATGAAAATGATTGAATACTATTCAGCATACAGATACAGTGGAGATTTTGTGTCACAGACAGAAAGGCACAACAAACAGACTGCTGAACAAGTGAGCACATCAAACACACACACACACACACACACACACACACACACAAGCACAACTCACACACACATGCCATCTGTCTCTGGCTGCTGGGCTAGACTTGCGGAAGAACTAAGGATCCCAGGAAAGCGTTGACTCTCACACTACATGAGACATATTTTAAAGAAATGGATGCATTTCTGCTAAGGAGGGCACTTAAAGGATGACCTTATCAGTGATAGAGATGGCCGTAATTGTTAATAGTATATGCTACTCTTCACTGGTACTACTTACCACTAAATTACAAGCAGTTACTGTCAAAATGAGCCTAAGATGGAAGATAGTTCTTAGACAATTATGCCATCCACTCCTCATATACAACAGCCATTCTCACCCTTTCATCTTATGTTCTGTCACCCTCCTCTTTGGACACTGGAGTGGGAGCCAACCTGAAATGGCAATGACTGAAAGCAGCCATCTAGATGAATGCTCAGAAAAGTAGCCTGGGCAGTATGCAGCCACCTGACTAAACTTTAACACTTGGACAGAATCCAATATATAATTGACAAAATTAACAATGTGATCTGCCGGATTACTAAAGAATCCATAAGGCCGGTTCACACAGTGAATTAGGGGTCGGCAGTAGGTAAGTGGCTCTTTGAAGTTGAAGTATTTCAATTCTGCTTCATCCGTATCTCTGTGTGTGTTACTGATGGAGTACAGAAAGGTACTGTCCACTTCTGAATCAGATTTCATAATATTTATGGACATCTACGTGCAGATGTAATTTAGACCTATAGTGGATTTTTCTAAGTGTTCTTTGTGTGTGTTTATCACTTGGAAGCAGGCAGGGGCATCTAAATCAGCTGATTTCTGTGAGATACACACTTTTCTCTTATGATTACAGCCATAGAAAGGAGAACGATGATTACAGCCATAGAAAGGAAAAGTTCTCAGTCAGTAATTTTTGCAATGGATGTGAACCACAGTTTGCAGTAATTATCAAAAATAGTTTATTAATATATCCATAGCAATTACAAATTCTTTCCCAGCCATAAGTACATCTGTTCTACCTATTCCACGAAAGACAGTACTACAGAACAAAGCAGTCACAACAACAGATGAAACTCCTTTGCAGATCCCAATAAAATTCTTAAAAAATATTGACTTGGTGCTATAGTAAATGAGGCACTGAGACCCAAAAAAGCCCACAGCACAGATAGAAAGTTTTGAGAAAAATAGATATTTGCGAAAATATAATTTATAGATAGACTACCAGCCACATAGGCCTGAATTGTTTTTTAACCAAATGTCAACATCCTGTACTTCCTATGAAAAAAATAATGTGCTCACTTCACATTATGGAATATTAATAAATATTTAAGATAACATTTATTATTAATGTGACTTTCAAAATTTCCATATATGCTTGAGTGATATAGTGTCTTCTGACAGTTGTAAAATATAATTAATATGAAACTAGAATCAGAATATAAAGAACAGTAAATGCACCACACACACAACTGTGACCTACCGTATTTACTCGAATCTAAGCCTCACCTGAATAATGAGACTCGTACTCAAGGAAAAAAAATTTTCCTGAATCTAAGCCGCACCTGAAATTTGACACTCAAAATTCAAGGGGAGAGAAAAGTTTTAGACCACACCTCCAAATCGAAACAAAGTTGGTCCACTGTAACATGAGACACAATTTAGGTCGATTAGATGAAGATACAGCTACAGTAGTTTGGTTCGAGTCGTAAGCTTAACAGTTAAGCTTTACCAAGTAGCCATTGCTATGTGTCAGGCACTCCGTCCTTATTTGTATGGGTACCCTTCCTTTTTCACGTGCTTCGTTTGGTTTGAATCGATGCTTATGTTGCTTTGATCTGATAAGTGTCATTCTCTTTGTTATAGGTGTTCACGTGTCACTCTAAGCTGAAACTGCATTATTTTAATGTGTCGTGCATTGTTTGTCGCATTCTGATAATGAGTGCTTACGACCTGTCGCTGCTCGCGGCATGGCTTGCTTTTGTGCGCGCTACCGCGGCTTACAATAAAAAGAAGAGAGAGGAATCGTCTCATAAGCGAAACAATGACAAGACTGCTATTTGTTGTTACTTACACTGCTGCTTTCTTTGATAATGATCAACAAAAACCAAATAATAGACTGCGTATGATAGAAGATGTTCTGAACGAGAGTTTAGCGAAAATTTTTCTCCGTTTGAAAATCTGTGCAGACGCCTCTTTAGTACATTACATTCTGCACACAAATTAGTCATCTTAGATTTTAAAATCTAGTCAGTTGCCGTGCTTCATTTCTGACTGTATCACTATTCAGCATCAGAATAATATGAATATAAACATGACATGATATGTATATTCTTCCGCGTTTGCTGTTGTCTCACTCTAGTTTCGTAGGCAGACAGGATTTAAATGAGATAGCAGCAAACACGAAAGAATACATGGCATAATGTTTACATTCTTCTACCTTTTCTTTTAATTTATTAACTGACGCAGAGGTTTTGTCGCCAGTATTTATCTTTGTGCCTGCAAAGCATGCCTGTGCAGCGCTACATATATTCGACGGCAGAAGTTAGTTGTGGCGGCACCTACCAACATTTTTCCGAATTTCCGCGTACTTTGCACTCGATTCTAAGCCGCAGGTAGGTTTTTGGATTACAAAAACCGGGAAAAAAGTGTGGCTTAGATTCGAGTAAATATGGTATTCCAGTACTTAATGATCCTTATCATAATTTTCATTAAGCATGTTCTGTGGCTTGAGGTTCAGATAAAACTGTGTACACCTCTGATTATCGTCATGAGGCGACAGGTCGATTTTAGACTGCAGCACAGTGTACACCACGTGTCCTCTCGATCGAATATACCATATGTTGCGGCTACGGTGCAGCATCACGAATACCACTGCAAATAGTCTTCGATAGAAAAGGCTCTTGATGCCATATGAAGCACACTCTTAGCCCGCCTCTGGGTAGCATCTTCCAATGTGCAATATGCATACATTTTTGATCCATAATTGACAATCCATTTGCCTCATCCTTCATAAGGCCAATAACCTTCTTTTACTGTGGAACAATACCATAAGAATTATTGGCTGTTTATGAGGATATGTAGAATATGTTACTGCGGTACATCATTACTTCATATGGATCGCAGTTCTTCACCCAATAGATGAAGCTATCTGTATCCATATAAAGTAATTTACGATCTGTGAAATGTGTTTTCGCAAACTAATAATGAAATCAGTACATGTGGAGTTTGGATAGGTCTAGTATGTGCAACCCCACATAAAAAGGTTTCATAAACTCTACAGCAACAAAGTTCTTATTGAATGTGGTGACCCTCCTGAAATTTGGTCTAGCAATGCATTTTCCTTCGCCATAATGCCCATCCCATTTGGTTCTAATCAAAATTTCACATCATTCCGTGAAAGTCTTTATTGTTTTACTGAAAATTGAATTATACATTAATTTGTAAAAATCTTTCTCAAAGTCACATGTCACAGAAGCTCTCTGTCTCGTATTCAAACCAATATACTCCTTCAACCAGGAGGACGGCTTGAAGGAGATAGCCTGGGTCATTCTAACCAGCTCTATCCCCAAGCTGAGACACTGATGGAGATTATGAAAATGCCTAATGTGTCTCCACTTATTCCGCAGTGTTGTCACAAATTGTAGGGTGGAGCCTCCTCACAGAACTAGTTGTTCTGGACATAGTGCCAAACTTGCGTGTGTGTCATGCAAATTAATAGGGTATGTGACTTTTACCTCCACCGCATACCATACATCAGAATCAGCTGCCATACCCCCCATGATTTATCCACCTAATCCCTTGCATTCATCTTCGGGCATCCACCAAAACCCACCAATCGACAGTGATTGTTGCATTTACATTATGTTGCATTGCATTATGTAACTCGAATCAAGGGATGTGCTGAACCTGTCACTCTATAACCCCACCACTACTGTTATAATTTATTATGCTTTTATTTAAATGAGAGAAAACCCTGTCTCTATGTTGCCATGTATTACCCTCTTACTAAAATTTAGTTTAGTTTACAAATAAAGTACGCTATGGGAAGATAGTCCTGTTAATAGGAAAAGCTAATCAACAGAGCTACTCTTTTTACAGGATTTGACCATGTGTTGTGTCTAATGGATATATAGATCAGACTATTCAATTCTTTTCCTAAGATCTTTTCCAGTGGTTAGATAGAAACACAGTATGAATAGTATTATATTGAAGCTAGAACAACTCAGTTCAAAATTCATTTAGTGGTTTAAAACATGTACTAACAGTCGCCAGTCTATCCAGGCAATGAAACAATGAAGATTGGAAAAGTAGTAGTATGAATTTTGCCTACTTTCTTGCTACTGTTTAAGTTACTTCTTCAAATAAATATTACTCCACGTAAACAATGTTGGTGCAGACATTGGAATTATTTGACTACTACACCCTTATAGATAATGTTTTTTTTTTTTTTAAAAAAAAAAAAGCCCAGTAGATAATTTCAAAGAAGATAAAAAAATTTTGGCTAGGGTGGCCTTTAGGAAAGCACTTTACATAACCAAAAAACTCAAATACTAAAATACTTAGATACTACAGCACACACTTTTTATACTGAACATTTCACTTCAAGAAAATCTTTTTCTTACTGGAGTTTACTATCAAAAGCTATTACTCTTTGAACTAACTCTGTATAATCATTTAACAGATTCTAATAACTTGGCTTCGCTCTGATTGAATTTTATGTAAGCAAACGTTTACTATAACACTGCATTTGTTAAGAAAACTTATAAAACAAGAATAGTTTCACTTTGTTTATCTATAATATACTAAAGCATGGATGTGTTATTACTCTAACTAAAATTCTTATTACACCTTTCAGTGAAACAACTAAGACAACTTTTTACACAAAAACAATTTAAATGGTGCCTCTTTATATTAAGTTGGCACTTTGTTTGTAAAACAGAATACTCGGACTAATGAAACACTGGGAAGGAACCCTATATAGGTGTATGATTATGATGAATTAACAGGGTGAACTAGTTTCTTTAAAGTTCAAGAATGGTTATTTACTAATAAAACACAATTTAAATTAATGGTTCATGCTGTACAAAAGTAAAATACCAAAAGAAAAATCTTATCTTGTGGCAGTAGACTTGGGTGTGGCGAACAATTATGATGGCTACACTATCCACAGTATGGCCTGCAAGTATCTCGCTGTATGCGCTCAATTTCTCTTTTTGGCGTCATTCAATTTTACATACAGTAGCTCAACAACTCACAGCTATGCTGTAAGCTGTTATGACATTTGTGTGTATGGATGTCCAGCTGTACTATTCGGCTGGGTGCTTTAGATGACCCTCTGACTTCCATCTCGGAAAACCAGGCCAGTATAGCACTCAAGGGGAATTTACGAAACCATTCGGCAACTGATGTGTTTCACCTTATCACGTCATCCCCCCAAAGATAATGAAGCCTTGTCTTTTTAATGCCAAAATCAACTTGGGGGGGGGGGGGGGGTGCTACATTTCAATGTAGAGGCCTGCACTGCATTTTATGAAGCAGTATTGCAGATCATTGACTGCCTTGAGGAGGTCCTTTTCCACTATATGAAGGAACCTCCTTAGAAAACCAACAGAGTTGAGGTGCCCTCCTGCCGGGTTCTCGATCCTTGTGAAGGAGATTTGCTCCTGAAAGGCATCTACAATCGCCGAGTATCTTAACTGTGGTATGGTGGCACTGAGCTGTTCTCCTTCACGAAAAGGACGGGAGAGGAAATTGCTGCTACCCACAGGATCATCCCTACTACTACTACTACTACTACTATTACTACTGGTACTACTACAGGGTGATGTTCGTCCTGTTGATTATAGGGCAAGGGAGGTGCTGAGTGGTATTCGCCATGGCAGACCTATCTTTCTCGGGCAACGATTCTGACAAGGATGGGGAGAATGAGGAGGCGCTACTGGGTCAGGCCAGTGAGAGCAACCTGGCTGTGGCGATGGTTACTGATGCTTTCGCTGCTGTTGTTGCTGAGGGGTGGTAGCTCGTTACTGACCCACAAACGCCAGAGCAGTGGTGCTGGGGCGGCGGGCAGCGGCAGCCTCTCATGCTACGTGTAATGGCACCCTTCGTAGGCAATGCGTGCCTTATTGGATACGGCTTTGGCGAGGAGGAAGGTTAACCACCACTGGCATACGTGTCACGTTGTGCTGCGGCTCCAGAGACGCCCCCGCTTTAGAAGAAGGAAATAAAAAATTAAGTACAAAGTTTGCTGTAAGGAAAGAGAGAGAGAATACAGATGATCACATGGTTATAAGCGGAGTGAGTAATTACCTTTCCTGCTCAGGATCCACTGCGTGAGCAGCTCATCAATGTTGTCCAGTGTTTCTACCAACCCTTCAGGGAAGTCACACTCCTCAAAAAGCACTACGTAATGCTGCCTTCGTATCTCTTCATCTAGAGCCATTTCCCTGACCCAACTTGGTGTGTGATCCTCGTCAGAATCGATATGCTGCTTACCCATCTCACCTACAATAGCAATAAGACATATATATATAAATATACATGCTTGTTAGAGAAAAAAAGAAACCTACACTACTTCAGACACAAAAAAATAGACTATTATTTTTACACTTACAGGACTGCTGTATCGTCTCATTAGGCGCTGCAGACAGTTGCAAATGCCAAATTGCCTCCAGCTGGCTATCTAGGCCGCCTAGCACTTCTAGAACTGTTGCTCACACAGCTGCTGCTGCTGCTGCTGCTGCTACTGCTACTACTACTACTACTACTACTACTACTACTACTACATAAATATTTCCCTCTATTCTAAAAACTTACATGATTGTTGGCGGCGTGAATTCGTTGCTGCTGGAGATCAGCATGTGGCTGATGTATTTTTCCAGCATCCAGCAGTGTCTTGAAATCCTTCTGGATTTCCAGTATATGAGCTATATGTAACAAGAACAAGAAATAAACCATTGATTAAAAAAAATACAAAAACATTTTCTTTATACTCATGTCATGTGCCAGTCCCAGGTGCTGTCTTTTCACCTGAGGAGGAGTTCGCTAAGATCCAGCCTCTTCCTCCTTCATCTCCCATCTACCCTCGCAATCCAGGATAGTCCAGGAGTTGCACTGTAAAACAAGGAAAAGAAACTGAATTACTGGCGAGAACTTTTTGACACACGAAATTTTTTTTAAAGATTTAAACACCGTGACCATATATGTAAATTATTCACTTATGTCTTAGTTCATATGCTCCCTCTTTCTCCATCAACCATTTTGCTGCGCTTGATACTGCCGCTGATGCTGGTGCTGCTGCTGCTTTTCATGATTATTTTGTAAGACAGACACACACACTCACTCACTCACTCACTCACTCTCTCTCTCTCTACTATACAAACAAACTGACGATGGCCAAATGAGACCGGGAGTGGAGGAGGAAGGGATTATGTAGAATCGCCAATTTAGTGTGAACCAATCAGGAAAAGTGATTCATAGGAATTCCCGAACAATATTTTCAATAGCCAATAGCCAAATAGAAGAGTGGCATTCTGTCCCACTTGCAGATGAATGCTGCTCTGAGCCCACAGGACAAGTTGGTGCTGGTCTGGCCCGCTGCGGTGTTCGCGTGCTCATCTATACCACCGGAAAAACCCTGCTCCCTGTCTGCGCTTCACTCTGTGGTGAGCTACTGACGGACGTGCCTCCACTTTGCAAGTCCCCCAGTTACGACCGTGGCACATGTAGTAAACTACTGTGATAGTGTACTTAATAACATTTTTTTATGTGATGCAGTATCATCTTCAGAGTTTTGACGCGGTGTATTTGCTCTCATTTATTTTGGTGATGTATTTTTTTCGAATGTATTTGGTCATAATGTATTCCCGTTCCATGTACACCTGGGAAGACAGTGCAGTGTTTTGTATGTGAGTGTAATTGAAACTAATTGTTTAAAGCAACATCTGCAAATGTATTGGAGGGTTAAACACTTTACCTAATTTGTTTATGCACGCCAATGTTCCAGGGTAATAGAGGCCGACAGAGAGATTTTGCAAGTGTGCTGCGATCTTTTTTTTTTTTTCTATTTAGAGTCTGTGTTCAAGTGTGGTGGTATACATTGCAAAATTAAAACGTTACTACTGTGAAGCGATCTTTTTGAAAGTGTGTTTTAGAGACATATTCAATTGCATTTAGTAAATCCTGAAGCAGCTCGTGCTCAAAGACAAGGGTATTTCCCACAAAAGCATGCAAAGTGTCTCGGGGGCAGTTTCATAAGTGTGCTGCGATCTTTTTTCAGTGTCTGTGTTCAAGTGTGGCGTTGGTGGTATTCCTCGGAATAAAACATGTAATTATTTAAATATTTTCATGCCAACTGCAAAGCTGTCTCTCCCTCTCTTTTTGCATAGGTACATTTAGTCCCTGTGACATCTTCAAGATATGTATGTGACAACATTAGATGTAATAACTCTTGATGCAGTTCGTATTCAATGACAAAAGGTATCCATGTGCCCCGAATGGGAAGGAGGATGAGAGTTGTGGGTATTTCCAATGTGACAGGAAGTGCTTAGCCCATGCCCATGCCGAGAGCTAGTGTGCTCCCTACCCTCGTCCCTGCTCCCGTTGGAAGAGACCACGTACCCGAGTGGGTGACTTCTTGCCTCTTGCACTTCGGAAGACTGATTGACTGGACTATTTATTGTCCAATGATCTACAGTTACAGCACATGCATTAATAAGCATGAGTTGCGAAGTGTAACTTAACCCCACACTGCTGCATCTTCATTATTTCATGAAGTGTATTTGTCTTCACCAAATATCATCACTATCGACACATTCCTCAGATGCTAATATACTCCTCCTCCTCCTCCTCCTCCTGCACAGACATCTCGTCCATAGAACACAGTAAACAACTACGTCTATCCTCCAAGTCCACCAGCTAGACATAGACTGAGTCCTTTTCTCACCATTTTGCCCCCAGACCGGCATCTTGGATTATGTCATGGGAGGAGTGGGAGAGTGGAGGGGAGGAACGACAGTGCCCTCTGGTGATGGTGCTGTGAACTACGTCAATTGGGCTCGGGAACTCGTGGTGAACGCACTGGATGGAGTTACTGCCTATGACAACCCAAATTGTTTAAATAGACAATGCATACAGAATTAAGAGTTATGTTCATCTTATCTGGCAGCCTAACACAGACTGAGTCCTTTTCCCTGCAATTTCCATGGGGGGCGGGAAGGGTATTGGGGAGAGGATGGGAGACGGAGTTAGGTTAGTGGAGATAGTCCAATTCACCTATTTTCCCACCAAAATTTGAACCTCCAGCCATGACATCACTGTGACAGTGCCACATCTATGGGCGCCATCTTGAATAAATTTGGCAACAGTGCAGTGTGTTGGGGCGCTGGCTTTGCCTTATCGATTTTCTGACAAATGACACAGGCTCTGATAAACTGTTGTGAAGTTAGAATAATAACATTATCTGGATATTTTGCCTGCACATTTGTTAATACCAAAATGCCGGAGTGGTGTGTATACCAAATAAAATCGTCTAAATTTCCTGTTGGTATACAGACACACCAATTGTCCGTTTTTATGTCCTGTCTGAAGAATAACCCTTCATCCTGCAATTGATAATGTAAGTTAAATGTGCTCATGGGATGTGCCTTGACTGCCTCTTTTACGTTTTGCCATGGTGGATCTGCATCCTGCTGTTTTTCTATGTTCCTACTAATGCAGGGCTTCACAACATACGTGCTCGCAGAGCAAGCTGTGAGCAGCAAGGCGCGAGCACGGAGCAGCGCGAGCACGCTACCCCCATTACCGGACCAGAGCGGAGAGTGGGGAGAGTCACGTGGGGCACACAACAGCTGCCACCAGTCAATGTAAATCCGTGGCCACGTGCAGGGATATCACTCACGAATTATTACTGAGACAAATGAAACAAATAAAGGAGAATGTACACGTGCCACATAATTTTATTAGCGTAGTGTATGCCTCTACATTCGTATTAATTTGTGAACTGTTATACAATAAAAGGTGTCACTGAAGTGTGGGATTCTCTGTTATCTTGTACTTTTTGTCCTTTACAATAACGTCTATCTTCGGAGTAATTGTTCTTGTGCATCTTAGGCGCAGCGTGCAGTTTAAATTTCGATCAGACAATGCGTTACTCAGGTGCGTCTTGTTACATTTCATTGCAGAGAACAGTTATTCACAAACATACATGGAACCGAACATTGATATTATTGTAGCCGCCAGTTTGTGCAAATGAGGAAATCTATCCTGAGGGAAGTGTCTGTAAAATTCCAAAATGTTTTTCTTGTTCTGAAATTTGTCTCTGTATTCTCTGTCACCCTGCAGGTCAATAATTTCTAGTTGCAGCTCACAAGGGGAGGCCGCCAATTGTGAAATTCAGATTCAATTCATACTACGCATAATAAAAGCTCATGGCCAGAGGTGTAATGTGGCAAAGCACCAAGATGCACTTCTCAGCCGTATATATATATCAGTTGCAACAATTATGCATATAATAAGTTGCTGAAAGTCGTTTGTCGTGGAAAAACTGGCGACTTCGAACATCATTATCTTTTCCGCAAACAAAGTTGTATGTCACAAATGTTATTAATTGTCTTCATAATGTTAACCACGTATAGTTAACGGAAGACGTAGAAACGATATTCCGGAACGAATACGTATAGCGTAAGTCAAACGTTCGAATTAGAATAGAAACCCCACGAACACAAATTTGCTGTGGCAGGTATGAAATATAAATTCCGTTACTCGCTCGTTACACTTGAAGGACAGATGTTGAATGGGCCGAAACGAGCCGCCGCATAATAGCGTAGTTGCCTGCTAACTTCGAAAGAAGGTAGATGCGGTCCCTAGCGCAACTTATAGCATCGTCGAAAATCAATGCGGACGTGAGAGCTTTGGTACACCCTGTTAAACAAACGAAAAATTGGAGAGCGATCCGCCTTCACCAACATGCATAAGCAATTCATTAATAGTTATATATATATATATATATATATATATATATATATATATATATATATATATATATATATATATATTTGAATTATAAAACACTAATAATAAAAAAATGTTGCATGGCGCGAGATTCGATCCGGCGACCTTCGGATTACGAACCCGAGCGCTTACCGCTGCGCCCCGACTCTGTGTAAAATTATTAATCGTAGAGAGTATTTCACCGCAACGGTTTCTTTTAACTGTCGATTTTCTCGACAACGGCTGAGAAGTGCATCTTGGTGCTTTGCCACATTACACCTCTGGCCATGAGCTTTCATTATGCGCAGTATGAATCGAATCTGAATTTCACAATTGGCGGCCTCCCCTTGTCAGGACGAATCTCTTCAATATTCGCTGAATATGGAGAGGAGAACAGATCAGAATCACTGTCTAGTGCTGTCATATCTTGAAAGCGTTGCTCAAATTCTTCCTTAAGGGCAACTAAACTATGTGAATAACGTTCACAGTCTTTGTGAACATCTTGCATGGATGATAATTTAGGAAAATGAGCTGGATTTCCTGTTTCCAGCTGGCTCACCCAAAGTGTCAATTTCATTTTAAAAGCTCGTATTCGATCTATGAAATGAGTAATTAGCAGATCTTTACCTTGTAGTGAAATGTTCAAAGCATTCAGATGGCTAGTTAAATCTGCTAAGAATGCGAGATCACATTTCCATGAAGGCTCTTTAAATTCAGGAACACACATGTTATTTATGTCCATGAACATATTTATCTCATCTACAGGGTGTATACGACCCGGGACAACCGGGAATTCCGGGAAAAACCCGGGAATTTTTTCATCCGGGAGAAAACCGGGAAAAACCCGGGAATTTTTCGGAATTCCGGGAATTTTTCATTGTTTTAGCTTTCAGTTACATTTTTGTAGTTTTGACTGCAGAATTGATTCTCTAGCAAAGAATGTTATTGTATCCTGCTACTGGAGAATGATACTGCAGCAATAAAATATAAACGAGAGGGAAAAAAATAAAACTGTAGTGGCAAAGGAAATGTGCATTTTACGACAACAAAACACCGTGCACGCACAAGCGTCTACAGATAGCAAAAATATGTTAAAGGCCGTAGGGCGCAGACTGTAATTCTTCATAACAATAAACTGCTTGCTATGAGCATGACGTCACAACTGTTCACATTAGGTTCGTTTGACCAGTTGCCAGCGGTCTGTTGCGCATGCGCATTTGACTCGCGTATAAGCAGTACCTTCTCTCGCTTCCCGCTTCTTGAAGTTTGGCTGTTAGCTGCATCGGTAGTAGCGGCAAGCAGCCAGATGCAAACGAGAAAAATTTTTCTCGCGCGCCCTAGCTGCCAGATTCGCGCTTGCACAGAGTTGTCTGAGTTTTAGTGGGGAGGGGGTTAGTCTCCACGTGACCCGTGTTTACGTTAAGTGATTTCGCTGCTTCTCTTCGTGTACAGCTCCCACGTCAAATGAAAACAAAACGGATTTCTGTGGCCGGGAGCTATCAAGTGAATTAAAATGCATTCACATAATTACAGAGGGCAAAAATATATTATTAATTTCAGTTTCTGATTTTATTTTCTTTCCAAGTTAGTAGCAGTCAAGCATTAATCGCCTTGCAGAAGAATGAAGTTATTTTTGCAAGTTTGCTAAAGAAATTCCGCTGAGGCAATCATTTTATTTGAAACGAAGTGTTTCATTTAACAATTTTGGGTACTTCCAACTGTTCGGTGAATTTCAAGTGCACGTTATCATCTTCTGCCATGTTTGGCATTATGCCATAATAAAGAATCAAACATGAGATCGTAGAGTACTGGTACTCCAAGAAAATTTACATCTCAAAAACCACACTGAAAAGCTTAATATCAGATGGGACCTACTTCATTGTGAATCTGGAAGAAACCAATGTGCACTTCAAGCCGAATTATGCATTTTAGTATGATTCACGAAATTTTGATGCCTTTTGGAGTATCCTCTGATGCCTTGTTTCTTTTATGGTGTAGTGTAAGCTCTCTTAGTGCTTTATACACACGAACATGCGGGCTTCCTACACCACTGCAGTTGCACACGCACAATAATTCGTTTTTGGCGCTCTCTGGCAACTGGTAAATCGAACCTATAACTAACAGTATTGCGAACGGTGGTTAGAAAAGCGTTACTTTCAAAGTAAATTTCTTTTTACGCAAGATGAATTATGTTACGTGTGTGAAAGTGGGATGGATATCTAAATCACAGAGCGTTCGAAACTGAACAGTTTGAGGACCAGCCACTTCAAGAATTTCGAGCCGAGGCATTTATGTCACAATTTTAAATTTACTGGCACATTTGTGTGATGTGTCTTAAAGTATATCACACCAAAAAAAGACCAATATTACACGTGAAAGCTTAGCTTTTCTTGTAGATATACGGTACTGTGTACATTAATGTAAACCGTTAACTTTTCCTCTTGTGTGTTCGCGCTATGTAACCAGTAATCTTGCTAGTGGCTGACTTATGACACGTGCCCTATGCTCTGAATAGCTGCTGTCATCTGCTGGCGAGATCTCGTGGCTTGAGATATGACTCGCTTACAAAAGGACATCACAACCTCGGTTGCAACGCTCCGGAAACTAACAAGCTGTGTTTGGTGCAATTCGAATTTATACTTTCGTAATACGAAAATATGCAGCGTATATGTTGCTGCAAATCAAAGGTCTTTCCAAAACTTATCTGCTCCGGCTTTTCTTTTTTTTCCGGGAAGTTCTACGCGATTATATAAAACGTTAACCATTCGAAGGATTGATAAGTTTTACAGTTCCGAGGGAACTTTTTCTGTGCTAAGTGACAGTAGGTCGCCCGGGAAAAAGCATATTTTTTAAACGGGATATCCGGGAATAATCCGGGAATTTTTTTCCTTGTCCCTGTATACACCCTGCATCTAATAGGCAAAAAAATCGATTTAATAATTCGCCACGACTAAGCCAGCGGACCTCGCTGTAATAACACAGGCTACCATACTGGGTTTCTACATCCTCAAGAAAGCTTTTAAATTGTCTGTGTGGTAGCCCATGCTTCCTTATATAATTGGTTGTACGAACAACACCACTCATCACATTTTTTAGAGTGATACTATTTGCACATAAGTTTTCCTGGTGGATCACACAGTGGACGCCCCTTATTTCATTCGGCACCGTCAGTGTTTGCATTTTCTTCTTCAACAGCGCAACGAAACCTAATTTTTTTCCTGTCATTGCTGGTGTACCGTCTGTAGACACTGAAACTAAAGAATTACACGACAATCCTATATTTTCAACACTTTCTTCAACACCACTTAAAATATCACCTCCGGTTGTAGTGTTCTTCATGGCTACTACATCGAGGAGCTCCTTCCTCACCTGAAGATCTCTATTAACACCTCTAATAAATATGGAAAGCTGCGCTGTTCCAGTGATATCAACACTTTCGTCCAGAGCTAGAGAATACGCCATAAAATCTTTATAGATATTTGCAAGCTGGCTCTGGACGTTGTCTGCCATGTCCTGTATGCGACGCATAATGGTCATGTCAGATAATGGCACAATCCGAAACTGTTCAACTCGAGATGGACACAAATGTTCCGCTGCAACTACCAAACATCTTTTATTAAATCGCCATTAGTGAAGGGACGCAGGGATTTTGCTAAAAACAAAGCAATTTTGTAGCTCGATCTGAGAGCTGCCTCAGTTGATTTTTCTTCGTCATCCAGATCTTCTTCAGATAGCTTCCTTTTAAGTTTAATAACTTCCTGTGCACGATCTGGTCCGTCACATTTTCCACTTCCGTAGTCTTTCACGTGGTACGACATATAATGTCGCTGCAAATTAAATTTCCTAGAAGAATTCAGCGTTTTGTGACGTACTAAACATTTTGCAACACCATCTTTTTCTGTAAACAGATACAATTCCTCCCAATGGGGATTGAACTGCGAAAGCATGGTTGGGGTTACACAACGGCGACTTGATATGATTCTTAACCAGCGAAGTGACTGTTAGAGCTGATCGTAGTACTTTTAACGTTACAAAGTCGGTGCGAATTCAATAGGGACACTGCGGTCCTATTCATACGTGTGCACGCATTTCCCCTCCCTCCCTACTCTGCGACCTTGCACCTGCTTGCGAGCACGTGCCTGAGCAGACGCGAGTACTCTCGCTCGAAACCGGCCAGTTGTTAAGCCCTGTACTAATGTTTAAGAATCATTGTCTGTAAGCATCATCTTTTATCAACAGTACTCGGAATCCTGTTGATCGCTCGACATTCTCTGCCAACTCCGACAGACCCAGTGGAAGGTGAGACAAAGCATCTGCAACAATGTTGTCCTGTCCTCTGACGTGGCGATTTTCAAAATCATAATTCTGGAGCACCAACATCCAACATGACAGTCACTCGAGCAATAACCGCGTGACACTAGGAAACTTAAAGCTTGGCTGTCACAAAGAACTTCACATCCATTCCACATACGTAATAATGGTACTTTTCGAAGGCCCACACAACGGCCAATGCTTCAACCTCTGTCACTGTATAGGCCCTCCTGAAAGCACTCTGCTTGCAATCCCGATAATTCGCATTTCCTTCTCGCCTGACGATTCGTTGGTCTGGAAAAGGCAAGCGCCTAAACTGTAAGATGAGTTATCTGTTACAAGACAAAAAATCCTTACTCATGGCCGCGCGGGATTAGCCGAGCGGTCTGAGGTGCTACAGTCATGGACTGTGCGGCTGGTCCCGGCGGAGGTTCGAGTCCTCCCTCGGGCATGGGTGTGTGTGTGTGTGTGTCCTTAGGATAATTTAGGTTAAGTAGTGTGTAAGCTTAGGGACTGATGACCTTAGCAGTTAAGTCCCATAAGATTTCACACACATTTTTCCTTACTCATGTCAGGGTCTTGTAAAATATCAGAATATACCAGTGACTGATTTTATCAAAGTCATCTTTACCCACATTAGTTCAACACCAACGGACATTCTTCTTTAGAAGACTCAGTAGTGCCTCACTATTGAGTAATTGCTTGAGGATGAAGTGCTTAAAGAACGAAGTAAGTTCCATAGAAGCTTTGAGTTTTTTCTTGTTTCTTGGGTGTGAGAACTGTTTCACTGAGTCCATTTTTCCCATTTCTGGTACTATACCTTGGGGCGAAATTATATGGCCCAGGAATTTTATTTCATGCCATCCGAACTTACACTGAAGCACCAAAGAAACTGGTACAGGCATATGTATTCAAATACAGAGATATGTAAACAGGCAGAATACGGCGCTGTGGTCGGCAACGCATATGTAAGACAGCAAGTGTCTGGCACAGTTGTTAAATCGGTTACTGCTGCTACAATGTCAGGTTATCGAGATTAAAGTGAGTCTGAACGTGGTGTTAGGCCGTAGATGAGTGATGGGACACAGCACCTCCGAGGTAGAAATGAAGCACCAATTATCCTGTATGACCATTACAAGAGTGTACCATGAATATCAGCAGTCCAGTAAAACGTCAAATCTCCGACATTGCTGCAGCCAGAAAAATACCCTGCAAGCACGGGACCAACAATGACAGAGGAGAATCGCTCAACATGACAGAAGCACAACCCTTCCGCAAATTTCTGCGGATTACAATGCTGGGCCACCAACAAGTCTCAGCATGCAAACCATTCAACGCAACACCATTGATATGGGCTTTCGGAGCTGAATGCCCATTCATGTACTTTTGATGACTGCATGATACAAAGCTTTAAACCTCACCTGGGCCTGTCAACACCAACATTGGACTGTTGATGACTGGAAACATGTTGCCTGATCAGATGAGTCTTGTTTCAAATTGTACTGAGCGGATGGACGTGTACGGTTATGGAGACAACATTGTGAATCCATGGCCCTGCATGTCAGAAAGGGACAATTCAAGCTGCTGGAGGCTCTGTAATGGTGTGAGGCGTGTGCAGTTGGAGTGATATGGAACTGCTGATACATATAGATACGACTCTGACAGGTGACACACACGTAAGCATCTTGCCTGATCACCTGCATCAATTCATGTCCATTGTGCATTTCAACAGGACAGTGTAATACCCCACATGTCCAGAATTACTACAGAGTGGCTCTAGGAACACACTTCAGAATTTAATCACTTCCACTGGCCACCAAACTCCCCAGACATAAACATTAATTACATAGGTGCGCAAAAAAATATTTTTTGAAAATTGATTACTGACTTTTATGTACTTTTCAGCTCTGATTTCAAAAATGCAATCCATTTTTTTCTATCACAACGTCAGGTGCTCTCACAAAGAAGGGAGTATTTTTGGATATACTACCAAAATTTAAGCAATTTATCAAATTTTGTCCCACTTTATAAAATTTTATTTTATTTATTAATCATGTTCTAAACAACATTTCCAGTACACTTACATTTCTCTTTAAGCCCATAAGTCCTTATAAAATGCTTTCGCTTTCTGTCAAAGTTTCTTTTCTTCCTTTTCTGGCTGTTGACTCGTTGAGGATCATCTCTTTTTATTACCCAGCAGTAGTCCACTATCATGTTGACGTTCCACCTTCCTTGACATCTTCTTTCCGTTTCTTTGATGTCTTGGTGCAATCTGTCGCCTTGTTCTTCACTTACATCACCTAGGTTTGCAAGAAAGTAGTCAAGATGTGAGGAGCATAATCTATTTTGAAACGTGCCATAAGTCCAGTAACATCACTGCAAAACATCTGTAATAAATATACTTTTTGTTTTTCAAATTGAAACCTCGTACGTTGCAAGAACAAAAGTAGCAGTCATCACCATGATTTTTGGGCTCCCTACAAACCATTGGTATTCCAAAACGTAAGGACTGCTTTTTACATTGAAACCATTGTCTCAGTTCTTCAACACACACTGAACAAACTTTGTGTGGGGCCCAAGGCTTATCTTGATCGCCTAACTTTATACCAAAATAGGCGAAATATACTTTTTCAACAAAATCGAAAATGTTCCTGTGTTGCTTTTTAACGGTATAGTTATCACAAATGTAGCAGAAGCAATCTGGCGAGTTTGTACATCTTCTGGTCGCCATTGTCCATAAAACAACTTCACAACACAAGAAAACAGTCACTACTTTACAGCTCTAGTAACAACAACATGTGAATAGCATAGAGTGAAGAGGTACTGTGAACTGAAGGACAATAGCAGAAGCTCACTGCTTGGTGATGGCAAGGTTAGGGGCAGCGCGACAGACAGGCACTGACATGAAAATACTGCTGGTATAAAAACGGCTAAATAACAGTTTATGGAGATCTTAAAAACCAAAATTCAAACTTACTAGAGTGCTGAAATATCGAAAAAAGCCAAAACTAGACAAGCAGTTTGTGAAATAATTGTAAGTGATGGAATTTTTTCACTATTTTTCCCAGAATCAGTGTTGAAAACACTATAAAAAATCACTTAATAAATTTGAAACCATTTTTATCTCGCAGACCTGTGGTAGCATATCTGGGATGCCTTGCAACATGCTGTTCAGAAGAGATCTGCATCCCCTGTTACTCTTACGGATTTATGGAGAGCCCTGCTGGATTCATGGTGTCAATTCCCTCCAGCACTACTTCAGACATTAGTCGAGTCCATGCCACGTCAAGTTGTGGCACTTCAGGATGCTCGTGGTGGCCCTACACGATATTAGGCAGGTGTACCAGTTTCTTCAGCTCTTCAATGTACATTTCAATATGCTGGCGGTTACTCCTGTCTCTGCAAACTTAGCCAACACTTTGTCAATCAATTCTAAATATTCCTACCAAGTGTTAGTAGCAATAAGCAGATTGTCGACATAAACTGTCACACAAGCTAATAGCTCAAGTCTGAGCACTGTGATGAACATAAATGTGCTTACATTCAAACCAAAGGGCAGAACTCTAAACTGGTAACTTCTACCAGTGAATACGAACGCAGTGTATTTCTTCGATCGTTTGGACAACTTGATTTGGCAGTGTGACGATCGTAAATCAATCGAGGTAAGGTAGTTGGTTCCAAAGAATTTCTGGAGCTGTTCTTACAGGTTCTCAGGTCTTGCCCTGGCGTTCACGATGAGTTTATTGGTGTCGTGTGCATCCAGTACCAAGTGAACGCTATTGTCAGGCACCCCAGTCTAGCATATTTGGTAACTCCTTCATCATTGGCTCTTTCTGAGACCATGACACAGAATACACAGCACAGGAATAGGTCTGATGTTTGTAGACTTGCGTGCCATGTATGTATCCTCGTATCACCCCTGGTTTTTCCAAAAATACCATGTTGTAATGATGGAGTAAGCTTACTAGCGCTTGCTGTTGTTCGGTGCTTAAGTAGTCTGATTCTGCTATTTTAGCCTGCGCTAAATTATCCACATTACATTCTTCTTCGTTTTGGGCAACCTTTATATCACAATAATCTTCCAGTAAAGGGTTGTTATGCAAAAAGAAAACGTAAGGTTGAACGCATTTTATCTTGATATCATGACAGTAATGACAATGAATGTCAATCGTTTTTACAAGATCCAGTACAATCTTTTCTCCATGGTCTGTTATGCAAATAGACCGCGTGAGAGGTCGATCTGTGTCTCCTTCTCACACATAAAGTCCCATCGCAAGATCACAAGAACTGGCAAATTACACTCCTGGAAATTGAAATAAGAACACCGTGAATTCATTGTCCCAGGAAGGGGAAACTTTATTGACACATTCCTGGGGTCAGATACATCACATGATCACACTGACAGAACCACAGGCACATAGACACAGGCAACAGAGCATGCACAATGTCGGCACTAGTACAGTGTATATCCACCTTTCGCGGCAATGCAGGCTGCTATTCTCCCATGGAGACGATCGTAGAGATGCTGGATGTAGTCCTGTGGAACGGCTTGCCATGCCATTTCCACCTGGCGCCTCAGTTGGACCAGCGTTCGTGCTGGACGTGCAGACCGCGTGAGACGACGCTTCATCCAGTCCCAAACATGCTCAATGGGGGACAGATCCGGAGATCTTGCTGGCCAGGGTAGTTGACTTACACCTTCTAGAGCACGTTGGGTGGCACGGGATACATGCGGACGTGCATTGTCCTGTTGGAACAGCAAGTTCCCTTGCCGGTCTAGGAATGGTAGAACGATGGGTTCGATGACGGTTTGGATGTACCGTGCACTATTCAGTGTCCCCTCGACGATCACCAGTGGTGTACGGCCAGTGTAGGAGATCGCTCCCCACACCATGATGCCGGGTGTTGGCCCTGTGTGCCTCGGTCGTATGCAGTCCTGATTGTGGCGCTCACCTGCACGGCGCCAAACACGCATACGACCATCATTGGCACCAAGGCAGAAGCGACTCTCATCGCTGAAGACGACACGTCTCCATTCGTCCCTCCATTCACGCCTGTCGCGACACCACTGGAGGCGGGCTGCACGATGTTGGGGCGTGAGCGGAAGACGGCCTAACGGTGTGCAGAACCGTAGCCCAGCTTCATGGAGACGGTTGCGAATGGTCCTCGCCGATACCCCAGGAGCAACAGTGTCCCTAATTTGCTGGGAAGTGGCGGTGCGGTCCCCTACGGCACTGCGTAGGATCCTACGGTCTTGGCGTGCATCCGTGCGTCGCTGCGGTCCGGTCCCAGGTCGACGGGCACGTGCACCTTCCGCCGACCACTGGCGACAACATCGATGTACTGTGGAGACCTCACGCCCCACGTGTTGATCAATTCGGCGGTACGTCCACCCGGCCTCCTGCATGCCCACTATACGCCCTCGCTCAAAGTCCGTCAACTGCACATACGGTTCACGTCCACGCTGTCGCGGCATGCTACCAGTGTTAAAGACTGCGATGGAGCTCCGTATGCCACGGCAAACTGGCTGACACTGACGGCGGCGGTGCACAAATGCTGCGCAGCTAGCGCCATTCGACGGCCAACACCGCGGTTCCTGGTGTGTCCGCTGTGCCGTGCGTGTGATCATTGCTTGTACAGCCCTCTCGCAGTGTCCGGAGCAAGTATGGTGGGTCTGACACACCGGTGTCAATGTGTTCTTTTTCCATTTCCAGGAGTGTGTTTACTAATAGAAAAGTGCAACAAAGGTCTCATTTTCCGACAATGACCGCAGCCTGGACCTGGTGTTTAATCACATGGCTTTTAGCATTAACAGCCCCCACAACCGTAAAATCTTGTACAGGGAATACAGGCAAATGCTTGACCTCATTGATACGTTTGAAGAAGCTGTAACCTATAACTGAAATAGATGCTACTGTATCTATAACTAAATGCACATCAACACCGTAGATGGAAGCGTTAACTGCAGCTTGTATCACTTTCACTTGGTCTTTTGTACAATTACGGGTTTCCTGAGAACTCCTGCATCTGGTCATACCCGTCATTGTATCGCAACATGGCTAGTGTTTTGTGTTATGCCTTCGTTCTGTGCTGCGACCGACTACCGGAGGCCTACAGGGATCACCCACTGTTTGACAGCTGCGAATGTGAACTTTCCTCATCTTCTGTCATAACCGCAATGCGTGACTGCATCTGAATCAGTGATGCCCATGTTTGCGGCGACTGCCTATGTTGCACTTGACTACTGTCTGGCATCGGTATCGCCAGCATGTAGTTTCCATTGTTGTTATTCGCAGCTTGGTAGTTATTAACCATCGCCATTACATTTTTGCCTACTGTTATTGTTCTGAGTGTTGTTTCTGATGTTATTTTGCCCGAAACCGCAGTTTCTGCCTTTGTCATCATTATGTTAATTATTATTATTCCAGTTGTTATCGTCCGATTTTTTGGTGTCCTCCCGAGTGAGGTCCAAGGAATCGATTACTGACAGGAAATTCTCCAGGTCAGTATAAGGAACACTGACTGATTTCTCTCATGCATTTATGGGAAGACGAGCTTTTAATATCGTGAGAACGCCGCTGTGAGAGATCGGTTCATCCCAGTATCTGGTCATGTTAATATATTTCTCGAAGTATTTTCTGAGATTTAGCACATTGGGATTGTATAAATCTGGGCTGTATACAAGCTTCCTAGGATGTTCCAACATACATGTCGACTAGAACCATCCTACAAAATTTCTCAAAATCCAGAAATGTATTGAATGTCTCTGCAACTTGGAGTGCCCATAGTGATGCATCTCCAGTGACATGTGAGATGACAAACTGAATTTTCTGTCTTTCTGTCCATGATCTTCCCAGAACACTTGCGAAATTCTTTATGAATACCACCATGTGAGCAGCTCATGGTCATGCGGTAGCGTTCTCACTTCCCACGCCCGGGTTCGATTCCCAGCGGGGTCAGGGATTTTCTCTGCCTCGTGATGACTGGGTGTTGTGTGATGTCCTTTGGTTAGTTAGGTTTAAGTAGTTCTAAGTTCTAGGGGACTGACGACCATAGATGTTAAGTCCCATAGTGCTCAGAGCCATTTTTAATCCACCATGTGAATATCCTTATCATCATTGTTGAAAGTTTGGAACTCATGATGTTTGATTAAACTTTCCTCTTGCAGTACGTTTGTCCAAATTGGTATGCCTGGCTCTGTGTAAGACATACTTCGGTTTGTCTTGTATCCAGTGTTATTACACAGCACTCTTTCACCACTTGTGGGTCCATACATAGGCGTAGCTATTTGCATGTTACCATACTGAGGAACAGTGTGGCTTACATAATTTCGCTCTGCGTTGTTTTCATTACGCGTTTGTCTGTCAGGTTGTCTGACCTGCAGCTGTCGATTACCTTGCCACGTGGGGAAGATAGACTGCATGATTTCCCTAATATTGTTGCAGAAGAACCTGAGTACCACCGTGGTGTAGTGGTTATGATACTTCACTGTTGCATGGAGCAAAACTCACCTGGACTGTACAATTTTAATTTCTATATTCAGTTCGAGTACATTCTAGAAGTATCCACAAATGTCAAAAATCATTTTACTGGAATGTTCTGTAGCTGTATATATAATGTATGTGTACTGGCCGGAGGCAGTTCGCTCTGCGCTCTTGTATGTGCAAGTGCTGAATAAACCTTCGTTAAGTGAAGTTAGTGTTCATCATTCATCTAATTACACGTTCTTCTACGTGACATTATTCTGGTGGAGACGCTGGGTATTGGAACCTGTGGTAGCACAAATTATCGACGACACTGTGGCTCCCATCAGGCCATAACCGAGCCGCCATTTACGTGGCGAGAAACCTGAGTTCGAACCATATTCAACAGATCGCAATCTACTGGAGACAAGAAGAAGAGGACGTTACGATGACAGCAACTATGTGCCAACACATGAGACGTCCTTCCGGGTTCTCTGGTGACGTTGGCCAAGATCCAAACAAGTGGCTGAAGGTATATGAGCGCATAGCCAAATTTAACAAATGGGATGACACCGTGTGTTTCGCTAACGTATTTTTCTACTTGGAGGGCACTGCCAAGCAATGGTATGAGAACAACAAGGAGAAGTTCACCCGCTGGGAAGTATTACAGGCGGAACTGTGCAAGTATTTTGGCGAGCACAACGACAGAAGTGCAAGGCTGAAGATAAATTAAAGTGCAGGGCACAGCGTCCAGGAGAAACTACAACATCTTACATCCAAGACGTCTTGGAGCTGTGTAAAATAGTGGATCCTAGAATGAAGGAGGAAGATAAGGTTGCACATCTTACAAAGGATGTTGCTGAGGACATGTATCCAGACGTACTCCTGAAGGAGGTTTTGACAGCAGACGACTTCAGAAAATGGTGCCAGTATATCGAGACAATGCATCAAAAAAGAATTACACGCAACAAGTTTGAACGGCTTCCAAACATCGTATCGATGTGTGTGATGGAGGAAGCAACTGATTTCACAAGTGTTCTTTGTCAGATAGTGAGAGAGGAAGTTCAGAAGGACTTGGATTGCGTGGCGAGCAAAAAACCGAGACGCTTCAAGAGGTCATAAGGGGGGAAGTGGTAAAGACATTGAACCCAATCTCTCTTTCTTCATTTCCCTTTAAAACGGTGAAAAAGTCGAGACTCAGGCCTGTTTGGAACCTGTTTGGACACCAAGGAAGACTGATGTCTGGAGGACCCAGGATAACCAGCCAGTATGCAGACGACTGGGACATGTGGTGCGCTATTGTCGAGATAGGCAGCGGATATTTGATGACACCTGCGCCAGAAGACAGCAGGCTGATCTTAGCCGACGCCAACTCTGGGACGACAATGATGAACAAGAATATGTGGGTGCAGGACGACATAGGTCACCATCGCCGCAAGCTAGCCGCTGGAGAGGACGGTCTCCAACATGCTGATCAAGGTCTCAGTCACCGTTTAGAAGCTCGAGCCGATCACTTAGAGGCCGCAACCTGGAAAACTAAAGGGTGCGACCTTCCTTGGAGGTGAGGCCGCCGAAGAGAAAAATTCTCCTCCGTCGATCACTACAAAAATGTTAGGAAACTACGTCGATATCCTCATGGATGGCCAAACAGCCCAATCTCTGTGGACTCTGGAGCATTATATTGAGTGATTTCGGAGAAGTACCGTCGCCAGTTGCAGAAAACCGTATTTGTCGACAGCAAAACATTTCTGCTGAAGTGGCTAATGGGAAATATGTAAAACCTACAGGAAGATGTACCATTCAAGTGGGTATAAGTGACCATACACAGCCCTTAGAATTCATCGTCTTACAAGAGTGTAGTCAAGATGTCATTCTCAGATGGGACTTTTTGAAAGCTTCTCAAGCAATTATAGATTGTGGTCGCTGGAAGATTATGCTGGATGAGATGAGATACTGAGGCCAGGAAGATGCGCCGCTGAGTGTGTGGAGGCTATGTGTGCTAGATGAAGTGATCATTCCTGCAGTCAGCTCTAGAAAGGTAACTGTCACGTGTCATGCCATGCATCAACCCATGGATCTTGTAGTGGTATGTAAGAGAAGTCCACCTCTTTAATCACTTCCGAGGACTTTACCCACTACATCACAACTTTGTCCTGTGTCATATATCTCCCCTGAAGCCTTAAAATGCCAATAACTCATTATCTAACATTTAATACCAATAAATTATACCTTTCTGACAGATCTTCATTGCGCTACTGTTTAGAATAGCACTCTGTTATAGGACATACCATACGTTATAATGTGGTTATAATATAAAAACATATCAAATACGAGCTTGACGAAATCCAGTATGGCCTCACTGGGGCGCTTCAGTCCAAGGATAACTTTGAAAGGTGCGCAGCCACAGTACCTCTCGTAACATATATGCAAATAAAGGGGCGTTTTACTGATGTTTGTAACTCATTTAGCTTATCTGTATCAAATATTAGTTTGTTACACATAAGTAAAATGCTATAAATAAAATTTTATTTTCATTGCAAAATTATAATTCAATATATATCATTTACACTTGACAAAAAATATAAATTTAAATAAAAGTATAAAAAAAACATCATGTTGTTCAGATCTGAACCATCGCCACCTAGGGACAAGGCCTCACAGCGCAACTCATGACGTCATGGCTACGGGTCTGAAATGCCGAGCGGCTTGTTAGGCTCTGCGCCACGTATATGAAAACATTAAACACTTTCCTGGTAGACTACTCATAGTGTTTTATACATAAATCTGTAAACAAACGCTAATTCTTCTCAATGGAGAATTAAATTGTTC
Organism: Schistocerca cancellata; assembly: GCF_023864275.1. Lineage (NCBI taxonomy): Eukaryota > Metazoa > Arthropoda > Insecta > Orthoptera > Acrididae > Schistocerca > Schistocerca cancellata. The sequence continues at coordinate 583,648,460 of NC_064630.1, read as the reverse complement.
AAATTTCGTAAATTATAGCTCCAAAGGTGAAAATACTTTTTCGTAATTCCAGTCACTCACGCGTTTTGCAACTGCGAATTTCTGTAATCAGCAGTGTCACGTATATAAAGACATTCAACACTTTCCTGGTTAATTTATGCATTGTTTTTTTAAGTAAATGTGTAAACAAACATTAAAACTTCTCATTTCAGAATTAAATTTTTCAAATGTCGTAAACTGTAGCTCCGAAGGTGAAAAAACTTTTTCGTAATTTCCATCACTCGCGTTTTGAAAATGCGAATTTCTAATTCCATAACTCTGACAGCACTATTTTCACCGTGTAAGTCGCTTTGCATAATTTAATTGAAAATGTGGTACCGTAAATGGAAAGCCTGACAATGAATCGAAGTAGATACTCTGAGACTTGTATTTATGTCAAATTTTATTTTTGTATGACAGATACCTCATTTGGCAGTCATCTACAGTTTTATACTTAAGAAAACATTACTGTACAGAAACTAGTGCAAACTTCACTGAACCTTCCACATACTACTTAGTTTAAGAGATTTGCCAATAGAAGACTATGTAGTGTTAAGTTATTAGGTATTACAAATTGACATGGGAACCACACATTAGAATTATTACAAACTCTGAAAAACTTGCCCACTGGAAGCCATTGTTTATCAACTTGAAAATATTAACTGTTATACACTTGCACATTTACACTGTTCTACTGTATAGAAAGACTAACTTACCAGAATACCAGCTTAGGCAGGATTTACACTGTCATGGAACTGGGGTTTAACTGAAGAATGGGACACCACCCATCAGCTTCACATAATGACATATCTTAAGAACCTGTTAATACTTTTTACTGTACAAACTGATCAATTTATATTCACCCATCCACATACTGATCCCCATCTTTTAATTAAAATACTTGTCATTTGATACATTGATCATTGGCAATAGGTATTACAGTGTTGTAAAAATTAAAAACGTCATATATAGGGCCATTTGTGAAAGCAGATGAGTGGTATCCCAATCTTCAGTAATGCCAGAACCAGAAATAGTAGGCATCTTCACATACCTTACTGCTGATTATCTAAATCATAAAACAGCAATTTAGTGAGTATGAAGCTGTTTAACAAACTGCCTCTAGAATGGGTAGAAGCTTAATTTGATTTATTCAAGCACAAGTAGTACAATTGGTTATTGGTAAATCCTTCCTACTCACTTGAATGTATGAGTATAAATATCACAGTGATAACTGCTAGGTGAGTGTACTATAATTTCCTTAATGATTTCAATTTAAGATGTACTACATAAATCGTTTTAGCTTGAATATTTTACTTTATGGAAAATCTGTTGTAACATATTGTTTTTCAATTTGTGTAAAGTAATTTTTGTACACATGCTGTATTCATTTTTTAACATTTGTAATTTGACTGTCTATTGCTGCAATAGCTAAATGAAATAAAATTCTTTTATTATTCACTATTTAATGTTGTCCCAGAGGAAAACAAGCACTGCTATTCCAAACTCCAAAAACGTTATCAAATAAAATTGCATAGAATTTCTCTCAAATGAAGAATAGCTAAAGTTACGTTGTCCCCTCCTCCTCCCCAAAATATTGGTTGTATTGACAGACTGGATCTGTTCTGCAGATTAATGTTTACTTATCATGATGGCAGACTAACATGCTAATACTGGCAATGAATTGTTCTCCTTGTGAGAATAATTAATTTACTGACTGGACAAAAGTATATACAAAAACTTGTCAACCATAGAGCAGGAGCAGCATTAATTATATATTTACTGATGAACAGAAAAGACTATTCCCCTAATTCTATGAGATTCGGGTTTCACAGAGAATTTGTGGTAGCAAATTAATCTGTAACAAAGCCTCATGTTTACGGTTGCACCATATCGAAGAGAGCATAAGGGGTCCAATACATAGCATTTACCAACAAGATGTATGGTATACTGTACATGAAATAAAAACAGAAAATAAAAATAACATTTATTTCACACCATCTTCCCAAGCCTCAAACAGTGAAAATATACAACCACAGTATAATTTAACATTTTTTCAATCTTTTGTACACAGTTACTTTTTTAACAGTAGTTTCATCATTTCTCCTCTTGGTGAAATTGTTTAGCAAAATATTTGCATAGCAAAACAGTAAGCAATTCATGACTGAATCAAGTGAGTGTGTATTTTTACAGTGAAATGCATAAAAAAAGTTTGCTGGGAATGTTGTGGGATGCTACCTTCACAAGTACATTTCTCTGATTTGCCTGTTCTAAAAATAAAATTTCCTGGCCTTTCAGAATTTTCTGTAGAGTTAAATAGACGTATGTCACACTCACTACTACATCATCTGCAGGATGTCTTTCACCATAATCAAATCATCACCCTGCTTCATTTCATCTGTAGTAAGGAATACCTTACAATATTCACAATGGTTTTTTTAATAGCTTGGTGTGAGCAGTAACCTGCTATGTAATGCAACTGTGGCCAAATATTCTCATCTATTCCATCAACATCATTTCTGGGTGCATACATGGACGAGGAAAAAAATTCCCGGATTTCCAAGTTAAAAATACACTTTCTCCCGGATGAAAATACACTTTTTCCGTGGTAAGTAACAGTACACTTTTCCTCAGAACTGTAAAACTTATCAATCCTTTAAATGGTTGTGGTTTTATACACCAGCGTAGAATTTCCCAGCACTTTAGAAAACGAAACTCGAGGAAAAACCACGTTTTGGAAAGATGTCTGATGTGCAGCAACATGCACACTGCATATTTTCGTATTGCACGAAAGTATAAATTCGAATTCCACCAAATACCGCATGTTAGTTTCCGAAGGATTGAAATAGAGACTGTGATGCACTTTTGTAAGCCAGTCGTAGCTCATGTCAAGAGACCTCGCCAGCCAATGACAGAGGATAGTCAGAGCATAGGATACGTGGTGTAATCAGCCAATAGCAACATCACTGTTAAGTAGCGTGAACACACAAATTGGAAAAGGTAATGGTCTAAATTAATATACATAGTGTTGTTACAAGAAAAGAAAAGCTTTCACGTATAATATTGGTCTCTAAGATTAATAAGCTGCAAGAGAAGCTAAGCTTTCACACATAATGTTGATCTATTTTGCTCATGTTACACTTGAAGATACAACACACAAATGTGCCAGTAAAATTTTTAACAACGACATAACTGTCTGATCTTCTGAGCTCGAAAATATTCGAAATGGTCGTCCTCAAAGATTTGATTTTTGAATGAGAGTCAAACACTCTGCGATTTAAGAAATTTATCGGACATTCGTGCGCAGAGTTCATCCTGCGTAAAAGGAAATTTTTTTTGAAAGTAACGCTTTTCAAACAACCATTCGGAATATTTTCCCGCGACCTGTTAGAAATAGATTGGTTTCAGCAGTTGCCAGAGAGCGCCAGATAAGAGGCGACGCCGCGCTTGCGCAGCTACGATGACCCAGGATGCCCGTACCTTCGTACGTGCAAAACATTAAAAGATCTTACATTGTGTCATAAAAAAAACCAAGACATTAGAGGATACTCCAGGACCATGGGAATTTTGTCAGCCATACTAAAATGCATAATTCAGCTTAAAGTGCACATTCGTATGTCCAGATTCAGATGTACATTTTCTTGGAGTACCAGTACTGTATTATTTCATGTTTGGTTCTTTACTATAGCATAATGCCATATGTGCTAGAAGATGAAAACGTGCACTTGAAATGCAGCGAACAGTTGAAACTAGCCAATAGTGTGGAATTAAACACTTCTTTTCAAATAAATTGACTGCCTCAGCAGAAAAGATTAATAAAAGTCAAATTTCATTGACAAACCGACAACAATAACTTCATTGTTCTGCAACGCGATTAACACTTGACTGTCAGAAAGGCGGCAACAAAATAAAATCTGAAATTAATAACATATTTCAGCCTTCCGTAATTATGTGAATGTATTTTAATTCACTTGATAGCTCCCGGCCACAGAAATCCGTTTTGTTTTCGTTTGACGTGAGAGCAATAAACCAAGAGGAAACAGCAAAATCAGTTCATGTAAACACAGGTCACGTGGAGACTACCACCTCCCGACTACAACTCAGACTGCTGTGTGCATCAGGTCCGGATCTATGATAGTTCCGAACTGGGGCAATATTAGATAGTGGCGCTACCCCACCTTCGAGCGTTTGAGGTAGGACGCCAAAAATTAAAAAAAAATCGACTTTTCAAAAATACCTTCATTTTGTAGCGCACATCTTTCTGAAGAGGGAACGTAAGACATGTTATTTGGTCTCAAGTGTGCCTAAGTGCAGTGCCGCGCCTCTTCACACAGCATTCTTCCATCAAATGTCTCTGTATTTCGCTCTGTGGAACTGAAACGTGTCGTATTTTGTAAAGGGGCCATCCATATATATTCAGACCAGGGGAAATTAAAATGTCCTGTGGTGCCTCTCCTGCTCGCAGTCTACTGGTTTGACATCCTGCCCCTCTTAAAAAGAATCTTGCAATTAGTACTGGATGGGATTATTTGTAACTGGCAGACAAGAACTCTTCAGAAAATCTGCAGTCTTAACTGCCTATTAGCTAGTAACTTGCTGTTCTGTGTGACATAAAATTAAATATAGGATACATAATACGAGTAAAGACAAGAGACAAGCAAGACCGTACACATTTCTTCAATCCTTAAGTGCTAGCTTGTTTTTCTATGTAATCTTGGCACCGCTTTATGTGGCGTACTTTCTTTTCTGGGAAAGACTATTACCTCATCGAAGTTCGTCAATATTTTGCTACATGAAAAAATGAAATGTTATTGTCTACTACTAGAAAAGCTGTTAATACAAATTGTACCCAAGACTGTTGTGGTTCTTCGATCTGGTTACGTGTATTTTGTCACTGTCTGCTAGATAAAACGAAAGAGGCCTGCCTAATATTGCAGCAATTGTTACACACACCAAATAAACGAGACTGTTTTGACACAAATGGTCATTTTTATAACACGACGGTATATAATTCACGAAGTACCAAATCAAATGCCTATTAGGCCTACTAAAAGCAAAAAGTTTTCTGTTAGGAAATAGTTCCACATTTCACTCATATTCTCTAACTTCTGAAGCTTGAGATCGAAAAGTAGGAGAACGAAATTTTTATATCAATTTGGATTCGTCACATTTTTCCGTAATTTGTTAGAGTCTGTTTCTTCTCCTTCCTCATTCTAACAAACAATCTTGTCGTCACTAATTCTGTAACTATTCCTGCCAGTGTCAAAACTTATTCTCTGGTTAACTTCACTAACCCTGCCACAATCACCGGTTTAGTTATCCCGCATTTATTCTCCGGTTAGGCGTTATAACGTGTTCGTACAACGTGTTTTCCACGCTACTCCCAAAATAGAACTTTAGCGGCTGCTAGCCGGGGACTGTATAACTGGTCCTTAGTAGTGTAGTGGTCTGGCCAAAGATTTTCTGTCAAAATTTCACTTTCTTGGATGCACAGAGAAGATAATACGTAATCTTTGTTGCCTGTTATTCCGATTAATCGTTTATTTCCACTCTGGTAGTCTGAATCTATGGAATTCGCTAGTAATTATAACAACACTGATAATTTACAAACCCAGTCAACCGCATAAAAAGTGATTGACATTCACCCGTTCGACTTTATTCCGCTCTGCCCATATAGACCTGTCCCCTTTTGTCTGCAGGAAAGTTTATTTCTAGATGTGACGGTGATTCCCCTGGCAGAGACATCACGTACACTATGGACGCGCCCAAAAATCAACTTATGGTTCATTCAGAAATCAACTTAGAATTTATTCAAAAACCAACAGGGATGTGTTCAAAATCATATGAGTAGTTGATAGACCAAATTGCGCTGAATGCCAGGTGCTTCATGAAAAAAGGTCTTTTTCCTCAATAATATGAATTCCCCCCCCCCCCCCCCCCCCTGAAACTGCCACCCGGGGCAGATATCCTGGTTTGTCCCCAGCCCCTAGTTCCGTGCTGTTGCGCATATGTGAATCTGGCAGCTTAGGCGCACCAGTAAAATTCTTCTGGATAGCATCTGGCTGCTTGCTGCTATTGCTTATACAGCTAACTGCCACACTTCTGTAGCGAGAAGCGGGAGAAGGTACTACGCATACGACTCAACTGCACATGCACATAAGCTCACTCGCAACCGCTCAAACAAATCTAATGTAAACAGTTGTGACGTCACGCTCATCGGAGGCAATTTGTTGTTAAGTTACATTGCATAGCTTCCTAAAGCCTTTGACACATTTTGCTGTCGGCAGACGCTTGTTTGAGCACTGTGCGTTGTTGTTGTATTGGTGCATTTCCTTTGCAACTTAAGTTCTATTTTCGTTTTTTTTCTCTCGTTTGTTTTTTATTGCTGCAGTATTATTCTGCAGTGGCGAGATACAGTAATATTCTTTGTTAGAGTATTGGTTTTTGCCAGTCAAAGTTACAAAAATTTAACTGAAAACTAAAACAATGAAAATTTCGTGGTTTTCTCCCGGATGAAAAAATTCCCGCGTTTTAGCCGGATCTCCCAGGTTGTATACACCCTGCATTTTCATCTACTGCTACATTTGAAAATTCTGGTATTGATTTTCTTTAATCCCTGAATTTCAGTATGAGTAGAAAAAATATCAGTGGTCTTAATAACAACGTCCCCAACTACTTTTGACTGAAGCACAAGGGAAAACATAGACTCTGCCCTTATGTTTTGTTCAGTTTCAAAATCTTGTCTTAGAGAAACATGATAATTTCCCCCACATAGCTGGCGGTATTTGCTGAACCTGTCTTCTAAACTGTCTGTCTGTACTTTTCCTAACAGCAAATAGGATCTGTTTTTCTCAGAAAGCCAGTAGTCACTAAAGTCAATCAAAGTAACAGTTGTGTGTTTCAAAGCGCTGTGTGTCTCTCGAGTAAGTTTTCTTTCATCACTACAATCTTCCCAAGAACATAACCATGAGATGAAGCACTGTAAGAATTCTTGTATGTGATGGGAATTACTAGTCACAGGTTCTTGAAAAATGTTTCTTAACCTCTGTCCCCCGAGTAATGTTTTTACATTTACAATATCCCACCAACGATTTATTATTTTTATGAATGTTGCAGTACTTTCCCAGTTGCTAATTGCTTTCTTTGAACCAAATGTGTCCAAAGCAACAACTGTCATATCATTGAAAATACGCAACACTAACTTGACATTTTGGCGCTCAATTGAGTTAGGAAAGAGAGACTTCAAAGTTAAGGAACTGCCATATTGCAGCAGTTCATCTTTTTCTATTAAGTGCAGTTCTTTCAGTGCTCCAACAGATGACAAACCTCCCTTCAAACTGTCACTGAAGTCAAGAAAACACAAGATCTGCTCCTTTTGTTTAAATCAGTTATTGCAGATACACTTCAAAATATGGACAGTGTCCAAAAAATAATACAATGGGCGATTTGGAGAATTGTACAGGGTGATCATACTTTATTTTCACATCTGGAGGAGTAGAAAACTTAGACACTACTTTTTTATTAATTGCATTATTGTCTGATACTATACCAACCACCTCAATTCCAACTGCTTCTAATTTAAGAATGACTGTTTTAATGTAAGAGAACAGAACATCACCCTGAATAGTATGAACTGGCAGAATAGATACCACATATTTGTAAGGTGATTCCATGCTCTGAATCATAAAAACATAGGCACTGGTTGCACACAAAAATCTGTCAGTGTTAAAGGCACATCCTACAACATTTCCAGCTTTGTAATCAAGCTGAGACTTTAGATGAATTTCATCCATCAACAGGAGCACAGTTTTATCATCTGAGGATAAAGTACTTACTTTATTTGTGATGTAGCTCATAAACTGATCACCTTGTTGTTCAATGACAGGATTTGTTGAGAGTGTACTGCAAAGCCTTGAAAGGGTGTTAGGACTAGGCATAGAAAAACTATCACTGTTCCTCAAAAATTTGTAGGCATGTGGGCTAATAGAATGTAATAATGACCACATTATCATAGAGTTAGTATCATACGTAAATTGAGTTGCACTTCTGCACTTCAAAAATGAAATCTGTTCCTTAAAAAATGTAATTTTAGTTTTGTTTCCTGGCAACTTTTCTAATAAATTTTGCAATAACTGGTCAATTAAAGACAAAATGTTATCTACAGGAGCCTCAGAACTATTATACAGAAGGTAAATGTTCTTAAGAACATCACTTACCACCTGTATGTTGTTTACTTTCATGGGAAATTTCATGTTTCCAATACATTTCATTTCAATATCATTATTGAAGACACTGAGTAATAAACCACTGCTTATAACTACATGGCAAAAATTTTTTGGGTAAGGATTATGCTTTAGTAACACTAGGCTCACACTGTCAGATTTGTTCATCACTACCCAGTCACTGTGCTTTTTACATTCACACAACTTCGTTTTCAGTTGTTCTAAACTATCGAATGATATCGCATCAACCATTTTCGCAAGTGTGTCCACACTCTCTTGGATAGCAATTTGAAGAGCACGATTTTCTAAATGCCCCCTACGAATTTCTGGGTCCTCTCGTACTGCAGTTTGATGACTCGACAAGATAAGCATCCAGGCAACTTCGATGGGATAGCATCTGAAAAATTAATAACGAAGTATGAAATCGATCCCACAGCATACAAGTGAAACAAAGATAGTTCTTATGCCACTGTACTTTACTAAGAGTGTGTTTCGTAACTCACCTTTTCTCAAGCGTCGACAATCCAACGGTGCTGTCAAGAGTGTACCAGTTTTCGGGTCATACATGCTGGTACTGCTTAAAATATCGTCCTTGTTGAAAAGCAGTTCACATATCTAAAAACAAGCATAGTTCTCTTTAAAACATATAACGAAAATTAATGATGTATGAGATTATAAATACATTCTTCTGTTTACTGTATTTTGTTCAGCTGGACTACATTTCAAGTAACAATGACACACTAACCAAACACACACACTGATACTTACAACAGAGTGCTTACTCGGTGTCCAGTCTTGTCTGTGAACAGCCAATAACCATTTTTGTCTTAAATTCTCGTCAGATGGAAAATAAAATACACTGACTTTAGGTCCATTATCGTAATTGCCCCTTCAATTCGGCATACAACACCTTCGGGGCATTGTAACTGAGTATAGATCAAATAACCACTCACAATCAGCACAAAGTGCAATGTGGAAACGCTTCGAATCACATGTGTCGGTACCTAGCTTCTCAGACCCCTACCGTGACGTCTCAGGCTCCTTGTTCCTAGGTGGCATTGACTGGAGGTGTGCAAAGTGTTTTGCAATTACTTTGGTTGAGTATCATCTCATTTTTGGAGGTTACTTTTTTACGTTTTTCTTTTTGTCGAACTACTTTAGGAAACTGATGTCTGCATACAGACTTTCAAATCCAATAAATATATGTAAAGAAAATCGAACATGCTCGTTCCATGAACTCCCTTTGTCAGACAAAAGCTCATACATACGCTCCCAGGCATAAAATCCGAATCTCCCGCTATGTGACCGGAGTGCAAACACAAACAAAGTGTGTAACATATTTGACAATACTCAAATATATTGCCATCATCTTCAGGTCTTGAATAGGCCTACTCACTGAGTATGACGTCCTCGGCGGCTTGACATTAAGAGTTGTGAGCCCCGCTAACTTCGAGTCCGTTTTCGCGCAATACCAGCATACTCCATATGTGAATTTTCGTACACTTCCTGAATTATGTTTCACTTTCCTTTGTTTTTCAACTGCGTCACTGTTTTTTATCCATGACGTAGCAGGACACTGCTCAATAAAAGAGAAAATCACAGACTGAGAACACAGGGACTGAGTTTCGCGCTGTTCGGTTTACTGTTTGGTCGCTACAGAAGTTGGCTGTCGTCAGTGCTACTGCCGACCTATACGAGATCTGTTCAAAAACTTCAGGAACTGCGTCCATAAAATTTCTTCAACGCTTACCTTTTACTTATTGTGCATGGTCTCCTTCAAAATACTCTCCTCCACAATTGATACACTGCTCACAATGTCACTTACACTTCCGGAAGCATTCTTGGTACGCCTCTCGCTGGATCGTGCGAAACACCGCCTGCAAATTTTCTTGTATCTCACCTATCGTTGCAAATCTTTGTCCATTCAATGGGGTTTTCAACTTTGGAAATAAAAAAAAACATCCAAGGAGACAGGTCTGGAGAATACGCAAGATGAAGCAGCACAGTGATTTTGCTTTTAATGCAATAGTTACGCACCAACAGGGATGAATGTGTAGGTGCGCTATTGTGATGCAAGAGCCACCAATAGTCTAGAAACATTTCAGGCTGTTTCCTTTTCACGTTTTCTCACAGACGGTGCAACATGTCCCGACAACACCACTGCCATGTGGCATGGAATTCATAATGAACTAATTCTTCAAAGTCAAAGAAAACTATCAGCATGGCTTTGACATCTGACCCGATGGGCTTTTTTTGGTCTTGGAAAATATTTCTGACCCACTGTGAAGATTGAATCTTGGTCTCAACTCATAACTATAGACCCCATCTCATCATCAGCTATGGTTCTCTTAAGGAACATCTTGTTCTCACTTGCACAGTCCAAAAGCTCTTCACAGATTGCCAGGTGAAGATCTTTCTGGTCTTCACTCATGAGCATGGGACGAACTTGGCGGCAACACAATGCATTCCAAGGTACAGTGTCAGGATTTCATGACATGATCCAACTGAAATGTCACATTGTTCCGCAATTTCTCGGACAATCAGCCTTCGATTAGCATCACAGTTTCATTGACATTCCTAATTTGTGCGTCATCGGTAGAAGTTGAAGGGCATCTTGAATGTGTGTCATCTGTAACTTCTATCCGGCCATTTTTACACTGTGTGAACCGTTCGTAACACCGAGTACCGCTTAAGCACTCATCACTGTGGGCTTCCTGCATCATTTGGTGTGTCTCTGCAAAAATTTTCTTGAGTTTCACACAAAATTTAATGCAGGCACGTTTCTCCACTAACTCTATCTCGAAATTCTCAAACTGTGTAACACAACATTCTACTCAGTACAAGACTGAACAATAGCTAACAGACATACAATGAAACTTCCGGCAGTTACACATTAGACACAGGTGTGTGAAGGGATGCCAACCACATTTCACTCCAACGCACCACTGGCAAGAAATTGCAAACGTTCCGGAATTTTTTGGACAGACCTCATATGAGCTAGTTCTGTGCATAATGCCTGCCACAGCAAACAGTCTTTAGGACTTGTCAAGTTGCTGGCACTGAATTACACTGTCTCCCAGCACATCCCTGCAGCCGCAAATGTCCTTCTCCCACCACTCTCAGAACTCTCTGCAGCAAAAAGTTGTGGCGACTAAACAGTACCAATACTGCCAAATTTGAATGCACTAAGCAGGGTGAAAAATCAAGGACGGGGGACCTCGATAAACTGACTAAACCAGAGGTTGTAGAGAGTTTGAGGGAGAGCATAAGGGAACAATTGACAGAATGGGGGAAAGAAATACAGTAAAAGAAGAATGGGTAGCTCTGAGGGATGAAGTAGTGAAGGCAGCAGACGATCAAGTAGGTAAAAAGACGAGAGCTAGTAGAAATCCTTGGGTAGCAGAAGAAATATTGAATTTAATTGATGAAAGGAGAAAATATAAAAATGCAGTAAATGAAGCAGGCAAAAAGGAATACAAACATCTCAAAAATGATGTCGACAGGAAGTGCAAAATGGCTAAGCAGGGATGGCTAGAGGACAAATGTAAGGATGTAAGGATGTACAGGCTTATCTCACTAGGGGTAAGATAGATACTGCCTACAGGAAAATTAAAGAGACCTTTGGAGAAAAGAGAACCACTTGTATGAATATCAAGAGCTCAGATGGAAACCCAGTTCTAAGCAAAGAAGGGAAAGCAGAAAGGTGGAAGGAGTATACAGATGGTCTATACAAGGGCAATGTACTTGAGGGCAATATTATGGAAATGGTAGAGGACATAGACAAAGATGAAAGCATGAAGAATTTGGCAAAGCACTGAAAGACCTAAGTCAAATCAAGGCCTCGGGAGTAGACAACATTCCCTTAGAACTACTGATAGTCATGGGAGACTCAGCACTGACAAAACTCAACCATCTGGTGAGCAAGGTGTTTGAGACAGGTGAAATACCCTCAGACTTCAAGACGAATATAAAAATTTCAAACCCAAAGAAAGCAGGTGTTGACAGGTGTGAAAATTTGCCGAACTATCAGTTTAATAAGTCATGGCTGCAAAAATGCTAAAATGAATTCTTTACAGACAAATGGGAAAACTGGTAGAAGCCGACCTTGGGGGAAGATCAATTCTGATTCAGTAGAAATGTTGGAACATGTGAGGCAATACTGACACTACAAATTATCTTAGAAGATAGATTAAGGAAAGGTAAACCTACATTTCTTGTATTTGTACACTTAGAGAAAGCTTTTGACACTGTTGACTGGAATACTCTCTTTCAAATTCTGAAAGTGGCAGGGGTGAAATACAGGGAGTGAAAGGCTATTTACAATTTGTACAGAAACCACATGCCAGTTGAGTCACGGGGTATGAAAGGGAAGCAGTGGTTGGGCAGGGAGTGAGACAGGGTTGTAGCCTATCCTCAATGTTATTCAATCTGTATAGTGAGCAAGCAGTAAAGGAAACAAAAGAAAATTTTGGAGTAGGAATTAAAATCCATGGAGAAGAAATAAAAACTTTGAGGTTTGCCGATGACATTATAGGTGCGTCAAGAGACAGCAAAGGACTTGGAAGAGCAGCTGAATGGAATGGTAGTGCCTTGAAAGGAGGATATAAGATGAACATCAACAAAAGCAAAACAAGGATAATGGAATGTAGTCGAATTAAGTCAGTTGATGCTGAGGGGATTAGATTAGGAAATCAGACACTTAAAGTAGTAAAGGAGTTTTGCTGTTTGGGGAGCAAAATAACTGATGATAGTCGAAGAAGAGTGGATATAAACTGTACACTGGCAATGGCAAGGAAAGCGTTTCTGAAGAAGAGGAATTTGTTAACATCGAGTATAGATTTAAGTGTCTAGAAGTCGTTTCTGAAAGTATTTGTATGGAGTGTAGCCATGTATGGAAGTGAAACATGGACGATAAATAGTTTGGACAAGAAGAGAATAGAAGTTTTCGAAATGTGGTGCTACAGAAGAATGCTGAAACTTAGATGGGTAGACCACGTAACTAATGAGGAGGTACTGAATAGAATAGGGGAGAAGAGGAGTTTGTGGCTCAACTTGACAAGAAGAAGGGACCGGTTGGTAGGGCATGTTCTGATGCATCAAGGGATCACAAATTTAGCATTGGTGGGCAGCGAGGAGGGTAAAAGTCGTAGGGGGAGACCAAGAGATGAATACACTAAGCAGATTCAGAAGGATGTAGGTTGCAGTAAGTACTGGGAGATGAAGAAGCTTGCACAGGATAGAGTAGCATGGAGAGCTGCATCAAACCAGTCTCGGGACTGAAGACCACAACAACAACAACAACAACAACAAGCAGGGTGGGAAAACATACATATGAGTTGTGTAAACATGTGTTTAATGTAGTTGGGTTTGAAACTCCCAAGAATGGACTACAATGTGAGAAAATGCGCTAATGACCAATTCCGCTGTAACTGAACAGTAGGTTTTCAAACTGTTAATATATTTTTTATTAAAAACATTTTCTTTAGATTTTGTGTGGGTCAGTAGACCATCTTCACGAAACTCTTTATGTGTAGTAGCTCTTGCATTCACTACAGCTTAACTTGTCTGTTAATTAGTTTGCAAACTCTTTGGAAAACAAGTTATGCGCTTTGCAGTATGCAGATTATGGGTTGTTCTTTATTCAACATATTATTACTTACAACTCCTTTGTTGATCATTTGGTATCTTTCACACAACCTAATCTCAATTTTACTCAATGGCAAGTTGAACAAAATGTGCAATTTATTGAAATAGCTTACCTGGGATATTTCAAAATAAAATCTTTAAAGATCACAATGAAGTTTTATAGTAAAGCACAATTTCTTAACACTTTGGAGTTTACATATAAACTGTACTCCGTATCAATATTGTAGTAAGCTATTAAAGTACACTCAATTTGTTTCACTTATGGTACTCTTTCTTGCAGTTAATGATATGTCACTTCAAGTACCCAGCTAAGTTCTGTATGAACTTGTTTTATTTCTATCATTACACAAAAATTACAAATAATTCATGAGAAATAATATTTATTACTCTGTTAATCATAATGACTAGAAACAAAATGAGAATTCATAAGAAGTGGGCTCTGGAATGCTGACGAAAACACAAGTTGTTTTTAGCAAAGCACTGGGTTACTATTTATGGAACTGCCCCCCCCCCCCCTCCCCAACACACACACCCAGAAAAATCAGGCAATATAGTAAACAATGATGAATTAATTCAACAAGTACAGTGTTAGAAAATACACCTGTAACAAAAAACCATAATTAACATAATGATATTTTCTATGTACATACTATTTAAAAAAGTTACAAATACCTCCAGGTAACAACACAACACGACATATGAAAAGACTGTATTTTTAAGAAGTAATTTGCAGTTGCACAAAACTTTGTACATGCTGTTACAGTTTTTAAACATCTCACTGATCAATAACAATGTAAAAATATTGTTGCTCTCATTTAGAATATCATAGTATGAAGGTTACCATGACAGTCTCTCATTTATTTTCAGCAATGGGCACAGAAAAGTGAGACCCAAAAATACTATTCCAAAATGATTGCATATACAAAAGAATATCCATCATCATTACGTTCCATAAAATTAAACTAGTATGCTATCTTTTGGGCTTGATAACACTGGGAAGTGAGGTTTTTGTTTTGGAATTCAACTTCTTTTTGGCTAATTTTTGTTTAGCTTCTATCCTTTTCCTCTGAATTTCTTCTGGTGTGCATCTTAAAGGTGGTGAACTGGTAACTGCCTGAGCTAAAGAGAAAATACAATACATTCATTAATAAACATCAATGCAAGTTTTAAAAGAATTATTCATCCTGCCTCTGGAATGCATAACAAAACTGTTAGTTTAATAGCCATATCATGTGAGTGTAAGATATGGCATCTGAAAGTTAATAGGAAGGAAAATAGTTAATCACTTGCAATAACAATGACTACAGTGCAACAGGTTAGAGTTATAGTGTTCTTGGAGATCTCATCTTACTGACATCTTCAAACAAAAGTTTATTAAGTAGAACATACACACAAAATTGCTAGCTATAAGGAGCAAGTGGTTCTCAAATGTAACTGCATTGCTGAACATACTTACATTCAACTATTTCCAATACATTCACCAATTCAGTTTCATTTACTATGTCATCTTCTAAAGCTGCCGTTTCAAAGAATGCATCTCCACTCTCAGATAAAAGAGTGCAATGGTTGTCCAATGAATTTTTGTTGGGTTTCCCTAATCTAGATTTTGTGTTTGGTCGTTCATTTATTGTTGGTTCTAACGTTTTTGAAGTAAGGCGACAAACATTAGACAAATTTCTTACATCATTCTGACGAGTTTTCACTTTAGTAACATCAGTTCGTTCTGTAGGACTGTCACACACACTTTTCTTCTTGCCACTGCCTCTTTTATTAATTTCTGTTGTTTTGTTCACATCACTACCTGCTGATGTGTCCAGAAAAGAATAATCTTCATCTACCAAAGTCTGAAGGGCACTTTCAAGAGAGTCATCATGGATTTCCTGATGAGTTAAAGATTCAGATAAGTTTTTCTTTGTTCTTGGGGACTTTCTAGAACCATAACCTATAAATTGGCCAAATTTGTAATATTTGGCAGATCCTGGCGTTCTCGATCTTCTTGGCTTAGGTGCTGGTGACAGTTCTGAACTGACATCCTTCTTTCCACTTGGTACCTTCACCATATTTGCAACATGTTTGTTGGAAGCTGCTCTTTCATCTGGCTGAACCATATTTGACTTTCTAAAGATGTTACAGGGTGATGATGAAGCATTAGGCAGCTCAAAATTTTTATGTTTCAATTCATTTATCGTCTCTTCCACTTTCTGGGTACATTGTAGGATGACATCATCATCATCATCATTTTCTAGCAACATGCCAAAATCATCTTTTACCAGTAAAGTGCACGAAACTGTCTCTCGCCTGTTAACAGTATCACGGTTTGGTGATGTACGATGAAGAACACTCTCTCCATCACACAAACTGTCTTCCTCTTCCTTCTCTTCAGAGTGCACATCTGGAAAAAGAGCAAAATATACAAACAATATTGCATGTTTCATACTCCTCTGAAATCAATACAGAAATTCAGCAAACAATAGAAATAGTTCTTACTTTCACTGTATTTATACTGTTCGGAGAGATCCTGCAATTTTGTCAAAAACGAAGGAGACGCTGCTACTGGCAACTTCCTTGTTGGTTTACTGGTGACAGGTTTCTTTGTTGGGAGACACTTTCCTTGTGGTGGTGTAATTAAATCAATTATCTTGGAATTCTGTTCTGGGGGAAAAATCAAGACAGAATAACAATGTTTGTGCTGAATAAAGTAACTTATATGCCATCAGCTTCCGCATTTGAGAATGAAATTCTTACAGCAATGCCTATAATTTTCGGGTTTGTCACTAAGGTAGATAATGATCTAATCAATTTAAAAAGGATAAGGGCTACATATACAATTGGTTTAATCAATGTCAAACAATAATGGAAATGCCTGGATGGAAAAATATGTAAAATAAGGAAAAGACGACCACTCACCCGTAGTGAAACAAAGTGTGATGCACAGAAACTGTTAACTGAAAATGTACTTACACTAGCTTTCGAGCTCTTGTTCTTTCTGTGATGAAGTACACCCATTCAAACACACAAACACACAGAACCCAAACACACACTCTCACGGTCATTTATCAGTTGTTCTGTTATGGTGAGTGACTGTAAGTAAGTTGTACGCACAATAACATCAGTTGCCCTTATGTGTCTGCCTGTTCAGGTAAGCATAGCTCTTGATGTGTTCCCTGATCTCCCCCTCCCAAGTTGTCCGAATGCCTGATATGTCTGCACGTGCAGCGTTGCTGCCAAGCAGTGCATACAGAGAGGAATGGTTAGCAGCATGCATCCATGCATCGTGCTACTGAAGTAGCTGTATTGACCGCAACCAGCAGTTCTGTACAGTGTAGTGTACAAATGTTTCAGGCGTATGTTGTGTTGCGAATGTTCAACTTTGTGCTGTCAAATTAGTTCTGCACTGGCTGCCAGGTGCACTGTGTTTAGTCTATTAACTCCGTGCTGTTCACTCCTAGTTTACAGCAATTTATATGTTCATGTTTATTCTATGTTCACCTGTCACTGTGCATAGTTCTTAATAACCAATGATCAGGCATCTCATTTGTTTTCTCACGAGTCTTGTCTTGACGTATACTGTGTCTAAAAGTTGTTCTGTATTACTCGACCTATAAACAAATAAAGTTCTCATCATCCCACAAAGGAGATATCATTTGTGCATTATTTATTGTAAACTAAGCAGGCTAATTGGTTGGATTGACAAGTACTCAGCCCTATGGTCTAACAGCTACACATTATACAATGTGTACATTATGCAACAAATAGTGTAGAAGTATGGATTAAACACAATGAAGATTGTATAAGCATTGTAGTCATTACTTTAAATCATTTCACATAGCACATATCAACTAATAAAAGCATTTTCACATATATGATAAAGATCAAAAGTCAAAGAGTGACTGGGTTTTTCAGACAGTAAATATTTTCCTTAATTTGCTGTAATAGTCTTCAAATCAGTAAGTGGGTTGTACTATACACATTCTAAAGCATCCCAAGTTCTTCTTTAGAGTTCACTTTATCCCCACACCAAGTTTCATCGAAAATGGTTCATGGGTTAGTAATGAAAAAGTAACAGAGCTAATTTTGTAGTTATAATATCAGTATGGATAAAAATTTCAATTATGATATCTTTTTTTTCTGTGATCTGATTTTGACAAAATAAAGCCAATATGGGTGCCTCAAGCAATGCTCAAGTTATTTGTGAAAACTGTTTGAAAATTCGTCTAATAGATTTGGAGAAGCATGTTCAAACATACGCAACAGTTCTACAGATTTAAAAAATGTACGGAAACGATAAATTGCTACTTACAGTAAAGATGAAATGTTAAGTTGCAGACACGCATAACTAAAAGGCACTTACACGTTAGCTTTTGTCCATAGTCTTCATCAGGAAAAGAAAGTGACTAACACACACATTCACTGACTGGTGCACACACACACACAACTGTCAGCTCTGCTAGCTTGGACCAGAATGCAATTACAACATGGCATAGAAGTGTATGGTTGGGAGGAGAGAAGACTGCTGTCCTGTGGAGTGTGCAGTGATCAGAGTGGCAACAGGTGCAGTATCAGGAGGCTGTGGGGCAGGGAGGTGGGGATGGGGAACGGAGCAAAAAAAAAAAAAAAAAGAGAGAAGTAGGAAGGATGCGGGTGCATTGGCAGAGGGCACCACACAAAGGGGATGGGAGATGAGAATAGGGAGAAGGTACAGCCTGGCCACATGGGAAGGGTGTATCTGCAGCGACAAGAACTCCCTAGTCCAGTATTCAGAGGGTCTCACCAAGGCCTTCACATGCAGGCACCAGCCATCAGACCTGGTCTGCAAACACATCTCCTGTGGTATTGTTCCTGATGCGTTCAATCCTCATACAACCCCCCAGGAACTATCCACAAAGGAGTGCTGCCCTTCATGATCCAATATTGCCCCGGACTGGAACAACTGAACCACATCCTTTGCCAGGGCTTTGATTACTTATCATCATGCCCTGAAATGAGGGACATCCTACCCAAGATCCTTTCCACCCCTCCTAAAACGGTATTCCTTTGTCCACCCAACCTCCACAACACCCTAGCTCATCCCTATGCCACACTCAATCCCAACCCCAACCCCTCGCCACAAGAATCATATCCCTGAGGAAGACACAGGTGCAAGACCTGCCCAATCCACCACTTCATATTCCAGTCCTGTCATGGTCATCTCCTACACCATCAGAGGCTGGAACAGGAGCTATCCAGCCAAAATTATCCTGGCCTTAACCTACAGTAACATACTGTCCCCACACTCTCCACCTAACGTTTTCCACCCCCTCTGTCCTATCATCTCATCCCTGTTTTCATCTCTCATTCTCTTTGGTTGCCACCCTTTGTCAACGCACTTGCCCATCTTTCCCTGCTCCTCTCCTTTTTTGTTCTGCTCTCCCTCCTCCGTCCCCACCTCCCTGCCCCACAGCCTCCCGACGTTGCACTTGTTGGCAGTCTAGCCTCTGCCAGACAGCACTCTTCTCTTCCCCCACTCATACACAACAGTCCCTTCCCCTTACCTGGCCCCTGCAGACTGCTATTCCATAATGTGACAACTGCATTCTGGTCCAGAGATGACAGTCATGTGTGCATGAGTTGTGCTTGCCTCTGTGTGTTTCTCTTTTTCTTTCTTCTCCTGTGGCTGTAAGCTAAAGTGTACATTTCTTTTAATTGTGCCTCACTGTATATTAATGTGTCATATTTACAGTAAGTAGCAATCTATCTTATTGGGGAAGGCAGTACATGATCTCAATGGGAATGAATAATGTGGACAGATGAGAGATGGGAAAAGTTCTGGTGAGGCAATGGGAAACAGATTAGTGGGAGATTATGCCAGGGGGCTGGAAAAGTGCAAGTGTCTCTGAACTATGCAAGTGGGAATTCTCTTTCCAGCATATTCTGCACTCTTGCCTTGCCCCTGGGCTAAACCTCTGCTAACCTATTTCACATTGCCTCTCTTACTTTTCCCTTATCTCTTCTGTCCAACCACTCCTTCCCTGTCCAGTTTGTATACTGCCTTCCCCAACAAATCTCCCACTCCCCTCATGCGGGTAGTCTCTCTCTCTCTCTCTCTCTCTCTCTCTCTCTCTTCTCCCCCACCTCCAGCCTCTCCCCTTTCTCCATTCCTCTCCCTTTTGTCTCTCCCCTCCCTGTCCCTCTTCATCTCCACCTTCCTCCCCATTTCCCTCCCCCACCCCTTCCGCACTCTCGCATCTTACTGTGGAGCCATTGAGCCATCTGTCGAAAGACCTGCCTCACATTATTATCCCACTACCACCCCCTTGCCTTGTGTGGCCTTGCCTGCCCCCTTCCCCACCTCCACCTAACCATCAAGTGCTCTCGGTAATGGTAATCAGTCTCACTCACTGTGAATGCTGGAGTGTGCGTTTGGTGTCTGTGTTGTTACATTTGGGAGGGGGGGGGGGGGGGAGGAGAAGAAGAAGAAGAAGAAGCAGAGTTCAAAAGCTAGTGTGATTACTGTTCTCTGTTACATGTTTCAGTGCACCAAGCATTGCTTTACTACTGGTGGATGGTAGACTTTCCCTCATTTTGTGTATTTAACTAATGTTATATACAGAGTGATTACAACTAAAGTTCCACTTTCAAAATCCTGCATAAAAAGAACCACTCCTCAGAAAGACATAAAATTTGAATCGAATATTATCAAAGATAAGGGAAACATTAATGGAAATTATGGTGAAGCTCTTTTAGAAGAACGGTGACTGTGTGCCAGTAGCTCTGCAGAAGTTCTGGACACTCAAGGATATGATAAAGGTGTTTGTCCCACGTCTGCTGAGGGTCTGGAGAAAATGATTACAGCATTTGAAACGCCAGGTTCTTTAGAAGTGCAATGTGGCAGAGGGAGAACAACTGATATGATGTCTGTAGATGATGTGGACACAGCCTTGTAGGAGGGGTCAAGTGTTAGTGTACAAACATGAACACTACTTCAGACATGCCTGTGAGTGTAGTGCATAAAAATTCTAAGAAACATCCTGCACTGCAATCCATACAAAATTACTCACGTTCAGGAGTTGCTTCTTGCTGACCTACCCGTAAGACAAACATTTTCTTTAGAATTTCTTGGTTGCATGGAAGTGGACAATGAATAGCCAAAGAACATGCTGTGGACAGACAAAGTTCATTTGCATCTACAAGGCCATGTCAATACACATAATTGCGGCATACGGGTAACGGAAAATCTGCTCACACATAAAACAGTACCGCTTCTTCTTCAAAGGTAACTGTTGCTAGTTGATGGCATTGTTTATCGTAGGGCCATATTTTTTTGAGCAGATGATTCCTGCAAGTCCTGCTACCTGTACCATCACTGGTAAATGCTACACTCATGCTAATAAATTAAGGATAATTGCAGAATGTGGTGCCACACAACATGGCACTACACAAAACTTGAGCTAATAGTGTAGGCACATAGGGAACACACCCGACACAGATCTGTAAGTCCACGGTATTGGTGATAAGTTGAGATAACCATCCTGAAATACATGTGCTACAAAACGCCACTGTTTCCTGCGCATGTATCCTGACATCAACATGGGATATGATTACCATGCACACGTACACAGGCCGCACAACGGGTTGGCATACTCTGGATCAGGTGGTCGAGCAGCTGCTGTGGTATAGCCTCCCATTCTTGCACCAGTGCCTGTCGGAGCTCCTGAAGTGTCGTAGGGATTTGAAGACATGCAGTGATACGGTCAACCAAGAGCATCCCAGACATGCTCGATGGGGTTTAGGTCTGGAGAACAGGCAGGCCACTCCATTCACCTGATATCTTCTGTTTCAAGGTACTCCTCCACGATGGCAGCTCGTTGGGGCTGTGCGTTATCAAGCAGGAGGAAGGTGGGACCCACTGCACCCCTGAAAAGGCGGACATAGTGATGCAAAATGATGTCCCGATAAACCTGACCTGTTACAGTTCATCTGTCAATGACATGCAGGTATGTACGTGCACCAAACATAATCCCAACCCACACCATCAAACCACGACCTCCAAACAGGTCCCTTTCAAGGTCATTAAGGTGTTGGTATCTGGTTCCTGGTTGATGACAGATGAAGCCCCGGCGGGAATCACTGTTTAACTATATATTGACTTGTCCGTGAACATAACCTGTGACCACTGTTCCAATGACCATGTACTGTGTTCTTAACACCAGGCTTTACGCGCTCTCCTGTGACCAGGGGTCAGTAGAATGCACCTTGCAGGTCTCCAGGTGAATAAACCATGTCTGTTCAGTCATCTGTAGACTGTGTGTCTGGAGACAACTGTTCCAGTGGCTGACATAAGGTCCCGAGCAAGGCTACCTGCAGTACTCCATGGCCATCTGCGGGCACTGATGGTGAGATATCGGTCTTCTTGTGGTGTTTTATACTGTGGGCATCCAATACTGTAGTGCCTGGACATGTTTCCTGTCTGCTGGAACTGTTGCCATAATCTTAAGATCACACTTTGTGGCATCTTTTCAATGAGTCTTGTTCTGTCTTATTTTAATCAAAGAGTAAGGACGGCTTTGCCTCCCATGTTTCCTGAAACTTACTTCATGCCATATGTCATGATAGAATGTGTTGCTGATGAATATGGTTCATGGGTTATTCAGTGGTCACCTTCCACGTGCATACGTTCCTTAGGTTGACAGCCAGACTATCAAAAGTTTACTTTCTGAAGACATCTTCCTTCAAATGTCTTATCTGAAATGAACGCTCCCTTCTCATGCTACAAATAGCAAATTGATTCCTCTTGGATGATATCAGACGACTCTTCTGGGCTGTACACATCTTGTACTTGCTGGTGCATGAATTTTCAATTGTTGCAAAATCTCTATCAGAAAGCAACATCACGTGACCGCAAACACAAAATGGTGCTCAATTACTTGAAATCATCCAGATGATATTATAAACTGCCAGAATGGAACTATGTTCCAATTCTGATTTTGGCCACAGCAGTTGTCAGAAACTGAGATGACAGTCTTTCCTTTTAGGTTATTTTTGATTATTGTCATTATCATCATCATCATTATTGCTGTTGTATTATTATTATTACTTGCAAAAATATAAATGAAAGAATGTGCATATAAACACCATGAAGCATTAAACAGCGGCCATTCAGTAATAAGACACTTCTAAAGAAATAAGAGATTACTGCACAGCAGAGGGCTACAGGTAGAGAGATGCTTAATGAAATGTGTTTGGCTGTCAATGTCTTCAATGACTACTGCAGCAGAACATTGTCAAGGGATCTTTCACAGAACCCAAAGAAATTCTGGTCACATGAAAAGGCTGTTAGTGGCAAGAAAGGTAGTGTCCAGTCCCTACTGAATGAGACAGGAACTGAAATCGAGGGTAGCAAAGCAAAAACTGAAATGCTTAACTCCATTTCAAACGTTCCTTTACAAAGTAAAACCCAGTAAAATTGCCCAAATTTAATCTTCGTACCACCAAAAAGATGAATGAATCATGTATTCGTATCAGTAATGTTAAGAAACAGTTGAAATCTTTGAAATTGAACACAGCTCCGGGGCCCAATGGAATCCCTTTGAGATTCTATATTGAATTTGTGGCCAAGTTAGCCTCTCTTCCAATTATAATCTATTGTAGATTCCTCAAACAAAAAAAGTGCTCAGTTTTTGGAAAAAGGCACAGGTCACACCTGTCTACAAGAAAGATAACAGAAGTAATCCACAAAACTACCGACCAATATCCTTGGCATCGATTTGTTGTAGAATCTTGGAACATATTCTGAGCTCAACCATAATGAGGTACCTTGAACAGAATGACCTTCTCAATGCCAACTGGCAAGGGTTTCAAAAAACTCGATCACATGATACCAAACTCGCACTTTTCTCACACAACATACTGAAAACTTTGGGTAGATGCTTCATTTCTTGATTTGTGAAAAGCATTTGGCTCAATACTACACCTACACTTGTTTTCAAAAGTATGATCATATGGGGTATCAAGTTAAATTTGTGACTGGATTGAGAACATTTTGGTAGGGAGGACACAGCATGTTATCTTGGATGGAGAGTCATCGTCAGCTGTAGAAGTAAATTCAGGTGTGCTCCAGGGAGGTGTGTTGGGATCCTTGCTGTTCACGTTGTATATTCATGACCTTGCAGACAATATTAATTGTAAAATCAGCTTTTTTGTAGATGATGCAGCTATCTATAATGAAGTTCCATCTTAAAGACGCTGCATAAGTATTCAGTCAGATCTTGATAAGATTTCAAAGTGGTGCACAGTTTGACAACTTGCTTTAAATGTTAATAAATGTAAAATTTTGCATTTTGTACCCTAAGACTAATGAGTCTCTTTTGGAATCGGCCAACTCATACGAATATCTGGGTGTAACATTTGGGGGGGGGGGGGGGGGGGGTTTGAAATGGAAAGATCAAATAGGTCCAGTCGTGGGAAAAGCAGGTGCCAGACTTTGGTTTATTGACTGAATACTGGGGAAGGGCAGTCAATCTGCAAAGGAGATTGCTTACAAGTCACTCATGTGAACAGTTCTAGAAAATTTTTAACTGTGTGGGACCCTTACCAGATAGGACTAATAGGGGATATTGAATGTATACAGAAAAGGGCAACATGAATGGTCACAGAGATAATGAAGGAACTGAACTGGAAGAAACTCTATTAACAGAGTTTCATGAACAGGCTTTAAATGATTGCTTTAGGAATATACTACAACCCCCTGTGTACCCCTCACACAAGGATCATGAGTATAAGATTAGAATAATTACTGCACACACAGAGGCATTCAAACAATCATTCTTCTTGCACTCCATACATGAATGGAACAAGAAGAAACCCTAATAACTGGTACAATGGGATGTATCCTCTGCAGTACACATCACTGTGGTTTCAGAGTGTAGATGTAGATAATGTTGTATTTCATGCAATTCAGGAACATAATGGTACATATGTGCACTTACCATTATGTTCATGAAATACCAGCAAGTAAAACAGATTTGCAGATTTACATACCTCTCAGACATGGGTCATGGGGAAAGTACTCGCGATCCTGGTCAGGATCACTAAGAAGGTTTTCTTTTCCTTCTGACTTGTCAAATGTGGCTATAATCTTGGAAGATATACACAGTTCCCTCTTAGTGCCAACCATTTTTTCTGTTGTTTGCCATTATGTTCCAGCGGCAGGCAGCCACTGGCATTTACCGTATAGCGTTGCCCCAACACCAGCCGAGTGAAATTAGAATTTTTTCCTGGTGTGCTATATTCTGATGCTAACAGGTAGCATTGATTGCTTGGGGAGAGGGGGGGGGGTTGTTTGGAGGAGGAGACCAGACAGCGAGGTCATCGGTCTCATCGGATTAGGGAAGCATGGGGAAGGAAATCGGCCGTGCCCTTTCAAAGGAACCATCCCGGCATTTGCTTGGAGTGATTTAGGGAAATCACGGAAAACCTAATCAGAATGGCCGGACACAGGATTGAACCATCATCCTCCCGAATGCAGGATTGCTCTATTATGAAATACACACCAGGGGCACTTACCATTGTGTCCCACCAAACTGCTCAATTAAAACTGACTTTTTCCATCCAATGTGGTATGACGTTGCCATGGTGGATGGGATTTTCTAACTAACAGTGTCACAACTGTTGAATGCCAAACTTGTGCGTTCATGCACATTGCACAATATGGTTGGTTGGTTTAATGTGCAACTGACACCATAGTAATCATCATTTGGAGCCGAACCCATTTATATTATGACGTTTACAGTGCCATCAAGTGGGAAAAATTTATTTTAATTTTTTGTTGTTGTTGTTATGTTTCTGTAATGTTTGCCCTTCTTTGATAATATTCTGTTTAAATCTGACATCATTCTGAGGTGCAGTTCTTTTTTAACAGTATTTTCTGACTGGAACACTAATTATAATTGCCGTATATATATATATATATATATATATATATATATATATATATATATATATATATATATATATATATATATATATATATATATATATATATATATATATATATAAAAAATCTAAAAAGAAAGATGATGAGACTTACCAAACAAAAGCGCTGGCAGGTCGATAGACACACAAACATACACACAAAATTCTAGCTTTCGTAACCAACGGTTGCCTCGTCAGGAAAGAGGGAAGGAGAGGGAAAGACTAAAGGATTTGGGTTTTAAGGGAGAGGGTAAGGAATCATTCCAATCCCGGGAGCGGAAAGACTTACCTTAGGGGGGGAAAAAGAACAGGTATACACTCGCACACACACACATATCCATCCGCATATACACAGACACAAGCAGACATTTGTAAAAGGCAAAGGGTTTGGGCAGATATGTCAGTCGAGGCGGAAGTACAGAGGCAAAGATGTTGTTGAAAGACAGGTGAGGTATGAGCGGCGGCAAATTGAAATTAGAAATTAGCGGAGATTGAGGCCTGGCGGATAGCGAGAAGAGAGGATATGCTGAAGGGCAAGTTCCCATCTCCGGAGTTCAGACAGGTTGGTGTTAGTGGGAAGTATCCAGATAACCCGGACGGTGTAACACTGTGCCAAGATGTGCTGGCCGTGCACCAAGGCATGTTTAGCCACAGGGTGATCCTCATTACCAACAAACACTGTCTGCCTGTGTCCATTCATGCGAATGGACAGTTTGTTGCTGGTCATTCCCACATAGAATGCTTCACAGTGTAGGCAGGTCAGTTGGTAAATCACGTGGGTGCTTTCACACGTGGCTCTGCCTTTGATCGTGTACACCTTCCGGGTTACAGGACTGGAATAGGTGGTGGTGGGAGGGTGCATGGGATAGGTTTTACACCAGGGGCGGTTACAAGGGTAGGAGCCAGAGGGTAGGGAAGGTGGTTTGGGGATTTCATAGGGATGAACTAAGAGGTTAAGAAGGTTAGGTGGACGGCGGAAAGACACTCTAGGTGGAGTGGGGAGGATTTCATGAAGGATGGATCTCATTTCAGGGCAGGATTTGAGGAAGTCGTATCACTGCTGGAGAGCCACATTCAGAATCTGATCCAGTCCCGGAAAGTATCCTGTCACAAGTGGGGCACTTTTGGGGTTCTTCTGTGGAAGGTTCCGGGTTTGAGGAGATGAGGAAGTGGCTCTGGTTATTTGCTTCTGTACCAGGTCGGGAGGGTAGTTACGGGATGCAAAAGCCGGTACAGAAGCAAATAACCAGAGCCACTTCCTCATCTCCTCAAACCCGGAACCTTCCACAGAAGAACCCCAAAAGTGCCCCACTTGTGACAGGATACTTTCCGGGACTGGATCAGATTCTGAATGTGGCTCTCCAGCAGGGATACGACTTCCTCAAATCCTGCCCTGAAATGAGATCCATCCTTCATGAAATCCTCCCCACTCCACCTAGAGTGTCTTTCCGCCATCCACCTAACCTTCTTAACCTCTTAGTTCATCCCTATGAAATCCGCAAACCACCTTCCCTACCCTCTGGCTCCTACCCTTGTAACCGCCCCCGGTGTAAAACCTGTCCCATGCACCCTCCCACCACCACCTATTCCAGTCCTGTAACCCGGAAGGTGTACACGATCAAAGGCAGAGCCACGTGTGAAAGCACCCACGTGATTTACCAACTGACCTGCCTACACTGTGAAGCGTTCTATGTGGGAATGACCAGCAACAAACTGTCCATTCGCATTAATGGACACAGGCAGACAGTGTTTGTTGGTTATGAGGATCACCCTGTGGCTAAACATGCCTTGGTGCACGGCCAGCACATCTTGGCACAGTGTTACACCGTCCGGGTTATCTGGATACGTCCCACTAACACCAACCTGTCAGAACTCCGGAGATGGGAACTTGCCCTTCAGCATATCCTCTCTTCTCGCTATCTGCCAGACCTCAATCTCCGCTAATTTCTAATTTCAATTTGCCGCCGCTCATACCTCACCTGTCTTTCAACAACATCTTTGCCTCTGTACTTCCGCCTCGACTGACATCTCTGCCCAAACCCTTTGCCTTTTACAAATGTCTGCTTGTGTCTGTGTATATGCGGATGGATGTGTGTGTGTGTGTGTGTGTGTGTGTGTGTGTGTGTGTGTGTGTGTGCGCGAGTGTATACCTGTTCTTTTTTCCCCCTAAGGTAAGTCTTTCCGCTCCCGGGATTGGAATGACTCCTTACCCTCTCCCTTAAAACCCAAATCCTTTCGTCTTTCCCTCTCCTTCCCTCTTTCCTGATGAGGCAACCATTGGTTGCGAAAGCTTGAATTTTGTGTGTATGTTTGTGTGTCTATCGACCTGCCAGCGCTTATTTAAAAAGAAAGATGATGAGACTTACCAAACAAAAGCGCTGGCAGGTCGATAGACACACAAACAAACACAAACATACACACAAAAATCTAGCTTTCGCAACCAACGGTTGCCTCGTCAGGAAAGAGGGAAAGAGAAGGAAAGACAAAAGGATATGGGTTTTAAGGGAGAGGGTAAGGAGTCATTCCAATCCCGGGAGCGGAAAGACTTACCTTAGGGGGAAAAAAGGACAGGTATACACTCGCGCACACACACACATATCCATCCGCATATACACAGACACAAGCAGACATTTGTAAAGGCAAAGAGTATCTCTTTGCCTTTACAAATGTCTGCTTGTGTCTGTGTATATGCGGATGGATATGTGTGTGTGTGCGCGCGAGTGTATACCTGTCCTTTTTTCCCCCTAAGGTAAGTCTTTCCGCTCCCGGGATTGGAATGACTCCTTACCCTCTCCCTTAAAACCCATATCCTTTTGTCTGCTTGTGTCTGTATATGTGTGGATGGATATGTGTGTGTGTGCGAGTGTATACCCATCCTTTTTTCCCCCTAAGGTAAGTCTTTCCGCTCCCGGGACTGGAATGACTCCTTACCCTCTCCCTTAAAACCCATATCCTTTTGTCTGCTTGTGTCTGTATATGTGTGGATGGATATGTGTGTGTGTGCGAGTGTATACCCATCCTTTTTTCCCCCTAAGGTAAGTCTTTCCGCTCCCGGGACTGGAATGACTCCTTACCCTCTCCCTTAAAACCCACATCCTTTCGTCTTTCCCTCTCCTTCCCTCTTTCCTGATGAGGCAACAGTTTGTTGCGAAAGCTTGAATTTTGTGTGTATGCTTGTGTTCGTTTGTGTGTCTGTCGACCTGCCAGCACTTTCATTTGGTAAGTCACATCATCTTTGTTTTCAGGTATATTTTTCCTTCGTGGAATGTTTCCTTCTATTATAACCATATATATATATATATATATATATATATATATATATATATATATATATATATATATAAATGGCAACTATAATTAGTGTGATGAGACTTATATATATAAAGTGAGAACTTGGAATTCTAAAACAGTCTCTCAATGGAAACACAAATGCTAAAATGATACCCTTCTTTACGAAAATTGCAACACCATGAATCAATTACAAATAAGCATACAATTTTACAAGACAAAACATAATAAAATAAAGTTTCAACTAATGCACTCAGAAAAATTACCATTGCTTTTATTCCAGCAGCCAGGAACTGTTTTGGCATAATGTTGCGATGACAACTTAGTATCAATGACTGTGGGTATTAAAGTGATGCTAAGTAGGAAAGGGAAATATTTATGCACAGCAAGTGTGAGAGTAAAATAATTGCTGTTTACCTGAGTGGAAAACAGATCTGGAGCTGAAAATGTGGAGGATCAATGGCAAAAATTTAGGAATACTGTATGTGCTCCACTAGACTGGCCTGCATTTAGTAAAGTTATATGGAATCCCCACGAGTCAGTATTCAAATCAGAAAGTTATTACAAAATTCAAGAGAGCTTCATCGCAGATCTAAACAAAACCAAGGCTATCTTGGGGGGAGGGGGGGAATAGATTGTGCATTCTTAGTTACAGCCCATAGCAATGTAGCTGAGGAGCCTTTTTTGTGGGAAAGCAGCTAGATATGTTGCGCAGAGACCTATGAAACCCCTGTGTCACCTAAGTTACAAGGAGCTCACAGCCATGTAACCAAGGTGTTTATTGGTGTAGCAAACTTAAATATTTACAAAAAGTGCTGATAAACTTCAAGGACCAAGAGGCAAGCACAATTTAAGAAATTAAATTTTTAACCACTTAGAAAAATGTGGTAAACATAAAAATATGGACAAACACTGTCTTGATGGCAGTCTAGCATAGGAACTCAAGTTGAACAAGTGATCAGAGTGAAGTTCAAGTTAAGATAAAGTCGAGTGCACAATCAAAACAGGACTGTGAGATGGATTGTGTAAAGTATCATGGAAAGTCAGGGTAGAATAGTATCCATGCTGCAAGTCTCACTTATTAAATATGAATAACAGGTGTATCACTGATTAAGATTCTAAAGTGATGTTAATTATTTGTTTCAAAAATATTGTGATACAAATAAAAAAAATCACAATCTTGAATTATATCTTTGATAATCAGTGATATGTGCTGCACAAGTCTTCTCTCCTATTTTGCAATTGCACATCTAGCTGCTTTAACTTCATTACTCTCTCTAGGTCGAGAATTGTTGATATGTGAAATACAAGCAATAACTCTCATTCTTTCATATGTCCATTCATTGTGTGGCACTGACACACTGAACAAGCAGTGGAGATTTTAACACTGACTTCAACAAAGTTTCAAAATACAGAGATGATCTTATGGCTGTATTTGCAACATACAACTTGCTCCCAATTACAAATTTTCAGCCACAGTCACAAGTGCATCCAGGACCACTATTGATTTGATATTGACAAAAAAGTAAATTCACAGCTAGAAACATCAACAACGGTTTCAGTGAACACTTTGCAAAGCTTCTTGAAATATCTTCACCAATGAGTTTAATTATGCAGAGAGGAACAGTGAAAATAGCACTTTAGGAATTTACTAAGGGATGACACACCAACTGAAGTGTACATATGTGAAAGAACAGATGAAAAGTTCAATATATTGTCGGGTATTTTCTCACATTATTTGTACATGTCATTTCCAATTAAAAAACAGGAGCACAAAAAAGTCCTTGGTGACAACAAGTATAAAAAAAAGTCATTTGCAGAAAAGTGAAGATTATATGTGATCTCTCAAGTCTTCCATAGTATCTAATGACTAACAGGCATATTTCAAAAAATCTAAAATGATACCATAAGCACGGGCTACTTTAGCCCTAGGGTCCTTCTTTGGCCCAAAAGCAAAATAAAATGGAACACATTTTATTGAGCGATTTGTGGTAGTACCTGAAATAGTTTCAGTTGGTTCCGCTAGGTGGTAGGATCAATCAAGCTGCATGATAGTTCAAGTGATTCCTCGGTTTGCTGCTAGGATGCAGCACCACAAGTTGTGTGTCTAGTGTAAACACATGGAATTTTAACCTTAAAAACTTCTTTCTGTATATGACAAATTTCTTCATGAACTTCTAATTAGAACTCTTTTTAGTTGTTTATGTCGTGCTGTAGTTAGAACTCTGTGAAACACAACATGTCTTCCCATTTTCATATATCTTTAAATTAGTTCTAGTAACCTGTAAAGTACGATCCACTTTGGCCCAGCTTTTTTTATGTCAGATGACCCAGAACGGATAATGAATTCCACCAAATCTAACATAAGTGTCATGTTCTGTGGTAATACTAAAGCTGATTCGTTGCCTCCTTATGTTACATATTAAGGAGAGCATTTATGGAGTATGTGGACTGAAAACAGCCCTGAAGGGGCACAATATAACAGTACAAAACAAGAATGGATTGATGGTGCAGTGTGAATGTTCTTAAACTTTGTGAAAAGAACAACATCCAATTTGTCTGTCTGCCTCCAAACTCATCGCATTTAACACAGCCACTTGATTTAGCTTACTTTAGGCCTCTCAAAATGAAATGGAGACAAGTTCTTACAGAGTGGAAGCAATCAGACAGTGGCAAAGCTGCATCCACACTATCAAAGGACATTTTCCCAAGATTGTTAAAAAAGGCCTTAGACAGCATAGAGTCAAATGTACGGGATAATCTTCTGGCTGGACTCCACCCGATCAGCAAATAAGAGATTGTCAAATGTTTGTCATCATACAATGCTTTTGTTAACCTTGATTTAATAGGACAAACATTTATCCAAACACCTTATGGAAAAAAAGACAAGAAGTCGTTCAGCCGCGAACAAAAAAATCTCGAAAATTGGAAGTCCCTGCAGGAAAAAGTATATCTTCAATTGAAATCCTTCAGTACCAACAAAAACAGCAGAATGAAATAGAAGAGAGAAAGAAAGGAAAAGAAGCTTTAAAAAAACAGAAAAAAATTGAAAAGGGAAAAAAATTAGATGGAAATGAAAAGAAAAGAAGTGGTAAAAGAACGATCAGCCTTTCATCAACAGATGATGATTATGACAATTTCAGCTTAGTGTCACAGTGACCTGGTTTTTTCCAGCGATAAAGACTCTTTTAGTGTCAATGAACTAGATAAACCAATTAACTTAGACGATTCAAGACCCAGTAGAAGCTTCCCAACTGCAAATGTTGAAGACCCAAAAGGAAACAATGTAGACATGAAGGAACTTGTAGAAAAGGGCAAATTTGTTGTTGTTCATTGGAACAGACTCTGATTCCCAGGGTTGGTGCTCTCTGTGGCAGAGGAGGGAGCTACAGTGGACTGTATTGTGCTGACCAAGAAATTTTGGAAGTGGCCCCAAGAAAACAATATGTTATTTTACCAGTGGTGTGGCATTGTA
Organism: Schistocerca cancellata; assembly: GCF_023864275.1. Taxonomy (NCBI): domain Eukaryota; kingdom Metazoa; phylum Arthropoda; class Insecta; order Orthoptera; family Acrididae; genus Schistocerca; species Schistocerca cancellata. The sequence goes on along the minus strand of NC_064630.1, from coordinate 583,615,865 downwards.
AAAGTAATTTAGCCTCCAAAGATAGTAAAAAGAGGCCTTCTTAAGGTTGGTTTCATTTAAACATAAAAATTCCTTTTTTGAAAGAACTTTAACATTTTTTTAAACTCTTTTTTACACTTTGACTTACCTATGTATTTTTAACTTAGTGTAATATAGTACTATAACCATTAAATAACTTTTTTTTAAATACCCACCTCCTTCTTTGTCACTTGCCTTTATACCACAGTTTTTCTATTGAAAAACTACTTTGTTTAAAAAAAAATTAAAAAAATAGAAAAAAATATTAGACCAAAAAGTGTGCAGCATCTAAAATTAAGGTGTTATAGTTGTACAAAAAGGTTACCAGAACTTAAATTAAGTAAAAAATGATTTCAGAATGAGATTTTCACTTTGCAGCAGAGTGTGCGCTGATATGAAACTTCCTGGCAGATTAAACCTGTGTGCGCCGACTGAGACTCAAACTCGGGACCTTTGCCTTTCGCGGGCAAGTGCTCTACCATCTGAGCTACCGAAGCATGACTCACGCCCGGCCCTCCCAGCTTTACTTCTACCAGTATCTCGTCTCCTACCTTCCAAACTTTACAGAAACTCTCCTGCGAACCTTGCAGAACTAGCACTCCTGAAAGAAAGGATACTGTGGAGACATGGCTTAGCCACAGCCTGGGGGATGTTTCCAGAATGAGATTTTCACTCTGCAGCGGAGTGTACGCTGATATGAAAAAAAAATTATTTGTTTGAAGGGTAAATTGTATGAAATTGTTCAAAAGTGGGTTAAAGTAGCCCATGTTTACGGTACTTAAAAAGTGGTCAAAGAAGTGAAAATAATGGCAAATGACAGCTACATAAATAATTCCAATAACAAAATGAAAGCTGTATGAAATAAAGTGAAACAGCAAACTCCAATATTAAATACTCCAAAAACTCCAATATTAAATTTAACTGTAATGACCAAAAAATCACTGATACTGAAGAAATAGCAAATGTGTTCAATACATTTTCGAACAATATAAGTGTGCAATTACTCACTGAAATCAAACCTCGCGCTAAATAGTGCCCAATACCATCTGAAAATACCAATGTGAATGGTACTTCTCTCTCTCTCTCTCTCTCTCTCTCTCTCTCTCTCTCTCTCTCTCTCTCTCTCGGACAACCCAGAAAGAAGCCCTTTCAGTTATCAGAACTTTACAAATGAGCCACTCCACTGTAATAGGTTGCACACCAGGTAGTCATATTAAAAATTTTGAAGAGCTCACTGCTGAATCATAAGCTCACCTTCGTAACAGTTCCTTTCAAACTGAGATTTGCCGATCATAGGTAAACAGATTAAATGGCCATCTACAGGCCCATTGTTCTACTACCTGTATTCTCAAAAATCATGGACTTTTTTTCCCCAAATAAGAGTAGCAGATTTCCTGGCAAAGCACAACATGGTTTCAGGAAGGGCTAATCAACTGATATAGTGATTTCTCAACTTTAGGCGAACTACTTCAAAGACCTGATAATGGCAAAAATGTAATTGAAATACAACTAGATCACACTAAGGCTTTTGGTAGCAAACATTACACTAAACTATTTACTAAACTTGACACCATGGGGATTGAAGAACATCCAACAACTGGACAAAATCATACCAAAGCGGATGAAAGCAAGTGCTTGTGCAATACCAACGTTTCAACAAATTGATTCAACATTATTCAAACTCTCTAGCCATTAAATATGGAGTGCCACAAGGCCCTATTTGTATTATAGGTGAATGAACTGGACAAATTCTATGTTAACACAATTAAGTTTGCTGATGATACTAGTGTGCTAGTTAATGGGAAAGAAATGGAAATGCTTCAGAAGTCTACAACAAACTCACTGAAAAATACTGGAAACTGGTTCAATCACAAGTTGGTAATAAAAGAAGATAAGACAGTGGAATTAAGATTCTACAATGTGTCAAAAGCTGAGCAACCTGTTGATATTCAGATATCTTATAAGGACATTCATTCATATTGTAGACAAATAAAGTTCTTGGGTTCATGGCTCCAAAATAATCTTAAATGGTGGACACATACTGAAAAGGTGTGTAAGAAATCAAGCACTGCATGCTACTTGATGAGAATATCAGAAGGATGCTGCAACGAAGATTGTCTGAAAACTGTATACACTGGCTAAATACACTCACAAGTAGAATATGAAATTATTTTCTGGGATATCTCCTATCTCTGCCAAAAGCTCTTTAGGGTACAAAAAGGATTACAATGAGGCTATAATAGTCATGGGATAGCGACATGCATTTACATATAAAGGCAGCGGTAGTATCATGTACAGAAGGTATACGAGGTCAGTGCATTGGCAGAGCTGTTATTTGTACTCAGATGATGTCAGAAACCGTTCCAATGTGATTATGGCAACATGACAGGAATTAACAGATTTTGAACATGGGATGGTAGTTGGAACTACACACATGGGACATTCCGTTTCGGAAATCGTTACGGAATTCAATACTCCTAGACCCACAGTGTCAAGACTGTGCTGAGAATACAAAATTTCATGCATTATATCTCAACACAGATAACAAAGTATCCAATGGCCTTCTCTTAATGACTGAGAGCAGCAGCATTTGCAGAGAGTTGTCAGTGCTAACAGGAAAGCAACACTGTGTGAAATAACCCCAGGAATCAATGTGGGATGTACGACGAATGTATCTGTTAAGACAGTCTGGCAAAATATGGCATTTAATGGGCTATGATACCCGACAACCAATGTGAGTGCCTTTGCTCACAGCACGACATCACTTGTAGCACCTCTCCTGGGCCTGTGACCATACTGGTTGGACCTTAGATGACGGGAAAACCGTAGCCTGGTCAGACGAGTCCCGATTTCAGTTGGTAATAGCAGATTGTTGGGTTCAAGTATAGTGCAGCCCCCATCAAGCTGCGCACACAAGTTGTCAACAAGGCACTGTGCAAGTTGGTGGTGGCTCCATAATGGTGTGCAATGTGTTGACAAGGAATAAACTGGGTCGTCTGGTTCAATTAAACAGATCATTGACTGGAAATGGTTTTGTTTGGTTACCTGGAGACCTTTTGCAGCCATTCATGGACTCCATGACCCCAAAAGTCAATGTACTATCACATGGTCACAACTGTTTATGATGGGATTGAAGAACATTCTGCACAATTCAAGCAAATGATTTGGCCATCCAGGTTGCCTGACATGAACATTTATGGGGCATAGCAGAGGTCAGTCTGTACACAAAATCTTGTGCTGGCAACACTTATGGAATTATGGACAGCTCGGACAGCATGGCTCAATATTTCTGCAGGGGACTTCCAACAACTCTTTGAGTCCATGCCATGTCAAGTTAGCAACTTGCCGGGCAAAAGGTGGTCAAACATGATATCACAATATTACGAGGTATTTCATGACATTTGTCATCTCAGTGAATAACAATAATGAAGGTATAAAATAGAACAAAACCTGCAGACCACTCTTTTAAACCTGGAAATTCTGTCACATCCATGCATCTACGTGCACAAGATAACTGTTTCATGAAAAAAATGTGCAATGGATAATCTTCAACTTTTTTTTAACAAAGATGTTCACTCCCATAACACTAGATAAAAAAGAACTTCCATATAGAAAGAGGAAATGCCAGTCTAAACAAACGAGGAACCCTAAATTACAGGAAAGTTATTTATACTAAGCTTCCCCCAGAAATTAAGTTAGTAAATGACATGTCAAAGGCCAAGTCAGCTGCTAAGGCATATCTGAATCATAACAGGTTCTGTAGCCTGCATGAGTTTCTTCGGGAAGGACACTAAATATTTGTGTTTGACCTTAATGTTCTATCACATAACTGTTACTGTGATACTAATACCAGTCTACAATTAAAGTTTATTCTCTTTCTATTTGTACAATATATGCTCTGTATCTTATAAGTTAATGCACATTTAACATTAAAATACTGCAATTAATGTAAATGTAACTCACGCAATGTTATATTTTGTTATGCTTTTTGACTTATCCTACATCAGAATGTATCATTTGTTTACTACATGATTACCTGGACCAACAAAGATCTAATCTAATAAAAAAGATTTGAAACTTTAAGCTGTTTTCATGTTGGTATAAAACATTATATACAGTAAAACAATTTTAAACTGAAACTACAATCATCAAATCTCTACTTGATTGTAAGAACATCAAAAATTTATTTTTGAACATAAATGAAAGCAATCTTACATTGAGAAAGTCAATGAGAAATATATTTGTGTAACCCAAGATTTATTTAATTGCAATATGTAGCAAAGATTCAACATTTCAGATTAAAAAAACTGTGATGATTTAATTGTGAACTGCTTCTAGGAAAGCATAATTATAAATTCCAGGTTTTTCCCCTTACTTAAAATTTTTATTTATACGAGGGCAGTTCAATAAGTAATGCAACACATTTTTTTTCTCGGCCAATTTTGGTTGAAAAAACCGGAAATTTCTTGTGGAATATTTTCAAACATTCCCGCTTCGTCTCGTATAGTTTCATTGACTTCCAACAGGTGGCAGCGCTGTACGGAGCTGTTAAAATGGCGTCTGTAACGGATGTGCGTTGCAAACAACGGGCAGTGATCGAGTTTCTTTTGGCGGAAAACCAAGGCATCTCAGATATTCATAGGTGCTTGCAGAATGTCTACGGTGATCTGGCAGTGGACAAAAGCACGGTGAGTCGTTGGGCAAAGTGTGTGTCATTATCGCCGCAAGGTCAAGCAAGACTGTCTGATCTCCCGCGTGTGGGCCGGCCGTGCACAGCTGTAACTCCTGCAATGGCGGAGCATGCGAACACACTCGTTCGAGATGATAGACGGATCACCATCAAACAACTCAGTGCTCAACTTGACATCTCTGTTGGTAGTGCTGTCACAATTGTTCACCAGTTGGGATATTCAAAGGTTTGTTCCCACTGGGTCCCTCGTTGTCTAACCGAACACCATAAAGAGCAAAGGAGAACCATCTGTGCGGAATTGCTTGCTCGTCATGTGGCTGAGGGTGACAATTTCTTGTCAAAGATTGTTACAGGCGATGAAACATGGGTTCATCACTTCGAACCTGAAACAAAACGGCAATCAATGGAGTGGCGCCACACCCACTCCCCTCCCAAGAAAAAGTTTAAAGCCATACCCTCAGCCGGTAAAGTCATGGTTACAGTCTTCTGGGACGCTGATGTCCTTCCCCATGGTCAAACGATCAACTCTGAAGTGTATTGTGCTACTCTTCAGAAATTGAAGAAACGACTTCAGCGTGTTCGTAGGCACAAAAATCTGAATGAACTTCTCCTTCTTCATGACAACGCAAGACCTCACACAAGTCTTCGCACCCGAGAGGAGCTCACAAAAATTCAGTGGACTGTTCTTCCTCATGCACCCTACAGCCCCGATCTTGCACCATCGGATTTCCATATGTTTGGCCCAATGAAGGATGCAATCCGTGGGAGGCACTACGCGGATGATGAAGAAGTTATTGATGCAGTACGACGTTGGCTCCGACATCGACCAGTGGAATGGTACCGTGCAGGCATACAGGCCCTCATTTCAAGGTGGCATAAGGCCGTAGCATTGAATGGAGATTACGTTGAAAAATAGTGTTGTGTAGCTAAAAGATGGGGAATAACCTGGTGTATTTCAATGCTGAATAAAACAACCCCTGTTTCAGAAAAAAAAAAAATGTGTTGCATTACTTATTGAACTGCCCTCGTATATCAAGGGATTTTGCTTTCTGTGGGTGTTGAAAAGGTACCCACTCAATACTAATTTAGAAGCTAGTGACATACCAGGACTACTGTTAGGTGAAGCTTCTGGTGAATCCCAGATGACAGATGGTTCATGTTCAATAAACTGAGAACAATTTTGTACTTCAGTCCCAGGAGAACTGCTCTCAGTTAATACAGGTGACCTCATGTGGGAAGATGTACATTTCTGATTAAGCACACAGCTACCACTTCTGTCAGTAGTGTCTTCCTTTATAGATCCTGTTCAGAAAATATGTACCACTAAGATGATTTTCTTTTTTTTTTTTTTGCCTAGAGTTCCATGCCTTTAGGTTTATTAATTCTTACCTCTTACTGTCATCTTTTCAGATTTCCTTTTCCGTCGACTGTGATGTTTACTTTTCAATGTGTCCTCCATTGTTTAAAGTAATGTTTTCCATGCAAATAATTATATTACGGGGAAATGCTTAATAAATATGGAAATACGTTCCTCTCACAAATTGAGGAAACTGTATTGTTGGAAGTATATAAGTGAGAAAAAACTGACATTTCCCCGAACCAAGTACGGTGTGAATTATCATCAACTGAAGGTACGTTCCTGCAACATAGAAATACCAACATTCATAAGTCAATTTTTTTTTATATATTTTCGAATTGTAATGAATCACGGGCAACAAATTATGTTTGATGTTGAGGATTATGAGTATTATTTTCTCTGTAGACAGCATAACAAGACCTGACTGACCGATAACCCAAGTTGCATACGGTGACAATTTGGGACACCTCTCCCTGTCATTGCTTAATCTAATACTAATAGTTTGTCTTCATGTGATAAGTAGATGGTAGATGACGTGTAATATCTATAACATATCTGAATGACTAGTATTTATGCAGCTTAGTATTATTTTCTGATGCTATAGATACTTGATACCAGTCGGAGGCTTCGTTGTGTGATGTAATGATGCTGTGACATGACACCACAAGTGCGAACAGAAAGAGAACTGAACACTGACAGTATTTGTTTTGTGTTTGTGTGTAATATTTTAATGTATGTTGTGGTGACCTAGCCTGAAGTCTAGGTTTTAAATGTGACAGTTTGATTGTGAGTTGGCAAAGCCAATGAATATTACAACATGAGAATAGCTGTAATTCTTATGATGTCTATTTAATAAATAATGGATCTTGATGAGTCATTTATGTTTATCATTTCATCATTTGGCCAAAACTGGTGGTTATTATCAACTCTCTTCATTGAATGAGACACCATACCAATTTATTTATTCATCTCAACAATTGTTTTACTTAGTTGCCAACACTAAATTCTATATTTTCTTCGTATTTATCCTATTTCTACCTAAACATTATTTTAATGTTTCTGCAGTGATAATACTCAACTTTTACTATTACTGTTGGTGAAACTACCACCAGAATCACTATTTACTCCAACTGTCATTACTTTTACAACTGTATTTGTCATTAATCATTACTGTAGAAGAACTAATAACAACTGGTTACCTACAAGTGCAGAAGTGAAGAAAAACAATTCTATAGCTGTCATGCACCACAGTTTTATGACACAAGTTGACACTGAAGTCATTTCCAAGGACTTCAGTATAAATAATGCAATAAAATGAATTTAAGGAAGGAGATCATCCAGTCCTGTAAAACTGGTCGATAAGTTGGACATGAGGTGATTGTAGTCGAAAGAGGATGCAACTGCTAGATTGGACAGGAGATGACTGTAGTTGAAAGATGATGCCCATTTTAGTTTTCCTGAGTCTGGACAGCAGTGGCTAAAATTTATTCCTGGATTCTCTCACCAGATAACCAGCCACTGCTGACTGCAAGGGGACTCATCCTTACAGCAGACGTGTGCCTCTCATCCTGGGGTCTGGGTGACCTGCCAATCAATTCTAATCTTCCACATCTTATCCCACTTTCATCCCTGAGGATGGAACTAATAGTTCAGAAAGCTGGGATTTACTGTTTTTACTTTTAAATATTTAGATCAGCTCCTTAAGGTACGTACTGACAGCTCTTTTGTCTTTCTGCAGTTTTATAGTTTTCAGACGTGCATTTTCCTTTAGGAACAAATTAGCACCAATGTTTTTTACTCAAGGTGTCAGCCAGGGATAGCAGGAATCATTTGCTGGAAGCTGATCTGCAGGCTTACTTCTTCAGCATGTAATCTACTTCCAAAACTATAGCAAAAAAAGCTACTCAGGGGATGACTGTTACCAAGTTTTGTTTATAATAATTGAATAGGGTAGTAGATTCTGCCTTGGATTCAGTGACAGTAATTTATAAATATGGCACTGCTCAGGAGCAGGGCAACTACTGGACTGTATCTAGCACTGATATTTAGGACAAAGTTCAGCACCATGATGTGAGAAGCCAAGCCTGAGGTGATTACAGGTGATATGTTTTTTGAAAGAGTGCTGAACATCCAGTCACCTCTGTTATTATTCTTACAGCTACAAGGATGTACTCTTCTAGCAGGGCAATGCCTATAAACACGCATCTCTTGTTACATGACATGCTTAAGATGTCTGTCCATTCACATGGGGAGCATGATCACCAAAACTGTATAGCATTAAGTAGGACTATATGTGAGCAATGACAGCACAGCACTTGTTCCAGTCTCCGTTACCAGCAACATCCTTTCACCATTCAAAACAACATATGTAGGAAAAAAAGTCATTTTCCCTCAAAATCTCAAAACAATATTCAACAATTATATGATCATTTGAATGCACAAATACTGGACTGCACTGTGCCTATAGTAAGCATACACGAACTGAATTGTTGTCCAAGATAATCCATCAATAGGTAAACAACCCTGTAACTCTGACTATACACAATGTGCAGCTTCAGTAATGATTAAAATAATGAAGGACATTTACATCTTTCACAAGTTTAGTTTGCTGGGAGTTGGACGACATACAAAAATTCAGCTGCCTGCCAGGATGTATGTGCATCCTACTACTGACTCGAGTGCAAACACTGTACCAGAACCTAATCCTGCTATTAACCGTTTCTGTATAGTAAAATCATGTTACATAAAAATCAGTATTTATTTGCATTTCATAGGTTTTATCCTGAGTATCCTGGTTTCATGGGACACATTCCTTGCCTGGGGGACAATGGTTGTTGCCAATATGGTATATAATTGCACGACAATGTGTGTGTGTGCTAGGTCTCCTGAGTACACTTATAGAATAGACCAATTCTTTAGAAAAACTGGCATCTAGATGGAAATATGAGATTTTCATATACTTAGCTGGATGGTATCTGCACTGTTTTCTGTGTTTCAAGAGAATCTCAAAATTCTTCACTCCAGTTCATCTTCAGCAGCATTTTTCAGAGTATGGGTTAGTTCAATTGATTCCGTGCTTCCATAGCTCTCCTCAGGCACTGCATGTGACATATTGTCCACAATATTCAGTAGTTTTATCCGGAGTACCCTGGTTTTGTGGGACACGTTCCTTGTCTGAGGGACAATGGTTGTTGCTAATATGGTCTCTAATTGCAAGAAAATGCTAACTAGCTCTGCAGATGACGAAGAGACTGAAGAAATGTATGATGAGATAAAAGAGTTTATTCAGATAGTTAAGAGATGTGAAAATTCAATTCTGACTGGGAACTGGTCTCATGGTACACCTACAAAATCTTCTTGATGGCAAATGTTCCATGCTGATCCAGTTTTCCAACATCGGCTTTGATCACATACAGTTAGCATTCTGATATTTCGAGCTCATAAGTTAACTCTTTTCTACAAAGATTTCAGTTGTTTCTTTCTCTCTCTCTTCTGATAGGTGTCAGTAGACAGCATATGATCTGGTCAACATATTCTTAAAGAGAAATATATCAGCAGCTTCATCCATCATTCAGTAGATGGATGGGGAGCAGTTGGAGGTTTATATCCATTTCACATCTTTATCGTCTTGGGTAAAATATTCTGGAGGTAAAATAGTTCTCCATTCAGATCTCCAGTCAGCGACTACTTGGGAGGATGTCATCATCAGAAGAAACAACACTGCCATTTTATGGGTTAGCATAGAATATTAGATTCCTTAATCGGGTAGGTAGGTTAGAAAATTTTAAAAGGGAAAAGGAGAGGTTAGATCAGTGAAGTTCAGTAGCAAGAGGAACAGGACTTCTGGTCAGGTGAATTCATGGTTATAAATACAAAATCACACAGAGGCTATGCAGGAGCATGTTTAGCAATGAATCAGAAAATGGGAAAGCGGGTAAGCTACTATGAATAGCGTAGTGAACATATTATCATTGCTAAGATAGACACTATGGACATGCCCATCAAAGTAATACAAGTTTATATCCTAGCTAGCTCTGCAGAAGACAAAGGCTCTGAAGAAACGTATGATGAGATAAAAGAATTTATTCAGATAGTCCATGAACCATGGACCTTGCCGTTGGTGAGGAGGCTTGCGTGCCTCAGCGATACAGATAGCCGTACCGTAGGTACAACCACAACGGAGGGGTATCTGCTGAGAGGCCAAACAAACGTGTGGTTCCTGAAGAGGGGCAGCAGCCTTTTCAGTAGTTGCAAGGGCAACAGTCTGGATGATTGACTGATATGGCCTTGTAACAATAACCAAAACGGCCTTGCTGTGCTGGTACTGCGAACGGCTGAAAGCAAGGGGAAACTACGGCCGTAATTTTTCCCGAGGACATGCAGCTTTACTGTATGATTAAATTATGATGGTGTCCTCTTGGGTAAAATATTCCGGAGGTAAAATAGTCCCCCATTCGGATCTCCGGGCGAGGACTACTCAAGAGGATGCCATTATCAGGAGAAAGAAAACTGGCGTTCTACGGATTGGAGCGTGGAATGTCAGATCCCTTAATCGGGCAGGTAGGTTAGAAAATTTAAAAAGGGAAATGGATAGGTTAAAGTTAGATATAGTGGGAATTAGTGAAGTTCGGTGGCAGGAGGAACAAGACTTTTGGTCAGGTGACTACAGGGTTATAAACACAAAGTCAAATTAGGGGAATTGCAGGAGTAGGTTTAATAATGAATAGGAAAATAGGAATGCGGGTAAGCTACTACAAACAGCATAGTGAACACATTATTGTGGCCAAGATAGATACGAAGCCCACACCTACTACAGTAGTACAACAAGTTTATATGCCAACTAGCTCTGCAGATGACGAAGAAATTGAAGAAATTTATGATGAAATAAAAGAAATTATTCAGATAGTGAAGGGAGATGAAAATTTAATAGTCATGGGTGACTGGAATTCGAGTGTAGGAAAAGGGAGAGAAGGAAACGTAGTAGGTGAATATGGATTGGGGCTAAGAAATGAAAGAGGAAGCCGCCTGGTAGAATTTTGCACAGAGCACAACTTAATCATGGCTAACACTTGGTTTAAGAATCATGATAGAAGGTTGTATACATGGAAGAACCCTGGAGATACTAAAAGGTATCAGATAGATTATATAATGGTAAGACAGAGATTTAGGAACCAGGTTTTAAATTGTAAGACATTTCCAGGGGCAGATGTGGACTCTGACCACAATCTATTGGTTATAACCTGTAGATTAAAACTGAAGAAACTGCAAAAAGGTGGGAATTTAAGGAGATGGGACCTGGATAAACTGAAAGAACCAGAGGTTGTACAGAGTTTCAGGGAGAGCATAAGGGAACAATTGACAGGAATGGGGGAAAGAAATACAGAAGAAGAAGAATGGGTAGCTTTGAGGGATGAAGTAGTGAAGGCAGCAGAGGATCAAGTAGGTAAATAGACGAGGGCTAGTAGAAATTCTTGGGTAACAGAAGAAATATTGAATTTAATTGATGAAAGGAGAAAATATAAAAATGCAGTAAATGAAGCAGGCAAAAAGGAATACAAATGTCTCAAAAATGAGATCGACAGGAAGTGCAAAATGGCTAAGCAGGCATGGCTAGAGGACAAATGTAAGGATGTAGAGGCTTATCTCATTAGGGGTAAAATAGATACTGCCTACAGGAAAATTAAAGAGACCTTTGGAGATAAGAGAACCACTTGTATGAACATCAAGTGCTCAGATGGAAACCCAGTTCTAAGCAAAGAAGGGAAAGCAGAAAGGTGGAAGGAGTATATAGAGGGTCTATACAAGGAAGATGTCCTTGAGGACAATATTATAGAAATGGAAGAGGATGTAGATGAAGATGAAATGGGAGATATTATACTGCGTGAAGAGTTTGACAGAGCACTGAAAGACCTGAGTCGAAACAAGGCCCCCGGAGTAGACAACATTCCATTGGAACTACTGTCGGCCTTCGGAGAGCCAGTCCTGACAAAACTCTACCATCTGGTGAGCAAGATGTATGAAACAGGCGAAATACCCTCAGACTTCAAGAAGAATATAATAATTCCAATCCCAAAGAAAGCAGGTGTTGACAGATGTGAAAATTACCGAACTATCAGTTTAATAAGCCACAGCTGCAAAATACTAACACGAATTCTTTACAGGCGAATGGGAAAACTGGTAGAAGCCGACCTCAGGGAAGATTAGTTTGGATTCCGTAGAAATACTGGAACACATGAGGCAATACTGACCTTACGACTTATCTTAGAAGAAAGATTAAGGAAAGGCACACCTACGTTTCTAGCATTTGTAGATTTAGAGAAAGCTTTTGACAATGTTGACTGGAATACTCTCTTTCAAATTCTAAAGGTGGCAGGGGTAAAATACAGGGAGCGAAAGGCTATTTACAATTTGTACAGAAACCAGATGGCAGTTATACGAGTCGAGGAACATGAAAGGGAAGCAGTGGTTGGGAAGGGAGTGAGACAGGGTTGTAGCCTCTCCCCGATGTTATTCAATCTGTATATTGAGCAAGCAGTAAAGGAAACAAAAGAAAAATTCGGAGTAGGTAGTAAAGTCCATGGAGAAGAAATAAAAACTTTGAGGCTCGCCAATGACATTGTAATTCTGTCAGAGACAGCAAAGGACTTGGAAGAGCAGTTGAACGGAATGGATGGTGTCTTGAAGGGAGGATATAAGATGAACATCAACAAAAGCAAAACGAGAATAATGGAATGTAGTCGAATTAAGTCGGGTGATGTTGAGGGTATTAGATTAGGAAATGAGACACTTAAAGTAGTAAAGGAGTTTTGCTATTTGGGGAGCAAAGTAACTGATGATGGTCGAAGCAGAGAGGATATAAAATGTAGACTGGCAATGGCAAGGAAAGAGTTTCTGAAGAAGAGAAATTTGTTAACATCGAGTATAGATGTAAGTGTCAGGAAGTCATTTCTGAAAGTATTTGTAGGGAGTGTAGCCATGTATGGAAGTGAAACATGGACGGTAAATAGTTTGGACAAGAAGAGAATAGAAGTTTTCGAAATGTGGTGCTACAGAAGAATGCTGAAGATTAGATGGGTAGATCACATAACTAATGAGGAAGTATTGAATAGGAATGGGGAGAAGAGGAGTTTGTGGCACAACTTGACTAGAAGAAGGGATCGGTTGGTAGGACATGTTCTGAGGCATCAAGGGATCACCAATTTAGTATTGGGGGGCAGCGTGGAGGGTAAAAGTTGTAGGGGGAGACCAAGAGATGAATACACTAAGCAGATTCAGAAGGATGTAGGTTGCAGTAGGTACTGGGAGATGAAGAAGCTTGCACAGGATAGAGTAGCATGGAGAGCTGCATCAAACCAGTCTCAGGACTGAAGACCACAACAACAACAGTTAAGAGATGTGAAAATTTAACTGTGACTGGGAACTGGAAATCAATAGCAGGGAAATGGGAAAGGAAAAATAATATGTGAATATGGACTGCAGGAATGGAATGAAAGAGGAAGCCACCAGGTCGAATTTTGCACAGAGCATAATTTAATCATCGCTAACACTGGGTTTTGTGTGTTGAGGTCATCAGTCTGAAGAATGGCTTGACGCAGCTCTCCGCGCTGCTCTATCCTGTGCAACCATCTTCAGCTCCAAATAATTACTGCAAATTACATCCTTCTGAATCTACTTACTGTATTCATCTCTTGGTCTCCCTCAACAATTTTTATCCCCCCCCCCCCTTCTGCCCTCTTACTTCCCTCCAACACTAAACTGGTGATCCCTTGATGCCTTAGAATATGTTCTATCAACCAATCCCTTCTTCTAGTCAGATTGTGCCACAAATTTCTTTTCTCCCAATTCTATTCAGTACCTCCTCTTTAGTTATGTGATCTATCTAGCTAATCTTCAACATTCTTCTATAGCACCACATTCCAAAAGCTTCTATTCTGTTCTTGTCTAAACCGTTCCTCACCCATTTTTCACTTCCATATGTGACTATTCTCCATACAAATACTTTCAAAGAAAACTTAAGTCTGTATTCAATGTTAACAAATCTCTCTTCTCCAGAAACATTTCTCTTGGCATTGACAGTCTGCATTTTATAGCCTCTCTACTTTAGCTATCATCCGTCATTTCATTGCCCAAATAACAAAACTCATCTGCTACTCTAAGTGTCTTATTTCCTAATCTAATTCCCTCAGCATCACCTGATTTAATTAAGGCTACATTCATTTATCCTCGTGTCACTTTTGTTGATGTTCAACTTATATTCTCCTTTCAAGACACTGCCCATTCCATTCAACTGCTCTTCCAAGTTCTTTGTGTGTCTGACAGAACTCTGAAGACACCAGAAGGTTTCAGGTTGATTATATAACAGTACGACAGATTTCAGAACCAAATTTTATATCTTAAGACATTTCCATGGGCAGATGTGCACTCTGACCACAAATTATTGGTTATGAGCAGTAGATTGGCACTGAATAATTTGCAAAGAACTAGAAGATGAGACCTGGGTAAGTTAAAAAAATCAGTGAGTGTAGAGGGTTTCAGAGGGAGTATTAGGTGTCAATTGACTACCACAACGGAAAGGAATACATAGGACACAACTGTGTAGCTCTGAGAGTTGAAATAGTGAAGGCAACAGGTGATCAACAGGAAAAAAAAGACAAGACCTAGTAGAAATGCTTAGATATCATACGAGATACTGAATTTAACTGACAAAAAGAGAAAATATAAAAATGCAGCAAATTAAGGAAGTGAAAGGGAATACTAATGTCTAGAAAATGATGTTGAGAAGAAGCACAAAATGGCTATGCAGGAATGGCTAAAGGACAAATTTAAGGGTTTAAAAACATAGCCCAATTCCAGTTGGGGAATGACAGATACAGCCTACAGAAAAATTAAAGCGCCCTTTGGAGAAAAAAGATGCAGCTGTATGAATTTCAAGAGCTCAGATGGCAAACCAGAACTCGGTAAAGAAGGGAAAGGTGAAAGGAATATACTGAGGGTCTCTACATGGGAGATGAACTCAAATGCAATATTACAGAAAGAGAAGAGGACATACATGAAGACGAGGTGGGAGACATGATACTGCCAAAGAATTTGTCAGAGTGCTGAAAGACCTAAGTCGAAACAAGACCCTTGAGGTAGAAGACATTCTGTCAGAACTACTGGTATCCTTGGGAGGGCCAATCACGACAGAGGTATTCCATCTAAAGTGCAGGCCATATGAGACAGGAGAAATACCCTGAGTTTCAAGAATGTAATAATTCAAATTCCAAAGAACATAGGTGCTGATATGTGTGAATATTACCAAACTATCAGTTTGATAAGTCATGGTGGCTAAATACTAACACCATTTCTTAACAAAAGAATGGAAGCTGACCTCTGGGAAAATCAGTTCAGTTTCCAGAGAAATGTAGGAACACGTGAGGAAATGCTGAGCATATGACTTCTGTTAAAAGGTAGGTTAAAGAAAGATAAACCTACATTTATAGCATGTGTATACTTACAGAAAGCTATCGACAATGTTGATTGGAATACACTCTTTGAAATTATGAACACAGTACGGGTAAAATACATGAAGCAAAAGGCTATTCACAACTCCCACAAAACCAGGCAGCAGTTATAAGCATCAAAGGGCTTGAAAGGGAAGTGGTTGAGAAGGGAGTTAGACAGGATTGTAGCATATCCCCAATGTTATTCAGTCTGCACATTAAGCAAGCAGCGCAGGAAACCAAAGAAAAATCTGGAGTAGGAATTAAAGTTCTGGGGGAAGAAGTAAAAACTGTCAGATTTGCCAATGACTTCTTCATTTCACACAACCACTAGTAATTAAACTTCCTGCCATTAGTTTTTCCAAGGACTGTCTTCAGGCTAAGTGCAACTGTGACTGTCACTTGTTAGTTACACCAACTATGAAGTTGTTTACATAACACACACAACATAATTTATAAACCTTTTTACAACAATGCAGCAGCAAGTGTTCAGAAACTTGTATTAATTACTATCAATATGTAGGCCTCGTGATGCATGTCCCAGAAATTGTATTAATTTCATATAAACAAACAAATACTATATATCAACAGATTTTAAAAAAATCGGTCACTCATATACTGATCGCTTGGGACAAAATTACAATCCCTCCAGCTAGTTTATAAATACTTGTCACCAACAGTCTGACGATTACAAAACTTTAACACATACAGTATCAACACGAGTAAACAACCACTATCTTATATCTTTAATTATTCTGATAGAGACAGTATTAGATTTACATCATAAAGGCGCTTGATTTATTTTTACGTCAGCTCTTAATGTATTGCCTAGAATAAAGTGACTGAAGCCGCAAGAACCTCCCACTGATCAACACACAAAATATGGAAACTGACAGATGAAAGTAATGTAAATGGCACTACTCTCAGTTTACATGCAAGTATGTACATTTGCCAAGATCAATGGTTATGATGTAGCTGTATGCCGAAATTAGCAATCCAATTATCGAGTATTGGCTTCGTTCACTGAATGAATATTTGGTTTTGTCACTCTTCGTAAGTGCGTTAGTATCATGACATACACAAACCTAAAACGTGTAATTCATCAATGAACTTAATAGAAGCTAATCGTCACTAGTCAAACTAGTTCTTGCTTTAACCAAAGCAGTAGCACATTGGCTGTCACAAAATGATAAACACACGATCAAATTTTATACTCCAGCTACTGTATGTATACTATAACTTACCTTTCTGTGGCGACAGAATAGCCACTACTACGATAAGCTTCCGAAAAACGGATAGGTATGGTAACTGAGGTGAAAGCAAATAGTTATTATAGTTTTACACAATTTTTATTACCAGAAAATGTTTATTGCTCCCTTGTGCTCTCAATTCCTGTGATCTGCACTACGCTGTTTAAATTCCTAACACATACGAAACAAGCTCAGCACACCTACAGCTTTGTTTTCATCACTGGGAGACAGTAGAGCAACGAAGTTGCATCGTCGTTCTGGGCCGGTGATGGAAGCGTGTTTACATGGTTCGCTGTTTGTGTTTATAGTGTAGTAATATTGGGGCAGGAAAATGAAACTTGAAATTTATAACGAAATAATTAGTATTATAAGGGAGTATGATGGGGCTAAGGTATGCCCGTGGCGGGAAGTGAATTCTATTCTTAAACAACGATTTCCAGAGTAAGTTACTGTCAGTTCTGTAATTTTCATCGTAAAAAGCTTTCAGACTCATATACACCGCATAAAAGTAAAAGACTCCTCCTTTTGTTGCTGATTATGTTGCTTACACGCGAAACCAATCAGTGGCCTTAGACGATGTGGAAAAATAAATAAATTTAAAAAAAAATTACTGGTTCATTGATACTACGCATTTTTTCGTTGCAGCTGCGTTAAGGTGTGTTATTACTGGGAAATTCGCTAGGTGCAAACTGTGTTTTCAGAGGGCAGAAAAAAGCAATCGGATGGATTCAAGGATTGAGTCCGAGAGAGTCCTGTAAGAAACATTTTAGTCGTCTCAGTGTAACGACAGTCACAAGTTTCTCTGTGCATAGTTGCTTAATGTGTCTCAAAGAAAATATATAGAAAATTTATCCCGAAAATTAAAGTACATTTAGACAAGAAACAATTGTATGTTAAATCTGTCATTTTGAATACCGTCACTGACCCCTAGTAATTCCAAGCACCTTAGTCTTAAGATATATGATAAACTGCCACAATCAGCAAAAATACTCTCTCTAAGTAAATTTAAGATAGTATTAGAGTTTTGGTTTAAAAATAGGGTATACTATTCAGTGGAAGAATACATTTGTACCAACTTGAGAGGGACGAAACCCTAATTACTACAAAGTGAAGAGTATCATAGCTGTATAGTTACTCAAGTCATATGGGTCGCAAGCAATTGACAACATGAAAATAGTCAATGTCCTTCAAGGTATACAATGTCCGTCCAAATAATTCACACAAGTTCATATGGATCACAAGTAATGACTCTTCTAATGCCTCTCCTCTAGTGGGTGGTTTCTAGTCTGCGTCTGTTAGTGCCGGTCTGCTAGTGCGCATCTTCTACTGTCTGGCCGAGGCTGGCAGGAGTGGTGCTTATAGTCTTTTTGGATAGAGTCCACTCCTGTTGTGGTGCAGTCCTAGTCAGTGTACTATTGGCTGACGTCGTCTCACAGTCTTCTCTGCTCTTGGGTTCTTCATCTTCGTGCCAGCACTTGTCATTACGCCGGAACACTCCGCCCATGAATGTGACAGAATGTCGTCGCGAAGGGAGTGCGACCACGGTGGGGGAGGCAGGAGTGTGAGCACATCGCAGGATCGAAAGGTGTGGCTACAGGGGACGTCAAGTTTCTGGTCGTACCCTGCCATCCGGCCTTTGCTCTGGCAGAAATGTCCCCTGGGAAACAACCATAACGGTACACGTCCACCTCCTGACACCATAAACCAGATGAAGAAGGCGGTGACTGCAGCAGTGTGGGTGGGTCCAGCTCCATCGATAGGATGAGAGGAGGCGAAAGCTCCTTTTCCATGGGGTCATCCTGCAGTGTCATGATGACACCCTCTGGTGGCTGCAGTGGCTACACTGTCCTCTGGATCCGTGAATCTGGGGGAAGAGCCACCGAAAGATCATCTTGCACATGATGGAGGCGAAGTTGATTTTGGTGTCAGCAAGCCATTTGGACCTGAAATAAGAAACATTCAAGTGCCAAGTCGACAGACGATCTCGCCTCATGCCCATCATCTGCTGCTGCTAAAAACCCAGTAAAAGACAATATAATGCAGTGCGAAGTGATACTTGTGGCATTTCTTTGGCACTGGATGCTGAGGAGGGTGGAGCTGTTGGACCTGTGTCCGATGGCGGTGGCTGTGAAGCAATTCCGCTGGTGATGGTCCATTTCATGGGTGCAAACGATAGGAGGTGAGAAACAGTTGCAATGCTTGATCCATGGTGTGTGCAGAGCGAAGTTTTGTCATCTGCTGCTTGAAGATTCTGACAAAATGTTCCACTTCACCATTTGGCTGCGAATGGAATAGTGCACTGGTTAGATGCTGTATGGCATTGTGTTCACAGAAAGTTTCAAATTCATTTAATGTGAACTGAGGCCGTTGACTGCCACTATATAACTTCAGTTAAACCTTCAAGGCAAAAAATAGAGGACAGCACATGAATTGTGCTACGTGATGTCATCGATTTCATTGGCACAGCAAAAAGAAACTTGCTATACAAGTCAACCCCAATCAACCAACTAGTGTTCCAAAAAAGTCCTGCAAAGTCTATGTGCACATATTGCCATGGTAATTGCGACTTAGGCCAAGGAGATAATGTTTGTGCTGACACGGACTGATTTTCCGCACATGTGTGACACTGTGATGTCATCTGTTCTATTTGGGTGTCTATACCCTGCCAAGTACAGTGTCGACATGGTAACTGTTTCGTACGAACAATCCCCCAATATCCTTGGTGAAGTAACTGCAACACTTCATTTTGCAAAGCTGTAGGGATCAACACATGTGACAGTCCATTGCCATTTTGTACAAGAACCACATTGAGGCTATGCCGATGGGCAGAGTATCAACGCACTACAGAGTTTTTTATGCTGTGCAAGGAATGAGGCCAAGATGTGCAAATGAATTTTAGAAAATGTTCAAATCTGAATCAGCTTCTGTGACCTGTGCAATTTTCCTGTAGTTCAACGGAAAAGATTGAAGCAATACAGAATCATGAGCATCAATGTAACAAGAAGATGCAGCAGAAGTGTCAGTATGTGTGTCGGGCCAATCGGAAGATGTGGAAGTGTGTCCGCATTACCATGTTCAGCTGTCAGACGATACACAATCTCATACTGGTATTGAGACAACAACAATGTCCATCTTTGCAATTTGTGGGCAGTTTGTACAGGGACCAGTTTCGTTGGATTAAACAAGGACTGAAAAGGCTTGTGATCCATTACTAAGTAGAATTTTCTACCATGCAAATAGTGGTGGAGGGTCGACCAAAGGTTCCAATCCCATCCGTCGGATTTGACCAGCGACGTAAGGCTATTGTGGTGTGTGACATCATAGTGGTGCGGAGTTTAGTTTGTGAGTGTGGCATGTTTGTAGGTGTCATTATGTTGCGGTTCGTGGTGCCCTCTGGTGGTGTGTTAGGGGTTTCCTGTTGTGTGGTGTAATGGGTTCAGCTTGGTCTTACTGATTATAGTGGCTGGTTCGCGTTTTGGCTATGTTTCGAGCGGAACTGGTTTCAGTGGGTTAATGATTTAGTGGTTTTGTGTGAAAGTTATTGTAATGCTGTTCACTGTAGGTAATCTGTTAATGTGAGTAGGCCTAAATGAATTTGTTGTTGGTCTTGTTAGGTATGTATATGACCGATAAAATAAATAATGTGCAACTCCATGCTATGATGGGCACGACTTAGTTGGAGCTGATCAAATTTCTACAGCTTTTTGGGTTGATTGCGGAGGTGGTCAAGTGTGCTGTTTGTGGGAAGGAAATGACGTTGGCAAAAGTTTCGGCGTCTCGAACCAGGGACAGTTATATGTGGCGGTGCCATAGTGATAACCTATGGCGCTCCGTACATCACAGTTCCTGGTTTGAAAAGTCTAGGTTGGGAATGCGCAAGATTGTGTTGTTGGTGTATTAATTTTGTTGTAGATCCTCTCAAAGTTTTTGCACGCATGAGACTGGCGTGAGTGAGAGGAGTGTGCTTGACTGGTTTTCGTTTTGCTATGAAGTATGTTCTAAGTTTTTTAAGTACAGGGATAAGTTGGGTGGGCTTGGGGTTGTGGTGGAGGTGGACGAGTCGCAGTTTGGGAAAAGGAAGTATGGGAGGGGTAAGTCTGTGGTTGGTCTCTGGGTGTGGGGGGCTGTTTTACCGGGGGGTGGGTGTTCGGAATGTGTTTTCAGGGTTGTGGTCTAAGGCGTGATTAATGGGGTTAATTGAGGAGTTTATAGAACCAGGTTCCACTGTAGTTTCCGATGCTTTTTCTTCTTATAGGGGGGTTGGGTGAGAGGGGGTACAATCATTTAGTTGTTAACCATAGTTTAGAGTTTAAAAATTATGAGACGGGGACTTGTATGAATACTATAGAGGGGATGTGTGAGGCCGTTGAGTCAGTTCTTGGGAAGGGGAAGAGGCGTTCTTCCAACCATCAGTCTCATTTAGATGAGTACTGTTGGCGGAAGAGTGTCCTTGAGGGCTATTGTTTTTTTAAAAAGGGCTATTAATAAGATGTACAGGCGTGTGTGTGTGTGTGTGCGCGTGTGTGTGTGTGCGCGTGTGTGTGTGTGTGTGTGTGTGTGTGTGTGTGTGTGTGTGTGCGAGCGCGCGCGCATGCGTTTGTTTGTTTGTTTGTGCCATGTGTGCCTGTGTGTGATTGTGGTGGTTAGTTAGGGTGATTTGGGTGGGTGGTTGTGGGGGGGGGGTTTAGTTGTTGATACTGTTTGTAGGGGGGGGGGGGTTGGTTTGTTATTTAGTTGTGGAGGATCTGCAGTTTTTGTTGAGTTGTAGTGTGTGATTGAGATTCTTTTTTATTTTGTGTTTGGTTATTGTTTATGGGTATTTTATTCTGGGGTGAGGGGGGGAAGTTGGATTGGGGGGTGGTGTGTGTGTGTGTGTGTGTGTGTGTGTGTGTGTGTGTGCGCGTGTGTGTGTGTGCGCGTGTGTGTGTGTGCGCGTGTGTGTGTGTGCGCGTGTGTGTGTGTGTGTGTGTGTGTGCGAGCGCGCGCGCATGCGTTTGTTTGTTTGTTTGTGCCATGTGTGCCTGTGTGTGATTGTGGTGGCCGACCTAGGTTGCAGCACCAGAACTGTGTTGTGGTAAGTTTTTATTTTTGTTCTTAGTGTATTTGTTGTGTGTTGGGGTCGAGGAAGTGTTCCATTACAATGTGTGGTTGTGGCTGTGGGTGTTCCAGTATTGGGAGTTGCTGTTGAGCTATATAGGTCAAGGGAAGTGTTCGATTCCAATTTGTGGTTGCTGTGTGTGGTCCGGTATCGGGACTTGCTGTTGAGTTATATAGGTCAAGGGAAGTGTTTGATTCCAATTTGTAGGATGGGGAGCTGCTGTTGAGCTATATAGGTCAAGGGAAGAGTCCGATTCCAGAGGAAATTGTGTTTAGTGGAATTTGGGGAGTTTTGTGTGTTTTTTTTTTTTTTCGTCGTTTTGTGTGGTTTGGTATGGGGTCATGTGTCTAAATTTGTTTATATTTATTTTGTCCCCACCCAAAAACCTCCGATTTCCCACACTTGACCCGTTAGTCTCATTAGGTTTTTTGTGGAACGTGTGTGTGTTGGTTTTTCAATATATTTTCATGTTTGTAGTCATGTTTACGTAATTACATCATAGGTGCCATATGGGAGTCATAGTGTATGGTCGTTGCCACCATATTTGTGATGTCATGGGTCAAAGCAGACAGGTGGAATCGGACGCTTCTGTATTTCCGTGGTGGAATCTGGTGACACCATACACAATAACCAAAGCCTCTTTCACAGTTAGGGAATAGTTACTCTGAGCTCTGGACAATACTTTTGATTCAAAGCAATAGGTCTGTCTTCATTATCAGTTCTGTGCAAAAGCACTGCACTGATTCCGTAAGAGGAAGCATCAACTTGCAATACAGCTGGTTTGTCAGGATCAAAGTAAATTAAGCATCGATCACTGCATCTTTAGTTTCGAAAAGCTACTTGGCATTCATTTGTCCAAACAAAGCAGACATTCTTTTGATGCAAGCAATGCAATGGAACCACGATTTGTGCAGCATTCGGTATGAACTTAATATAATAGTTCATTTTCCCTTAGACTGACTGCAATTCTGTGAATTTGCAAGGAACTGGCAAATCTCATATGGCTAACAAATACGACTGAAGAGGATGAGCACCCTGACTCTTTATGTCGTGACCAAGATACTGCAATTAAGGTTTAAAAAAAATCACACTTATCCAGTCTACACTTTAGTCCTGAATCGGACAACACACAAAAAAAGCACATAAATGTACACTATGTTCTTCAGGTGTGTGAGATGCTACAGCAGTATCATCCAAATAGTTTGAACAGTTTCGTATTTGTGCAGTTAGCTGTTCCAAATAGCAGTGGGAAATGGCAGGTGTGAAAGCACTGCCAAAGGGCAAATGCAAAACTTAAACAAGTCCAAATGAGTATTCACTACACACACTTTTTGAGATTCTTCATCGAGCGATATTTGAAGATACGCATCGCGCGAATCAATTTTTGAAAAGTAGCGTCCAGTGCCTAATGTGCCCATGAGATCCTCTGGTCATGGCAATGGATAAGTATCAATTACAGTTTGTGGGGTGGCCGTAGACAAAGTCAACACAGAGGCGAATGTGACCTGAAGATTTGGGGAGCAAAACCAGTGGACTTGGCCATTGGCTAGCTTATGTGGGTGCAATAGCTCCGCTGTCTTGCAATTCTTTAAGTTCACCTGCAACTTTGCCCCATAATGCAATGGGAACAGCAAAATTTTTGGTTAAGCATTGTCTTGATATGTGCAACAAAATTGTTAGTCTAGCCTAAACCTTCAGAAAAAAGTTCTGGGAATTCTTTTAGCAAACTAGCTTCACTGCCTTTTTGCATGGAATGCAGACACTGACAACACACTATCCTGAATGTTAAAGCCAAACAGATCAAATGCATCAAGACCAAATATGTTCTCACACTCGTGTGATTTGAGCACCATAAAAGTCACTGTTCGCCTATGTGAGTGATACATGGCAGGCAGTGTACATTTTCCGAGAATGGGAATGTCTTGTCCATTATAAACTTTCAGTTGCATGCTAGTTTTAGACAGAGTGGGGAGCGTAACAGTTCATATGTGTGACAATTTAGCAATGTGACTGAGGCATCCATGTCCAACGCAGTTTCCCACAAAGAAGTAAATGAACAAATAGTTTGTTCGACTGGTGTAACACTGAAGAAACTGCTCATGTGCCAGTTTTGCTATTGTCTGTTGCAGACTTTTAATATATGGCATTAATGACATGGACCTTGTGACTAGATTTTTGTGAGTGGACCGAATCCTCATGTTGGTTCCGTTGCAAACATACCGATTGTACACGTCCTTTCCCACCACAAGCATAACACTGAGCTTGTCGGGAGGGGAAGTCTTGGCGTTTGTGACATGAATAACACCGAGGGCAAGACTTAATTCTGTTCGTCTGTGTAGCAGTGTGAAGTGTTGTTTACTCATCGTGGTTAGTGCATGCTGCCACTGAATGGGCTGACTGCAAACAAGGGACTCAGCCTGACAAATAGCTGGTTGCTCAAATTTATCAGCCAACAGGGCAGAATCATACTGATCTAGTATTTGCAGTACCTGCTGAAATGATGGATTGGAGTGTTTCAAAATCTGTTCTCTAAGTGTGACATCAGTTTCATTGAACATGATCGCATCATGCAACATGACATCTGAATATAAAGTGCCGCAGGCACATTTGATTTTGCATTTCCTTGTCATACCCTGCAAAAATATTACCCACTTGTGATAAGTTTGTCCTGACCATTTTTTACAAGTAAAGAATTAATACGTAGCTGCTATCACATTCACTTGTTGGTCATAATAGTAGTTAGTGACTGTACCACTTATTCATAAGTAAGTTCATTTGGAGTGGCATTAAGAAATAACTTCTGAGTTAATCGGAACACTGCACTTTCTGCAGTGGATAATAGATAGGTTTTCACAGTACCTGGTACATTGTGGGCAAGTATGTGTGCTTTCAGCTGTTGGAACCACTCGAGCCATTCCTTGTCTTCTTCACGAAACTGGTGAAAAGGCAGTGTAGCAGTAGGTGTTGCTGTAGGTGGTGCTTGTTTTGATGGACGCGCAGTGTTGGCAAGTTGCTGCTGCACTATCTTCAGTAGTGTAGATATCTGCTGTGTCTGGAACTGAAACACCTGCATTAGCTGTGTGGCATCTAACATTTGTGGCTTTGACACCTGAGCAGGGGGCAGGATGGAGGGTGGGGGGGGGGGGGGGGAAGTATTTTGGAAGACAGATGCAGCAAACAGACAAAGCAAGCAAGCAAGCCAAAAAAAGACAAAAGCAAAGAAAATTTCTGCAGTGCCCACCTGAAACCTCTGATTAGTAAAAACGACAAGAAACTGTTAACGAAAGGAAACGCTGCTGCAAAGTAAAGACCAGAGAGAATTAAGGCTCCACCAAACACAAAACAAAATTCCGTGGCAGTGAGGCACTGAGTTTGTCATGTAACTCGTCACCAATGTGGCGTCCTGCCCACTCATTTCTTATATTGTGCCTAAAAGATGCTGATTTCTCGGGTAGTTAAACAACAATTCAAGCGAATCACATTAATGGTTTTTATTACAATAAAATAGATTGACAATAATTAGCTTTGGGTTGCAAGCAATTGACAACATGCAAACTATCAATGTCCTTCACTATATACAATGTCCATGCGAATAAGACACACAAGTTCATATGGATCATAAGTAATGGCTCTTCTAGTCTGGGTGGGACTATTTGTGCTGGTCTGCTAGTGCGCATCATCAACTGCCTGGCCGAGGCTGGCAGGAGCGATGCTTGTATTCTCTTCAGATAGAGGCCATTCCTGTCGTGGTGCAGTCATAGTCAGTGTACTATTGGCTGACGTTGTCTCACAGCCTTCTCTGCTCGTGCATTCTTTGTCATCATGTCGGTGCTTGTCGTTATGCCACGACAATTTTAAGTGACAAAGCCAGTTGCACGGTAAACATGGGAAGGCTTATAAGTAAATATCAAACGTTTATCAAATAATGGAAAATCCAGGATGGATGTGTGGCTTCAGCTGCCAGAGACTGCAGTCTTGTGTGTGAGTTGCATTTGCGTGAATGTGTGTGTGTGTGTGTGTGTGTGTGGTCTATTTTTGGCAAAGGCCGAAAGCTTATTTGTAACAGTCTTTTTGTTGTGCCTATCTGCAACTCAGCATCTCCGCTATAGCATGAGTAGCAACTTTTCATAATATCAAACATTTAAATTATTTATTCCTAGAATATACCTTTTTTTTGTCGAGGCTTATATTTCCGAGGATCTAAATTACTTCAAGCCATAGACAAGATGACTATTGGAGCAAGATTGTGACTGATTCGACATACCCCCTTTCCCATAAACAAAAAATTGCATCTTTTATGGTGAACCAACTGTTAATGGGTAATTGAGTCCCTAAAAAATAGCGTTACTTTCAATAACATGTTTAATTTGGCATTGAGAATTGTATATACTGAGTATAAATGCTTAACATTATGTTTGTTTACTGTCTGATAATTTTCATTTGGCAGTTTGCCACATTTGAAAGATTTATAGACCAAAGAGCTTGAAAGTACTGAACAACTTGAAATACAAATTCAGTCCCAGCTTGGTTGTTAATGCATATTTGTATCTCATCTAGACTGACGTAGTTGAAAACCATATGTGTTACTCATAATCAGAAAAAAGAAAGAAAGACTAGCAAAAATGTTGAAGCTGGTGAGGGCTCCACTTGTTATCAGTTAGTAACTCATGGTGTGTAATTTATAGGCCCTGTATCCTTTAGTAAAGCCACAAGTACAAGACATTCTGGACATTTGTTTATTTCCCAATGAAGTAAAATTACTTGAAACAACTGTGAGTGACAATGGCATTTGGGAATTGCCCAAAGTTGGACTCCATCTGCATACATATATTTCAAACCTGTGTGAAGTGCACAGCAGAGGGCTCTTAGCATTGCATTGCATGTTAGAATTTCTTCCCATTCCAGCTGCATATGGAGCATCATAAGAATGACTGCTTAAATGCCTGTGCATGTGTGCTGTAATTAATGTAATCTTATCTCCACTATCCCTGTGACAATGATATATAGAGACTGAACATTATCTTTGGTTTCATCAATGCTTTCGTGGAATTATTGGCACGTCTTCAAGAGTCTTGCCAAGTCATGCGTTTCTAACATTTCCATGATACTCTTCCTCAAGTCAGACAAATCTGGGATCATTTGTGCCACCCTTGCTTGTATACATTCGTTGCACCCCAGTTAGTCCTATCTGATATGGGTCCAACACACTTGAACAATATTATGAAGTGGGACTCAAGATGGGATGCACAAGTGATCTGTAAGCTATTTCTTTTGTGGACTGCTTTTTCCATTATCCTGCCAATGAAATGAAATTTGCTACACATCTTTCCTTCAGGTAAACTTGTGGGGTCATTGAAATAGAATGATATATCCGTATAAATTGTTACACCCAGGTAAATTTACTTGTATGAGCTGACTGATTCCAATTGTGACTCATTGATGTTATGTTCATAGGATACTATTTCTCTAAATTTTGTGAAATGCATTTCTGGACACGTGAAAGAAGTTGCCAATCTTTACATCACTTGTCAGAATTGAGCTGGATGTTTGTACATTTTTTCAGATAGCACTTTTTAATATAGATAAATACATATTTTGCAAAAGTCCAAACTTACTATAGTCTTGTAAGTGAAGTCATTAATATAGAAATGAACAAAAACAGTCCCAACACACTTGCCTGGGACACACCTCAAGTTACTTTTACTTCTGTAGATGACTGTCCATCCAAGATAACAAGTGTTCTCCCTCCAAAAAATTCTCTGTCTAGTCACAGAATTTATTTGATACCCATTATACTCATACTTTTGTTATAATTGTTGGTATTGCACAAAACCAAATGCTTTTTGAAATTAAAGAAATACAGCATCCACTTGATTGCTTTGATTTGTGGCTTTCAAGATGTCATGTAAGAAAATCATAGGTATTTATTCTGTTTTGCATAAACAGTGTATTTGGACTTCATGCTGAATTGCATGAAGGTGGTCATTCTGTTCAAGAGACCTCGTTGGTTATTCTGTTCAAGATACCTTATTATGTTTGAGCTCAGAATGTGTTCTAGGATTCTACAATATACTAACATCCATGGGATTGGACTGTAGTTTCATGGATCACTTGTGATAACCATCTTAGTAGCGAAAGTGATCCAATCACTGGGTATAGCTGTTTTTATTTTCTTTTTTTCCAACTGAATATACCGATACCAGATGTTGGTTGTGGCCCAGGACGTAATAATGTTGTGGCATGTGACATGCATATGCAAACATGAAGAGAACAGAATACTGACAGTCTTTCCTTGGGTATATTTTATTTTTTGGAATGGAGGTTGTAATGACCAAGTGATTGTAGTGCAGCCTGAAGTATAGGATAGGCAGAAAGATGAAAATTTGGCTGTGAGTGAGTGAAGCCAAGAAATATAAAAAACAACCTTATCTGTGGTGATACACTGATCCATAGTGTAGCTCAGGGCCTGTTACCTGAATCATCAGTTCTTCGTAGTTTTTAGAGCATGCAGTTAATAACATTTTGTGAGATGTCATGTCACATGGGACCACTTTCAAAACCATATTATCCCATTCAGTTGTTGGATTACTGTTTTCCCCACTGATGACAGTATGTTTGGGAAACATCTACTATAAGTTGACGATTTCTCCAAAATTTTCAGTTATGTGCTTAGGTGAGTCTGATGTTGATAGAAGTTTGCACATCATGCAGCTAGTCTGATGTATTTAAAAAAAAAAAAAATTTCATTTTTGATTGTAATACCCTCCTGTAATGTTCAAATAGAGGTCATTGTGGCGTAGAAGCTAGTTAGGATTGTCAGTATAGCAAAAGTTTTTTGTTCCTCCAGAGCGTGATTTGCTGCCAACATGCACACTACACACCCTTTGTTGGAAACCAATAGAGAGGATCGTTAGAGGATCATTTAGTAATCGTGAAAGCGTTATGGAGATGATAGATAGACTCCAGTGGAAGCCTCTGCAAGAGAGATGCTCAGTAGCTCGGTACAGACTTTTGTTGAAGTTTCGAGAACATACTTTCACCGAGGAGTCAATCAGTATATTGCTCCCTCCTACGTATATCTTGCAAAGAGACCATGAGGATAAAATCAGAGAGATCAGATCCCACACAGAGCCATACCGACAATCTTTCTTTCCATGAACAATACAAGACTGGAATAGAAGGGAGAACCGATAGAGGTACTCAGGGAACCCTCCGCCACACACCATCAGGTGGCTTGCGGAGTATGGATGTAGATGTAGATGTAGATGTAGAGAGTGTGGGAGGGAAATTGCATATTAACTGCTGGCCACCATCTGATGCTCTGGCTTTGGCTTTCAGCCAACAAATATTTGATGACTTTCCTGCTCCTTTCTTCTTGTACTTTGTTATGGCACTGAGTGTCTTTGTATGATCTCCGTGACTGGTTACAACTTCCCAAACCAACCTGATAAAAACATTTTTGTTCTGAACAAGTAATAAACTCCCTTTGTTACTTATGAGACTTTATAGTTCAGTTGCCCCTAAAGAGGCCCCACACCATGCCTGTCCTGATTACATCCCTTCTTCTTCTGTACAAAAAGACCCAATTACAAGTTTTTGGCTACCATTGATAATGAGTCTTGCCCAGACAACCTCACATGCAGCTTCAGTTTCTGTCTTGTTAGAGCTGAGTTTCTTGTTTGCTGTGATGAATACACCTCCTCCATTCCATATTAGCCTTTCCTTTTGATCCATAAGTAACTTATATTTACTC
This sequence comes from Schistocerca cancellata, assembly GCF_023864275.1. NCBI lineage: Eukaryota > Metazoa > Arthropoda > Insecta > Orthoptera > Acrididae > Schistocerca > Schistocerca cancellata. The sequence goes on along the minus strand of NC_064630.1, from coordinate 583,586,217 downwards.
AAAAAATGCACTGCTGTTAATTTTTGCAACTCTCTGTACCTGGTATGTGCTGTGCTGTTTTTAGGACTACTTCAAACTTTGAGACTTTATTGCAAATGCTTCAGTAGTTGATCACCAGGGTTTTAATAATTTCATTTGTGGCCTCATACAGCTTTCCTTATGATAGCATTAGGTGCAGACCATATTGCTGTTCTCAACTCAGATTGGAGTTGCTGTCACCATTTGATAAAAGAGGCCCAGAATTATCTTGAAATTGTAACTGTACAAAACGAACTGCATCCCAGCCTATATTTTTTAACACTGTATTTTATAATGGTTCAATGTAATTTGGGTCTAATCAGGGGTACGTTGACTACTCAGCGATATTCTCGTAACCGACCTTCAATATTTGTTTACCTGATGAATTCACAATATCCAGTCGAGAACAGTAGGAGAAGTTCACATCACTGGGTCAAGTCAGATGCTGCTATGCCATTTAGTTCTTTATATGCACTGACTGCTTGGACAACCTTCAGGCTGTCCAGAGCATGTTCCCAAAATGTCCATAGGCTCAGATCATTCAGGACATCCTTCTTCACCTAGGGGTGGAAAGGAGGTATTATTTTTGTAGGTACTATTTCATTAGGGAAATAGGGGTCCAAATGAAGCAGCTACTGACACCTTCACAAGAAAAACTGTGGCACAATTAGACATTCCTGTATATGGCATCACTTCACTGTTAAGGCACAGGATCATGTGTCACTGACAGGAAGGATGCATTATGTTGAAATACAACAATCTGCTGTTGATAAGTCAACAACCTGACTGTAGTGTTCTTATGCTTTCACATAAACTACTGCTCTACACAACATGTGGAACTTCTCTATTGAGAGGAAACAGCAGTTTGTGTTGTATAGATGTCTTACACATTTTAATACCTATCTTCATATACATTCTGCAAACCACTGTGAAGTGCGTGGCAGAGGGTGCAACCCAATATACCAGGATTTGGGTTTCTACTCAGTCCATTCATGTATGGAGTGCAGGAAGAATGATTGTTCAGATGCTCCTGTGTGTGTTGTAATTAATCTAATCTTCTCCTCATGATCATTGTGTAAGCGAAACAAAAGAGGTTGCATTATATTACTAGAGTCATTTCCCCTGCGTGTCTGGGGGTCAGAATAGGCCCAAGGTATTCCTGCCTGTCGTACAAGGCGACTAAAAGGAGTTTCACGTATTTCGGTCTTTATGTGATGGTCCCCTGTAGGGTTTGACCTCCATTCTTCAAAATTTCCCGAAGAGCGAGCCAATTGGGGAAGGCTGCCTTACAAGGAGCCTCGTGTACATCGTGCATTGAGATCTTCAGCCCGCTTTCTCGTCGTCGCATTGCAGTCCTGCCCATTCTCCATCTCTTGGGCGAGGACACCTTCCTGGGTGCGTTTTCCACCATGCACTACACATTGTCAATTTCTGTGTCGACGATGACCATGGTGACCATGGACTTCTTTGCACCTGATATCCAACACCATAGCCAGTCCGTTGTGGTGGGGCCGCTGTGTACCCTGTTGGTTGTAGCCCCCTGACCACACAAGGATCGCTCTGCTGATGCCTGTGCCGTTAACTCCCCATGTATGCCAATGGGTAGACGCTCATCCCCCTGGGGCATTGGGACTCCTGGCAATGGCCTTTGCTGCAACTGGATGGCACCCGTGGGGAGGACCCCTGGTCGGAGTGGGTGGCATCAGGGCAGATGACACGCGATGAAGCGTAGTCATCAGCTCTTGCTGGTGGTGAAACACCAGCAGTCTCTAAGTGATCACGAGCTCAATTCAACGCACAGAAGTATGACCCTAAATCGTTCCCCTCCCTGGCCACACTATGGGAGGATGGCAGCGGATCTTGTTCGCCCCGGTACTTTGTATGTTCGAGAGCTGATGGGGAATCTTTCATGACGATGAAGCCTCAGTTTTTTGATGAGCATTTTGAGGACAGGTTCGGGGAGCTGGAGGGCTTGTCCAAAATGAGATCTGGGTCAGTCTCGATCAAAACAGCACCCTCTGCCCAGTCATGGGAGTTACTCACTTGTGACAAACTGGGGGATGTTTCTGTAACCATCATACACCATAAGAGCTTAAATATGGTCCAGGGTATCATATTTCACAGAGACCTTATTTTGCAGTCCGACAGTGAGCTGTGCACCAATTTAGAGCGGCGAGGTGTACATATCGTCTGGTGTGTCCACCGGGGTCCAAAAGACAATCAGGTTGCCACCGGTGCATTCATCTTGGCCATTGAGGGTGATACATTGCCCGAGAAGGTCAAGGTGATGGTCTACTGGTGTTATGTAAAGCATTATATCCCTCCCCCTATGCTGTGCTTTAAGTGCTGGAAGTTTGGCCATATGTCTTCCCGCTGTACTTCCAGCGTCACATGCCAAGATTGCGGACGCCCATCACATCCCAATACTCCATGTACCCCACCTCCCATCTGTGTCAACTGCGGAGAGCACCATTCGCTTTCATCTACATCTATACTCCGCGAGCCACCTTACGGTGTGTGGTGGAGGGTACTTATTGTTCCACTATCTGATCCCCCCTTCCCTGTTCCATTCACGAATTGTGCGTGGGAAGAATGACTGCTTGTAAGTCTCCGTATTTGCTCTAATTTCTCGGATCTTTTCGTTGTGATCATTACGCGAGATATATGTGGGCGGTAGTAATATGTTGCCCATCTCTTCCCGGAATGTGCTCTCTCGTAATTTCGATAATAAACCTCTCCGTATTGCGTAACGCCTTTCTTGAAGTGTCCGCCACTGGAGCTTGTTCAGCATCTCCGTAACGCTCTCGCGCTGACTAAATGTCCCCATGACGAATCGCGCTGCTTTTCGCTGGATCATGTCTATCTCTTCTATTAATCCAACCTGGTAAGGGTCCCATACTGATGAGCAATACTCAAGAATCGGACGAACAAGCGTTTTGTAAGCTACTTCTTTCGTCGATGAGTCACATTTTCTTAGAATTCTTCCTATGAATCTCAACCTGGCGCCTGCTTTTCCCACTATTTGTTTTATGTGATCATCCTCGCCTGACTGCAGGATTCTCCAGAAAGAAAGGAAAATAATGGAGTACAAGACCCTGGACAGACTAACCTACACTCAGGCTAAGAGAAAATTTGAACGCCTGCATCCTGTGCGTATGACATCGTCTTACATTGCCGCTACAACAGTTCTGGCACCATCAGCTCCACCAACCCAGGTCACCACTCAGAGCCGGAAGACTACACCTGCCCCCTTGATGGTGGGGGGCATTTCCCTCCCTGTTGCTCCTGCACCACCTGCTTTGGGAGCAACACCTCACCAACCATTGAGAACATCTGTTCCCACTTATAAGCTGGAGAAACGTAAGTCTTATTCAGCTTCTCTCGCTAGGAAGAGGTCCCTTGGGTCACTCTCTTCCCAGGTTTCTTCTAGTGGGAAAGACAACATCCACCAGTGGCTGAAGAGCCCAAAAGCAGCTGGTTGTAGGGCTTCATACTCATCCTCAGTCCCGGAGACTGAGCCAGTGAAGTCCTCCCAGCCAGGGAAACCCAAGGAGCAGCGAGGAAAAAAAAAAAAAAAAAAAACCACCCCAAGACCAAGGAAATTGCAGTGGCACCCACACCACCGCTACCTACAATCTCTGCGGCTGAGGATGGGGTGGAGATTTTGGTGTTTGCTGAGGACCTAGATCTCGCCAGACCCTAAGACACAATGGATATAGACTGCTCAGGCAATAAATCAGTGGCAACAGGTGACTGAAGTATAAACTGCCTCACTGAATGTTCCGTGCCCCTTCCCAGTCTCACGATGTCATCCTCCAATGGAACTGCGGTGTTTTTTTCCACTGCCTGGCTGAACTGCAGCAACTGTTAAGCTTTACACCTGCTATCTGCATTGCCCTCCAGGAACCCTGGTTCCCAGCAATGCGGACCCCTGCCCTTCGCGGTTGTAAGGAATATTACAAGAACCGCAGTGACTATAATCAAGTGTCAGGTGGAGTTTGCGTTTATGTCCTAAACTCAGTCTGTAGTGAACATGTGCACCTTCAAACCCCTGTTGAAGCTGTGGCTGTCAGAATAAGGATGACACAGGAAATAACTTTCTGCAATGTATATCTTCCTCCAGATGGTGCAGTACCCCTGAATGTATTAGCTGCACTGATTGATCAACTCCCTAAACATTTCGTACTTCTGGGAGATTTTAATGCTAATAACCCCTTGTGGAGTGGTACCATGCTTACTGGCCGAGGCAGAGATGTCAAAACTTTACTGTCGCGATTTGATCTCTGCCTCTTAAATACTGGGGCTGCCATACATTTCAGTGTGGCTCATGGTAGTTACTCAGCCATTGATTTATCAATTTGGTGCCCGGGACTTCTCCCATCTATCCACTGGATAGCATATGACAACCTATGTTGTAGTGACCACTTCCCCATCGTCCTGTCACTGCCCCAGCATCAGGCTCATGGACGCCTGCCCAGATGGGCTTTGAACAAGGCGAACTGGGGAACTCTCACCTCTACTGTCACCACTGAATCTCCCCCATATGAAAACATCGATGTGATGGTTGAGCAGGGGACTAGCACAATTGTTTCTGTGGCAGAAAACGTTATCCCTTGATATTTAGGGTGGCCACCAGTCCCTTGGTGGTTGTCGGAAGTTGCTGAAGCAATTAAGGAGTGTTGGCGAGCTCTACAGCGGCATAAGTGGCACCCTTTTCTGGAGCACCTCATAGCCTTTAAACGGCTCTGTGCCCGTGTTTGCTACCTTATCAACAATGGAAGAAGGAGTGTTGGGAGAGATCCGTCTCCACCATTGGGTGCCACAAGTCACCTTCCCAAGTCTGGGTAAAGATCAAACGTCTTTTCAGGTACCAGGCCCCAACAGCTGTCCCCGGTGTTACCATAAATGGCAAGTTATGTACCAATGCAAATGCGATTGCCGAGCACTTTGCTCAAACCTCTGCATTGGAGAATTACCCCCCAGCCTTTCGCACACCCAAACAGCGGATGGAAGGGAACGTCCTCTCATTCACTACACGCTGCAGTGAATCCTACAATGCCCCATTTATAGAGTGGGAACTCCTCAGTGCCCTTGCACATTGCCCCGACACAGTTCCTGGGCCTGATCGCATCCACAGCCAGATGATTAAACATCTCTCATCTGACTACAAGCGACATCTTCTCGTCATCTTCAACCGGATCTGATGCAATGGCGCCTTTCCATCGCAATGGCGGGAGAGCACCACCATTCCAGTGCTCAAACCTGATAAAAAACCGCTTGATGTGGATAGCCATCGGCCCATTAGCCTCACCAGCATTCTTTGTAAGCTGCTGGAACGTATGGTATGTCAGCAGTTGGGTTGGGTCCTGGAGTCACGTGGCTTGCTGGCTTCATGTCAGGGTGGCTTCCGCCAAGTTCGCTCTACCACTGATAATCTTGTGTCCATCAAGTTTGCCATCCAAACAGCCTTTTCCAGATGGCAACACCTGACTGCCATCTTTTTTGACTTACGTAAAGCATACGACATGACTTGGCAACATCATATCCTTGCGGGAGACCACTCCTGATTTTTATCCTAAACTTCCTGTTGCTCCATACTTTCCGTGTCCAAGTTGGTGACTCCCATAGTTCCATCCATATCCAGGAGAATGGAGTCCCACAGGGCTCTGTATTGAGTGTCTCTCTATTTTTAGTGGTAATTAATGGTCTAGCAGCAGCTGTTGGGCCCTCCGTCTCACGTTCTCAGTATGCAGATGACTTCTGCATTTTTTACTGCTGCTCCAGTACCATTTTTGCTGAGCGCCGCCTTCAGGGAGCCATCCACAAAGTGCACTCATGGGCTCCAGCCCACGGCTTCCAAGTTTTCAGCCGCAAAGTCTTGTGTCTTACACTTGTGTCAGCATCATACCGTTCATCTGGAACCCGCACTTTACCCTAATGACGATCCACTCATTGTAGTGGAGACATATCAATTCCTAGGACTGGTTTTTGATGCTCGATTGACTTGGCTCCCTCATCTTCGTCAGCTTAAGCAGAAGTGCTGTAAGCACCTCAATGCCCTCTGTTGCCTGAGCAACACCAATTGGAGTGCAGATCGCTGTACGCTGCAGCACCTCTGCAGAGCCCTTCTCCAATACCAAATTGACTATGGGTGTGTATTTTATGGTTCGGCAGTACCTTCAGCATTGCATTTACTCGACCCTGTGCAACACAGTGGGGTTCAATTAGTGACAGGAGCTTTTAGGACGAGTCTGGTGACCAGCGTACTGGTGGAGGCTAACGATTGTGGTTCGCGTGCAGTCCCTTCTCTCCGAACTGGAGTCCTTCCCCTTACTACCTCTAATTGCGGTCTGTTCACATACGCCTCCATGGTGTGCGCCTCGGCCACAGCTTCATATGGACCTATTGCATGGCTCTAAGGACTCATTTAACCCCGCCGCCCTCCACTGTCACTTCCTCTCAATTCTTGACGTGTTCTGGGGCTCTGAAGTGGTTTACACCGACGGCTCAATGGCTGATGGTCATATAGGCTTTGCATATGTTCATGGAGGACATATTGAGCAGCACTCCTTGCCAGTTGGCTGCAGTGTTTTCACTGCAGAGCTGGTGGCCATATCATGTTCGTGAGTACATCCACTCATGCCCTGGTGAGTCATTTTTCCTGTGTACTGACTCATTGAGCAGCCTACAAGCTATCGACCAGTGCTACCCTTGCCACCCTGTGGTAGCGTCCATTCAGGAGTCCATCTATGCCCTGGAACAGTCCTGCCATTTTGTGGTGTTTCTGTGGACTATAGGACATGTGGGAATCCCTGGCAACGAACTTGCCAACAGGGTAGCCAAACAGGCAATGCGAAAACTGCTTCTGGAGATAGGCATCTCCAAAACTGACCTGCGTTCTGTCTTACACTGCAGGGTTTCCCAGCCTTTGGGAGATGCAGTGGCATAACAGCACACCCAACAAACTGTGTGTCTTTAAGGAGACTGTTATTGTGTGGAAGTCCTCCATGCAGGCCTCTCGCAGGGAATCAGTTGTCCTCTGCCGGCTCCGCATTGGCCATACGTGGCTAACGCATGGTTACCTACTCTGTCACGAGGACCCACCTCAGTGTCGCTGTGGCTCCCAAATGACAGTCGTCCATCTCTTGCTGGACTGCCCACTTTTAGCCGCTCTGCGGCAGAGTTTTAACTTTCCCAGCACCCTGCCGTCGGTGTTGGGCTACAATGCCTCCACAGTAGCTCTAGTTTTACGTTTTATGTTTTATACTTCTATGTAGGTTTTAGCGCATGTCCTTTGTCCCTCTGTCTTCTCCACCCTAGTGCTTTTAGGGTGGAGGTTTTAATGTGTTGCAGAGTGGCTGGCTTTCCCTTTTTATTCTAGTGGTTGGCCAGCCACTGTAATCTGCTTTCATGTTTTACTCTCTTCTGTTTCCAGCATCTCCCTGTTGTTTTCTTGTCCTCTTTTGTTCCTTTTAGTGTTCATTGCCTTCCCTTCGTTCTTGTGGCTTTCTTTCCGTTTTGTGTTATATGTTTTGTCCAATTTATTCTCACACTTGTGGCATTGTTTTATTAGGAACAAGGGACCGATGACCTCGTATTTGGTCCCTTCTCCCACCTTTAAACCAACCAACCAACCAACCAACCAACTATAGTCATTGTTTAAAGCTGGTTCTTGAAACTTTGTAAGTACGATTTCTCAAGATAGTTTACGTCTATCTTCAAGAGTCTGTCAGTTCTGTTTCTTAAACATCTCTGTGACACTCTCCCACAGATCACACAAACCTGTAACAATTTGTGCTGGCCTTCTCTGTATATGTTCACTGCCCCTGTTAGTCCTATTTGGTAAGAGTCCCACACACTTGAGTAATATTCTAGAATGGGTTGCACTAGTGATTTGTAAGCAATCTCGTTTGTAGACTGATTGCACTTTCTCAGTATTCTACCAATAAACCAAAATCTACCATCTGCTTTGCTCACAATTGCGCCTATGTGATCATTTCATTTCATATCCCTACAAAGTGTTCCATCCAAGTAATCGTATGAGTTGTCTTATTCCAACTGTGACTTATTATAATGATAGGATACTACATATCCTTGTTTTGTGAGGTACACAGTTTTACGTTTCTGAACATTTAAAGCATGTTGCCTATCTTTTCACCACTTTAAAATCTTATCAAGATCTGACTGAGTATTTATGCAGTTTCTTTCAGACAGTACTCCATTAAAGACAACTGCATCATATGCAAATTCTGAGATGATATAAAATATTTTATATTGTGCCCACTGGTTTACTAGCCAGTCTGTCCTCTATTATGCAGGATGATGGAAAAAATGTGATTTGCTTGTTAAGATTCTGTGTGATGGTGATATCTTGCCTTAATTAGTAATTAGGGGTTTGCAATGTTTTGAAGGTGGATTAACCAAATTTCAACATTGATATCTGACTGTGGACAAAGATAAGAATTTTTGAAAATGAGGAAATAATTCACACTACTCAACAACTGATCTTATGGCTGTTGCCTATTTAAATGGTTTTTTGTTTCATTGTAAAAAAAAATTAATTTTGACATATATTTAGCTAACAATATCACCCAATAATCATTTAGTTTATTTGTTTTTAATAATGCAACATTAAACAATAGGAGCTTTCGCTTTTGTTCTATGGGAATAAAATGCCCATTTATGTTTAGGTTTATTGTCAATAAAGAAGTAAATTATTGCTGGGTGTGTCACTGTTGTAGTCATTCTGAAACCTCTATTAGAGTGGATGTATACACTTCATCGAGACTGTAGAATTTGTTATGTGCATTGTTCTGTGTGTAATTTGCAATTAATTTTGAGGGATTAACTGGAATGCAATAACATGAATGAACAGTGCTCTGTTGGACAGATAGCAAGTGAAGTGTGTCACAAAACAGTTTACGGTCCAGTTTCAAAAAACTTGAAAAATGTCAGTGACTTTGATGAAGCTAGACAAACTTTGTTTAAATTTCGACTAAATTCTTCTGTAACATCAGTGCGTGAGTATCATGAGAAGAAATATATTCTGAAGTACAACCACCTTTTTGGAAGAAAGTGCTGTGATTCACTTAAAGTTCATAAAAAGCCTATTACTAAAGGTTTGAGGGAAATAAAACTTGAACATTTGTCCTTGTTATGTGAGAGTGAAACAGCTTCCCAAGTGAAATGTAATGTGATTGCTGGAAATTCCCTGTGCCCAAATTGTTACTCAAAAATATTTGTTGTGAATCCAGTACCAGAATCATGTAACCTTGTTAATGACATTTATATTCCTAATGAGGAAGCTGTTAGCATATTGGATTTTGCGTGTTCTAAGTTAGACGTATCTCCTGATTCAAAAATAATAAAATTAAGTAGCAGAAAAAGAGAAGCAGCTATTGAAAATAAGGTACAACAAATTTCAGACAAAATTAGGACAGACTGGGAATCATGCTTTAATAATACAGATACCAAAATTATTTCTAAAGAAGAAGAAAACCTACCACTAGCATCATTTGACACCGAATATTTGAGCGTAATAGAGAAATTAAAAATTAAATGTTCAGTGACATCTAAAGAGCAAAAAGTTAAAATTTTAGGTTTTCCCCCTGACTCGTGGTCAAGAGAAAAAAATAGTTCATGAATTCGATGTTTCTCACAGTTTGGTTAAACTAACCAGAAAATTAGTGAAATAGCAAAGCATTCTTCCAGTTTTAGGAAAGAAGAAAGGAGTAGGTATAAGTGAAGAAACAATTAAAAAGATCTAGCAGATTTTTGACGATGATGAAAACAGTACAGTGTGCTCAGGTTTCAAAGATAGCGAAAGAGTTGTTATAGAAGGAGTTAAAGTAACAAAGCAGAAACAACTAGTTCTGCCAAATTTAAATGAACTTTATGTAGCTTTCAAAAATTCTAATCCTGAATGCACAATTGGAAGGGCAAAATTTTGTGACCTCTGCTCTAAGTGGTGTATTTTGGCTGGATCCTCAGGGATACAATGCGAAGTATTTGTTTATATCACCAAAATGTCAAACTGATGATTGCGGGTGCAAAATTCAGTGATCTTAACTACAAAGAGTTACTAGATTTAATGGTCTGTGACACTAACAGTTATGACTGCATGATGAGTTTGTGTAATAAATGCCCTGGTAAGGAAACCGTTATTGAACTGTTTCATGAATATGATGAGGAAATGCCAGACAGTATTACCTTCAAACAGTGGGTCACAACTGACAGGGCAGAAATGGTAACAGTGGTTAAATCTCTTGGAATCTTTAACTGATAACTTACAAAAACTCAAAAGTGACCACTATGTTTCTAAAATCCAAAGTAAGTTTTTGAAGGACAAGAAAAAGCACAACTTCATGAACCTGAATGCATAGTGTTAGCTGATTTTGCAGAAAATTTTAAATTTGTAATTTAGGATGCAATACAAAGGTACCATTGGGTCAATGACCAGGCAACAGTACATCCATTTATTCTATACTGTAAAAATGAGAAAGATGAAGTTTGCAGTTCTTCAATTTGCATTCTGAGCGACTACTTGGAGCACAACACTTTGGCTGTACATGTGTTTCAAAAGTATGTAATAAATTACATAAAAGAAAATTTTCTCAAGGTTGAGAAGCTGATATACTTTTCAGATGGAAGTTGTACTCAGTATAAGAACAAAAAGAATTTTTCAAATCTGTGCAACCACAAAGTAGACTTTGGGTTGGAAGCTGAATGGCACTTTTTTGCGTCTTGCCATGGTAAAAATGCATGTGATGGAGTAGGAGGTACAACAAAACGTGAAGTAAGTAAAGCCAGCCTACAAAGACCAACCACAGACCAAATTATCACAGTACAGGACATGTATGTCTTTTGTAAGGATAATATTAAAGGCATTACCTATTTTCTGATAAAGAAAGAAGAAGTGGTTCTGCATATGAAAACAACACTTCAAACCAGATTTGGAAACTGTACAGCAATAAAAGGAACAAGGCATTTCCACTAATTCCTTGGCATTGCAGAAAACTTAGTTTGATGCTATGTAACAACAGAAACCGAAATTTATGAGGATCATTGTGTCTGTAAAATTACATTTTTGTCTTTTAACGTTGAATGAAATAGTGGCCTGTGTGTATGATGGACAGTGGTGGCTTGCAGAGGTTGGAAAAAAAAAAGTTTGGAAAACAATGATGTTTTTGTGTATTTTTACCACCCTCCTGGCCCAAGAACATCATTCAAGAAATCTACTAGTGACAAAGTTTGGATACCAATGAAAAATGTTTTAAAGAAACTTTCAGTGCTTGAACTTACCACAGCAACTGGGAGTCTTATTCTACATCACAGAAGCTGTCTGAAGAAATAAGTGTTCTTAACATTCACTGCCAGGTTTAGGAACAGTCACATCTTGAAGAATGTTAATTGAAAATATTTATTTAAGTATGTTAAAATAATATAAGTTTTAATTTCAGTGATGTTTCCCCTTTTTGTATACAATTCAGTACCTTTCTTCAATAATTATTGATTATATCCCGCCAATATCACACAGAATAAGCAACAGGCGTAAGATCGGTTGTTGAGTAATCTGAATTATCTCCTCATTTTCAAAAATTCGTATCTTTGTTCACAGTCAGATATCAATGTTAAAATTTTTATAGTACATTGCTATCATATAGGTGTACAAATTGTGCAAAAATCATATTTGAAATTCAGTCCCAACTGAGATAACTAACCCCAAACATAAAAAAATGAAAATTTTCGAATTTCAAAAATTCATACAAAATAAGGAAACATTTGTAAGTGTTCTTGCTCTATATGAGGCTAGTACTGTATGATATATGTAACTATAGGAAAAAAACAGACTGACAGAAATCACTCCTTGTTTGTTATTTTTGGGCCTAAAAGTGGATTTTTGAAAATTTGGATACCAAACTTTGGAGGTCATTTTGACTAGTTATTTTTGAATTTAGGGTATTTTGTGTAATAGACAATGTTGTAGAGGACGCTTTTCTAAAAACAATCATGTCAATTGCAATGTTGTAACTTAACCCAGTGCAGAGAGATTCATATTTTTGCTAACATCTCTAAACTGAGACATTGTTGTGCACTTACAAATGAAAATAGCTGCCATTCAGTAAAGGTGAAAGGTAAATTTTTTTTAAAAAACTGTTTCGAACTTCTCAATTATAGGGTAATCACATATAATAAAATTAATTGATTAAAAAAAAGTTTAATAAAATATCATCAGTGTTCTGTTCACTTTCTGTTTGTGCATATATTACGTCACTCGTCACACAAACATTATGTCACAGGATGAAGCTGACATTCAGTATTGGTAGGTTCAGTTTACCCTTCAAGATAGCTTGATAATTCATTTGTTTGTGAGTGAGCAGCAACAGTGTCTGGATTTATTATTTTTATTTCTGTTTCACTATCTGTAGGACATTATAATAGTATGTTTTAAGCAAACACCAAGTTGATATTTTGGCATTATACTTACTACTTGAGCCCCATCTTATTCTGTTACTTGCTCCTGTGAACGGGAACGCATTATGCAGATCTTGGAGTCACTCACGTCCATCTAGAAGAGTTTTTACTGAGTTTAACGAAGGCGATGTTGACCTGATGTATTCGACGATGCCCTATGGCTACACTGTCTAAACGATCATTCTAAGAAATACCAAATTAAGATTAACCTGAAGATGCCTAAATAAGGCGAAACACTTAGTTGAATAATATAAAACTAAAATTGCAACCAAGACTGTTTTTAACCAGTACTGTTAAGCACTGGTTTGCTGTATGCCACAGATAGATTGGAAGAATTGATATTTTAAGAAAAATTAGCATATTTGAGTTTGAATTTGTGTAAACATGAACATAAGTGGGACAGAGTAAATGAGAGGAACATTCCTTATATGTTCGTATACAAATATATAAATATTTTGTTATTTTAGAAAGGGCTCTGATAATGTTCAGTTGTACACTCTAATGAGCTATCTTCAGCCGATTTTACTTTGTGTCACTGTTATTCCTGCCATTGTTGAAGATGAAACACCTACAAAGGAGGACCAAAACTAGCTCAATGCATTATTTGTAGTAACTTTTGTCCAAAATTTTAATATGATGATCTAAGAACGTGTCCTTCAAGTTTTTGTGAATATTTTATTTCCACAATATTACTGCATTTTTGTTAAGATGACAGCAAGGTGTGATTACTTTCTGTATTAAAGATTGTAGCTGGTCCACAGCCAAACATAAAAGAAGTGAATGAGTCTAAACATTTTGGAGCAGATATTTCATTTTTCGAAAAACACTCTTAGAAATAAGAAAAGATGTAAATTATTTTTAAGAACCAAACACACAAAAAGCTTTTGACCTTGTTCAATCGAGACACTATAGGGGAGAGTAAGACTGAAATTAAAATGTATTGCAACAGACCAGGATTTTAGAAACAGTAGTCCGCAGCTCGTGGTCGTGCAGTAGCGTTCTCGCTTCCCACGCCCGGGTTCCCGGGTTCGATTCCCGACGGAGTCAGGGATTTTCTCTGCCTCGTGATGACTGGGTATTGTGTGACGTCCTTAGGTTAGTCAGGTTTAAGTAGTTCTAAGTTCTAGGGGACTGATGACCATAGATGTTAAGTCCCATAGTGCTCAGAGCCATTTGAACCATTTAGAAACAGTGACCCAAGAATAAATCTGGCAATGAGGTCAGCATAAGAGCATCAATGAATTTCAGTGAGAGCTAATGTAAGAAAAACATTGTACACCACAAAATGCAGAAAACCCATGTTCCAGCACAAGTCAAGAAAAATAATGCTTCCACCAATCTACATCTCATATAATGACCTCAGATATAATAAGACAATTTGGAGCTTATACATGAGGTTGCAACAATCTTTTTGTGCGAGTACCATCACCAAATGGTGGAAGGAGGGAAATTTTTTCTGGTATGCTGTGTAATGACCATAAAGAAAGCAAACAAAATGTTTTCCCTAAAGAACAGATAATGCTAACCAATATATAGAGGCTGACGTTTAAAATTAAAAAAAAAAGACATTAAGGTGTTGGACTCCCATTAGGGAGTAGCTTTAAATCCTTGTGTGGCTCCATAGGTTTTGATTTATCATGCTTACCCTTAGACACTCAAAATTTATGTCTACAAGTACATCTATTCTCCACAAGCCACCATATGGTGCATGGCAGATGGTACTGTGTACCGCTACGAGACATTTCCTTTCCTGTTCGACTCACAGACAGAGCGAGGGAAAAATGACTGTCTATATGCCTCTGTAATGAGCGCTAATTTGTTGTATCTTATCTCTGTGGTTCTTATGGAAAATATATGTTGATGGCAGTAGAACCATTATGGAGTAAGCTTCAAATGCCAGTTCTTTAAATTTTCTCAATAGTATTGCTTGAAAAGAACTCCCGTCTTCCCTCCAGGGATTTCCTTTTGACCTCTTGAAGCAGCTCCGTAACACTTGCATGTTGTTAGAACCTACCGGAAACAAATCTAGCAGCCCACTTATGAACTGCTCAGATGTCTTTCTTTAATGGGACCTGATACGGACCCCAAAAACTTCAGTAGTACGCAAGAACAGGTCGTACTAGCATCCTACATGTGGTCGCCAGTACAGATGAACCACACATTCCTAAATTCTCACAACAAACTGAAGTTGACCATTCACCTTTGCTACTGCAATCCTCACATGCTCATTCCGCTTCATATCACTTTGCAACATTACGCCCACATATTTAAACGAAGTGACTATGTCAAGCAGGACACTACTGATATTGTATCCCAACATTACAGGTTTGTTTTTCCTCCTTATCTGCATTAACTTCCATTTTTCTACATTTAGAGCCAGCTGCCATTCATCATGTGAAGTAGAAATTTTGTCTGTGTCATCTTGTATCATCCTACACTCACTCATCTTTGAATCGTCCCGTACATGACAGCATCATCAATAAAGAACTGCATATTACTGCCCACCTTATCTGCCAGATCGTTTATGTGTAATATAGAAAATAATAGTACTCCCGATGGTATCGTTATCTCTGATAAACTCTCGCTGTCGAGGACATCATACTGGTTTCTATTACTTAAGAAGTCTTCAAGCCACTCACATAGCAGGAAACCTGTCCTGAATGCTCTTACCTTGTTAACATTCTGCAGTGGGGTAAAATGTTAAAACACTTTTTGGACATCTAGAAATACAAAATCTGCCTGTCGGCCTTCATCCATAGTTCACAGTATAATGTGAGAAAAGAGCAAGCTGAGTTACACACGAGCGATTCTTTCTAAAACCACGCTGACTCACGGATGTAAGTGTTAAGTTCATTTTTGGATCCCAGAAAAAAAGACGTGATTCATCTGTGTCCATTAAGAACTTGTGCTCTCTAATAACCCTCCTGATGAGATTTGAATCACTAACCTTGTTTTCATTCATTGAGTTTGCTTCAAGGGGTGGAAGGGCTAATTTTGTGCACAAGGTAGGTGGACAAGAGCCCTGACGACGGTGATATTAATAGT
This sequence comes from Schistocerca cancellata, assembly GCF_023864275.1. Lineage (NCBI taxonomy): Eukaryota > Metazoa > Arthropoda > Insecta > Orthoptera > Acrididae > Schistocerca > Schistocerca cancellata. The sequence goes on along the minus strand of NC_064630.1, from coordinate 583,570,680 downwards.
GTTGGTATTGGATGTGAGTGAACTAGTGACAACTTGTGGATACTTCAAGAAGAAATTGGTTTTCTTTAACATAAATCTGAAATTCTATGAACTGGGTTATATGACTTTATTGACCAAAACAGAGATTGCTTCTGGGAAGAACTATGTTTCAGCCATACTGGAGATCCAATTAATTGCACATTTTGGAAATAGTTTACAGTCAAGCACTATCACATTAATTTCATTGTGGAATAACCAGTTTGACCATCTCCAGCCATCAAAATCAAATGTCTTGGTTCACTCTCACTACTGCAGAAACCATATTGTTAATTGTAAGCGTTGTGATTGTGCCAGGTAACAACTTATTTTACAGCTACCAGAAATAGGGTGGGGTGACTGGTGGAATGTATTTTCCGATGAGAGTGGAATTTAGAACATGTTGCAGAATGGGTAAAATCCCAATTAACATTGATTTCTTCTCTTCTCTGGTTCCTCCCAATTGTGTCTGAAACAGCTCTCTTCTAATCTTTAATACTTTAGAATGTTGCGTTTGCTTTTCATTGTTAATTTTTGCCTTATTATAACCTGCAGTGCCCGTCTTACCTCTAAATTACTTCAGATGACCCACTTTTTTACAGCTACAGGGTTTTTTTCAGCTATTGACCTTTGTTTTTTTTCCCCAGCTATTGCAGACTCAGTTCAGTGGGAAGTAGCCACAAATTTACATTCTAGTGATCACTTCCCAGTGTGGATCCATCTGCCAACTAGGACAGTGGCTGACAGGAGACTGCACAGATGGATGATGTTGTTGTTGTGGTCTTCAGTCCTGAGACTGGTTTGATGCAGCTCTCCATGCTACTCTATCCTGTGCAAGCTTCTTCATCTCCCAGTACCTACTGCAACCTACATCCTTCTGAATCTGCTTAGTGTATTCGTCTCTTGGTCTCCCTCTACGATTTTTACCCTCCACACTGCCCTCCAATACTAAATTGGTGATCCCTAGATGTCTCAGAACATGTCCTACCAACTGATCCCTTCTTCTAGTCAAGTTGTGCCACAAGCTCCTCTTCTCCCCAATTCTATTCAATACCTCCTCATTGGTTATGTGATCTATCCATGGATGATACAGAGGGCAAATTAGTTGCAGTGCATTCAACAGGCTATTTTTGGACAAAAGGTTTGTGCACAGGAGACAGTGGCCCATATCACTTGTGATATCCAACTGGCTGCCACAAAGTCCATCTCCTGCTCTAGTAACCACCTCAGATGATGGCCTGTACATTGGTGGAATGATGACTGTCGATTGGCAGTCAGGGCCAGACGAACAGCTCTGCAGAACTTCAAACACTGTCCAACTACAGAAAAATCCTCGTGCCTTCAGATCTGCTAGAGCACATGTGAGGTGAGTGATAAAAGAAGGGAAGAGGGCTTCCTGGAGGGAATTTACGATTTTTGTTAATCGGTCTACTTGCAGTGCGCAAGTTTGGGAATCAATAAGACAGATTTCAGGCAAGGGTAGCACACACCCTCTTGCAGCCTTGTCAAATAATGGGGTCTTGGTGGACACGCCAGAAGACGTGGCTCAAGTTTTAGCTGAACAGTTCTTTACTGTTACTATGTTGTGGATAATGAGGGAGTCTACAACTTTCCATTCTCCATGTGGGAACTGGAATAAGGTTTGTCTGCAGCCAGAGACACTGATCCAGGACCAGATGAGATCCATTATGTTATGTATTATCATCAGTGCCCTGAAGCAAGGCAGCTCCTCTCTTGTTTCAGTCAGATCTGGTTTGACAGACAGTACCCCATGACTTGGAAGGAGACAATATTAATTCCATTCTGGAAACCAGGCAGGGACCGTGGTGTCCCTAACAGTTACCAAAGTGTAGCCGCTACCAGTTGTATGGGTAAGACTCTTGAACACATGATCAACCACCGTCTTGTTTGGCTGCTCGAATCCCGAGGTCGCCAGAGCCACCCGCAGTGTGGTTTCAGGCAGTACCATTCTACCCTTGACAACTTAATTCTACTGGAGACAGCAATACAGGAGTCCTTCTTACACCAAAACCATTTCGTTTGTGTGTTTTTTTGACCTTGAAATAGCATATAGTATGTGGACACCTGCCACTTTTTATCCAATACTTTCTCGAGGACCGGCGTTTTCGATATTGCATTGGCGATGCCACGTCTGAGTTCTTTGTTCAAGAGAATGAGGTCCCCCAAGGCAGTGTCCTCAATGTCACATTGTTTGCCATCACTATCAATGGCATTTCATCTGCAGTCAGGAACCCTGTCAAATGATCTTTGTTTTTGGCTGACTTTGCAATCTTCTAATCTTCCTCTGATCTTATTATGATGACAAGGCAGCGACAGCTGACCAATTGGAGGCTGTTAACCTGGGCGAGGACAACTGGTTTTTGGTTCTCACCAAAGAGGACTACATATGTCAGTTTTAACCGTGCTCATCAGAAGTTTTAACCAAACAGTGCTCACAATGGGGGACAATACTTTACGTTTTCATGACACTATGCACTTTTTGGGTTTATTATTTGACTTGATATTAACTTGGCTGCCACACTGAAAGACAAACAAACAAAGGACTTCCAGTCATTGAATATTTTGCAACACATTAATGGCAAAATGCGGGGAGCTGACAGGTCCTGCCTCCTGCAGTTTTATAGAGGGCATTTGTTCAATCACTTTTAAATTATGGCAGCATAGTCTACGGATCAGCCTGTCCTACCTACCTCAAGATGTTAGCTGCTGTCCACCACGAGGGCATTTGGATATCGACTGGAGCCTTTTGAACCAGCCCAGTTCTGAGTATGTGTGCAGAGGTTGATGAACCACAACTCTGGCTTTGGCGATGAGTCCTTTTGGCTTGACAGGTGCTGAAAATCGCTGTCACCTCAGTCATTGACATTTAGTTCAGTGGTCGAACGCATCTTTGATGGCTGTTCAAGAATGGCCCCATGCGACCAAGCCTTTTGGGATGCTTGCTACAGAGTGTCTGAAGGATCTGGATCTATCAGGTGTCAAAACACACAGCCAGGGATTGAATGCATTGCTGCCTAGGCATCTTCAAAGGCCCAAAGTGACTGTAAGCTTGTCACAGTACAAGAAATCTTGTACTCCAGATTTTGTTTTTACAACTTTGTTTTCATCCATTTTAAGTATGTACCACAGTTTTATCATTGTCTGTACAGATGGATCCCAGCAAGAGAATGTCTTCAGTTGTTCAGCTGTTTTCCCTGATAGGGTTTTTAAAGTGCATCTTCTGGAACAATTTACAAAGTATGATGCAGAATTATATTTGAAGGCACTGGAGAGGGTTCACAGACATCACAGTACAAGGTTTCTTGTCTGTTCTGACGCGCTTAGTGTACTGCAGGCAGGAGGTTATCTTTTGCTGGGTACCTGGCCATATTGGGGTACAGGGCAATGACATGGCTGACAAAGCCACCAAGGAAGCATGTTGGGGTGTCATTTTCTGACAGTCACATCATGCATCAGTGGGAGACTGAATGGTTGCAGGTGTCAGACAACAAACTGTGATCACTATAAACAAACTGTGATCACTATAATCGACCACTAAGGCATGGCGGACATCATGTCAGCCTCACCGCTGGAAGGAGGTTCTCCTTACCAGACTGCGCATCTGGCATAGCCCTTTAACACATGGCTTCCACCTCTGGTGGGAGGATCCACCACTCTGTGAAGTTCGTGGCACACCATTGTCAGTTCAGCATATTGTGGCTGTGTGTGTAGTATATACTGATATTAGGGCAGCCCTCAATCTTGATGGAGATCTGCCCACCAACCTCACAAATACTGATTCCAGTGTTAAAGGGTGAGGAAATTTTGTGAATGTCAGGCCTTATCCCTAAATTGGTGGGGAAAGGAAGCAGACTTTAATACATTATAAACTGCTCTGCATGTGGGGACAGCCTTTGTTCGCACCCATGAGATTTGCATGCTGACTTTTCGTCAGAGTGATGATGACCATGATATCATCATCATCATCATCATTATAATCATAATCACTTCTTTATGTGTGGCAGTGCATCAGTAGCCCTGTTTTGTGCTAGTGAGGAGACACTTTTTATATTTATTCAAGTTTGTCATTTGTGTGTGACAGGGTAGATGGTTATAATGCATGCACAGTTGTTTATATGATTAAAAGCCTCATTCTGACTTCTTTCCAGATAATGATATTTTTTGTTAAACTTTTTGGGAGTATTGTTGATAATGACGTGCAAGAAATTAATAAAGTGTGGATCTTAGTGTTTCAGCTGACACATTGGGTAGCATTTATTCCCTTGAATACCAAAAGAAGATGAAGAAAAACCATCAGAAATTCAGTAAGACTGGAGAAAAATTATATAAAAAGTAAGAATAATTTTTTTTATTATCAGTGAAGTATATGTTCATATTCAAGTGTATCATTTTTTACTATCAGTTACCACATTCTTATTTAGAACACAGTGCCTTAAGTATTTTATACCAATTTCTTTTTGTAGTATCAGATCATTACACTGTGTAGCCCTGTGTCAGCAGTTCAATATATCCTGTGCATTTGCACTCGTGATCAGTAATAAAGGCACTTAAGAATATAATGAATTGTTGTCTTGTAGCTAATTTTTTGTTTTGATATTGAAACTTTGTGGTACATTGAAGCACAGCTTTATTGTGCCATCCATCAAGTCACAAAATAACTAAAGTAATTAAATTAAATAAATATTTTTGCTGAACACCTACAAGTTACACCACTTCAAAGAAGATGTGGATACACAGATAAGTCAGTGAATAGAAGATACAGTAGTATGAAGATTGCCAGCTCATGTAAAAGTGGTTGAAGGCACTAAATGAATTTCAGAGATTGACAGTCCACTTCCTTCTTAAGGAGATGGTCAGTTTTGAATTAAAAACTCCAGGGTAGAGAATGTTTTGTTTTTTGTCACATTTCTGTTATTCATTTTCTTGTCCTTAAAGTGTGTAATAACTTGTCCATGCACTACACCATTAATTAAATAAGTATTAGGGTAGGTACGTGTGCCAGGTCTGTCTGTCTGTGTTATTAGAGAGGCATAAGAAACATAATGTAAATGACAACCTTACAAATGTAGTTGCACACAGTCAGACTCCTTCTGTGGGCCCAAATAAGTACTATTCTGCATAACAAAATATGAGAATAAACTATTGGATCTCCAGGATGCTGGTGGCTATTAGTCATGTATTGAGTGAGTCATATAAAATCATCTGTGAAGAGGATACTGCCATTGAATAATTAAACTGGAGAAAACATAGTTTGGTGCATATTTTATGAGATATCAGTTAACTGTACACTACAAGGCAACCAATTCCATAAACAATCAAAATTCTAGGAAAGTGTGCAGATGCTGTATTTTAGTGGGATACATCCAGTGGGCACACTCTTTTCTTTAACTGTGAAAGAATCTTGAAACACAACTCGTACAACAAAAATTACAGTACATCCAAATCTTATGGCCATTTCCTCTGGTTCACTTACATGTAAAAAATGATAATAAGCTAGGCTACAATTTGAAAACAGTTCCATCAAAACCACATAGTTGGAATATTGTTAACCAACACACAGTTCTTCCTTCACAGTGACTCCTTCAAAACGAAGGATATTATGGGTCTACAAGATTCCTACAATTTGGTGCAGAGTACATTTCAACTGGGAAAAGTGAAATAATACCACAACCACTGACAGATTCAAGAATAACAATCACTGGGGCAGTACAAATTTTGTATATCCATGAGCACTGCAGATGATGAAGAAACTGAAAGAATAAATGTTGAGAGAAAATAAATTAGTCATATAGTAACGGGAGATGAAAATTTGCAATAGGGAACTGGAATACAATAGTAGGATAAGGAGGAAAAGGAAAAATAGTTGGAGAGTATGGATTGGGGAAAGGATGAAAGGGAAGGCTGGCTATCTGGTAGAAAATTGCACAGATCATAGTTTAATCATTGCTAGTACTTGGTTTAAGAATCATGAAAACCTGTTGTATGTATGGAAGAGACATGGAGATACTGGAAGGTTTTACATAGATTGTGTAATGGTAAGGCATATTTCAAAACCAGATTTTGAACTCCAAAACATTTTCAGGGGCAGATGTGGACTCAGGCCATAATTTACTGGTTATGGCCTGCAGATTATAACTAAATAAATTGCAGAAAAATAGGGAATTAAGAACATGGGACCTGGATAATTTAAAGGTCCAGAAGTCATTGAGAGCTAAAAAGGGACCATTAGCCAAAGATTAAGTGAACTGGGACAGGGTAAAGGAATAAAAAAGAAGATGAATGGGTGGATGGAGATTTGAAGTAGAGGATAAAAATAGGCAACAAGCCAAGGCCCTGTAGAAATCCTTGTGTAACACACGAAGTATTAAAAAAATGTAATTGATGAAGATAGAGAACAAGCTGGGAATAAATTTGATTTTGACTGGGATTCTGTGAAATGTGGGGTGCCAAATGGGTCAGTTCTAACTCTCCTGCTTTTCTTTATATGTATCAGTTAAGTGGCACAGATGATTCAAAAAGTTCTCTGTTTACGGATGACTTTCATGTCCTTGTGGAAGACATGGACTGTAATGTAATTAATCTAGTGAATATTGAAGTGAGCAGTATCAGCTAGTGGTGAACAGAAAATAAATAGTTGCTTAATTGCAGTAGAATACAGTTTATACAATTTATGATTATGTACCGTATTTACTCAAATCTAAGCCGCACTTTTTTTCCAGTTTTCGTAATCCAAAAAACCGCCTGCGGCTTAGAATCGAGTGCAAAGCAAGTGGAAGTTATGAAAAATGTTGGTACGTGCCGCCACAACTAACTTCTGCCGTCGAATATATGTAGCGCTACGCAGGCATGCTTTGTAGGCACAAAGATAAATATTGGCGCCAAAACCTCTGCATCAGTAAATAAATTTAAAAAAAAAAAAAAAAAGAGTGGAAGACGAGCTTTTTTTTTCCGCCGCAGGTTTCGACCACTGCATTTTCATACATTATCCAACGAAGTAAATACAAATTCCGTATTGTTCATTTTCGAATGTAGCACAATTTCAGTGTATTACAAAAATCTGACTTGCAAGACTGTTTGGGATGTTTGTCAATATGGCCAACTCTATGTTCTGAATTTTTTCCTATCTGTGAGAAGAGATGGTTGCTAATAGGAACCTGATGAAATGTGAATCACATACAGTATTCTCTTCACCATAAGAATAATACGAATATAAACATTTTGCCATGTATTCTTTTGTGTTTGCTGCTATCTCATTTAAATCCTGTCTGCCTAATAAACTACGAAACTAGAGTGAGACAACAGCAAACGCGGAAGAATATACATATCGTGTCATGTTTATATTCGTATTATTCTTACAGTCAGAAATGAAGCACGGCAAGTGACTAGATTTTTAAATCTAAGATGACTCTAATTTCTGTGCAGAATTTGATGTAATAAAGAAGCGGCCGCAAAGATTTTCAAACGGAGAAAAATTTTCACCTAACTCTCGTTCAGATCATGTTCTATAATACGCAGTCTATTATTTGATTCTTGTTGATCATTATCAAAGAAAGCAGCAGTGTAAGTAACAACAAATAGCAGTCTCTTGCCATTGTTTCGCTAATGAGACTATTCCTCTTTTTTTTTTTTTTTTTTATTTTTTTAAATTGTACGCGGCGGTAGCATGTACAAAAGCAAGCCATGCCGCGAGCCGCGACAGGCCGTAAACACGCACTATCAGAATGCGACAAACAATGCATGACACAGTGCAGTAATGCATTTAAGCATAAGAGTGACGCAAACACCTATAACAAAGAAAACGGCATTTATCAGATCAAAGCAAAATAAGCAATCGATTCAAACCAGACGAAGCACGTGAAAAAGAAAGGGTACCCGTATAAATACGGACGGAGCGCCTGATGCATAGCAATGGCTACGTGGTAAAGCTTAACTGCTAAGCTTACGATGCGAACCAAACTACTGTAGCTGTATCGTCATTCATTCGACCTAAATTGTGTCTCATATTACAATGGACCAACTTCGTTTCGATTTGGAGGTGCGGCCTAAAACTTTTCTCTCCCATTGAATTTCGAGTCTCAAATTTCAGGTGCGGCTTAGATTTGGGAAATTTTTTTTTTCCTTTATTTCGAGTCTCATTTTTCAGGTGCGGCTTAGATTTGAGTGCGGCTTAGATTCGAGTAAATACGGTAGATCTGTTTTAAAAGTGACTTTTATTAAATTATTAGCAGAACTGATTTTTTTCCAGTAATTTTTGGGTCTGCATCCAGATACCATCAACATTCTGCCACAATATGTTGATGGGATCCAGCTGCAGACCCGAAAATTACTGGAAGAAGAAATATGCCAGGAAAATTTCAACATTCACAACAGATTTGATCATTTTAAATTCTTGGAATTAAAAGATTCTACTCTGTCACATTGCTGTCTTCAGTACTGTATAATAATTTCCTTTCTTGCTGTCAAAGAAATATGAAAACTTATTTACTTACCTTAATTTCACTATGTTGTGAGCAGTTGTGCCATACTTTGGGGCAATTCTGAGCATTTACAAAGTACACTATGTGAGCAAAAGTATCCAGAAACCTCCCAAAACATGCATTTTCCATATTAGGTGCATTGTGCTGCCACCTACAGCCAGGTACTCCAGATCAGTGACCTCAGTAGCCATAAGACATCGTGAGAGAGCAGAATGGGATGCTCCGCAGAACTCGTGGACTTTGGGCGTGGTCAGGTGATTGGGTGTCATCTGTAACCAAGATTTCCACACTCATAAACATCCCTAGGTCCACTGTTTACGATGTTATAGTGAAGTGGAAATGTTGAGGGACACGTACAGCACAAAAGCAGGCAGGCTGACCTCGTCTGTTGACTGACAGAGACCGCCGACAGTTGAAGATGGTCATAGTGTGTAATAGGCAGACATCTATCCAGACCATCACACAGGAATTCCAAACTGCATCAGGATAAGCCACATATCACGCCTGTAAATGGCAAATAATGCCTCGCTTGGTGTAAGGAGCATAAACGTTGGAAAACTGAACTGTGGAAAAATGTTGTGTGGAGTGACGAATTACAGTACACAATGTGGCAATCCGACAGCAGGGTGTGGGTATGGTGAATGCCCGGTGAATATCATCTTCAGCGTGTGTAGTGCCAACAGTAAAATTCGGAGGTGGTGGTGTTATGGTGTGGTCGTGTTTTTCGTGGAGGGGGCTAGCACCCCTTGTTGTTTTGCATGGCACTATCACAGTACAGGCCTACATTGATGTTTTAAACACCTTTCCACTGCTGAAGGGCAATTTGGGGATGGCGACTGCATCTTTCAACACGATTGAGCACCTGTTCATAATGCACGGCCTGTGGCGGAGTGGTTACATGACAATAACATCCCTGTAATGGACTAGCCTGCACAGAGTCCTGACCTGAATCTTATAGAACGTCTTTGAGATGTTTTGGAACGCCGACTTCATGCCAGGCCTCACTGACTGGCATTGATACCTCTCCTCAGTGCAGCACTCCGTGAAGAATGGGCTGCCATTCCCCAAAAAACCTTCCAGCACCTGATTGAACATATGCTTGCAAGAGTGGAAGCTGTCATCAAGACCAAGGGTGGACCAACACCATATTGAATTCCAGCATTACCAAAGGAGGGTGCCACGAACTTGTAAGTCGTTTTCAGCCAGGTGTGTGGATACTCTTTGATCACATAGTGTATATCTTTATACCATAAAAGGTCAGTCGGAATGATCTGTGGTGTCAGTTCACAACTTACTGCAGGCCTCTTTCATGTATCTCAGTGCAGTATTCTACAGCTACTATCCCTATTCTCTTATGGGATGTATGACTAATAATGCAAATTCCTTAAGAGACACTGCAGTATTTACTCAATGAACACCAGACAAAAATTACTTACACTTCCATAACCATTGCACAGAAAGATGTGTTTTACTCTGCAGGTTTGTGTTAACAGGCTGCCTATGCAACTGAGAAATGTGAGTGATAAACTCAGCCTGTTTTCTTATGGCATATGTATCTTGTTCCATATGAGTGTTCTTCACAGTAGATTAGATCATTTTGCTGTATCATGTTAATTCTTTGTATTTACTATTATTAATATCTAGTTTATATGTTTTTGCTTCAAAAGTACGTTCTACACTCCTGGAAATTGAAATAAGAACACCGTGAATTCATTGTCCCAGGAAGGGGAAACTTTATTGACACATTCCTGGGGTCAGATACATCACATGATCACACTGACAGAACCACAGGCACATAGACACAGGCAACAGAGCATGCACAATGTCGGCACTAGTACAGTGTATATCCACCTTTCGCAGCAATGCAGGCTGCTATTCTCCCATGGAGACAATTTGCCATGCCATTTCCACCTGGCGCCTCAGTTGGACCAGCGTTCGTGCTGGACGTGCAGACCGCGTGAGACGACACTTCATCCAGTCCCAAACATGCTCAATGGGGGACAGATCCGGAGATCTTGCTGGCCAGGGTAGTTGACTTACACCTTCTAGAGCACGTTGGGTGGCACGGGATACATGCCGACGTGCATTGTCCTGTTGGAACAGCAAGTTCCCTTGCCGGTCTAGGAATGGTAGAACGATGGGTTCGATGACGGTTTGGATGTACCGTGCACTATTCAGTCTCCCCTCGACGATCACCAGTGGTGTACGGCCAGTGTAGGAGATCGCTCCCCACACCATGATGCCGGGTGTTGGCCCTGTGTGCCGCGGTCGTATGCAGTCCTGATTGTGGCACTCACCTGCACGGCGCCAAACATGCATACGACCATCATTGGCACCAAGGCAGAAGCGACTCTCATCGCTGAAGACGACACGTCTCCATTCGTCCCTCCATTCACGCCTGTCGCGACACCACTGGAGGCGGGCTGCACGATGTTGGGGCGTGAGCGGAAGACGGCCTAACGGTGTGCGGGACCGTAGCCCAGCTTCATGGAGACGGTTGCGAATGGTCCTCGCCGATACCCCAGGAGCAACAGTGTCCCTAATTTGCTGGGAAGTGGCGGTGCGGTCCCCTACGGCACTGCGTAGGATCCTACGGTCTTGGCGTGCATCCGTGCGTCGCTGCGGTCCGGTCCCAGGTCGACGGGCACGTGCACCTTCTGTCGACCACTGGCGACAACATCGATGTACTGTGGAGACCTCACGCCCCACGTGTTGAGCAATTCGGCGGTACGTCCACCCGGCCTCCCGCATGCCCACTATACGCCCTCGCTCAAAGTCCGTTAACTGCACATACGGTTCACGTCCACGCTGTCGCGGCATGCTACCAGTGTTAAAGACTGCGATGGAGCTCCGTATGCCACGGCAAACTGGCTGACACTGACGGCGGCGGTGCACAAATGCTGCGCAGCTAGCGCCATTCGACGGCCAACACCGCGGTTCCTGGTGTGTCCGCTGTGCCGTGCGTGTGATCATTGCTTGTACAGCCCTCTCGCAGTGTCCGGAGCAAGTATGGTGGGTCTGATACACCGGTGTCAATGTGTTCTTTTTTCCATTTCCAGGAGTGTATGAATTACTAATAGTGACACTCCCATCTTACGCATAGGTGGTCATGTCATGCCTGAAGGGAAATAGGGGAAATAAATAGATATGTCCTGATTTATTTTAAGCTGCCTCTTGTGATAAGCAATCCTGATGACCAACACAGTTACAGTTAATTTTGACAAGAGGAAGCATATTGCCACACACACATAAGAATGTATTAAAGTGCTTAACGCATTGACTGCCTTGATGAAATTTGGACCATACGTTGCTATGCCACATTGAAATCACAAGTATTACTTCTGAAGCCAAATTGATTTTTTTGCATCAGATGTCTTCTTTCGAACATGTAGAATTAAGTTACTGGATAAAATGTCAATTTATGACTGATCTGGACTGATAACAGGCATGGGCCATATATGGCTCATGTGGCCCAACAACAACATTTTAACACAGTTATAATCTGTGGCCACATGAGCCACATGTGGCTCACACTATTTGAAACCACAGAGGTATAAAAAATTGTTTTTCAAGAAATTATTCAAACACTTAGTTTATTTGATTATATTAGCTACATATAACATTATTTACAATTTTTTTACTTGGTCTGACAATGTTCATGAATAAAGATCTTAGAATATTCTATTTCTTCAACACAGTATTGTCAATGTTACTAGAACACTCATTGCACATAAAACTGTCACATTTATTGCATTTAGTGTACACCCTCCTCACTTTCTTAGCAGCATCCTTTCTTTCTTCTGCTCTTCGCGGGTGTTTATAACAGCCCAAACAGCATCTTTGACTGCTCTGCTTTGGTCACTCTACTGTCACAAGGTGATGGCTGTTATCTTCATGGAACGGTTGTAGTGTTGCTTGTGGTTGTGGATCTTTGGCATTCACTATCAGTAGAGTCAAGCACCTCTTGAAAGGAATTACAGTAGAGTCCCGTTAATCTGAACTAACTGGGACCAGAACTTGTTCAGATTATCGATTTGTTCGGATTAGCCGAAATTCTAGAATGAAGTATACCAAGCAGATACGCAGGTACACCATAGTAACAATTGGGAACAAGTGTGGGAACAATGGCTCACTTTCACTCCTTGCCCTTGTTGTTGTGCATTGTTGAGACCTTTGTAGTGTCTGACGTCAGTGCACTGCCAGTTGGCTTGCAAAGCATGTGGTTAAGTTAGTTATTGATTGCTGGCACACATAGCAGTTGTATTGTATTTGTTCAGGTGTAGAGGTGTATTGTATTTTCGTCATGAGTAAATGGAAACCTACAACGTTAACTCTCAAAGAAAAACTGAATGCTTTGAAGCGGATAGACAATGATGAGAATGTATCTAAACTGGCAATGGAACTGGTTGTTGGTAAAGCAACCATTTGTGATTGGAAGAAGAACTGAGTGAAGCTTGAACAGTCCTGTGCAAAATCCTGGCATCATAAGCAGAAGACCATGCTCCTGGTTTTAAAATGTCCAAAGATTGTGTGGCTTCATTAGTGTGCAGCAACACTGCTGGTAATCACAAGCTGCCTTTAAGGCTGATCACCAAATCTGCTAGGCCTAGAGCTTTTAAAAACTGCAACATGAAGACCCTGCCCGTATATTATTGCAACCAGAAAAAAGCATGGATGGATGGTAAGCTGTTCAAAGAATGGTTTCGCTGCCAGTTTGTTCCCTCTGTTCGACGGTTTTCTAAGGAAAATCTTTTGTCTCTCCCATGCAGTCCTTTTCATTGATAATGCACCATCTCACCCCAGCACTGAGGAATTATGTGATGGAGAAATTGTGGCGAAGTTTTGCCCCCGAATGTTACACCACTTCTACAGCTGATGGACCATGGCGTACTGCAAACATTAAAACTGATTTACAGAAAACAGTTTTTAAGAATGCTGATCCAAGATGATAGCATTCCTTTAGTGAACAAATTAAAAAAAAAAAAAACAGTGTGAAGCATGTTGTTTATTGGGCCGCTGAGGCATGGCAGAATATTTCAGAAAATACTCTGAGAAAATTGTGGAGAAAACTGTGGACATCTCTTGAAATTCAGGACAACCTAGTTGAAAATGAAGAGGAAAATCTGCTACAAATGATACAGGCAATCCCTGGATGTGAAGAAGCTAGTGAAGAAGACTTACTGTAGATGAGTGAATGGCAGCGGATGGGGCATGTGTGGAGAACCTTACTGATGCTGGTTTGGTTGCTGCTGTGACTCAAGACCAGCAAGACTGCTGTGAAGGAAATGACAGAGAGCCTGAAAGCAACAAAGGAGAGCTGGTGCCACACAGTGATGCTGCAGAAGCTCTTGACCTCGTGCTACGTTATTTGGAGCAACTGCCACTGCTGCACCTGGTAATTTGATGTTTATGAGACGATGGTGCAACTATGCGTCATATAACAGACTGTCTTCATTATGCCAAAAAACAATGAGTTTTTGTCATCTAAAAAGTAGGGATAAAATGTCTGCTGTATTTTAGTAAGTTTGACAGATTTTCTCTCATTGTTATGCATTGTTTAAACCTAATGTTTTCCTGCCAGTTTTTCTAATACATGTTCACTGTACTGTGTAAATTAAAATAGTGTGTATGTACAGCAGTTTACCACTCAGTTTTTCATACTTAGAGTAACATTTTTCATGTTCGGATTAACTGAACATTCTGATTACCGGGACTCTGCTGTATTTGTATCTGAGACTTTGATCCTTTGTTTGCCAAGTTGTACAGCCCTTGAGCATTTACAAACATGTTCCAAAAAGGATTTCAGATACGATCTTTCTGTACCATTTACCGTACGCCGAAGTTTGGAATCACTTTGGTTACCAGTTGTAAAAATATTGAGTTTTACAAACATGAGAGTGTTCAGTGGAGCCACCACTTTAAAACCCATAGTTGAAACGCATTATCTGTGAGCCCTATGAGGCTCATGAGGCCTATAAACACTGTGCATGTGAGCCAGTTACGGCTCTCGTGGCCCAAAGTACAATGTATACGTGAACCAAATACGGCTCACGTGGCGTCACAACCCTTGTAACTGTGAGCCACCATTGGCTCATGTGGCAGTCAGTGTGTTAAATCATTAATTAGCAGAATCAGAATATGGATGATTTTCATAACAACATTTCATATATCTAATTAAAAAAAATTCCCAGTGTGGATTTTTTTCATTACAATGAACAAATAAAATCTGAGGAAAGCAGCAACTGTGTATTTATTGGTTCCAAACATTACTCTGATAAATAATTTTAATGATGAAAACACTCAGGAAATGAAGTGATGTATCATGTCAAGTAAAAATATTCTTTTCTGTGATGAACACAGTATTACTTTTTATTATGTGGGATTCTCTGTTTTATTTGCTTTGTAATGTCTTAACAACACATACTTGCTACTGTAGAAATTTTCAGTTAACAGCACTCGAGCAGCATTAAAAACCTGAACTCAACTCTTTCCCCCTTGTAAATGGAATGACATCATGATATCATGGATTGCCATTGACCGTCACGTATTTCCTGTGTCAACTGATATCAGCTTAATAACTTTGTTGTCCAATTTTATTATTTGTACTGGACATAACAATGAAGCTGTGAGTTTTTCAGAATGGAAAGTGAATTGATTGTCTTGCTGTTTTATTCCATTTGGCATACATTGTACCACCTCTTCATGTGTACTGACATTCAGGAACCGCAGCAGAAAGATAATTTAAAAGACAATTTTATTATGCAGGTACCAGAAAGAAGCAGATTCTGGAGAGAAGCCAGGAATTCTCCTCCGCCTTGCTGACAGTATTGATCTATCTCCAGCATTACTTGCACGTATAATTTTAGAACAACATCAAGAACAAGGGTCAGATGAAGAAGAAGGTATGATTAACAAAAATATCTTAAAATGTTTTGATATAACAACGAAAATAATCAATTTTTGACAATATAATGTTACTGAATAGAAAAAAAATGTACTCAAAAAAATCAAGCAACAGCAGGAGAACACACATAAAAAAGATTTTACATATGCAAGCTTTCAGAGCCAGTGGCTCCTCCTCCTGGCAGAAGAGTTGAAGGGGAAGGAAGAGGGGTGTAGGAAAAGGACTGGAGAGGTATAAGAAAAGGGGTAGAGTTCAGAAAAGTCACCCAGAACCCCGTGTCAGGGGAGACTTACCAGACAGAAAGTCTTTCCTTCTCATCCTGTCCGGTAAGTCTCTCCTGATCAAGGGTTCTGGGTGACTTCTCCAATCTTGACCCCTTTTCCTAAACCTCTCTAGTCCTTTTCCTTCATTCCTCTTCCTTCCCCTTCAACCCTTCTGCCAGAAGAATGATCCACTGACTCCAAAAACTTGCATATGTAAAGCCTTTTTTTTTATATGTGTTCTCTGCTCCGCTTGGTGACTAGATATTTTTAAAAAAGTTTTTACTTTTTTAATTAACATTGTACTGTTTGTTGGAGGTACTGTGTTCTGTTTTGGAGGTACTGTGTTCTGTTTTACTGTAAGTGAAAACAGTTTACACTCTTTTCAATACAATGGACCAACAGCTTCTACAAACAGGAGGAGGACAGAATATTTTTGAAGCAGTGGGGGCCAGACAACAGTTTTTTTATGATTATTTCCCTAAAAAAGTAATGTGACTTAAAATCTAAACATATATTTGATTAATTCCATTTGTTGGTACTTTTGTGGCCTGCACATTAATTTTACGCTTTATGATCCTGGAAAGATCTGATGGAATGAAAATAATGTAGGAGTAAAGGTAACCAAGGTTGCCACAAGTTCTGGAAATCAGGGAAATATCAGGGAAATTTGAAAGAAACTCTGGAAAAATCTCAGTTTTTGTCTCAGTAGATGAAATGGTTTGTTTACTGAGATGTCATGCATTGTCAGTGCATCCCTGCTTCCTCATTCTTACTATTTCTCCCCTTCCTACCATTCCCCTCAACTTGCAGTCAGTGGTGCCACCACTTCTTGCCATAGCCTAGCAGCTGCCGACGAGAGGCAAGGAGGTGTGAGGAGTGATTTGTTTGAATCTTAGTCTTTTCTATGTGCCCGTCTGCAGCTCAGCGATCATCTTCACGGTGTGTTGCTACCTATCCTCATCAGTATTGATTCTCAGAGTATTTGTGCAAGTTACCTGTTGTTTGGATTGATCATTGTGGTCTCATTTCATCAGCATGAATAGCTGGCCACACAAGTGAACTTCCACAACAGGTGAAAATCGTAGGCTATGTATGCAGTTATTTCTAACGGATCAGGCCTGCTGATCTGAAGCCCATCATTTCCCACTAATGTGGAGGCCCTGCCTGTCAGATCTAGATGCATCAATCAGTCCATAGGGCGGGTGTGTTTGTGTGTGGCATAATGTGACGGATTTTCACCATGGACCCAGGACTGTGGTGCTCCTTGGCAGGCCAGAGAGCCATAGGTATTGGATTTCAGGAGCTGTCTTATAGCAAGTACATTGTACAGTGTGGAATTTTATATATATTGTAGTAAACTGTGGCACTTTGAAAGTAGTCCGTATATTACATAGTATGGACAATAAGAAGAAGAAAATTGTGGCAATCACTGGCTGTTTGTAAATTATGTAAAAATATATTTTCAAAAGAAAAATCACACAATGCCCATAAAATGAAATGATCATGTGGCATTGATGGCCGGGATGCCCCGTCCAGGGAAGTTGGGCCAACGGGTTGCAGGTCTTCATTCAGGTGACACCACATTGGCCAACTTGCATGTTGGTGATCATGAAATGATGATGAGGACAAAACACCACCCAATCCACAAATGGAGAAAATCTCCAACCTGGCCGGCAATCGAATCCGGGCCCGCTTCATGGTAGGCAAACACGTTACCACTAAGCTAAACTGGTGTACACACCATACCACTAAAATAATAGACATAACACAGTGTGTAATAACTGAGAATAATGATCATCGTAGAATCAACATTTTATTGGCGGTTACCTATAGTGATGGTTTACACAACTCTTCCCTGCCTTATGCTCTTCTTCCAAGAGGTCAACTTTTCTCTGAGACTACTTCTGAAATCTTGTGACTCCAAGGAAATGTGTATTTTTGTCACCAAAGGTGTTTCGTTTTATTGAAATAAAATAACATCATTGGTCTTGGTGAAACATACGTACCATTTGGCTTGCTTTCTCCATCTGAATACAGTTCATTACAAAAGATGTTGATGTTAGTACTTAAGATTTTTGCTCATACATTTAGAAATACAGATGTCCCTACATTTTTTTGGTCAACTTATGTCTTTACTCACCCTTGAGATTTCAAAATTTGCCAGGGAGAAATTCTAAAACTTGTTCGGAAATCAGGGAAATATCAGGGAATTTCACTTGGTGAAACTTATGGCAACCCTGGTAACATCTCTCCAAATAGGAAAGGTGTTAATATATCAACAGGCACATAAACAAGACTGAAAACTTCACCAGCATTTGGATGAATCCTTTTTTGAGCTAGTGTGTGCTTCCTTCCTGCCCCTCCCCCCTTCCTGCCCCCTCCCCCTCCCTCCCGCCCACTCCCCGTGCCCTCCTCACACAGGTATGGTAGATTGCAGTTTTGCAGCTCGACTGGGGTGGAAAGTTGTGTCAGGTGGAGTGAATGAGGGGAGAAAGGAGGTGGAGAGTGGGAGGGGAGGCCAAGGAAGCATGTTAAAATCAATTATTATTCACATCTGTCTTGAACTTACTGCAATTTAATTAAAGATAAGTAATTCTTTTTAATGCCTGTAAGGTACAATCATGACAGATTGTTTTATGGGGAACAATTAGGGATAGACTATTCACATTATAGATAATGTGGTGAGTCAAAGATTGCAACTTTCTCAATCAAAAGCAGACAGCTCTTAGTTAAAGGCTCTGAGGCAAAGCCACCTCAAGAGCTGTACTAAAATATTTCTCAATAATAGGTTACAAAAATAAGTTATCATGAAGGTTTACAGATATTTCCACACATATTTAAATATTGACAGGACAGTCACCATTTTTGAAACTATTGATATTAAGTGATGTTTCTTGAACAGGCAGTAGCTAGTCGTCAAAGCTGTGCCCTGAAATGCCAGTTAACTCCATGTGCAGCGGTTTGGGGGCGTGTCTTCTACAGAGTACAACTCTTTGAGATTTTTTTAAAGAAATTACCACAGTTGGACCATTAATTGTTCATTTATTTTACATGATCATTATTTTGGCTTAATAGCCATTCTCAAGTGCGTGTTGAAATGTTAAAGTCTGTCTGACGTGTCTGTGACATATCTTTGTCGAAAAAACGTAGTTTTGGTCTTAAGAGACCAGTTGTCATATTACAGGATATGAGTATGTATTGAAGATACATAATATGGCTGAAATTGCACACAGTGAAAACCCATTAACACAGTATGGTTTATGTAATAACTAATATATTCCTGTGCCCTACATTCGTCAGTTTTGTTTCATCATTGAACAGAACTGACAAATGCAGGCCACAGAAATATGTTAGCTGTTAAATATGCCATACTATGTTAATGGTTTTTCACTATGCACAATGTCAGCCATATTATATATGTTTGATATGTACTCATATCCTGTAATATGACATTGGTATATAAGACCAGAAATATGTTTTTTCAACATATTTTACCATTTCTTTCTGTCAACATCTGCATGATTTTCACATGCCTACAACAGAGGGAATCAATGGAGCTTCTGATGCTTGACTATAGAATTCCTGTCTCTGTGTATCACTATTACGCTTTTTCTGTTTGCTTTTGTTGATATCCTAGAGCATTTTCTCTGTTGTACAGAAACTTTTATATTTCAGAGTCTTAATTTCCAGTGTCAGTCCAACACTTTTGATGTACCAATAAAAATATCTTTGTATTTTATAGCAATATTATGAAAAGGAAAGTTGCTACTCACCATATAGTGGAGATGCTGAATTGCAGATAGGCACAACAAACAGACTGTCACAAATAAAGTTTTTGGCCATTAAGGCACTCACTCTCTCACTCACTCACTCACTCACTCACTCATGCAAATGCAACTCACACTCTCGACTGCAGTCTCAGGCTACTGAAACCACACTGCAGTAGCAACTTTCCTTTTCATAATATTGTTACATTCCATCCTGGATTTGCCATTGTTTGTATTTTCTAGCTTTCATTGTAACTTGAACTCATCATTTGTTTGGTCCATGACCACGTAAAACAATGTTGGCTTGTGGATCCTCCTGCATGCAAACACCTTCTGTTTATTTAATTCCCCAAAGTAGTTTCAGTGAAGTACCGCTATCATCAGTGAAATACCGCTATCATCCATGGGTTTCTTTATTCAAAAATGTGAAATATTAGCATTGTTACAATACACTATGAAAAATTTCAGATATCTTTGTCGATAATTTTATAGTACCTTTTTACTTTAAAGTCATTGCATAATATCTATGTTTGTTGCTGTTTTTTCAGCATACAGCATGTCTTCTGTATAGGTATGAGCAGTTGTCATTAACAGATATTAAAATATGAACTTAAAAAATGTTGGTTTTATTACAAATGGACTTCGTGGTTGTATTGTGATACAGTTTTGGTTTGCAAAGGTTGTAACATATTCTGTTGTGCACTCACATTAATTTATTGCATTTAGTTGCTCTGTAGAACACAGATAAAGCATTTAGGACAAACAACATGAAAAAGTCTAAGATCAGACAATAGGACTCTCCACCTCCCCCACTTCTTCCTCCCCACCTCCCCCCCCCTCCCCCCAATTTTGCCCCTCACACACACACACACACACACACACACAGTGAGATGGTGCAATATTATGTTTCTTATGTGTTTTTTGGAGCTTCTTAAGTCAACCAACCAATGTGAGAACGCACAATACATTTGAACCTTTGCTCGCCAAAACTGTGTTACAATACAACCACGAAGTCCCTTTTTAATAACAAAAGCATTTTTGTATCTGTTTTCACCACTGAAATTATGGTCCACATTGTGCAGTGTTGAGTCATGTTATGTTGCATATGCGTGTGTTTATTTACATCTTGGTTATAAAAACATTTTACACACCAGCTTCCAGAGGCTATGTTTTATTCTCTGTGAATCTGCCTATTATGAGACAGGTTCACCATTGTTTTCAGTGTATATTTTACTGTACTTGGTTGGTTACAAGATAAATGTGACATGCTTTCTCAAGGGAAAATTCTATGTATGTAAAACTTCTCTAAGGCTGTTAACTCCCAGTAAGTTTCCATCCTGTGTAAGCAGTAAGTATTTGTTCATTCCTGTCAAGAGCATATATTTCGTATGCCAGTCAGGCTAAATCTCAACACCCACATCATAGATGGTTGGTCGGCAGATTCTGCAGACGACCTGACAGTTAGTGACCACAACATGATTTAGTCTGCACTACAGCACAGGGAGAATTAAAGCTACTAGTTAATCAAGCTGTCTACCATGACTGATACAACAGATGTGACGGAAGTGTCAGTTTCCAGACTTTCTGCTCTTTTACTGCCTTTCTGGCCACACAACTCTATGCTGTGATTTGTGCAAGTGGATGCCAGTTTTCATTATACAGGGATCACAATGGATTTTTCAAAGTTTGCATTAGTGGTGAGTCAACTAGACCATCTGTAAACTGCAGAGATGGAAGTTGTGGTAACCACACCAACTACAACGAACTTCTACATGAAACTAAAGGTAGAATTGATTCATAGAGTCTCTGCATCTCAAGTAGAGTGCATTGGGCAAGTCTCAAGAAGCCATTGCAGTATCTAAGGCACTTGAGGAGCAAGGTCGACACCGACACATTATCTGACAACTTTCTATGTGCGTTACAGAGTAGTCGCCTACAATGGTAGGTAAAGGCAATTATAGCCTTACAAACTGAGATGCCCTTGGATGCAGTGGCTGACTTGCCTGAGAAGATTTTGGATACGACGACACACGCTCCAATAAGTGCAGTGACACTGTCATGTAGCAGCACATCTCCAACAATGGTAACGCGCGCAAACTATGACAGTCTTTCAGCAAAGGCTGATGT
Source organism: Schistocerca cancellata (assembly GCF_023864275.1). Taxonomy (NCBI): domain Eukaryota; kingdom Metazoa; phylum Arthropoda; class Insecta; order Orthoptera; family Acrididae; genus Schistocerca; species Schistocerca cancellata. The sequence goes on along the minus strand of NC_064630.1, from coordinate 583,549,106 downwards.
GCTCACCAAACAGTTCAGTGTATTTAACACCATCTTGAAGGAAGGCATTATTTGTCCATCAGTAGCCTATAGTCATCTCCTTTACATCTTGTGGTCCGAGGACTGGGTGTTTGTGTTGTCCTCATCATTCCATCATCATTCATGAAAGTGGCTAGTTTGGACTGTGTACAGATTGAGAATGTGTACGGGCACTGATGACCATGCAGTTGAGCACCCCACAAGCCAAATATCATAATCATTTACACCTTGTGGCAAAGAAAGTGTGGCGCATGGCATCCATGTGGAGACTATTGTGCACTCAAAACCCCAACAGAACCAGATCAGTATCCAGTGCCTTTGTTACGAGATTTTAATTAAACTTCATGTGGGGCAACCCTATTCGGTGTACTTGATTGTGCTAAGGTGTTTACTCAGATCCCAGTGGTAGAAAAAGATATCTGCTGATTCAAGGCTTTCTGCTTTGGAATGGTAGGTTCGCAGTTGTATAATATTCTGGAAATTTGACAGATTTTTACTTTGGTTGTCTCAGTTCAGTGAATGTACGTTTTATTGCTGCAGTGGTTACCTGTTTTGTGTTGACTCGCCCATTCTCAAACAACACTCCTAAAATTACGAAGCCCATATTATACAGAAAATATTTACATACAGTATGCGTGTCCATATTCCAAGTACTTACACTGAGGTGACAAAAGTCATGGGATACCTCCTAATATCATGTCGGACCTCCTTTTGTCCATTGTAGTGCAGCAGCTCAATGTGGCACGGACTCGAGTCCCTGAAAGTATTGAGCCATTTTGCCTCTACAGCCATACATAATTGCTAAGGTGCTGCCAGTGCAGGATGTTAGGTGGAAACTGATTTCTCGATTATGTCCCATAAATATTCAGTGGGTGACCATATTGTTTTCTCAAATTGTCCAGAAAGTTCTTCAAACCGATCGTGAATGATTGTGGCCCAATGACATGGCACATTGTTATCTATAAAAATTCCATTATTGTTTGGAAACAAGAAGTCCATGATCTGCTGAAAGTGATGTCCAAGTAGCCAAACAACCATTTCCAGTCAATGATCTGTTCAGCTGGACCAGAGGGCCCAGTCCATTCCATGCAAACACAGGTCACCATCAGCTTGCGCTGTTCCTTGTTGACAACATAGGTCCACAGCCTCGTGGGGTCTGCATCACACTTGAACCCTACCATTAGCTCTTACCAACTGAAATTGGGATCCCTCTGGTAAGGCCAGTTTTCCACGCATCATGGGTCCAACCAATATGATTGTGAGCCCAGAAGGGGCACTGCATGGAATGTTGTGCTGTTAGCAAAGGCACTCGCGTTGGTCATCTGCTACCATAGCCCTTTAACACCAAAATTCACCGGACTGTTCTAACAGATACGATTTTCATACATCCCATTGTTGCTTGTCTGTAATAACAATGTATAAAAAGGATAGATTTGGTGCTCACCATAGATGTTGAGTCACAGACAAAAATCCTTAGGCCCATCCCAGAGCCTGTTTCCTGAGTCCATCTCTCTCCTCACCCTTGCCACTCCCCACAGTCCTACCTTCTACATGCTTCCTAAAGTGCGTAAACCCAACCACCCAGGATGCCCCATTTTGGCTAGTAATTGTGCTCCCACCAAGAGAATCTCTGCTGTCATAAACAAGCACTTTCCAGCCTTTTACCCACAACCTACCCTCCTGTATAAAAGATACGAAGCTTTTCCTCCACTGACTCTCCATAGTTCTTGTTTCCTTACCACACAGTATCTGTTCCTTTACCTTACAATGCCCTGCTTGTCACTATTGACTCCACTTCCCTTTACGCTAACATTCTTTAATGCATATGGCCTTTCCGCTATTGAATACTACCTTTCCCAATCTCCCATGGCCTCGAAGCCCACAACTTCCTTCCCGATCATCATGACTAACTATATCCTCACCCACAATTATATCACCTTTGAAGGCATATCTGTTGTGGGTTGGCAGGAGAGCCAACACCGGGTACTAGAGGAAGCCGAAAGACACGCGTTTTAGCTCATGCAGGCTGGCGTGAGGTCTGGAACAGGACAAGGAAATTAGAATTTAGAAAAACTGACGTAGCTGGTGGAATACTTAACTTTAATCCATTAATGATGAGCGTCGCTCTTGACGGTACATGATTACAGTATAAATAGTAACTGGTACTGGCACCTTGCTAGGTCATAGCAAATGACGTAGCTGAAGGCTATGCTAACTATCGTCTCGGCAAATGAGAGCATATTTTGTCAGTGAACCATCGCTAGCAAAGTCGGTTGTACAACTGGGGCGAGTGCTCGGAAGTCTCTCTAGACCTGCCGTGTGGTGGTGCTCGGTCTGCAATCACTGATAGCGGCGACACGTGGGTCCGACGTATACTAACGGACCGCGGTCGATTTACAGGCTACCACCTAGCAAGTGTGGTGTCTGGCGGTGACACCACATTCCTCCCCCGCAAATCGGCGCAGACGGTTGTAGCATAAGGCTTCCGCCCGCCGTGGGTAGGACCCCATGTGGACGTATGTGACGAGGTGGGGAGCCTAACAACAGGCGCGGCTGTGCCACCTGCACCCTGCCATTCGGACCGCGAGGAGCTAGGAAACGCCTGAAAACCTGCTCCAGGGTGCATGCCAACATGCGGTATATGTGCCCGCAGAGAGACAGGAGGGGCCGAAGGGTCAACCTCCATCGGGCCGGGGCACCCGACGGGCGAAGACGACATATGGTCCGGAGCGGGCAAGAGTTCCATGGCGGAGGACAACTGGTCACGGGAAGCGATCGGCGGCGCGTGACCCAGGGAGGCCCCGGCGGTTGCAGCGACGCGTCCACTGCGGGCGTCGCCGGCAGGAGAACAGGTGGCGGCGGTGGTGGCGGCGGCGCGTCGCCATGGGGCAAAATGAAAGCTAGCGCCAGTAACACCTGGGTCTGAGGCGAGCCAGTAGATAGGTCCTCAGGGCGCTGACCAGACGGCACCGTCGCTGAAAGCAGACGGGGAGCTGCAGATCCCGTGTGACGACAGAGGCGCAGCTGATTGAGATGCCGACGCACCTCACCAGAGGCCCCCAAAACCAGATACATCGTGCGGCCGAGGCAGCGAAGAATGCACCCTTCGAGCCAATGCCGTGAACCTCGATAGTTGCGGTAGTAGACAACGTCACCTGGGGCAAAAGCAGGTGTCTGCCGCTGCACAGGAACCTGATGCGGCGGATGTAGAAGAGACATCAAGGTTCGATGAGGGCGACCGTGGAGCAACTCAGCCGGCGAGCGACCATCTCGGGGCTGAGAGCAATACGAGGACAAAAAGAGCAATAATGCGTCCTCCCGAGAATGCGACTCTTTCAACTTCAACATCTGTGACTTGAAAGTCCTGACCAATCGTTCAGCGGCACCGTTTGACTGTGGCGAAAACGGCGCGGACGTCAGATGTTGAATACCATTGGCCTTGCAGAATGACTGAAATTCTGCGGACATGAATTGTGGGCCATTGTCGGAAGCAGTAGTCTGTGGAAGACCTTCAATGTAAAGATAGCGGATAACGCTTGGATGGTGGCAGATGACGTCGTGGAAGACATCCGGACAACAAAAGGAAAATTACTGAATGAATCTACCACAACCAACCATCGAGCATTCCAGAATGGACCAGCAAAATCGATGTGTAAGCGTTGCCAAGGAGAAGTGGCTTTTGGCCATGCAAAGAATTTCCGCGGTGGTGCTGATTGTTGTTCGGCACACGCCATGCAAGAAGAGCACATATTCGTAATCGCGGCATCGATTCCGAACCAAGTACAGTGCTGATGAGCAAGTTGTTTTGTTCTCACTATACTCCAATGTCCTTGGTGGAGAAGCCGTAAGACAGAGGACTGTAACGAACATGGGACCACGACCCTGGACTGATCATTATCAGAACACAACAGCAAAACACCACATCGTACAAAAAGTCTCTCCTTGTGAGCAAAAAATCAGCGAACCAACGGATCCCCGATCCGTGACTTTGACAAGGGCCATTGCGTAGCAACTAAACGCAAAACGGTAGCAAGGACAGGGTCAGCAGCTGTGGCTGTAGCTACACGACGAAAATCAATCGGAAACGATTCGACCATGTCATCGGTTTCTGAATCAATGAACTTACAAGCAAGTTCGGAGGAATCGAATGCTCTATCCTCAGCAACAGGGAAAGGAGACAACGCATCGGCGTTTCTGTGCATAGCAGTGGACCAATACAAGATATCGTAGCAGTACTGTGAGAGGAAAATAGACCAGCGAATGAATTTCTGCGCTGTACGTCAAGGTACAGGCTTGGTCGGATGAAAAAGCAATGTCAAAGGTTTGTGGTCTGTGAAGATGGTGAAGTGACAACTATACGAGAAATCGTGAAACTTTGTAACACCAAATACGAGAGCCAATGCTTCTTTCTCAATCTGTGAATAATTTCGTTGCGCAGACGAGAGCAATTTGGACGCAAAGGCAATAGGGTGATCGTGCGAACCATCTTTGTGCGCAAGCACAGCACCGATCCTGAAATCCGATGCATCCACCATCAACAAAAGGGGCTTCCGGGGATCGAATGGCATAAGGCAAGTATTGGAAAGCAACGTCGATTTCAACTGGCGAAAGGCGCATTCCCATTCCGTCGTCCAGATGAACGGAACACCTTTACGGCGTAAGTGATGAAGCGGAGCTGAAATGGAAGAGGCGTGTGGGATATATTTATGATAATAGTTTATTTTTCCCAGCACACTCTGTAGCTGCTTCAAATTCTGCGGCGAAGGCATTTGCTTGCCGGCGCGGTACACGTGGCTGAGAGCCTGGTGGCAGCGGCACGGCCGGGCGCGAGGACTGTTTACTGTTCCGTGCAGCTTGCCCGGCGGGCCGGTTAACCTGACACACGGGTGGCGAAGTTTCAAATGATTCCTGAGCAAAGTCAAGTGTGTCCTGCCGATCCAATATGTCCATCACTTGTTGAAGAGAGGGATTGACTAGTTTCAAAATCTGTTCCCATATACAAACATCAGAAACGTTCCGTGCAATTGCATCACGTACCATAGTATCTGAATAAGGGAGTCCACATTGACACTCAAAAGCACAATCCCTAGTAAGGCCTTGCAAGGTTGCAACCCACTCCCGATTAGTCTGACCTGCTGTACGTTTTGTACGAAAAAAGGTATACCGTTTGGCAACTACATTGACTGATTCTTTGGAATATGCATCTAATGCAGACAAAATTTCTTCGTAGGACAGAGTTGCTACGTCGCGTCGGGGAAATAATTTGACTATCACACGGTACGTGGTCACCCCTACGGAGGATAACAAAAAAGGCTGCCGCTCATTACCTTGAATTCTGTAGGTGGTGAGGTGGAATCCAAATTGGCGTGACCACTCCGTCCAGCTTTCCAGTGCCGCATCAAAAGGACGAAAAGGTGGTGCAACTGCGTTTTGTGGCTGCGTTAGCGGTGGAGTGGCGGCTGCCGCATCGTTTTGCATTGCATGTTGACCTTGGACGAGCTGTCCAAGGGCATCCAGTAAGGCCTGCGTCTGCTGATTCTGTAAGCGATAAAATTCGGACAGTACATCTGGAGATGGTGGCGAGGCCATTACACAAGTAAATCAGGGCAGTATAGTTACAGACGTGGTGTTGCCTCGTCGCCAATGTTGTGGGTTGGCAGGAGAGGCAACTCCGGGTACTAGAGGAAGCCAAAAGGCACACGGTTTAGCCCACGCAGGCTGGCGTGAGCTCTGGAACAGCACAAGGAAATTAGAATTTAGAAAAACGGATGTAGCTGGTGGAATACTTAACTTTAATCTATTAATGATGAGCGTCGCTCTTGACGGTACATTATTGCAGTATCAATAGTAACTGGTACTGGCGCCTTGCTAGGTCGTAGCAAATGACGTAGCTGAACGCTATGCTAACTATCGTCTCGGCAAATGAGAGCGTATTTTGTCAGTGAACCATCGCTAGCAAAGTTGGTTGTACAACTGGGGCGAGTGCTAGGAAGTCTCTCTAGACCTGCCGTGTGGTGGCGCTCGGTCTGCAATCACTGATAGTGGCGACACGTGGGTCTGACGTATACTAATGGACCGCGGCCGATTTAAAGGCTACCACCTAGCAAGTGTGGCGTCTGGTGGTGACACCACAATATCCTACAAAACAAATCCATGGTATAGCATTGGGCAGCCACTTGGCACTGTCCTATGCCAGCCTATTCATGGGCCATGTGGAGGAATCCTTCCTAACCACCCAGAATCCCAAACCTCTCAACTGGTTCAGATTCATTGATGACATCTTCGTGTTCTGGATTGAGAGTGAGGACACCCTCTCCACATTCCTCCAGAACCTCAACACATTCTCCCTCATTCGCTTCACCTGGTCCTCTTCAGCCCAACGAAACACCTTCCTCAATGTTAACCTCCACCTCAAAGATGGCTACATCAGTACCTCCGCCCATATCGAACTTTACAGCCAGCAACAATACCTCCACTTCTACAGCTGTCACCTATTCCATACCAAGAAGCCCCTTCCATACATCCTAGTCACTTGTGGCCGTCGCATCTGTAGTGACAAGCTGACAAACAGTGTCTCTCCAAATATACCGGAATTACTGTCCCAACTTTGTACAAAAACAGATATCCTGAGCCTTATCTCGCCTCTCAACCACCACATCCCAATGTCCCACTCTTCATCTAGAAAGGAACATTCCCCTCTTGATTCAGTGTCACCCCGACTGGAGCAGCTGATCACATTCTCCGTCAGGGTTTCTACTACCTGTCGTCATGCTCTGAAATGAGGACTGTCGTACCCTGTATCGTCCCCACCCCTCCTAGAGTGGTATTCTGCTGCCCGCCGAACATACACAGTATCCTCATCCATCCCCATTCCCCTGCCCCCTGCCCCGTGCCCCCTGCCCCCTGCCCCCAACCCTCAACCCTCAACCCTCAACCCATTGCTTCATGGCCCATATCCCTGTAATAGATCCGTCCCATACATCCTCCCACCACCACCACCACCACCACCACCACCACCACCATCTACTCCAGTCCGGTCGTGAGCATTGTAGTGATTCGAGGATTTCTGTGTAAATTCTGGAACCACTCAGCCTTCTACCATCTTGAACACACGATATTCTAGATACAAGTGTAGGATGGTAAAATCCTACCTACTGCGTGTCACATGTTTGTGTGTACAGGTTTAAAATCGGTCGTGGAAAGAAAGTAGATGCGGCGGTCGAACGACACCGACAAGCACTTGTCGGGTAATCCATAGATGTGTTAGTGAGCGTGTATGGAAGAACCATGGAAACTATATGCAGCTTTGTGCTTATTGTGTCACTGACTATTGTTATGTGAAACAAGGACCGTGGAAAAAGTGGTCATATAGACTCTTGACTCAGCCTTGTTAGAGGCAAGACGTTTTTTTAATCTCCTTTTCTGGAAGTCGTGGTGTCTAAGCAGACTTTCTTTTGAATATTAATCACTTTGTTTCTAACATATGACTGTATGAGAGACTTACTGAAGTTATATATTATGTTGAAAGTAGAATTTTTATTGTGCCTGAAAGTCAAATACATCGTTGATTGATGAAACATAAAGTTTGTATGGCTACTTATTTCACTAGTAGAAAGAGACTTGAAAGTTCCTGTACCTAGTGCTATTCGACGGAGAAAAAGTCAAGAGAGTTTCCAGCAGCTGGCTATCCAGTAAAGAAGAGTGGCTACAAACCCCAAGTAAGTCATTTCATAATGTGGCTTGGGGAAATAACTCAGTATAATCCAGACTCACACTCACGCTTTAAGTCATCAAAATGTTATAGCATCACTTATCCCATCGAAAGCAAGGCTACCTGTGAAAGCAGTTATGTGATCTGCAACCACTGTGCTGTGTTGTACATGGGCATGACAGGCAACAAGCTGTCTGTCTATATGAGTGGCTGCTGATAAACTGTGGCCAAGAAACAGCTGGACCATCCAATTGCTGAACATGCTGTTCAACAAAGCAATCTTCACTTCAGTGACTCCTTCACAAACCTGTGCCATCTGGATCCTCCCTACCAACACCAGCTTTTGTGGACTGTGCACGTTAGAACTCTCCCTGCAATATAACCTACAGTCCCTCAACTTTCGTTAATCACAGTCCTTCACCCATCTTCCCCCTTCCCTGCTCCCACTCCAGCTCTACACAGGCTTCTATTCTACCAACAAACCAGCAGTCTTTTTTACTTTTCTCCTTTCCCATCCCCACCAGCTCTCCTCCCATCGGATAACTTTCTGACTGTGCCTAGCTGTCGTACTCTGTTCCCACCACATCTCTGAGTGCTTCCACAAACAGAACTTTACTGTCTCCCACTGCTATCCTGCTGCCCCTCCCCTTCCCTACCCCAGCCACCTCCTTACCCTTACCCCCACCACTCCGATTGCATCTTCCAACATGTAGAGCGCAGTTCCTTGCAGTGTGTTTTGTCTACTGTAGATGATGGCCTTTTAGCTGAAAGCTCACTTGTTTAGCAGTCATTTAGTTGTGCATTTCTACAATTCAACATCTCCACCATGTAGTAAGTAGCAGTCTATACTTTTCATAATGTTGCTGTTATTCCATCCTGGATTTTCCATTGTTGCTTGTCTGTTAGCACTGCCAACTCTACGCAAATGCTGCTGCTCATGGTAATTAAGTGAAGACCGTTTAGTTCAACTGAATGTCTAAATACTACGTCTAGGAAGTATGTTGTTGTTGTTGTTGTTGTTGTCGTGGTCTTCAGTCCTGAGACTGGTTTGATGCAGCTCTCCATGCTACTCTATCCTGTGCAAGCTTCTCCATCTCCCAGTATTAGGAAGTATAATGACCAGAATATACAACATTTCATTAACTATCTGTGTAAAGAAACTTGGGAAGACATCTATGAATGTAAAAGTACAAGTGGTAAGTTCAACAAATTCCTAAATAGTTTTAGCTATTATTTTGAACTTTGCTTTCCACTCCATAAAAAGACAGTCACAAAAAAGGATCTGAAAATAAAATGGGTCACAACAAGGATACAAATATCTGTGAAGAAAAATTACTTCATGAAATATTTAGACAGCACACCACATCCCCAGAATTTGACTCCTATTTTAATAATTACAAAAAGATTTTAACTAAAGTCATAAAAGAAGCAAAAAGAATGGCAACTAGTTCCTTCATAGCAAATGCACAAAATAAAATGAAAGCCATATGGGACATTGTAAGGCACGAAACAGGAGTAAAACGGAGAGAATACCATAATATCAAACTGAACGAAAACACTTCTGTAATATCTGATCCCCAGCAGATAGCAAATAATTTTAACTCATATTTCTCTGAGGCAGCTGAGATTCTGGTGAAGCAAAACTTTCAATATGCTGTCACTGCAAATCAGATTAAAACTATCCCTAGTGACAAGTCTCTCTTCCTATACCCAACAGATGAACAGGAAGTGCTAAAACCAATAGGGGAGCTAAAATCAAAATTTTCCTCTGGTACTGACAACATACCAGACCATATCATTAAAAAATGTGCACCCTTAGTAGTTAGGCCCATGGTAGACATACGCAATAGTTCACTTTCTCAGGGAATCTTCCCAGAAAGGTTAAAAATAGCTAAAGTAAAGCCATTGTACAAAAAGGGTGAAAAAACAGATATAACAAATTATAGGCCAGTCTCTCTTCTATCTGTTTTTTCTAAAATAATTGAAAAAGTCTTTTGTAAAAGACTCATAGATTTCATTGAAAAAAATAAACTTTTCTCAGCTACACAGCATAGTTTCTGAAAATGTAAATCTACTGAGACAGCTATTATCGATTTCTTAAATGTAGCTTTAAATGCATTAGATAAAAAAAAAGAACACATAGCAGCAATATTCCTAGATCTTTCAAAAGCATTTGACATCATTAACCATGGTCTATTGCTTAGAAAGCTGGAAAATGTTGATGTCAGAGGCCCAGCCTATGAGTGGGTAAAGTCATATCTACAAAACAGACACCAAATAGTTGAAGTCTTGTACAAAGAAGGAAAAAATTTAACTTCCTGTCAATCAGAAAAACTGTGTTAAATACGGTGTGCCGCAGGGTTCTGTACTGGTACCAATCTTGTTCTTGCTGTTTGTAAATGACCTGGAACCATCCAGCCCTAACTATAAGTACATTAAATATGCCGATGATACAAATATACTTATCAAAGGAAAGACCCCAGAAGAGCTCCAAAATGAAATAAAAAAGAACACTTCACATGTATCAGAATGGTTTGCAATGAACAACTTAATAATAAACACACATAAAACAAACACTATGCCTCTACACACAGTGCAGAATAAACAGCCTGTAACTGCAACCATAGAACTGTTGGGCAAAAGACTTGAAATTGTAAACAGCACCAAATTTTTGGGATTTTGGATCCAAGATGACCTAAGATGGCAGAAACACACACAGCACCTATGTAGTAAATTAAATACCATTTGTTATAGTATAAAAATGCTTGCTGGATGTACATCAATGCAAGCCATAAAAATGTGTACTATGCCCAAGCAGAATCACTACTAAGATATGGTTTAATTTACTGGGGAAATTCACCACCCAGCAAAAGCTGTTTTATTGCACAAAAAAGAATTATAAGAGCCATGGAAGGCTCAGCACCTCGACCGTCATGCAAATGCTCATTTAAAAAGCTTCATATTCTTCCATTACCATGCCTATCTACCCTAGAAACAATAATGTTTATAAGGAAAATCGTAGATGAAAATAGCAAGATTTCTCCAAAAAACCAAAATATCCATTCATACAACGTAAGGAATAATCGAGATTTACATATGCAGTTTTCGTATACAACACTAAAAGAAAAAGGATCCGTGCAAGCAGGAAAAAAAACTGTACAACAAACTACCTAAAAAAATGAAGGCAATAACTGGCATTCATGAATTCAAAACTGCAGTGAGTGACTACTTGCTACAGAATTGCTACTATAGTGTTGAATTTTTACCTACAATGTAAATATGTGAAAAATTTAAATAGTTTATACAATTAAGGCCAAAATAAGAAATGTGTACATGTAGATTTATCTGTGTATTATATGTGGTCTATTACGTGTATGTGTGTGTCTGTATAATCAAGGCCGAAAGTATGAAATGTGTGCATGTAAAATTTATTTGTGTATTTGTGAAATGTTATTCCCATATGTTAGAGTTATATTGCTATATACTGAAAACCATACAACAGTTTTTCTGTTAAACTTTATTGCAAATTATTTGACTTTTCCTATATCATTATGTACCTCTGTACAGTGTATGATTCACAGTACCAATAAATATACAATACAATACAATATTGGCTACTGCATTGTCTTTGGTGATAGGTAATGCCTAAAATTTGGTATTCTCGGCACACTCTTGACACTGTGGATATTGGTATATTAAATTTCATAATGATTTCCGAAATAGAATGTCCTTTGTGTCTAGCTCCAACTACCCTTCCATGTTCAACGTCTTTTAATTTCCATCGTGTGGCCATAATCACATTGGAAACCTTTTCACATGACGCACTTGAATACAAATTACAGTTCTACCAAGGCACCGCCCTTTTACACCTTGTGTATGTGACACTACCAACATCTGTATTTGTGCATATTGCTATCCCATGACTTTTGCCACCTCAGTGTATATTATTACTATAACTACTTACACAGCATTATGGCAAAAGGCACGAACTGTTTCATACATGGAAGTCAAACTGTGAACAACCAATAGGCTCAGTAATTGATGCCCTGCATGTCTACTGTTTCATCCGAATGACGCAATCAAACTGACAAATATAAAATTTACTGGTCAGTATGACAGCTTGGTAGGTGTCGCCCTCATACATAAGCACATGTGCATATGCATACGACTGTCTGTTAGTTTGCTGTGGTGCTGGTGCCCCCACTGTCATTTATTGATAACATTTTTATTACATAGGAAATATCAGTTGTACATTACAAGAAATATTAACAACTTTTTTTTTATAGAAAAGATAGCCTAGCATCTAAATTAAACATACAAAACCAGGAGGCGATGAGATGTGTGCCCTGCCATATACAACCCTGTATTGTCATTACAATGTAAAATATTAACAATCTGTCTCATGAAATAATATCACAGTACCAAAATTGTTGCATTCCATACAGGAAATCAATATGAAAATCTAAAATTCACGGCGAAAGGCAAAGGTCCCGAGTTCGAGTCTCGGTCTGGCACACAGTTTTAATCTGCCAGGAAGTTTCATATCAGCGCACACTCCGCTGTAGAATGAAAATTTCATTCTAGATCTAAAATTTCCTTTTTTATTAAGTGTTATTCACATACTGTTTGAAGAAATAAAGTAAGATAAGGTGAAAGATGTGCCAATTTTATCTAATATTTTAACCTATGATTTTATGCATGTAAGATCAATGTGCATGTAGGGCTTTGGCTTTGAATGTGGCCTTCGCACCATGAATAATAATTGTGTTGGATGATGCTCAGTATGGTGCTGGGTGTTGTTTACTCCTTGTGTAACTGGAGGTTGGTTACCAAACGTTGCATGAATAATATAAATAAAAAGATGCAAATTTTTTTATGTCTTTCGTCTTATTTATTTTATTTCTTTGGACAGTATGTAACAAAAAAAAATAAAACAAAAAAGACATTCCTACCTAGACGTGAGTTTGTCTTTTTGTCACTGCAGAGCAGAACAAAGAGATCTTAATAGAAGTCTTCAAGTGACTAGAGCAGTATGGCATCGTTCTGAACAGTGCTAAGTACATGCTTGGTCACTCACAAATTGACTTCCTGGGACACCAGATTTCATTTACAGGTTCGCTACCTTTACCTGAAAAAGTGGAAGCCATTTTAAAAATTACTCAACAAAATTGTGCTAGAGAATTACATTGCTTCCTAGGCATTCTCAAATCCTACAATTGAAATCTGGCACACTCGGTCGAGCTACAAGAACCGTTGATTGTGGCACTCACTAGTCTGAAAATCAAGGGCAGCTCCCTGATTCAGTGGAAAGACACTATGAGATCTGCCTTGAAGTGGCTAAATGGAGCATAATGGATACAGCATTTATGCACACCCTGAACTGGATGCACCCACACATTGGTTGTAGACTCTAGCCAAATAGTTATTGTTGCAGCATTACAACAGTTTCATGATGGAGCATGGCAACTACTGGCCTTTTATTCACACAAGTGGTCTCCATCACAGCAATAATGGAGCACATATGATAGGGAACTTTTCACTGTCTATGAGAGCATCCAGTACTTTTGCCACAACTGGAAGCTAGAGAGTTTACTATTTTCACAGATCAAAAAGCACCCACTAATCATTTCTGCAAAACAATAACAATTGTTTGCCTTGCTGGCACAACCACCTGCTCAATTATACATCATCAACCTTGGAATAGCGATTAGTCGATACTCCTGGTGCAGGTGTCAAACTGTACTTTGACCTATTACCTGGAAATTCTTAGCCATTCGTGCTTACTACATTCCACAGTTGAGCCTTTGACAGCTTGCCTAACTTGGGTCATCCTGTCATTAGACCAACATTCTGCCATATCTCACAGTAATTTGTTTGTCTTGAAATTCAGGAGAGAATGGACTTGTACTTATGTAAAATGCAAATGAAGCCTCTGTCTTCATTTTGAGCTGGATTTTTCAGTTTGGTTCCCCACTATACATCACAACAGACTACAGCTGCCAGTTCAAATCAGAATTGTTTGCTCAGCTGAACAGATTCTGTGGCACTGTTCACCACAAGACCACAAGCTGCCATCAGGTGGGTATTGATATGATAGAATGCTTTCACTGTTCTCTAAAGACAGAACTCATGTGTCATGAAACAAATTGGACCACAGCTCTACCAATTGGACCACAGCTCTACCAATGGTTTTACTGGGTCTAAGGAGTACATACAAGCCAAACTTAGACTCCTGTCAACAGAACTAGCTTACAGTGAAGTGCCGCTGCTTCTGGGAGAGTTTGTACATAGACAGTTCTTCCAGCTTACTGACCACAACTATTGTGATTTTGTTTGTCAACCGAGGGAATATATTTCACAGATTTGCCCTCTCCAATTTTTGTGGCATGGCACACCTGCCGGCTATGTACATTGTGACTTGGAAAGTTGTATGGACATATTACTCATATGGATGGCATCAAACCTGCTGGTAAACCACCGTACACAGGTCCAGACAGAGTCCTACAATGAGGACCGCGCATTCTGCACATAATAGTAAATAGCAAGCACTCTATCGTCTCTGACAAACCTGTAATGTTTCCAGGAAGTACTACCAACTTACGTACCATGGCCATAACCTCCTTCACCAGCACTAGCACCACTGTCAGTGCTAACACCTACAGCAACCACTGCAGACCCTCTTTGAGAACACACGACATCATAAACGATAATAACAATGCCTGACTTTGCCAGCACACTTCCTGGATGGCACTCTGCTTCCACAAGGGTTCAGATTTAGGAACTGAGATTATGGTCCTCCTTGCTCAATGTCGTGGTGAGGTGTGTTGCATGTGCATGTGTTTATTTACATCACAACTGTCAGAACATATTTTGCAGTAGCCATCAGAGGTGCTGTTTTATTCTTTAGGAATGTACTTATTCTTAGACAGCTTCACTATTCATGGAGGTAGGTTCTGTCTTCGCAGTTAAATGTCACACTTGTTTCACTTCTTTTATTGAGAAGCATCTTCAGTAGCAATTTCCAAAGTTGTTAAGCCATGTATGTCATCCAGGAGATGTATTTAATTGATCTTCATACTCCAGATGGCCAATTTTTGGCATTTTTTCAACTACATTTACTTCAACACTTACACACATTCAATATGCAACAAAAAATGCAAGTGCAGTGTTAAAATAAATGCAGTAAAAACAAAAGAGCCACACCGAAAATCAGCCCCCTGGAGTATGGAGACTGATTAAGTACATCTCCTGGATGACACACATGGCTTAACGATGTTGGAAATCACCATGGAAGGTGCTATATAAATAAAGGAAGCAAAACACATATTGCAAAAACAAACTGCCTTTCATTTAGTTGCAAAGACAGAACACATCTCCATGAATTTTGAAGCAACTAAGGAATAATGGAAGAAAAAGGCAGGTTCAGTATTGTTTTCAAAAAATATATTACTGTACTTGGTTGGTTATGAGATAAATGAAGTGTAGTGTTTCATGTCTTCTCGAGGGGAGATTCTACTTACGTAAAAATTCTCTGAAGTTGTTGACTCCAGATAGTTTTCTTTTCTGTGAAGCAGTAAAGTATTTATTCATTGCTATATGTGAATTGATGCAGGATCATTAATAAAACTGACAAACTGCAGAGACAGTTTCCTGACTGGAAATGCAGGAAAGAAGTTTCTGTGAACATGTGCTCGGAAATGAACAGTGTGCGTGCAATGACAACAAATCGTCCTGGAACACAGTACAAAGCTGCATTGCATCCATGCCACAACAGATGTTCAAAGTGGCCTCTGTGGGATTGCAAGTGATAGGAATAGTGGTGGGTGTCATGCAGGATACATGTAATCATACTTTGGCATATGCCATGTTGGTGGGTGATTTGCTCGGAGCTTGTACTAGGGTTTGTCTCAATATCCTTTAGAACCTAGTCCTCCAGCACAGTCCACCTGCCACCTTCCTGGAAGCTTGTCTGTCTGAAGCAACCCATCATCACACAGGTGCTCAAAAAGAGCTTGAAATGTTGTGTGATATGATTGTGCCTGTGAGGGTACTTGTTTTGATACAGCCATGCACCTCTCGACTGTTTCCATTTGCTTGACCATACAGAAACACCACCTCGACTTGTCCGTGACATGAATACCAGACAATTCTGCTGCTTACAGTTGTTGTTGTTGTGGTCTTCAGTCCTGAGACTGGTTTGATGCAGCTCTCCATGCTACTCTATCCTGTGGAAGCTGTTTCATCTCCCAGTACATACTGTAGCCCACATCCTTCTGAATCTGCTTAGTGTATTCATCTCTAGGTCTTCCTCTACGATTTTTACCCTCCAAGATGCCCTTCAATACTAAATTAGTGATCCGTTGATGCCTCAGAACATGTCCTACCAACTGATCCCTTCTTCTAGTCAAGCTGTGCCACAAACTTCTCCCCAATCCTCTTCAACACCTCATTAGTTACATGATCTACCCATCTAATCTTCAGCATTCTTTTGTAGCACCACATTTCGAAAGCTTCTATTCTCTTCTTGTCCAAACCATTTATCGTCCATGTTTCACTTCCATAAATGGCTACACTCCATACAAATACTTTCAGAAACGATTTCCTGACACTTAAATCTATACTTTATGTTAACAAATTTCTCTTCTTCAGAAACTTGTTCCTTGCCATTGCCAGTCTACATTTTATATCCTCTCTACTTCGACCATCATCAGTTATTTTGCTCCCCAAATAGCAAAACCCCTTTACTACTTTAAGTGTTTCATTTCCTAACTTAATTCGACTACATTCCATTATCCTCGTTTTGCTTTTGTTGATGTTCATCTTATACCCTCCTTTCAAGACACTGTCCATTCCGTTCAACTGCTCTTCCAAGTCCTTTGCTGTCTCTGACAGAATTACAATGTCATCAGGAAACATCAAAGTTTTTATTTGTTCTCCATGGGTTTTAATACCTACACCAAATTTTTCTTTTGTTTCCTTTACTGCTTGCTCAATATACAGATTGAGTAACGCTGGGGAGAGGCTACAACCCTGTCTCACTCCCTTCCCAACCACTGCTTCCCTTTCATGTCCCTCAGCTCTTATAACTGCCATCTGGTTTCTGTACAAATTGTAAATAGCCTTTCGTTCCCTGTATTTTACCCCTGCCACCTTCAGAATTTGAAAGAGAGTATTCCAGTCAACATTGTCAAAAGCTTTCTCAAAGTCTACAAATGCTATAAACGTAGGTTTGCCTTTTCTTAATCTAGCTTCTAAGATAAGTCGTAGGGTCAGTATTGCCTCACGTGTTCTAATATTTCTACAGAATCCAAACTAATCTTCCCCGAGGTCAGCTTCTACCAGTTTCTCCATTCATCTGTAAAGAATTCGTGTTAGTATTTTGCAGCCGTGACTTATTAAACTGATAGTTTGGTAATTGTCACATCAGTCAACACCTGCTTTCTTTGGGATTGGAATTATTATATTCTTCTTGAAGTCTTAGGGTATTTCGCCTGTCTCATACATTTTGCTCACCAGGTGATAGAGTTTTGTCAGGACTGGCTATCCCAAGGCTGTCAGTAGTTCTAATGGAGTGTTGTATACTCCCGGGGCCTTGTTTCAACTTAGGTCTTTCAGTGCTCTGTCAAACTCCTCACGCAGTATCATATCTCCCATTTCATCTTCATCTGCATCCTCTTCCATTTCCATAATATTGCCCTGAAGTACATCGCCCTTGTATAGACACTCTATATACTTCTTCCACCTTTCTGCTTTCCCTTCTTTGCTTAGAACTGGGTTTCCATCTGAGCTCTTGCTGTTCATACAAGTGGTTCTCTTATCTCCAAAGGTCTCTTTAATTTTCCTGTAGGCGGTATCTATCTTACCCCTAGTGAGATAAGCCTCTACATCCTTACATTTGTTCTCTAGCCACGCCTGCTTAGCCATTTTGCACTTCCTGTCGATATCATTTTTGAGATGTTTGTATTCCTTTTTGCCTGCTTCATTTACTGCATTATTATATTTTCTTCTTTCATCAATTAAATTCAATATTTTTTCTGTCACCCAAGGATTTCTACTAGCTCTCTTCTTTTTACCTACCTGATCCTCTGCTGCCTTCACTACTTCATCCCTCAAAGCTACCCATTCTTCTTCTACTTTATTTCTTTCCCCATTCCCGTCAATTGTTCCCTTATGCTCTCCCTGAAACTCTGTACAACCTCTGGTTTAGTCTGTCTCTCCGGGTCCCATCTCCTTAAATTCTCCCCCTGCGGGTTCGGGGGTTAGAATAGGCCCGCGGTATTCCTGCCTGTTGTAAGAGGCGACTAAAAGGAGTTTCAAACGTTTCGGCCTTATGTGATGGTCCCCTGTCGGGTTTGATCTCCATATCTCAAAATTTTTCCGAAGAGCGAGCCGATTGGGGAAGGGCGCCTTACTTGGTGCATTGTGTCCATGTTGTGTTGAGAACTTTCGCCATCTTATTTGTCATTGCATTGCAGTCCTGCCCGATCTCCATCGCTTGGGCATGGATACGCTCCTGCGTGCACTTTCTGCCAAGCACTGTGCAGGGCCATTTTCTGCACTGACGACGCCCATGGACCACATGTCACCTAACATCCAGCACGGTAGCCAGTCCGTTGTGGTGGGGCCGCCATGTACCCTCTTGGTTGTAGCCCCCTGACAACACAGGGATCGCTCTACTAATGCCTGCGCCGTTAACTCCCCACGTATGCCAAGGAGTAGGTGCTTATCTCCCTGGGGCATCGGGACTCCCGGCAATGGCCATCCTGCCAGGTGGCCTTTGCTGTGGCTGGGTGGCGCCCGTGGGGAGGGCCCTTGGTCGGAGTAGGTGGCATCAGGGCGGATGACCCGCAATGAAGCGTGGTACATCATCTCTCGCTGGCGGCCAGCCGTCAGCAGTCTCTAAGCGTTCCAAAGCTCACTTTAAGGCTAATGTGTATGACCCCAAATCGTTCCCCTCCCTCGCCACACCATGGGAGGAACGAAAGGCATTGCATGAAAGTGAGACGTATTCGCCCAGATATCTTGTCTGTACCAGAGCTGATGGGGAATCTTTTATGTCCGTGAAGCCTCAGTTCTTTGTAGAACATTTAGAGGACAAGTTTGGGGAGGTGGAGGGCTTGTCCAAGATGCGGTCCGGATCGGTGTTGATAAAAACGGCATCCTCAGCCCAGTCGCGGGCCTTGCTCGCTTGTACTAAGCTGGGGGATGTCTCCGTCACTATCACGCCCCATAAAAGTCTGAATATGGTCCAGGGCATTATCTTCCACAGGGATCTCCTTTTACAGTCCGATGACGAGCTGCGCGCCAACTTGGAGCGCCGCGGTGTCCATTTCGTCCGGCGCGTCCACCGGGGTCCGAGGGATCGTCAAGTTGCCACCGGTGCCTTCATCTTGGCTTTCGAGGGTGACACGTTACCTGAGAAGGTCAAGGTGATGGTGTACCGTTGTGATGTCAAGCCTTATATCCCTCCCCCGATGCGGTGCTTCAAGTGTTGGAAGTTCGGCCATATGTCTTCACGCCGTGCTTCCGACCTCGTCTGTCGCGATTGCGGTCGACCATCCCATCCTGATCATCCCTGTGCCCCGCCTCCAATCTGTGTGAACTGTGGTGCGCACCATCCGGCTTGCTCGCCAGACTGTCCGATTCTGCAGAGGGAGCGGAAGATCGTGGAAATCAAGACTCTCGACCGCCTGACGTACACTGAGGCGAAGCGGAAATATGATCGGCTTCATCCAGTGCGCATGACAGCTTCTTATGCCACAACTGTCACTCCTGCTACAGTTCCATCCGCTCCAGTCAGCTCTCAGAGTCGAAGTCCCACACCTGCCCCCTTGATGGTGGGGGGCACTAAACCCACTGTTGCTCCTGCTCCATCTACTTCAGGAGCAACACCCCCCCACCCATCGGGGACATCAGTTCCCCCTTCCCCGCCGGAGAAGCGTAAGACTTCTTCGGCTACTCTCGTAAGGAAGGGGTCCCTTGGGGACCTCCCTTCCCAAGTTCCGACCAGTACCAAGGCCGAAAGCCGCAAGTGGCTTAAACAACCGCCGGTCCCTGGTCGTCAGGACACACGGTCATCGTCTGTCCCTGAGACTGACCCAGTGACGCCCTCCCAGCCTGAACCACCACAGGCACAGCGCGAGAAGCAGAAGAAGAAGAAACTCCTCAAGGCTACCGACATTGCAGTGGCACCCATTCCACCACTTCCTACAAGCTCTGCGTCTGAGGACGAGGTGGAGATTCTGGCGTCCGCTGAGGACATGGATCTCGCCAGTCCCTCGGATGCAATAGATAGCTGTTGTCCAGGTGGTGACTCAGTAGCAGCAGGGGCCCTGGAGGCGTAATCTGCCTCCCCAGTCCCTTCACGCCTTTCCCATCCATGGCTAATACCATCCTCCAGTGGAACTGCAGCGGTTTCTTCCACCATCTAGCTGAGCTCCGCCAAGTTCTCAGCCATCATCCTTTCCTTTGCATTGCTCTGCAGGAAACTTGGTTTCCAGCAATGCGAACCCCCGCCCTCCGTGGCTATCGGGGTTATTTTAAGAACCGGGCAGCTTATGCACGGGTGTCTGGTGGCGTCTGCATATATGTCCTTAACTCTCTTCACAGCGAGTTTGTACCTCTACATACAGCTTTAGAGGCTGTCGCTGTTCGGGTGTGGACGCCACAGGCTATTACCGTCTGCAGTATTTACCTTCCACCTGATGGTGCTGTCGCGCAGCATGTCCTGGCTGCTCTGATAGCCCAACTGCTGCCACCTTTTTTGCTGCTGGGCAATTTCAATGCCCACAACCCTCTATGGGGTGGGACTGTTTCCGATGACCGCGGTCGGGCCGTGGAGCATGTGTTGGCTCAGCTCGACCTTAGCCTCTTGAACACCGGTGCTCCCATGCATTTCAGTGTGGCCCATGGCTCGTTCTCGGCCATCGATCTCTCTATTTGCAGCCCTGGACTTGTCCCATCTCTCCACTGGAGAGTGTATCCTGACCTGTGTGGTGGTGACCATTTTCCCATCTATTTGTCACTGCCCCAGTGTCATTCTTCTGGGCGCCTGCCCCGCTGGGCTCTCCATAGGGCTGACTGGTCGGCTTTTACTTCCGCTGCAACCATTGAGTCTCCCCCACAGGGTGACATTGACGAGGTGGTCCGTGTTTTAACCACGTCCGTCATTTCAGCGGCCGAGGCTTCCATCCCCCGTTCTTCTGGCCTCCCTCGGAGGAAGGCTGTCCCCTGGTGGTCGCCGCAGATTGCTGAGGCTATTTGCGACCGTAGGCGGGCTCTTCAGCGTCATAGGCGGCACCCGTCTCTGGAAACCCTCATCGCCTTTAAGAGGCTCCGTGCCTTCGCCCGTCGTCTTATTGCACGGCGTAAGCAGGAGTGCTGGGAGAGGTACGTCTCATCCCTGGGCTCCCGTCTCTCCCCCTCGCTCGTGTGGTCCCGGATCCGGCGGATTTATGGATCCCAGAACCCTACGGGTGTCCCTGGGATCTCCCTGGCCGGCGCTGTCTGCACGGACGCTGCCGCCATTGCTGAACACCTTGCTGCGCACTTCGCTAACAGCTCTGCCACTGCAACTTATCCCCCCACCTTTCGCTCTCTCAAGGAGCGTGCCGAGCAGACGCCGTCATCGTTCCGCACGTGTCGTTCTGAAGAATACAATGCTCCTTTCAGCGAGAGGGAATTCCTCGCTGCCCTCGCCGATTGCCCTGATACAGCACCAGGCCCAGACTGCATCCACGCACAGATGCTGAAGCATCTCTCCAGGGACTGCCAGAGACACATCCTCACCATCTTTAACCGCATTTGGAGCGAGGGCGTGTTCCCGTCGCAATGGCGAGAGGGTGTTATTGTCCCCATCTTGAAGCCCGGTGCGGACCCACAGGCGGTGGACAGCTATCGTCCTATTACCCTCACCAACGTTTTGTGCAAATTGCTCGAACGTATGGTGGGGCGGTGTTTGTGTTGGGTCCTTGAGTCGCGCGGTCTCCTCGCTCCATCCCAGGGTGGCTTCCGTTGGGGCCGGTCTGCCACGGACAATTTGGTGCGGCTGGAATCTGCTATTCGTACGGCCTTTGCCCGACGTCAGCATCTCGTTGCTGTATTTTTCGATCTGCGGAAGGCATATGACACCACATGGAGGCATCACATCCTCGCCACGTTGTATGAGTGGGGTCTTCGTGGTCGGCTCCCGGCTTTTCTTCAAACCTTTTTATTGCGCCGCTCTTTCCGGGTGCAAGTCGGTGCCGCCTCTAGTTCATCTTATATACAGGAAAATGGGGTCCCGCAGGGCTCGGTGTTGAGCGTCTCCTTATTTCTAGTGGCCATTAATGGTCTGGCTGCAGCCGTGGGGTCGTCGGTGTCTCCTTCTTTGTATGCCGACGACTTCTGCATCTCATTTAGCTCCACGACTACGGGAGTCGCCGAACGCAGGCTGCAAGTCGCCGTTCGCAAGGCAGCATCATGGACTCTGACTCATGGTTTTCAGTTCTCTGCAGCCAAGACTCGAGTTATGCACTTCTGCAGGCGTCGGACGGTCCACCCTCATCCTGAACTTTACCTCGACGGCCACCTGCTTGAAGTGGTGGACACTTGCCGCTTCTTGGGACTCGTGTTTGATGCCCGGCTCACATGGGTTCCTCATATTACTCAGCTGAAGCAAAAATGCTGGCGGCACCTCAACGCCCACCGCTGCCTTAGCCATACGTCTTGGGGTGCAGATCGCTGCACGCTGCTGCGATTGTACAGAGCCCTTGTGCAGTCCCGGCTTGATTATGGGAGCCCGGCCTATGGGTCTGCATCACCCTCAGTGTTGAAGTTGTTAGACCCCATACACCACTGTGGGGTTCGGCTTCCAACTGGCGCTTTTCGTACCAGCCCCTTGGATAGTCTACTGGTGGAGGCCGGGGTTCCCCCGCTGCGGATTCACCGCCATCGACTGCTCGCCGACTATGCTGTCGACATGCATTGCTCGCCAGGCCATCCCAATCGTCGCCTGCTTTTCCCTGCCATGGTCCTCCATCTGCCCGAACGGCGACCTAGGTCTGGGCTTTCTGTAGCTGTCCGTGTCCAGTCCCTGCTGTCAGAACTGGGGTCGTTCCCTCTTCTGCCTCCCTTCTGGGTCCGTACACCTACGCCTCCCTGGTGTTTGTCCCGGCCGTCCGTCCGTCTGGATTTGGCACAGGGACCTAAGGACTCGGTTCCGCCTGTGGCCCTCCGTCGCCGTTTTCTTGCGCTCCTCGAATCATTTCCGGGCTGTGAGCCTGTCTACACTGATGGTTCCCTGGTTGATGGTCGCACTGCCTACGCTTTTGCTCACGCTGCCCATGTTGAGCAACGCTCCTTGCCGGCTGGCTGCAGTATTTTTGCTGCAGAGCTGGTGGCCATCTTGCGCGCTCTTGAGCATATGCGTTTTTGCTCAGGTAGGTCCGTCGTCATCTGCAGTGACTCCCTGAGCAGCCTTCAGGCCATCGACCGCTGCTATCCCTCTTCTCCTCTGGTGTCCTCTATTCAGGAGTCTGTTTCCGCCATTGCCCGCTCTGGTCGTTCGGTGGTCTTGGTTTGGACGCCAGGTCACGTTGGCATCCCGGGGAATGAACGTGTTGACAGGCTGGCCAAAGGGGCGATCGACGCCCCAGCTTTGGAGATCGGCCTCACAGCTCGCGACCTGCAGCTGGTGTTGCACCGTAAGGTGCTTGGGGTGTGGTCTGTTGAGTGGCATGGCATGACAGCCCAGAATAAACTGCGGGCTGTCAAGGAGACGACCGATGTGTGGCGCTCCTCCCTGTGGTCTTCTCGCAGGGACTCTGTCATCCTGTGTCGGCTCCGCATCGGCCATACATACCTGACGCACAGCCATCTTTTACGTCAGGAGGATCCCCCCCTTGTGTCGGTGTGGGTCCCGGCTGATGGTCGCCCACGTTTTATTGGAGTGTCCCCGACTGCGCACCCTTCGGCAGTCTTTTAATCTCCCGGGCACCTTGCCTTTGATTTTATGCGACGATGCCTCCATGGCTGACAGTGTTTTACATTTTATCCGTGCTAGTCCTTTTTATGGTTCCATTTAGAGTGGTCCTGCACCTTTCCCTTTGTGTGTCTCTTGTCCTCGAGTCTCTCATATTTGGTTGCAGCTTTTAGTGTGTAATCAGTTGGCTGACTCTTTCCCTTTTTTGTTGTCGTGGTCAGTCAACCAGTCTCCGGCCATCTTCTTTTCTTCTGTTTCTTTCTGTCTGGTGTTCATCTGTCCTCTTCGTGTCTGTCGTATTCGTTACCGCATTTGTGTTCTTTTAGGGCCTGGGGGGGAGTATCCTTCCCCTAGGGGTTTTATCTGCTCCGCGCCTTAATGTCTCGCCTGTTTTTGGAATGGGGGACTGATGACCTTAGCTGTTTAGTCCCCCTTAAACATCCTAACAACGACCACCACCATCCTTAAATTCCCACCTTTTTGCAATTTCTTCAGTTTTAATCTACAGTTCATAACCAATAGATTGTTGTCCGAGTCCACGTCTGCCCCTGGAAATGCCTTACATTTTATAACCTGGTTCCTAAATCTCTGCCTCACCATTACGTAATCTATCTGAAACCTGTCAGTATCTCCAGGCTTCTTCCATGTATACAATCTTCTTTTATGATTCTTGAACCAAGTGTTAGCTATGATTAAGTTATGCTCTGTGCAAAATTCTCTTCCTTTTCCTACTATCGAATTCCAGTCACCCATGACTATTAAATTTTCGTCTCCCTTCACTATCTGAATATTTCTTTTAAGTCATCATACATTTCTTCAATTTCTTCGTTATCTGCAGAGCAAGTTGGCATATAAACTTATACTACTGTAGTAGGTGTGGGCTTCGTGTCTATCTTGGCCACAATAATGCGTTCACTATGATGTTTGTAGTAGCTTACCCGCATTCCTATTTTTTTATTCATTATTAAACCTACTCCTGCATTACCCCTATTTGACTTTGTATTTATAACCCTGTATTCACCTGACCAAAAGTCTTGTTCCTCCTGCCACTGAACTTCACTAATTCCCACTATATCTAACTTTAACCTATCCATTTCCCTTTTTAAATTTTCTAACCTACCTGCCCGATTAAGGGATTTGACATTCCACACTCCGATCCGTAGAACGCCAGTTTTCTTTCTCCTGATAATGACGTCCTCTTCAGTAGTCCCCGCCCGGAGATCCAAATGGGGGACTATTTTACCTCCGGAATTTTTTTACCCAAGAGGACGCCATCATCATTTAACCATACAGTAAAGCTGCTTGCCCTCAGGAAGAATTATGGCTGTAGTTTCCCCTTGCTTTCAGCCGTTCGCAGTACCAGCACAGCAAGGCCGTTTTGGTTAGTGTTACAAGGCCAAATCGGTCAATCATCCAGACTGTTGTCCCTGCAACTACTGAAAAGGCTGCTGCCCCTCTTCGGGAACCACACATTTGTCTGACCTTTCAACAGATACCCCTCCATTGTGGTTGCACCTAGGGTACGGCTATCTGTATTGCTGAGGCATGCAAGCGTCCCCACCAACTGCTTACAGTATGCTACATCAATCACACAGCCTGCAACACACAACGAACACATGTCATGTGGTCAGAGGAACTGTCATATCTGTCAGTGCCATCTACCATGTCAACGATGTATTTCCGGACACGTGTTCATAGGACCTTTCTTCCTCCATTTCCAGTCAAGAATCTGTCTCAGTGGTTTGTCAGTTTTATTAATGTTCACCCTGTATTTCATATGATAGCAAGGCTTGTATTTGACACACACAACGTACAGAGTCAGATGGCAGATTTGGCAGCCAGCTTGTATTGTAACAGTGCTAACTTTTTCATGTTTTAGAAGAAAGAAATCAGCTGATGGTGACAGTATGTAGCCAAAACTAGTTTGGAGAATTCATTAAACAAAAAATACGTGTTTTGTGTCAAGGTGAAATCACAAACCAGCATGATTGCTTTCTAGCTTTATTTACTAACTCATTGTATAGGTTGAAGTTAATCACAAGGGAATCTAATTTTAACTCATTAACTCAAAATAGCAGTTACTCATATTATGTTAATAGTAAAATAATTTACTTTGTGTATACTAAGAAAATATACTGATTATTTAATCAAAAGTTTTGTGTAGCCCTGTCAAATCTTGTTCTTATGGTGTGACACCTACTAAACTCTCCAAAACAGTTATATTTTTTAAGAAAAGCAATTTGAGGATATTGTACACTGTTGAATAAATTTCTGCAGACAACCAAGAATAAGAATATATTAATACAGAGATAAGCAGACATCTATTAAATATTTTTACAAAACCAAGGCAGATATTAAAGACAGCTAGTTTTGTTTTGACCAAATAGAGTAACCATAAAAATGTGTTTGTGAGGTATGAATTACATTAAATTTCAGTTTTCATCTGGAAGTGGGGAGGGGAGGGACTTATAAAGTATTTCTCCATTTCCAACAGAAAAAACACTAACATGTATGGTGCTTTCAGACGTGGCTGTAGGTGTTGCTAAATGAAAATGTGAAAAGAGTGCGAAAATATAAAGAAAACAGTGATGTTGGCAAAAGTACTCAAAAGAAGTAATTGGATTCAGTTACAGAGGCTTGTGCAAATTATGTTCTTAATTACAAGTACAAATTACATTCCCAAAAAATAGTTAGTGTAATTACAGTTACAAATTACATTACTTTTTCAGCTGAGTGTATTAACAACCTAACTTAAAACTAGTAATTGAAAGACTGCATGGAGCAAATATAAAACATATTAAAAGAGAACAATATTATGAGAAGGAAATTTGCTACTCACCATATAGTGGAGATGCTGAGTCGCAGATAGGCGCAACAAATAAACTCTCACAATTATAGCTTTCGGCCATGAAGGCCTTCATCAACAATAGACACACATATGCACATGCACACTCTCTCACTCAAATGCAACTCACACACACAACTGCAGTCTCAGGCAACTGAAACTGTGGTTTCAACTATTGTTGACAATGGCCTTAATGGCCGAAAGCTATAATTGTGAGAGTCTTTTTGTTGAGCCTATCTGCGACTCAGCATCTCCGCTATATGGTGAGTAGCAACTTTCCTTCTCATAATATTGTTACAGTTCATCCTGGATTTTCCGTTGTTTAAAGGAAAACAAATTGATTATACAAAACAAAAGAATCCAATATCCCTTATTCCAACCCATTCAGGCCCACTTCACTATCACCTTACCCAACTAGCGACTGGGTACATTGTTCAACAGGCAGCATTCTCTTTTACAAACAAAAGAAATGATGAAAATGAAGGAACGAATACACAAATTAGGAACATACTCGGTATCCATTTATAGTTTTAGATTATCACTGACATTGCAAAAAAGCTGCATTTCCTGAACCTGGCCCTTTTTGATGAAAGAATCTCTTTGCTTGCATTTCAGGCACAGGGTGTGGTTATCCCTACATTTAGTTTTAAAAAGTAATCTTTGTAATGGACTGTACTCCATGAGAACTTTAGGTGAATTACAGGAGAAGTATGTAGCTGCCTCATACAACACAGCAGGGAGTGCTGCTGAAGAAATGGTGTTGAAAAGCATAGCTTCTTCGTTGCTTCCTTCAGAGCTCTCTTCAGTTTTCTGAGACAATGGTGTGCCACACTATGTCCTATAGGTTGTAAGCAGTTCTCCATGTAAGAAAGAAATGCCTTCTTTCTTCTTACATTCTTACAACCAGGAAAATTTTGGTGCTGGGATCAAACCTGCTGCTATAGTTAGCTTCTTATCTAGCATGATGGGGCTAAACCTTTTTGTACCCCTTCTGATATGGCTTTTGCAAGAAGGTTGCAATACAATAAGAAACTGTAATTACTTTTGAGAGAGTTCCTGTAGCAAACATTTGGTACAGGAAGCAATTCCTTTCACATTGCAAAATACTCAGTTCTGCTGCAATAGGCATCATGACGTGAAAAGAAACTTATTTCATTAAAATTCATTAACCCCGTAATATGCAAATAGTTTAATTGTGTATGTTTTATATTGTAATTGTAATACATTCAAAACTTACCATGATATAGTCATTCAGAAATGCCACGCCTACTGGTTGAAAGCTTACTAGCTGAGTGCTGTCCATCAGGACATCTAGTGCATCTAGGCTGTACTTTCTTATTGCAGACTCCAGATATTTAATACTGTTATATGTGTTGTTCCATTAGCAGTAGGAGTTACAGGCAGTTTATGGAATCAGCCATCACATTACTTTTTTGTTTATTCCATAAAGCTTGACAATGCAAATGTCTGCCAAATATTTAGCTTCCTTATTAAAACCATCGGTAGCAAAATGTAGTCACCACATTCGTAATTCTATGGATTTTATTCAGACTTAGCAATGTCATGCTAAATAGTACTGATGTGCTTGTTAGTTTTGACGTGGAATCATTATGTACCAAGGTACCTTTAAAGGGCTCTTTATCTCATATTGGCCAACATTTTTATAAGACCATCTTGGCCTTATTTGAACAAGTGTTTTTATCATCTTATTTTCAGTTTAATGGTGAATTTTATCAGTAGATTTATAGGGTTGCTGTGGGAGGCTCCCCTCTCCCCTCTGGTAGCTAATTTATTCATGGAAAATTTCGAGGACAAGGCACTAGGCTCAGCAAGTTTTAAACCAGCAGTCTTTTGGAGGTACATGGATGACACATTTGTAGCATGACCACATGGGATGGATGAATTACATTGTTTTCTTGAGCATTTGAATTCTATCCATGCTAGTATCAAATTTACTATGGAAATAGAAAAAGACAGCTGCCTCTCCTTTTTGATGTTGCTGTTCGCCGTGAAGTTGATGGCATATTAGGACATGCCATATATCATAATCCTACACATACAAATCTGTATCTACATGCCAGTAGCTATCATCACCCCAGACCATAAGTGTCCTTAAGACCTTAGTGCATAGGGTGCAATGTGTATCGATAAAGATAAGTTGGAAGAAGAGCTCACGTACCTCAAGAGCATTTTTAAAGTGAATGGATTTTCTCCACAGCAAATTCGTAGAACATTCAGTGTGAAATGCAGTATGCAGGTATGTGATGGGGAATCAAGTGTGTTTTTGCCATACGTGGGTGCTCTTTCCTCAAAGTTAGGCCATGTTCTCGAGAAACACTGCGTTAAGGTGATCTTCCAACCTCCCATGAAAGTTCAGCTTTACTCGGGTGTGTAACGGACAATTTATTGCTTTGTAAGGTGAGTGTGTATCAGAGTCCTTGTGGAAATTGTGGGAAGTCATACATAGGTTAAACAAAATGCACCGTGCATGAGAGGTATGTGGAACATCAAAGATACACACATTCACGGCAACCAGACAAGTCACCTGTGGTCGAACATTGTATTGATACAAGGCGTTCCATGAACTACAGTGATTTGAAGATTGTATCATCCCCTCTTCCTTCTGGGATTCTGTCTTTGAGGCAGCTATAGAGATTAGATTAGCTAATAATTATTTAATAAAAAGAGATAACGGTTTTAGTTTGGACAAAGCCTGAAATCCAGCTCTTGGGATAATTAAACTACTGGGAAGTTGTCATGGTGTCATCGCTGCTGAACATACATCGATAAGCAAATCAAATGTCTGTACGCCTTCACCACAGGTGGCGCATGTGTAAGAATATCTCTTTGCTGCTGACCAGTAACTGTGACTTGCAGGCGCATACCACCATTGGTGGTGCGTATAAGGCTGTGCTTGGCACCTTGTCGTCAGTCTTGTGACTCACTCTGAGGAGGGCTGGACAATACAGGGCCGAAATATCAGTGTAAGAAATTTTATTTGCACAGCTGCGTGTCCGAAATTTAATGGACTATTCATTATGCCGGGAAAAGTTGAAAATGCACAAGAGAATTTCTGTTTATCTGTCCTGCCATCAGATTAAGTGTACATGCAACACACTGCTGATGAGATGACAAGTTGTATTGGAACTCATTCACATCCTCATCCAGACTGGGTGCTGCTTGAACGAACTCCATATCTTCCGGTTCCTCAAATGCCTCAACGTCATCTTCACCACATTTCATGCCAAGTAT
Organism: Schistocerca cancellata; assembly: GCF_023864275.1. NCBI lineage: Eukaryota > Metazoa > Arthropoda > Insecta > Orthoptera > Acrididae > Schistocerca > Schistocerca cancellata. Next base: position 583,519,319 of record NC_064630.1, on the reverse strand, counting down.
CGTTAAAAGAAATGGAAAGTTGATATTTGTAAAAGTATAACAGAATCATTATGTATGAAGAAAAAGAAAACAAAAATTGTTTAAATTAAGTGGTATGTGAAAACTTTGACCAGATTGCTACAATTACCTGTTACACAAGACACCACGTTGTTATGAATATTAAACAACAATGTATGCTCTCAATAGCAACAGCCAGAAAATTGTACGTATGGGTCCCCACAAGTCTCTTTAAAAGAAGCGTAACAGATTTTCTATGTGGTGTCTCTCCATCAAACCAATCAAAACAAAGGTCTTCCACATGTCTATTATTGCACCTTACTTTCATTCGTACAGCAACAGCCGCTCTACACATCGTTATCCTGTTTGGTGCCCAATCCTTTATTAAATTTATGAATGACTCTTGTTCTACCACTGTAAAGGGCTGAACAGAATGGCAAACAAAATCTAAAACTAGTTTGTTGACAGTACTTTTGATTGTAGCGTTATTTGTGAAGGACGGTGTAGCTTGTGTTCTTTGCACCTTTACCTTCAGTTAGAAAATCAAATTTCCTTTTATTCCTCCATTGTAAGAATTGTTACATATCAGGTGAATTGTTACAGTTTAGATAACTTTGTTGGATGAATCCTGTGCAAAATAGAACCAAAAATTGTGTGATTGTTCATAAAATGATTACGTTTTATCATTTATTATATTTGTATTGAAGTAAATAATAATCATTATATTAATCATTTAGTAACATTTTATAGTAGCACTGTTTCCTTAGCAATGTATTTCTTGGAAAATTGTGGCATCTCTTGGCAGGAGAATGTGCATGTGTTATAATTTGTAACTTTAATATTACATAATATATTTGCAAATTGTAATTGCTTATCTGTAAATGCTTCCTTTAACTGTGTGCCATACTCCAGGGAGACTTAAAAATTTATTTTCCATACAAAGCTTACATTTTACAGTCATATTTTCTTTGCTTTCTGCACCATTTAACTCAAAGTAATTTCTTAAGTAAGGAAACAGAAATACTCAAGCCTCATTCTCATGAATATATAGATGACATATATTTCGTCGCCTGCATGATATGTGTGAGAAAGAATGACTTACGACTGTTACAAAGTAATGAGTCCAATATTGTAACGATTACTATTTTATTTGAATAAGCAGGTAAGAAGTTCAACTAACACTTTCTAAAAGTAGCGATTACAAGAAAAAATTTCTTGAAAAGTAATCATTACATATAACTCAATTAATTTTACTAAATGATTTCAGGACAACACTACATTAGTCATACCTGTAGGTAACTGATGACCAAATGAAAATGGAAGACTAGCACTAATTAGAAGTTTACTTACTTAATGCACATGTGATTTCATTTATTTAAGATGTCTCTCAGTCAGCAGTGAGATGACTAGACACACATTAATTGTATGTACCACTAACTTGTCTTGCAATATGAAAGTAATAGGTAAAGTATGTAAAATAAGAGAAAGGCAGCCACTCGGATGTAGTGAACCATTGCGTGGTGCACAGAAACACATAACAGAAAACAGTAGTTAGATATTCCATCTCTGTCAGAAATCTGTGCATTGCTGCTTGAAACTATTTGTGAATAACACAGTTGTGATGTAGTTTTGAAATAATCTTGCCTATAATATGCCCCTAAGACCCAGTGATGTAATAAACATCATGAACTACCAGTTTAACTTAAGTGCCATACCTATAACAAGCATGACCTGCCTGCTATTGCGAATAAATTGCAGTACGGTACGGAGGTAAGCGTCCATATCAATTAGTCAGGATAAAGGTTGGAAGGCATTCGGAGCAATAGGAGTTACCCCAGAGGTTGTGGAAATGTCACACTAGCATATGTAAATGACAGCTTAGCTGTCTATAGGGATTCTGATTTAGACTCAGCTTCTGACGTTGTCTCTGTGCCATTCTACCCTCAGGGTGGGACTTAAGAGTTTCACGGGACCTAGTTGCATAGGGTAGCGATGCCTCTGTGTTTTCTCAGCGTCTCAGTTCTATTCTCAGTACCTCATAAGTTGCAGTTCATCATAATCCTTCCTTTGTACTTCCTATTTGGAGACATATTTCCTTTGTGTACCGAGTTCCCTGGTCTGAGATCTTTTCAGCTTGCAGCTCTAACTCCAGAGTACTACAAGTTGGAAGAGCCCACTCTACTTCTAGAAACTTAACATCAAGCTCCCTCATTCCTGATCTGCTAACAGGAAATCACGGACGCGGTGTAAAAACTTTTGGCGACAGATGTGGAGTGGGCATTAATTAATCACGCTTGGCTTTATTTGGTATGGGGTTGTTGCAAGTTAATTACAAACTCACAGGGCTGTGGAATAGGTACAGACCATGGTATTTCTGAGAAAACTCGGCCCGAAGTTTAGACAAACTGACGGCTTAGATGAGGCGGGGAAAAGAAGTCTAGATGAGGCAGACATTGGGAGGCAAGGTGAGCAGAAGAAGAAGCAGAAGAAGAAGAAGAAGAAGAATGGACAGACTAGGGATCTGCCAACCGAGCGAGCTTGACCACATGACGATCTTGTTGACCATGGGTGTGAGGGCAAGAAGATGGGACAGTTGGACTGAGGCCGTGAGGTATGGTGCACCACAGGAGGAGGAGGACTGAGTCAGCAGCACACGGCCATGAGTTATGAAGCACTGCAGTAGAAGGTGAGAAACAGGTTCTTCAGAAAAATGCTACCTGACGAGCAGGAGGTATCTCTTAGTCAGCAAATGCACAGAAAAGAATGAAACAGCCATAAATAGTTTGATTTATCCTGTATTATAAGACTGGACAAATATATTACAATTGTGAATGTGTTTACACAGATATTCAATAAAAATGTACTACATATGAATGCCATTGTTGTAAATAAACACTCCTAATGTTCCCACTGTTTCTACTCAGTCCGCAATAAGAAGAGAGGATAATAAGTATGCAACACAACAAAAGCATTCTACGCCAGGGACACAATGACCTGTATGACAGCTCAACCTCCAAGTCATGGCTTCCTCATCTCTCCCTCACAGCAGCAAAGTGTGAAAGGGAGGGCGTGGTTGATTTCCTACCCACATGTGCTCTAATGGCCTTGATGTTAACGCTGCATTAAAAACCAGCCTTTATGCTTTTCATTTCCAGTTAACTGTAAAACTAGAGCTCTCATGTATTTCATAGTCCCATTAATTTACTACAGACAATGAATAAAATTGTTCTAGAACACAGTCCTCTGTTTTTATAGCTATGTGCTTCAAACTTTTGTTACGCATTTGTTAGTAACATAACACATCATATTTCAGCTTCGAAGAATACAATCACAAAACTGATGAGGGATACTACATTAATAAAAAACAAGGACCTAGCATATGAAGTATATTTGGTATGTTTATTTTCTAATTGATGTATTTTGATATGTCTTAATTTTCCCGTCACCATTTAACACTTCGCCTCAGTTGTTAAGTTGATTTATGCTTCCTCTTCTCAGTGCATAATCCATGATGACCAGTATGGACCTGTCACAGACTGCATTAAACAGTAAGTACATAATTTTGCTGCCTGTTCATAATATCACCAATGAAGTCTAAACTTTCTTCTTGTTTGTTATGAAAATTTACTGTGAATATAGTTATCTATATTTCAAGGCAGTTTTTCTGAATGCTTTAGTGTTGGATTGATTAGTTATTTACGTGCTCCATGGGTCATAATGGTGATAATTTTATTATCCATTAAATTCTTTATGTCACTTGATAAGTGGTCAAGGTTTTTTATGGCCAAATACCTCACTCCATGCTGTGTCACTCTAAGGCTGAGTGATGGATGATGATAATCATTCCTCCGTGTAGTATTATATTTATAAATGATACTGTTGTGTTCAAACTGTAGTTGATTATTGACAACAAACTTCATAAAGGAGTGAACATGCTTTGAGGCTGTTGCCAATGTGCCCGACTGTTTAAAGAGTGGTCGACAACAGTTTCTAGAGCGAACACCGCACACTGTCGGTGCTTCAGACACTGTATTCCTCATTGATGAGTTACCCAAGTGTATTTGCAGTTTTTGAGGCCACATGACGTTATTGTCATAAGCTAATGATGCCTAACCACATTGTTCAGAGGTCAGTGAAGTTTTCCAATTGTAGCACTGCTTGTGCAGTGTACTCAACAGGTAATAATGTTTTAGATGATAGAACAAGACTGCTGTTGTCTCATCCTACACTATTTTGTGTAAAAATTAAAACAAGATTTTGAAGTCCTAAAAGTGTGGAAATAATGTTCTTATAAGTGAATGGTGTGTTGTTATGTTTAATGTAAATGTTCTGTTAAATATAGCCAGGTATTCCACATACTGACATCATATTTTTCTTTGATAATAATTGTTTCAAGGACTGTTTAGGGGTTATTCAGTTTGTGACCTGTGTAATATTTGGTTTTGAAACGTATAACATTACATTATTTGCTATGAATTAGTTGCATTTTGCATTGTTAGTTGGGGCACTTGATCAGGGTGTTCATGTCATCACTGGAAAACAATGCTATCTATGCCTGATTATTTTCTTTCATGTTTTAACTGCTCTTCACCTTTTGTTGCTGACTGTTGTGGCTTTTGGTTCTTGTTGGACTTCAGATCTGTGAGTTCTTGCATTACTATTAAGAATTGTTGCACCACATTTCAAATCACTGCTAAATAACTTGTGAGATTTCAGTAGTATTAATGTGAGTTTTCTGTTCACAAAACATACATAATTTCATTTTCATGCATACCTTCTTGATCCTGTATATCATGTCCCCAGTCAGTATAGTAAAGAACGACAGAGGTTATTTTTACATATCTTTTCTGAACAATCTTCAATTGTTTCTCCTTGTGCTTTGGAACTTAGCACATCTCTAAGGCAGACTGGCGATCCGTGATATATTTATTTTCATGCCCGAACAGATATTTCCTCTTACAAAGCCACTGCGATCACCGTCCCATGTTGAAAATGTAGGTCATCCTTCAGTAGAGCCCACCACATGTAAATAGAAATAATAACCCTGCCTAATATTTGCACTTTCATCTGTCATGTCTTATTTTGTCAGTAGTGTCATTTGCTGGTAAGATGATGTGGGATACACATCATCCAATAGTGACAGGTTATCACCATAGGCCGTCAGTCAGAGTGCTCATGTCATCAGCAGAAAGCGTTGCTGTTCATGCCTGTTTATTTCCTTACATGGAGAGACAGTGGCGGAGCACATATAGGCCCACTAGGCACAGGCCTAGGGGCAGCACCTTAAGGGGGCGACATTTTTTGCTCTATACTCACTTTAACCTTTCATGTTTTAAAATAATTGCGCTTACAAATGACAATTTTTTTTTAATGTTGTTAAACAACTTGCTAGTTTAAATAAGCCTTAAGAATGAAATTTGACAGCACAAGATATACGGCATATGAGCACAAGGCTTTTTACTTTAAATACGGCACACAAGAACAAAGATTTTTCCTTTAAACACAGAGCAATGAACTGACCAACTCAGATTACTCGATGTAACTGTGCTATGAAAGAATAACAATGCAGAATAATTTAATTTCATTGTTGCCTGTTTCTCTGTTGTCAGTGAAAAGTAGAAGCACACCTGCCGGCTGGAATTCGTTTCATAAAGTAAACTGGACATTCCCTTTTTTGGCTACTGTTTCCACATCGCTGGAATTTTATCTGGGATGCAAATATGTTCTGAATATTCTTGACACTGTCTTTCTAATTTAAAAAGCAAATAATTTTTGCCATTTCTTGCAGTGAGGTGTGCTGGATCAACTCTTATCCCAATATGAATAACAATGAAAAACGCAAATTGTCTGCAGCTTGTGGTCTTGTGATAGCGTTCTCGCTTCCCATGCATGGGGTCCCAGGTTCGATTCCTGGCGGGGTCAGGGATTTTCCCTGGAGATGACTCGGTAGTTTTGTGTCGTCTTCATTATCATCAACATCATCATCGTCATCATCATTCATCCCTATTACAGTTGGAGGAAGGCAATGGCAAACCGGCTCCTCTGGGACCATGCCTAGCATTGTCCCCCTACACTCCTCGTAGTATGGGATCTCATCATCATCATCATCATCATCATCATCATATGCTGTTTAGTATGATTGGAATTGGATACAGTGTTTCTTTCTTTCCTTTTACAATTTTTTTTCTTTTGTTTTGACTGTTGGTTGACAATTTTGTGAGTGAGTGCTGTAACATGAATAACAACGAAAAAAGAAAACATGCAAAATTAAATGGGGCGGCGTTTTGGAAATTATCGAAGGAAAGGCAAGAACAAAAAGCCAATGTTCTAAAAACACTTGGCAGAGTAGATAAATTTTTCGCAAAAAATGTTGCTGGTTCGACTTGAAGTGGTACGAATGATATTTCTGACACTGCAGCTTTTGTAAAAGAAATAAATACAGACGAAACAAAAGTTAAAAATGAAGTAAAGCAACTTGTTCATGATTTCGAGTTTCACGAAAAACCGAGTGTCGAGTCAGACATCAACAAAAGAAATAACCTCGCTAGTGATAATCCTGCAGAATGGTGTGTCAATTAATCAACGATTGACATTATCTTACAGCATGGCATTAATCAAAATTGTAATGGGATTTGTCTAATTCAAGAAGATCAATAGGCGATAAAACCAGATATTTGAACAAAAACATATTTTACCATAAAATTTTAAATGGTGGCCGGCCGGTGTGGCCGAGCGGTTCTGGGCGCTACAGTCTGGAACCGCGCGACCGCTACCGTCGCAGGTTCGAATCCTACCTCGGGCATGGATGTGTGTGATCCTTAGGTTAGTTAGGTTTAAGTAGTTCTAAGTTCTAGGGGACTGATGACCTCAGAAGTTAAGTCCCATAGTGCTCAGAGCCATTTGAACCATTTTTTAAATGGTGAATCAACTTCGCGTGATTTTCTAGTATACTCCTGTAGCACCAGTACTGTTTTTTGTGCACCATGTAAATTGTTCGGAGGTAAGGCTGCTATTGCTGCTAATGATATTGCAAATTGAAAAAATATTTCTAATATTTTATCTCATCATGACAAGTGCTGGCACAGTGTGTTGAAAAGGGTGTTTGCAGTAGTGAAGGAGCTTACAAGTCATGAACTTGCCCTACATGCAAACGTTGAAAGATTCCGTTCATTACATAATGGTCAAATTATGATGTCTCTTGAACTTATAACCAAGTCTGATCCTTTTCTCGTAGAGCACATTGAACGATACAGAAATCCAGGGCAGGGACATACAAGTTATCTTTCTTCAAAAATCTGTGATGAAATAATAGTGCTTCTTTCTGAATGAATAAAAAGAATTATCATAAGTGAAATAAAACAGGCCAAATATTTCTCTATAATAGTAGATTCTACTGCAGATATTTCATGTATTGATCAATTATCTTTCATATTAAGATATGTGAATAAGAATGGTGAACCTGTTGAATGTTTCCTTCTTTTTTTACCAAACCCGGGACACAAGTCCCTTAGCTGAGGCCATACTAAAAGTCCTGTCTACAAATTCCATTGATATTACTGACTGTAGAGGCCAGTCATATGACAAAGCAAACAATATGTCAGACCTACACTGGTTTGCAGGCACACATTAAAGAATGAAATCTGAAAGAGCATTATGTGCCTTGTGCAGCACATTCTTTGAATTTAGTCGGCACCAGTGCTGCAAGCTGTTGTCGGGAAGCATGTTCATTTTTGAATGTAATGCAAAACCTTTATAATTTTTTCTCTGCTTCTGCACAGCGCTGGGATAAACTTCTTTCTTTCATGAAACTAGGAAGAAAAAATGGTAAAAAGTTTATCAAAAACACGTTGATCAGTAAGAGAGGAAGTGTGTGTAAGTCTACATGAAAACTGGAAGGGTGTTATCAATGCCCTCACGCATATTGCCAATAATATGTTTGAAAAACCACTTGTGCAAAATGAGGCCTCAGCTTAATTGAATCAACTCAGCAGACTAGAAACAGTATTCATGATGACAGTTTGGAAGGACATACTCCAGAGATTTAACAGTGTAAATCTGAAATTGCAAAGTGTAAATATTGAAACTAAAATAGTGCACAAAATATATGAATCACTTTTAGAATTTATTGCATCTATTCGTGGCATGTTCGCCTATTATGAAAATAAATTCATGGAGATTGTGACTGTTAAGACTATGAATGCACCTATAAAAGATCACAAAAATGCAAACTTCATGATGATGAAGAAGCGGACTCTGAAGAAGTTTTTCTGACTGGAAGGGAAAAATTTAGAGTCTAAACATTTCTCCCAGTACTCGACAACTTGTATGTCGAATTAGTAAGGAGGAAGGAAAGCTATAGAACACTATTGGACTCCTTCACTGTTTTCAGTAACCTTAAGAACAGTTCACATGATGATATTGCTGAACATGCAGCGATATGCCAAATGTCATATGCCACAGATTTAGAGACTTCCTCCCATAGTGAATGTGTACATTTTGCAGAACTTTTGAAATCTTCTGAGATTATTGATATACCAGTCAAAAGGAGTAAATTTTTACGAAAAGAGAGGTTACAGTCCGTGTATCTGAATGTTGACATTGCTCTTAGAATATTTCTATGTACGGCACTTACAAATTGTTCAGCAGAATGCTCATTTTTGGGTCTTAAAAGACTGGAAATCATACCTACATTCTACATTGTCTGAGGAGAGATTGAATGCCTTATCCATTCTTCACATTGAAGCCGACCTCCCAACTGATAACTGTCTGAACTATGAAGATATGATCAGTGAGTTTTCTGCTGTCAAAGCCAGACACAAACTTTTCTGACTGGTGAGTTTGTTTGTTTTTTCATAATAGTTTTAAAAATTTAAGATTCTAATGTGATTTTTATTATAACTTAGAGCACATTCATTGGATTTACAAACTACGTATTAGCTGTTTATTGTTGATGACAAAACATGGAACTAAACCTCATTTACGTGCAGACTTGACCAAAGGCACCTGATAATACTAAACAATACTCGAATGACCCAGGCCGCTCAATGCTGTACAGTCAAATCATACCGATACTGTAGTATATTGCAACTGATGCATATTCTTGGCATCTGCTGAAATTTATAGTTGTCACAGAAATATATGTTATCGGAGAGTATGCTCAAATCAAAAAGTATTAATAAATAAAGTAGTTTAGTTGTGTTGATAAACATGTAAAAGCTTTGCTAATAGCATTAGAAAGAGCTATGGTGGTAGCAGTAGCTGCAGTAAAAAACTGTTCAGCCTTAACATGGATTAAAGGTATTGTGTACACTTATTATGCAGCATTTAGCTACACAGACCCCAATGCTTTACACGTTAACTATTAGAATATAAAACAAATTTGATTTTTCCACACTAGTCTGTAAAATTATGTAATAGCAAATCCAGTTCTGTGTTTGTTCGTCTGTACTTAGTTATTAGTTTGTGTGCCGAAATCTCTATTTCATTTTCATTTCTTACACTTTCCTGTAGATTCATGTATTAATACCAAACATGTTTTTTTAATCTGCTACACATTCAAGTTACCAGATTGTAAAATGACATTTTAATTTTGAACACATCTCTGTAAAAGTACGTATTAATTTCTAATGTATGACAGGTTCACTTCAATTTTTAGATCGTAACACAACTTTTTCAATTTTCATTTTCAATGGTTTCCTGTAAAAAAAACATATTAAAAGTGAATGTATAACAAAAGTTCATTGTCTCCTACACACTCTGCTGAATTTTTAGGCCATAAAAGAAAAGTTATTTTCCTTGTGTTCATTTCTGTTGTCTTTCGACAGAAGAATGTGTTTACAAAATGCAGTTTTAAGTTTGTTTTATCCGCTGCTGTACACCAAGTACAGTTCAGGAACCATATTACATTTTGATTGAATGCGACTATAGACTGCTGATGTGTCCTTCAGAACAAAGAATAGCAGGGTATGGAAACAGCTCACAGCACTCCCACCCAAATAGGCAATTGTGAAGTGATCAGGTAATAGTTATTATTTAAATTTTTTTTTTTTTGGGGGGGGGGGGGGGGGGGGGCATATAATATGGTGTGCCTAAGGGCACAAAATTTTTAAATCTGCCACTGTGGAGAGATCATTAAAACTGTTTTGAAACAATTATCACATCAGCCACTCTTAATTACACATTATACACTTCACGAATGGAAGTGTTATTTGTAAATGAAAATCTGAAGATCTTTCTCCAGTGAGAATGACATACTCTGTTCTGTTTCCTAGAAACACTTCAGTGCAATCTCACAGCTACTCTGATATTCTGTATGCTCGTATTTTATTAATTTGGTATCGTGGAACAGTACCAAACACCTGGAAGTCGAGGAACACAATCAGAAAGGAACAGGTTTTTTACATACTCTGTGTGGAATTGTTTTGTTATCTGATTGGGTTCCAGTTGTCATTCCTCTGTTGAGTAATTTCAGTTGCTTTTCTATCCCAGACACTCTTATTTCAATATCTGTCAGTCTGACATTTCTGTGACAATGTAGAAGAGGAGCTCCAGTATGATATTCCTCATTCAAACAGTTTTGAAAAACAGGTGATCAATATTTTGATCTTCTCTGTGTCATCCTACATTTTGATGTCATTATGGTCACAATGTGTCTGGACAGATGCTTCAATCTGTTTGCTAATTTAATGTAAGACCAAAACAAAACTTCATAGGATTATCTGTCAAGTCCGCAGAAAGAACTTACTTCTTAATTAACTTAAAGCTTCAAGCATGGATCTCCACTAACTTTTGGTTTTGTTCAGTTTTTATTTGTCTCTGAGGCTTTACTTGTGCTTAACTTTGCAGTGAATCTCACTTTGCTTTTGTTGCAGCTTTCAAAGACAGCTGTTGAACCACAGTGTGTCTTCCCCATTCCTCACAACTTTGCTCTGCATACCTGTCTAAAGCCTGTTGCACAAAGGGCATTCAAAAAGTTTTGCACAGTCGTCTCTAATTTTTTTATTTTTTACAGGAAGAGAATGAAATTTTTTTGTGAACATACTCAGCGTAGCCTCCATCAGCTGTGATGCATCTGGCCCAATGTTCTTTCCATGATGTAAATGCACTTTGGTAAAATTCTGGGGATTGACTTTTACACTATTGCTCGAAACAGGAAATAAGGTCTTCCTCACTATCAAATGTTTTACTATGCAGGTGGGCCTTCAGACGACCAAGAAGGTAAAAATCAGACGGAGGCAAGTCTGGATTGTAGGGAGGATGAGGAACAATTTCCCAACCCATTTTCCTGATTTTCTCATGTGTCATAAGGGCTGTGGGGGTTTGGCATTGTCATGATGTAGTCTGATGAGCTGACCCTGTGAGTCTTGATGGCAAGTCGCATCTTGTCCAATGACAAACAGTAACGGTCCCGGTTTATTGTGGAACCAGGTTCCAAAAGTCAATGAAAATGACACCACACTATTCCAGAAGAAGGGGGTCATCACCTTTTGGCCTGCAGTTCGTGAAAGTCTTGGTTTCTTCTTCTGAGGGGAAACCGGCTGACGCTACTCCATGGATTGGGTTCGGACAAAAACAACCGTCTTTCAACCTTGGTTAGTGATGCCGTCAAAACACTGTTTCCACTCTTCAGTAAAGGTCTTCATGAGACCCTGGCACACATTCTTCCTCATCGTTTTCATTTCTCATGTCAATAATCTAGGCACCCAACGTGCACAGATTTTCCTGCACTCTAGTGACTGTACCAGTGATACCACTCTACCCAATGACAAACGAGTCATTTCAGCAAGCTGTTGTGTCGTCACACGTCTGTAATTTTGGATGATTTGATCAATGGCCTCCTTATTCACATCACTCACTGCTGTCAATGGTCTGCCGCATCGTGGATTGTCCAGTAGATAGAAATCATCATCTTTAAACATCTACAACTATCGCTGGATACTGCTTTGATCCACTGTGTCCTCCCCATAAACAGGGAGCAACTTCCTGTGAATCGACCGAGCGGGGTGGCGCAGTGGTTAGACACTGGACTCGCATTCTGGAGGACGACGGTTCAATCCCGCATCCGGCCATCCTGATTTAGGTTTTCCGTGATTTCCCTAAATCACTCCAGGCAAATGCCGGGATGGTTCCTCTGAAAGGGCACGGCCGACTTCCTTCCCAATCCTTCCCTAATCCGATGAGACCGATGACCACGCTGTCTGGTCTCCTTCCCCAAACCAATCACCAATCATCACCTGTGAATCGATGTGTCGGAGTCATCGCCGGTCTTGAAGAGGAACTCCATCATCGACCGTTGTCGCAACCTGACATCTACTTCACGGACCATTATGGCTCACCTGTAAATAAAAGAAAATGCTATTACATACCAATTTATAGGTAAATGTTTCAAGTACATTCGCAAAAAATTTCATTCTCCTCCTGGAAAAAGAAGAAGAAGAAGAGAGACAACTGTGCAAAACTTTTTGAATGCCCTTTGTACAATACTCTTGAACTTTGTCAATTGATGCTCAGCATTGTTAATGGTGGAGATGAAATTTTCTGTGTTGAGCACTCTGGTAATCTGAAATCTGTTTCCAGTCATTGTTGGTAAGCAGAAATGTCTTCTTAGTTTTCTTTATGTTCCTGTTTACAGGCATGTATGAAGCCCATAGTGGAAGTGTGCAAAAAAGTGTGGCTGCTATACAGAAAGTTTGGCGATCTGCTCATTCTTTGTGTGGCCATACAGATGAATTTGTGTGCTCGGTGCAGGAATATTTCGAGAAGGAGAGGAAACTGGTGCAACTCTATTTCCTCCAACAAAGGTAGTTAAAAGAACTGCAGATGCCTTAAAGATACACAAAAATATTGTCATCAAAATTTGTAAGGAGAAATATTGCACAGAAGGGGAATAAGCCTGGTTCATCCAAACTATGGGTATCCGGTAAGAAGAGGAGGACAGAACCACACATAACAAAATGGGATTCTTTTCAACAAGATGGGATTCTTTTCAACAAGATGCTGTTTGTTGCCACATATAAGGATACTACGAGAGGAAAGAACACTGACTATAGTAAAGCAGTGAATTACTCTTTTTGAGGCAGAGTTACTTAGTGGCAGCAAAAAGTCTTTGTTAATGGTTGTCAGAACCCTCGGTTTTCGGCATAAAAAATGAATATATGGAAAATTATAATTTAGAGAAGCGACATCATAATGTGATATTGGCAGCTTTTAAGAAGTATCGTTAAAGTGCCATTTGAAGACATTGTGTGGCTTGACAAAACATGGATAAATGCCGGTCGTTCTGTCAGAAGAGACTGAACAGATGATAGTATGTGTGGAAGTTCTGCTGTTCCAATGGGGAAGGGTGCAAGAATTATTGTCTTGCATGCTGGATCTGCATGTGGTTTCATACCTTACCATCTCTTCTTTTACAAATCGAGGAAAACAAATTACTACCTTGAGAAAATGAACTCTGATTGTTTTCTGAAGCAGTTCAGGGGGCAACTACTGAGAAACTTAAATCACCTGTCAGTTATTGTAATGGTTAATGCTTCGTGCAGTTTGTTTATTGAAGATAAAGCTCCAATGATGGCAACGAAAAAAGCCAACATTGTTGAACGGTTGAAATGCCACAACTTGAAAATTCAGGACTATTTGCTAGGGGAAACTGATGGAAATAGTAAAGAAAAATAAACGACAATTTCAACAGTATGTTTTGGACAAAGTAGCTAAAGAACGTGGCTACAGGGTTCTTAGGCTTCCAGCATACCACTGCCACTTTAATGCCATTGACATGATTTGGGCATGGATGAAACATTACATGGCAACAAATAACAAAAGCTTCACTGTGGCAGAAATTCAAAGACTATTAGGGGACTCAGTGGCACAAATAACACCAGATAAGTGAAGTTATGTTGTTCGCCACACAGAAATGGTTGTTAAAGAAGCATGGAAAAGCGAAATGAGTTTAGGGAGTAGTATTGAAAATATAACCTTGTGCAATACCTGTTACTTGTCCATGGAACAGAGCTCAAATGACAGGGATATTGAGGATGAAAGTGGTTCTGAACTAAGTAGCATTTATCATATGCCTTAAATAACCCCCCCACCCCACCCCACCCCACCCCACCCCACCCCTGGGGCTCGCAGCTCTTTCGGGAGTATGTACTTGTCTACCACAGGGCCCCAGCGTTACTTCCTTTCCGAGCTGTGAGCTTATACTTCCACCATCCCTTATCTGCCTCTGCGTTTCCATCGGATGGTTTTCTTGGTGGACGTGGTTTGTGATTTGGGACTCAAGTTACCACTTCTGTCATTTTCCAAGACTTTTCATTAAATAAATACATGGTCCTCGTTATTAGGTTTCACTTGCCTCCAGTTTTCAAAATTCTTCAGAAGTGCGGATCGTACAGGGAAGATCGCCCAATATGGTGTATGCTCCACATTTGTGCCTTTACACCTTCGCACCCTTCCCTTTACTGAGGTAATATACCCAAAACCCAACACGGTAACCATACCATTGTGGAGGAATCGTCAAGTAGCTGCATGGTGGTAGCCCCCAGACCACACAGGGATTGCACTGTCGGTGCCTGAGCTGAAAACTCCCCATGTATGCCAAGGAGTATGTGCCTGTTATGACTTGGCCATGGGACTGTGAGCAATGGGTTACTGGCCAGGTAGCCACTGATAAGGCTGTGAAGCATCCATGGGGAGAACCTCCATTTGGAGTGGGTGGCACCATGGCAGATGAGCTGCAAATGAAGCAGATGAAGTCATCTCCCACTGGTGGCCATATGGCCCCAAGTGGTCTGTGTGGAAGGGAAGTCCTTGTTTAATGGAGATAGATACTATTCTGAAATGTTCCCTTCCCTGGCTACGCCATGGGAGGAACATAGGGCTAAATGGCAAGCAGAGAAATACTCCCTCCAATACTTGGTTTGCACAAGGACTGATACGAATTCTTTCTTGGCCAAAAAGCCCTTATTCTTTAAGGAGAACATAGAAGACAAGTTTGGGGAAGGGGCAGCCATCTCTAAAATGAAATGTGTATCAATTTTGATCAGAACAGCATCCCCTGCCTGGTCACAGGCACTGCTCACTTGTAACAAGTTGGATGACGTACTGGTTACTGTCACTCTCCATAGTAGTCTAAATACAGTTCAGGGCACTGTTTTTCACCAAGACTTGCTCTTGCAATCTGGTGATGAGCTATGTGCCAACTTGTAGCAACAGGGTGTACACATTGTCCATCACATCCATAGGGGACCAAGGACAACAGGGTTGCTACTGGTGCCTTCATCTTGGTCTTTTGAGGGTGATTCACTGTCTGAAAAGATTAAGGTGATGGTATGTCAATGTGATGTGAAACAATATGTTTTCCCCCCTATGCAGTGCTTCAAATGTCTGAAATTCGGGCACATACCTTTGCATTTGCTATGCTAGCCCCATCTGTAAAGATTGCGGAAGATTGCTGCATGTGCCCCTCCCCCCATCTGTATTAACTGTGGAAAGCACAATTCTCTCTGCTCGGCAGATTTCACCGTTTCCCAGAAAGAGAACAAAATACAAGAATAGAAGACTCTGGACAAATTAATGTATCAAGAGGCCAAGAAGATTTACGAGCTGTTGCACTCAGCATGTATAACAGCTTCATATGCTACAGCTGTGATGGCGTCGACCCCTTTGGTGATGGTGCTCCTGCCTGTTACACATTCTAGAGTGGGCCCGCAGAACTGCTCCATGAAGCCTGCTTCCCTGATGGTTGGGGCTCTCCTCTTGCTGCTTCCCCAACACCTACTTTGAGATCATTGGCTTCCCACCCACCAGGGACATCAGTCACCATCTCCCAGCTGGAGACAAATCACCTTGCGCCAGCTTCTCTCGCCGGGAAGTGGTCACTCAGGACACTTCCTTCCAAGGCTTCTGCAGATCTATAAATGGACACCAGCCAGTGGCTGAAGGAGCCACAAGCTGCTGTTTGCAAGGCTCTGTGATTATGATCATTACCTGAAATTGATTCAGAGAAGCCCTTGCAGTCACCAAAAGATAAGTAGAATGAGATTCTGGTGGCCTCCATGCCACCAAATCGTGTGCCTGTTCCACTCCTGTGGCTAAGGTAGAGATTCCAGTGGTCCCTAAGACCCTGGGTTGCACCACGCAACGGAACCCAGAATCAATATGTGTTGATGCCTTAACCGCTAAGCCAGTGGCGGCAGGTGATCGTAGAGCATATCCTGGCTCCTTGGTCCCTTCCTGGCCTCACAGAATGTGGACAACATTATTCTACAGTGGAATTGTTATGGTTTTTTCCACCACCTAGCTGAGGTACGACATTTTTAAAGCACTTCTCCTGCCTTCTGCAGTGCCATTCAGGAGACTTGCTGTGCTGCTCTTCGTGGGTACTTGGGGATATTATGAGAATCATGCTACCTACAACAGGACGTTGTGCAGTGTTTGCACATGTATTTTGGACATGGTACATAATGAACTTTTGCTCGTAGTACACATTTGAAGGCTGTGGCTGTTTGGATAAGGGCATTTCAGTATATTACTGCCTGCTGTATTTACCTAATTTCTGATGGTGAAGTGTCTCAGAACATATTGTTGGCTTTGGTTTCTCAGCCCCCACCACCACCACCACTTTTTTTTCCTAACCTTTCGTGATTTCTATGACCATAACCCTTTGTTGAGTGGAACCATGATTATTGGTTGTGGTCAAGACGTCAAAAACTTACTGGCACAACCTGACTGTGTCTCTTGAAACTGGTGCCCCTGCAAGCTTCAGTGTGGTGCACAGAACTTTCTCAGTCATTGACCTTTCCATCTGCAGCCCTTGTGTTCTCCCATCTATCCACTGCAGGGGCCACTGCAGGGGCCTGGATGCCTACCCAGATAGACTCTTAGCATTGTTGACTGTGGTACTTTCATCTTTGCTGTTCCCCTTGGCTCCCTGCCACATAGAGATACCGATGAGGCAATCCAGGATGCTAATACAGCCATTCTTTTGGCAGCTGATTTAGCGATCCCTTGTTCCTCGGCACTGCCCCAATATAAGACAGTACCTTGGTGGTCAACAGAAATTGCTCTCGAATGCCATAAGCGGCACTCATCAATGGAGCACCTCACTGCCTTTAATCAGCTCCGTGCCCAGGTCCAGCATCTAATAAAATGAATGGAAGGCAGAATGCTGGGAACAGTACATTTCAACCATCGGACCACGTAACTCTCTGTTGCAGGTTTGGGCTAAGATCAGATGTCTCTACAGATACCAGACACATGCGGTTGTACCTGGAATTATCTTGAATGACACTTTCTACACTGTCTCAGATGCCATCTCTGAACGTTTAGCTCTGCATTATGCTCAAGCCTCAGTGTCTGAGAATTGTCGACCTGCCTTTTGTGTTCTAAAACGGTGGGTGGACTGAAAACAATTATCTTATACTACATGCACCAGCAGCCATATATTGCTCCATTTAGTAAGTGGGCTGAAGGCAAGGGGAAACTATAGCCGTAATTTTTCCCGAGGACATGCAGCTCTACTGTATGATTAAATGATGATGGCATCCTCTTGGGTAAAATATTCCGGAGGTAAAATAGTCCCCCATTCGGATCTCCGGGCGGGGACTACTCAGGAGGACGTCGTTATCAGGAGAAAGAAAACTGGCGTTCTACGGATCAGAGCGTGGAATGTCAGATCCCTTAATCGGGCAGGTAGGTTTGAAAATTTAAAAAGGGAAATGGATAGGTTAAAGTTAGATATTGTGGGAATTAGTGAAGTTCGGTGGCAGGAGGAACAAGACTTTTGCTCAGGTGATTACAGGGTTATAAATACAAAATCAAATAGGGGTAATGCAGGAGTAGGTTTAATAATGAATAAAAAAATAGGAGTGCGGGTTAGCTACTACAAACAGCATAGTGATCGCATTATTGTGGCCAAGATAGACACAAAGCCCATGCCTACTACAGTAGTACAAGTTTATATGCCAACTACCCCTGCAGATGATGAAGAAATAGATGAAATGTATGACGAGATAAAAGAAATTATTCAGGTAGTGAAGGGAGACGAAAATTTAATAGTCATGGGTGACTGGAATTCGTCAGTAGGAAAGGGGAGGGAAGGAAACATAGTAGGTGAATATGGATTGGGGGGAAGGAATGAAAGAGGAAGCCGCCTTGTAGAATTTTGCACAGAGCATAACTTAATCATAGCCAACACTTGGTTCAAGAATCATAAAAGAAGGTTGTATACCTGGAAGAATCCTGGAGATACTAAAAGGTATCAGATAGATTATATAATGGTAAGACAGAGATTTAGGAACCAGGTTTTAAATTGTAAGACATTTCCTGGGGCAGATGTGGATTCTGACCACAATCTATTGGTTATGAACTGCAGATTGAAACTGAAGAAACTGCAAAAAGGTGGGAATTTAAGGAGATGGGACCTGGATAAACTGAAAGAACCAGAGGTTGTAGAGAGTTTCAGGGAGAGCATAAGGGAACAATTGACAGGAATGGGGGAAAGAAATACAGTAGAAGAAGAATGGGTAGCTCTGAGGGATGAAGTAGTGAAGGCAGCAGAGGATCAAGTAGGTAAAAAGACGAGGGCTAATAGAAATCCTTGGGTAACAGAAGAAATATTGAATTTAATTTATGAAAGGAGAAAATATAAAAATGCAGTAAATGAAGCAGGCAAAAAAGGAATACAAACGTCTCAAAAATGAGATCGACAGGAAGTGCAAAATGGCTAAGCAGGGATGGCTAGAGGACAAATGTAAGGATGTAGAGGCTTGTCTCACTAGGGGTAAGATAGATACTGCCTACAGGAAAATTAAAGAGACCTTTGGAGAGAAGAGAACCACTTGTATGAACATCAAGAGCTCAGATGGCAACCCAGTTCTAAGCAAAGAAGGGAAGGCAGAAAGGTGGAAGGAGTATCTAGAGGGTTTATACAAGGGCGATGTACTTGAGGACAATATTATGGAAATGGAAGAGGATGTAGATGAAGACGAAATGGGAGATAAGTTACTGCGTGAAGAGTTTGACAGAGCACTGAAAGACCTGAGTCGAAACAAGGCCCCGGGAGTAGACAACATTCCATTTGAACTACTGATGGCCTCGGGAGAGCCAATCATAACAAAACTCTACCATCTGGTGAGCACGATGTATGAGACAGGCGAAATACCCTCAGACTTCAAGAAGAATATAATAATTCCAATCCCAAAGAAAGCAGGTGTTGACAGATGTGAAAATTACCGAACTATCAGTTTAATAAGTCACAGCTGCAAAATACTAACACGAATTCTTTACAGACGAATGGAAAAACTGGTAGAAGCCGACCTCGGGGAAGATCAGTTTGGATTCCGTAGAAATGTTGGAACACGTGAGGCAATACTGACCTTACGACTTATCTTAGAAGAAAGATTAAGAAAAGGCAAACCTACGTTTCTAGCATTTGTAGACTTAGAGAAAGCTTTTGACAATGTTAACTGGAATACTCTCTTTCAAATTCTGAAGGTGGCAGGGGTAAAATACAGGGAGCGAAAGGCTATTTACAGTTTGTACAGAAAACAGATGGCAGTTATAAGAGTCGAGGGGCATGAAAGGGAAGCAGTGGTTGGGAAAGGAGTAAGACAGGGTTGTAGCCTCTCCCCGATGTTATTCAATCTGAATATTGAGCAAGCAGTAAAGGAAACAAAGGAAAAATTCGGAGTAGGTATTAAAATTCATGGAGAAGAAGTAAAAACTTTGAGGTTCGCCGATGACATTGTAATTCTGTCAGAGACAGCAAAGGACTTGGAAGAGCAGTTGAACGAAATGGACAGTGTCTTGAAGGGAGGATATAAGATGAACATCAACAAAAGCATAACGAGGATAATGGAATGTAGTCAAATTAAGTCGGGTGATGCTGAGGGAATTAGATTAGGAAATGAGACACTTAAAGTAGTAAAGGAGTTTTGCTATTTAGGGAGTAAAATAACCGATGATGGTCGAAGTAGAGAGGATATAAAATGTAGACTGGCAATGGCAAGGAAAGCGTTTCTCAAGAAGAGGAATTTGTTAACATCGAGTATAGATTTAAGTGTCAGGAAGTCGTTTCTGAAAGTATTTGTATGGAGTGTAGCCATGTATGGAAGTGAAACATGGACGATAACTAGTTTGGACAAGAAGAGAATAGAAGCTTTCGAAATGTGGTGCTACAGAAGAATGCTGAAGATAAGGTGGGTAGATCACGTAACTAATGAGGAGGTATTGAATAGGATTGGGGAGAAGAGAAGTTTGTGGTACAACTTGACTAGAAGAAGGGATCGGTTGGTAGGACATGTTTTGAGGCATCAAGGGATCACAAATTTAGCATTGGAGGGCAGTGTGGAGGGTAAAAATCGTAGAGGGAGACCAAGAGATGAATACACTAAGCAGATTCAGAAGGATGTAGGTTGCAGTAGATACTGGGAGATGAAGAAGCTTGCACAGGATAGAGTAGCATTGAGAGCTGCATCAAACCAGTCTCAGGACTGAAGACCACAACAACAACAGTAAGTGGGAATTTATCATTGTCTTAACCCACTGCTCTGATACAGCTCCAGGGCCAGACCACTTCTACAACCAAATAATCAAGCACCTATCGATGGATTGTCAGCATAATATCCTTGCCATCTTTAACCTCATCTGGAGTGAGCGTGAGTTCCCATCACAGTGGCGAGAAGGGATCATCATCCTATTACTGAAACTGTGTAAGCACCCCCTAGAGATGGATAGTTATCGCTCAGTTAGTCCCAGCAGCGTTCTGTGTAAGTTGTTTGAATACATGATGAGCTGGTGACTGTGTCAGCTCCTTGAGGCTCGGGTTCTTCTGGCTCTGTCCCAGGGTGTTTTTTGCCAATTTGGCTTACTTTGAGTCTGCCAGCCTAACAGCTCTTGCCTGATGTCAACGCCTTATATCCACCTTCTTCGACCTGCAAAAGGCTTATGACACTATATGGTGACACCACATCCTCGCTGCCTTAAAACGAGTGGGACCTCAGGGGTCCGCTTGTGGTTTTCATCCAAAACTTCTTGTTACACCGTACTGGTGCTTTCCAAAGTACCTCTGTACATCCAAGAGAATGGGGCACTGCAGGGCACTGTACTGAGTGTCCCTCTTTCTAGTAGCCATCAATGGTCTAGCAGCAGTTGTGGAGTCATCAGTATCACTCTCCTTGTATGCTGATGACTTTTGGCTCTACTTTTGCTTCTCTAGAGTGAGTGTCACTAAACATTGACTGCAAGGCGCCATACAGTAAGTGCAGTTATAGGTCCTCACCAATGGGTTTCAGTTTTCAGCTGCTAAGACTCACATTTTGCACTTCTATCTATGTTTTACCTTTCACCACAACAAGAACTTTACCTTGATGACCAGTTACTCAATGTAGTGGAGACTTATAACTTTTTAGGACTGGTTTTCGATGCTTGGTTGACATGGATTCACCAGCTAGAGCAAAAGTGCAGGCTGCACCTTAATACACTTCACTGCCTGAATAACATCAGCTGGGGTACAGATTGCTGTACCCTTCCCTGATACAGCCCCATCTTGATTATGGTAGTCTGGCATACGGTTTGTCATTGCCCTCAGCATTGGGGATACTTGATCCGATACACCACTGCAGGGTTCGACTTGCGACAGGAGCCTTTCGAACTAGCCCTGTGAACAGCTTACTCATAGAGGCTGGGATTCTCCATTGCAGATCATGCGCCAACAACAACTTGTCAAGTAGGCTACACATGTTCGCAGCACTCCTAAGTTCCAAACTACCGTCTCCTGTTTCCAAACACGGACATCCATATCCTGCAAAGGTGATCCAGATAAGGATTATGATCACATCTGCATCCAGTCCCTCCTCTCTGAACTCCAGTTGTCCCCTCAACCATTTCTCCTCCGTGCCCACTCACATACACCTCCATGGTGCATCCCTTGGCCACAGCTTTGTCTTGGCCTATCACAAGGTCTGAAAGACTTGGTTCAGCCCGAGGCCCCCTGCGACCAATTTCTCTCTATCCTTGGCACATCCTGGGGTTCAGAAATAGTCTATACTGATGGCTCAAAGGTTGCTGGTCACATAGGCTCTGCTTATACTCATGCGGGACATTCTGAACTATGCTCTGTGCCAGGTGGCTGTAATGTTTCCACTGCAGAGTTGGTAGCCATCTCTAGTGTTCTTGATCATATCCATTCCTGCACTGGTGAGTCTTTTCTCATCTGCAGCGACTCCTTGAGCAGTTTACAAGCTTTTGATCAGTGTTTCTCTCGCCATCCCTTGGTCATACCTATCCAGAATTCCTTGAACAATGTGGATGTTCAGTGACCTTTATCTGGATCCCAGTCCATGTTGTGATTCTGGGGAATGGACTTGCTGATAGCTTAGCCAAACTGGCTACTAGACTTTTGAGATCAGTATTCTGGAAACAGACCTGTCTTGATTATAGGAGTCTGGTATACCATTGAGCATCGCCCTCATCATTGCTTTCACTGGACCCGATTCACCACTGTGGGTGCTGATTTGCAACAAGAACCCTTCAAACTAGCCCTGTGAACAGCCTACTCATGGAGGCTGGGGTTCCTCCATTACTCATCAGGTGCCAACAATAGCTACTCAGTTGTGCTATACATTTTCGCAGCTCCGCTAAGCATCTGAAATATCGTGTCTTTTTTCATAGTGGGGATATCCACGTTCCACAACAGAACTGTGATGACAATTGCAGTTTGAATACAGTGTCTTTGCTCTAAATCTCAACCTCCCCAACTGTCACCTCTTGGCAGGGAACAATTGTGTGCACCCTCATGGCATGTACCCTGATCTCAGATCTGTTTCGATTGCTCCTTTGGATCAAAAGATTCAGTTGACCCAATATTTTTTCTATGGCTGTCCATGATGTGTTTAGTTTCAGAAGTGGTGTACGCTGATGGCTCAATGGTCAATGGACGAACCAGTTTTGCATACACACATGCAGGGTGCAGTGAACTGTACTCCCTGCTGAGTAGGTACAGTATTTTCACTGCTCAATTGATGACCATCAGACTAGCCCTCAGCTGTACTTGTCCTTGCACCAGCAAGATGCTTCTAATCCGAAGCAACTCCCTGAACTGGTGTTGTACTGTAGAGCTGTGTTACTCTCATTACCCATTAGTCACGGCTATCCAGGATCATCTTTCTGACCTCCATCAAGCTGGATGGCCAGTCATCTTCGTTTGTACCACTGGTCATGTCGGTATCTCAGGGATTGAACACGCCGAATTCTTGGTGAAGTTGGCTACCAGGATGTTGATTTTGGAAGTGGCGGTCCCTGGGACTAGATCTTTGGTTGACTCAACACCATCAGTTGTTAGAGGTCTATAACTTGGAATGGCCTGCCCTGGAATTCTCAAACAAACTAAGGTCAGTAAAGGAGACCACAACCAAGTGGCAGTCTTTCCTTCATTCTTCTTGCAGGGAATCCACCATCCTTTATGATCTCATTGACCACCTGAGGGGTTACAGGGGCACCCCTCAACTCTCTCACATGCTCTGGCGCAGGAGATCCACAGCAACCCTTGCTTGGTGGTCCGGCCAGGCTCCTACCATTCTCACCTGTAAGTCTCCTTATTATTTTATCTTTGCCATTTTTAATGTTTTGTCCTTCCTAAAATTTTATGACCTTGTCAGTGCTGCTCAATTTCTTGGGGATGCCATGCCCTGGAGTACTCCACCTGCATTCTGGACAGAGTGACTTGACCACCTTACTCCCTCTCACTCCTCTCCTACTTCTCCTTGGTTTGGTCTCTATCTTATTGCATCTTGGGTTATAGGGCTTCCCAGGATTTGGCTTTTGTATCCTTCCTCTGAGGATTGTTCCTGGTTCTATAGATTTAGGATGAAGGGCTAACGACCTTGCAGTTTGGCCCCTTTAACTCCAAAAAAAACCAGCCAACCATTCACAGCTATAGAGTTTTGCTAAACTGTCCTTAATTATTTGTGTCGTTCTCTCTTATTTATGATCAAGTGAGGAGACAGTGGTTAAGGCCTTGGACTTGGAGTCAGGATGATAGGGTTTCAAAACCCCACCGAACCACTCTAATTTAGGTTTTCTTTAGTTATCTTAAATTGATAAATTCTGGGACAGTTTCATTGAAAAGGTCATGGCTATTTTCTTGTACCACCTTCATCCAAATCAAGCTCTTGTTTTCATATTAGTGACTTCATATTAGATGAGACATTAAACCTTAACTTTCCATCCAGTTTGTAATCTACAATTGAGCAGTTTGATTGTTTTCAGCATTTATATAATCATCATCATTATTTGCATGGAGATTGGCAGCTGTGAGCCAATGCTCCCTGGATTGATAGTTACCATCCCACCATTTAAAAAGCAGAAATTGTCAGTATTCATAATATGGAACATAATTTATTTTCCAACCACTGTCATTATCATGAATTTACTCAGTTAAATCTATTATGGTATTATTTCACACATGTTCAGCATGTCACACATGTCATAATATTAAACTTCACATCACTCTTTCTGTTAGTAGCAGTACATTTAAGATATATCAAAAGCAATGTCAAACATTTGCTACAACTTCCTTTTCACTTTCTGAGGTATGTCAGCTGCATAAAATGGAATAGAACACCATATATGTTAGCATAACCAACCTCAGTCAAAAAAGTACTACTCTTGCTCCTAGTTATGAGAAGCATGACTGAGATACTCCTTGTCAGGTGTTTGAAATTCTTTATGCGATCAAGAGCCTCATGGTAATACCTGCATCACATCAGGATATGCATTTTCTTATAAGACATGAACAATAAGAACCTATTCACAATCGGCAAATTCATTTAAAAAAACATGTGATGAACATTACATCTAGTGCTAGTAAAAAATTAACTTCAAGATGAATTGAGGCGCTGAGAACCATAAGGGCCTAAAGCACACCATCAAGTTTTGAAATCGTAGCATGTGTGCATTCTCCTGAAATTGTGGATCTTATGGTGAACCAGCTTTATCAGTGCTGTACCTCTATGCTGTGCACAGTATTTGAACATCCGCAGACAGCTGTCTCATCAATATCTCTGCTATTCACTTTCACATGGGCCCAAAGCACAAATTTTCATCGCTGTAGGAATGCTCACTGGCTACACTAACACCCATTTCTACATAAAAGCTGGAAGCTCTTGAAGAAATGCCCCACCATAACCTCATGTTCCATGGTTTCAGCATTCTAGTCTGTAAGATGCACACTGAGGATTTCAAAATCCTTAAGAGTGTTACTGACTTCACTATCAAACCAATAGTTGATGGTCGTGGTAACAGGATACGGGTTTGTTATGATTAAAGTGCAACTACTCACAGAGGTCCAGTGTTGGCTGTATTTATCACATGGCAGCGAAACTTGGTAGATCTTCTAATGCATTAGTGTGGAAACAATTTATTTTCGAAAAAAATTAGTTCCAGTTTTGGCCAGCAGTTCCAAAACAGGCACTGTGAATGCAAGGAATATGTATAAAAATGTTTCGATATTTGTTATGTTAGGAATGAGATGTGGACAGAAAAGGTGAAACAAGTGAGAAAGGCATTATGTTGATTTTATTATTAACCACCACTTGCAAAATTTATTCAGTATGGGCACTGGAGATGTCAGTGAGATGCTGCAGCCATAAAACAAGTTGATCAGCAGTTGCTTGCAGCAGTTCTGGTGAAATCTGAGCAACGTGTTCCACTGTGCTGGCCTTCAGATCAAATAAAGACTGAATGTATCACTGGTAAACACATTCTTTTAGATATTCCCAGAGTGAAAAGTCACGTGGATTCATATCAGGTGATCTTGCAGGTCATGCATCTGGAAAACCTTTGGAGATAACACATTTTGGAAGGCTGGATTAACCACAGCTCTCACTGGTCAATACATTTTGGAAGGCTGGATTAACCACATCTCTCAATGGTCGAGCGAGATGAAGTGCTCTCGATCTTGAATGAACACAGTAGTTTCCACACAGCTGCACTCTTCCAGAGCAGGAATCACATGTTGTACAAGGAGGTATCGATAATATGCAGATGTCACAGTTCATGTGACAGGCCCTCTGGTGTATTCCCTTCAAAGAAGAATGGACTGATTTTCTTCTAAAGCTTTCTGTTTGGAATCTTCCCAACGTTGGGGCAAGGCCTGTGAGGATACTTGTACAAAATGTGTAGGTTGTATACAATATAATAATAAAAAAGTAATAATATATTATATGACGATCCAAAAAAAGGGTTAAGATAGAGATACAAAAATAGAAGTGAATAAAATATTTTGGCAATGAATGGTCTTTGTTTGTGTACTGCTAAGCTCTGTGCAACAATTCCTGATGCATTCACTTAGTCCAGGGTTCATAAATGTCATAGAGTTCAACCTTTTACCTTTTTGCTTTCTTGTGTCTTTCCTGGGAGGTCATCTGAGTTGTCAGTATTATATCCAACAGCTTTTCCGTGTAGCCATAATGGAGACAAATCAGATATTCTGATGTTACGCCATTTTGGTTTAGTGCTGACTTGCTGCTGTATTATTATTTGATAAATAAACCCATGATAGAAATAAATTTCATACCCCACACACACACACACACACACACACACACACACACACACACACCAAAGCCTTCTTCATTGACTCATACACATCAAAAGTTTGGTTTCTCTTAAGTTAGTGAGAACTCAAAAGATGAGAACACCATCTCGAACATGCAGAATAAGACAAGAGAATGAATGTGACAAAAAATCAATGTGCAGATTCACTTTTCTTTTGCGTCAGTGTTTCTCTGGCAGCTCCAATGATTCTGATGTGTTTGTCACACAAGATGCAGTTATTTTTCACCAATAAGTACATATTTTCTGATACACCACTGCAGAATACTCTTTTTCCTATACAAAATTTTTATAATCTACTGTAACAGTACAGGTGTATGTCTCCATCTGGTTTACATTTAGGGAATTGCTTTGCTAAATTTGTGCTGCTCCCTAATGGATGTTGTTCTAAGATTTCATTCCATGCCCCAATGCTGTTGTGCCTTACTCTTTTCTCTAGCTCTGCCTTTGTTTTTTTTTCCATTTCACCCCACAATTTATTAAATTGTTTCTCTGTCTTCGAAGCATCTTCCTCTGAATGAGATGGATTATTGAACATAAATCTTGTGTGTGATATCTCTGATCAACTGTAGCTTTTACTTTTTCCTACAAATTAGATTCCTCACCAATCCCTAAAGTCTCTAGTCACTTTTGTGTGTCTTCCAGCTGGTCAAGTGCATTCCAGAATTAATGCTCATTGTTCTCACTCATTTGCACTAAACAATACGAGAGAAGGAAAGTTGCTACTCACCATATAGCGGAGATGCTGAGTCACGATAGGCACAATAAAAAGGTTCACACAATCATAGCTTTCGGCCATTAAAGCCTTTGTCAGCAGTAGACACACATACACACATGCACACAAACACTCACTGAAGTGCAACTTGCACTCACGTCTGCAGTCTCAGAGAGCTGAAACTACACTGAGTGTAGTTTTTGGTCAGTTGAACTAGTCATATTTGTATTATGCTGGTAGAAAGATGAGTATTCATGGAACTGGCATCAATTTGATGCACCAAGCTGTTGGACCCATCCATTTCTGGAGCTCAATAAAAGTTTGCACAGGGAAAAAATGGAGAGAACTTTAGGGAGCCTCTTTTGACTCTGTTTTGAAATGGTTCATATTGGTCTTCACAGTGCCAAAACTACTGCCAAGCCAAAAGAAACTCCGTAATTTTGTCTGAACAGGATAACAAACACACCAAAATAATGTAGCATTTCTGGTTACACTCAGCAACATAATGCCACAGTTTATTATAGCGTATGTATAAACTGAAAAGTGATACTCCTTGTAACACAGTTGGAAAGAGAGAGTGAGAACTCGCCTGCTGACTCAACAATTTGCAGATAAATTACAGAATCACAGACACTTACCTCAAGAAATTCATGAGAAGTCCGCAGCGAATAAAAAATAATTGTTTCAAATACCCGGGGGGGGGGGGGGGGGGGGGGGGGTAGATGTCTCTGTGAGGACACGTATGAAAGGTGTGGCTTGTAGTTAAAGGCTTTGAGGCACCCCAAAAGCTTTATTGAAATATGTGTCTCGGAAATGGAGTAAAGAATTTAAATTATCAGGACGCATTTTGAATATTTCCTGTATGAATTTAAATAATGACAGTCACATTTCTGAAACTGTTGATATTGAGCGATGTTTTTCAAACAGCTAGTAGCTAGTGTTTGAGGCTGTGGATCAAATTGCCAGTAAGCTCCAGGTATGGGGGCATGGCTTCTACAGAGCATAGCTCTTTGTGCCTTCTGAATGCTGTGTTTGTTCATCTTGAATCTACCATACCAGTCTCCACATGCTTTTCTGCTGCTTATGAGGAGGAGGAGTCAACAGGCTTGCTGAACCTCCACTATTGAATCCCTGTCACTATTATGCTTTGAGGCTTCATTAATCCATATTTAATGTTTTGGTGTTGTTGAAATAGTTTCCTTGGTCCTGGCATTAGCAATTGTACTCACTGTAAGAAAAGTGTGCTAAGTTTGTAAATGTCTCCTCACTAGGGTGCACTAGAAAATGATAACATAAGTGGCACCATCCAGTGAGAGTTCCACAAATGATCAGAGGAAATAAGGTTGCAAAACACGCCCTGTTACCTTTAATTTGAAATATGCTCACTATTTTTATATACTTGAATTTAGCATATTTCATGACAGTATTCACTTTTCCGTGGATGTTTATAAGATGATATTTGACTTTTTTGTGTTGGCTTCAGTCGTCTAGTGAAAGTATGATTCCATAATGCTGTTTCGTCAGCTGCAGAAATGTCCTGGTTCAATGTGTTTGCCTCATTTTTGGTGCTTCAAATACCATTTTTCTGAATGTGCTTCCTTCTTGATGTTTCTATAAAAAAGTAATAGAATAACTCATTTTTGCTGGTCACTTGCAAATTATTATAATGGGGACCAAGTGTTCACTGCCGACTGACTATGGTCAAAGACGACTCCAGCGTCAAAGATGTTTCACACAACACACAAGCTTCCATTTGTAACCAGTCTCTTTGATATTATTCGTCACATCTACTAATATTAATCAATATGCTCTCACTCTTGAACATATAAGCAAATTAGCATAAAATAAGGCAAATTACAATTCACAAAAAATATTCTGACAAAAATATAAGAAAACATTTACAACCTCCCTCATTAGATTTGGTATCGACAAATCTGGTAGAAAATAACACATTTCCCAGATCCATTACAAGTTGCTAACATTTTCCTTGCTTGCTGATGCCTTTTGCAGGATATAGTGCATTATTAGCAAGTATTTTTTTTTTTTTTTTTTTTTTTTTTTTGTGTGAGAGTATCGCACCTGAGTTCTTGTGAGTTTCTATTTCTTGCTAATAACTGTAGCATACTGCAAGTCTAAAACCAGTATGTTATTAATTCTGTGCGCAAAAATTTGGGATTAGGATGAAGTGGTGCACTCAGACCAATCTGAACATCTGCCAAGAAATCTCCTGCTTACAGTGCAAGTCCAGGCAAAGGTATACACACAATTGCAATAGAGCAGTGTGCGGTAGCATGTTTAGCCACCAACCTCACATTTCCTGATGCTTTCACGCAGCAGAACATACTAAAAATGATGTGTTAAGGAGAGATCTTTAATGCAGCTTAAGCACCATGTTTTCAAATATAAATTGAAAACCAAAAATACAGCATATGGTAGCTTCAAAAATACTTAAATCAACAGGGTGTTTGCTCAGTTTGCTTCTATGAGCCACTCACAGCACAGGACGTATGATGTCACAGAACATCACTGTTTTGTTTTGTGACCTCAAAAATGCTACAGACTGAATACACATGAACATCTCAAGTTTGGTATTGAAAACGTGAAAAAAATTAAGCAAGAAGTTTCTAAAATACTCGACATTAAAGACCTTGCTCCAAAATGTGTCTGTTTTAGTCCAGTTTATTGAGATAAAGTGTCAAAAAAATATGACATTGATAGTTGAATATGCTACCTACAGATCTTCTTTAAGTTAGCTTTTGGTGTTATTTAGTAGTTGATTATGAAAAGGAAAGAAGATCCAATCTGTAAACATTTTTGAGAGTCCTGGCACTGTAGTTCCAGTTGGTAATTGTCGTGACCTTCCCCGTGATGACTGTAGGTCAGTTTTACTGTAACTGATTTCTTCTTTAGGTGCAAACTGAGACATTATTACTGCAGCTATTCTTGTCTGCCTATGTGAGCCATTCTGATATGTAATTTAGCAATTAGAAAGAGAGACTTTTTTCCTTATACAGTACTGTTACCAGTCCTTACACCCATGTGGTGTTCACTATATTAAGGCTAGTGACTGTTCGTCATTGCTCTTATAACTTATAGGGGGTAAGTCTATTTTGCTGACAGGTGTTATGATGTTCACAGCATATATTTGCACTACTGCTTCTCAGTTTATCATCAAGCAGCATGCTAATCGATCGTCTCACAACAGCAAGCCTAGGGGAGTAATGTGAAAATTCCTCAGTCGGGTGTGGAGATGGAATTGATATTGGTAAACTATTGTTTTTGTTAGATAGTTACATGTTGCACAGTAATGTAAATGGAATATTAACTTTTGACCTGAGGGATAGTTTAAACAGTAGTTGCATGTATGCTTCGTTCATGTAGATTAACTGGAATATTGTGACGACATACAGATAATTTTTTTGGATGCTTCATGGTCATCTAATATTCATCCAAATTTGGTGCAGACTTATAAGGAGTATAATATTTTGTTTCAAAGCTTAAGAGATTGATGACTTAATTTAAATCTGGCTATTCTTCTGTAGAAGGTATCTGCTTTGAAGGGCACTCAAAAACTGAAACCACAAATGTAAATTCAAAGAAGTCCAGAATATGGAATTAAACAGTTGAAAGAAAATGACACATAAAGTAACTGGTGCCGTAGGCACCTCAAAACAAAAAATGTATTACTTTTACATGAAATAGCTATGGCATAGCTTTATGCAAGAGGGGCTGGAGATATGTTGAGTGCTACAGAAAAATAAGTAAAATAAAATAATAAAAACTCGTCAACATTTTTAGCAAGTTGTGAGAAATCAAAATGAATCGAATTGATTATTTATGTTGATTTGTCTCTGTGTGCCAGACATGATAGCAGCACTTACTGAAAAAATCAAACAGATATAAGCAATGTGTGGAATCCAGTGACCTAGGAACAAAAAAGCCAAAGTCAGTTTCATTTGCTATAAAAGTTATGACATGCATTTTATGAGATGCAAATGGGACTCTTCTTTTTATTTACCTTACAAAGGAGAAACCAATAGCTGGTGAGTACTCTGGAATTTTCAGTGTCAGTTGAATTGCAAAGGAATAGAATGAGGACAAATCCTGTTCATATTTGAAGTGTTACTTGTAAAGAAACTTGTGACTGATTAAAATGATGTAGGAATTATGGAAGCAGTAGATATGTACTTGTCAAACTTTTCAGAATTTGACATGAGGGATGGTGTCTACTAAATGGAGAAACCTCATGAAAGATACATTGACTAAAAATGAAAGTGTCTCAGAAATATATATATATATATATATATATATATATATATATATATATATATATATATATATATATATATATATATATATATATATATTTATTTAAAAAGAAAGATGATGAGACTTACCAAACAAAAGTGCTGGCAGGTCGATAGACACACAAACAAACACAAACATACACACAAAATTCTAGCTTTCGCAACCAACGGTTGCCTCGTTAGAAAAGAGGGAAGGAGAAGGAAAGACAAAAGGATATGGGTTTTAAGGGAGAGGGTAAGGAGTCATTCCAATCCCGGGAGCGGAAAGACTTACCTTAGGGGGAAAAAAGGACAGATATACACTCGCACACACACACATATCCATCCGCATATACACAGACACAAGCAGACATTTGTAAAGGCCTTTACAAATGTCTGCTTGTGTCTGTGTATATGCGGATGGATATGTGTGTGTGTATATATAATAGAGGGAAACATTCCACATGGGAAAAATATATCTAAAAACAAAGATGATGTGACTTACCAAACGAAAGTGCTGGCAGGTCAATAGACACACAAACATACACAAAAAATTCAAGCTTTCGCAACAAATGGTTGCTTCATCAGGAAAGAGGGAAGGAGAGGGAAAGACGAAAGGATGTGGGTTTTAAGGGAGAGGGTAAGGAGTCATCCCAATCCCAGGAGCGGAAAGACTTACCTTAGGGGGAAAAAAGGACGGGTATAGACTCGCGCACACACACACATATCCATCCGCACATACACAGACACAAGCAGACATTTGTAAAGGCAAAGAGTTTTGGCAGAGATGTCAGTCGAGGCAGAAGTACAGATGCAAAGATGTTGTTGAAAGACAGGTGAGGTATGAGCGGCGGCAACTTGAAATTAGCGGAGGTTGAGGCCTGGCGGATAACGAGAAGAGAGGATATACTGAAGGGCGAGTTCCCATCTCCGGAGTTCTGACAGGTTGGTGTTAGTGGGAAGTATCCAGATAACCCGGACGGTGTAACACTGTGCCAAGATGTGCTGGCCATGCACCAAGGCATGTTTAGCCACAGGGTGATCCTCATTACCAACAAACACTGTCTGCCTGTGCCCATTCATGTGAATGGACAGTTTGTTGCTGGTCATTCCCACATAGAAAGCTTCTCAGTGTAGGCAGGTCAGCTGGTAAATCACGTGGGTGCTTTCACGCATGGCTCTGCCTTTGATCGTGTACACCTTCCGGGTTACAGGACTGGAGTAGGTGGTGTCCTTATATACCTGTCCTTTTTTCCCCCTAAGGTAAGTCTTTCCGCTCCCGGGATTGGAATGACTCCTTACCCTCTCCCTTAAAACCCACATCCTTTCGTCTTTCCCTCTCCTTCCCTCTTTCCTGACGAAGCAACCGTTTGTTGCGAAAGCTTGAATTTTGTGTGTATGTTTGTGTTTGTTTGTGTGTCTATTGACCTGCCAACACTTTCGTGTGGTAAGTCACATCATCTTTGTTTTTAGATATATTTTTCCCACGTGGAATGTTTCCCTCTATTATATATATATATATATATATATATATATATATATATATATATATATATATATATATATATATATACAAAGATGATGTGACTTACCAAATGAAAGCGCTGGCAGGTTGATAGACACACAAACATACACACAAAATTCCAGCTTTCGCAACCAACGGTTGCTTCATCAGGAAAGAGGGAAGGAGAGGGAAAGATGAAAGGATGTGGGTTTTAAGGGAGAGGGTAAGGAGTCATTCCAGTCCCAGGAGCGGAAAGACTTACCTTAGGGGGGAAAAAAGGGCAGGTATGTCTGCTTGTGTCAGTGTACGTGCGGATGGATATGTGTGTGTGTGCGAGTGTATACCTGTCCTTTTTTCCCCCTAAGGTAAGTCTTTCCACTCCCGGGATTGGAATGACTCCTTACCCTCTCCCTTAAAACCCACATCCTTTCGTCTTTCCCTCTTTCCTGATGAAGCAACCGTGGGTTGTGAAAGCTTGAAATTTGTGTGTGTATTTGTGTTTGTTATTGTATCTATCAACGTACCAACGCTTTCGATGGTAAGTTACAGAATCTTTGTTTTTAGATATATTTGTCCCATGTGGAATGTTTCCCTCTATTATGTATCTACAGGGTGAGTCACCTAACGTTACCGCTGGATATATTTCGTAAACCACATCAAATACTGACGAACCGATTCCACAGACCGAACGTGAGGAGAGGGGCTAGTGTAATTGGTTAATACGAACCATACAAAAATGCATGGAAGTATGTTTTTTAACACAAACCTACGATTTTTAAAATGGAACCACGTTAGTTTTGTTAGCACATCTGAACATATAAACAAATACGTAATCAGTGCCGTTTGTTGCATTGTAAAATGTTAATTACATCCGGAGATATTGTAACCTAAAGTTGACGCTTGAAACCTCCGACGTTCAGTTGCGTGTTGTAGCAAATACGGGCCACGGTCGGCGAGCAGCATCTGCCGGGACATATTTACGATGACGACCGTGTTTACGAGTGTGGCTGTAGTGCACTGTTGTGGTTTGGTCTAGCTGTCGCAGTGTCCGCATGTAGCGCTTGCTGCTATTGTTATTCTGCATTCGTCTCCGCACGCAGACCAACTGTAGTACACCGTGTTACCAGGCGTCTGTGATAGTGTAGTGTTGTAGGAACTGTGACCATGGTGTATTCGAACTCTGAAAAGGTGGAGATGATACTCATCTATGGCGAGTGTTGACGAAATGCAGCTGAAGCCTGCAGGGTGTATGCAGAACGGTATCCGGACAGAGAGCATCCAACGTGCCGCACATTGCAAAACATCTACCGCCAACTGTATGCAACAGGTATGGTCATAGCATGCAAACAGGTCCGTAACAGGCCCGTCACAGGAGAAGCGGGTGCAGTTGGTGTGTTAGCTGCTGTTGCCATGAACCCACACATGAGTACACGGGACATTGCGAGAGCCGGTGGACTGAGTCAAAGTAGTGTCATGCGCATACTGCATCGTCACTGCTTTCACCCGTCTCATGTGTCGCTACATCAGCAATTACATGGTGATGACTTTAATCATCGAGTGCAATTCTGTCAATGGGCATTAACAGAGAATGCGTTGCAGTTCTACCTGTTTACCGATGAAGCGGGTTTCACAAACCACGGGGCAGTAAATCTACGGAACATGCATTGCTGGTCCGTGGACAATCCTCGCTGGCTCAGACAGGTAGAGCGACAGCGACCGTGGACTGTAAATGTATGGTGCGGAATCATTGGTGACCACCTCATTGGTCCTCACTTCGTTGCAGGGGCCCAAACAGCTGCAACATACATCGCGTTTCTACAGAATGATCTGCCAACGTTGCTCTAAAATGTCCCACTGGAAACGCGTCGACGTATGTGGTATCAGCATGATGGTGCACCTGCAATTAACACTAGGCTGACCCTTGACAGGATGTTCGACGGGCATTTCATAGGACGTGGAGGACGCATAAACTGGCCAGCCCGTTCTCCTGATCTTACACCTCTGGACTTCTTTCTGTGGGGTACGTTAAAGGAGAATGTGTACCGTGATGTGCCTACAACCCCAGAGGATATGAAACAACGTATTGTGGCAGCCTGCGGCGACATTACACCAGATGTACTGCGGCATGTACGATATTCATTACGCCAGAGATTGCAATTGTGTGCAGCAAATGATAGCCACCACATTGAACATCTATTGGCCTGACATGTCGGGACACTCTATTCCATTCCGTAATTGAAAATGGAAACCACGTGTGTACGTGTACCTCACCCCTCATGGTAATGTACATGTGCGTCAGTGAAAAAGACCAATAAAAAGGTGTTAGCATGTGGACGTAATGTGCTGTTCCAGTCTCTTCTGTACCTTAGGTCCATCACCGTTCCCTTTGGATCCCTACGTAATTCGGTGCTCTCCGATACACACGATCGAACAGCGGAGGAGTGGTACTCAAGCATAAACTTTAGGTTACAATATCTCCGGATGTAGTTAACAATTTACAATGCAACAAACGGAACTGATTATGTATTTGTTTATACGTTCAGATGTGCTAACAAAACTAACGGGGTTCCATTTAAAAAAACGTAGGTTTGTGTTAAAAAACGTACTTCCGTGCATTTTTTTATGGTTTGTATTAACCAGTTACACTAGCCCCTCTCCTCACGTTCGGTCTGTGGAATCGATTCGTCAGTATTTGATGTGGTTTACGAAACATATCCAGCGGTAATGTTAGGTGACTCACCCTGTATATGTGTGTGTGTGTAAAATATAAAAAATAAATATAATGTGTAGTAAATCCTAAAACACCATTTGCACAGACTAGTCTTTTAGGCTTGCATTTTATGTACTGGAAGCTGAAGAAACATGAATTCCTACTAATTTTTGAGTAATTTATTTAAAAATCCATTTCTGTTCACAAGATTTTTATTCTAACTGAAATCTGTTTCATCACAAAATGTTAATAAAAGCCGATTTATGTCCATCTGTAAGTCTTCATCCCAGTGTAAACTTAAAACTCTTTGAATTAGAAAATATTTCCTGATTTATATGAGTTCCATCAAAGATGCAGATCACACCAGACAACCAAATTTTTAGTTCAGACAAATGAAAAACTGGCATAACTCTAAATAGTAGTATGACTCTTAAACATCTCTTTCAGTGTATCGTTTTCTTGTGTTATCTTCAATTAGGAATTTTCCAAAAAACTGAGAGAATCTGCACCAGAAGGATTTTGAAAGAATTAAGTGTGACCCTTGCATTCAGTGATACTTCTAGCTTAAACACATTTCACAAGAGAAAAAGCATGGTCTTTATCTTAGTTCCATAAGAAGAACCTTATCCCTGGAAAATGAGCAAACCTTGTTCTCCAAGAAGTATTTCAGAATGTTATGTGTTAACAAGAGCAGATCCCAATTTTAAGTGATCAGTTAGCCATATTTTCCAGACCTGTTGTTTTCAGCTTTGTTCCATGGGTGAATTTATAAGAGCTATTGAATTAAATTTATAAATGTAATTTGTTCAGCACTATTTGCAGGATTAACATATTCTTTTAAAAACTTGGATTATTATGTTTGAGGATATTATATGGCATATTTATCTTCCTGTAGCTCCATTGGCCAAGAATATGAGCTACGTTTGCAAAGAATGGTAAGAAATGCTAACATACCATTCAAGGATGAAGAGCAGCTGCGAACATGTGGTTATGACAAGACACCAGATGTTAAGCTGGAGTTGCCTGTGGCGGTAGATGGCTTTGTAGTAAACTGGATAGAAAGTAAAGCACTCTTTGGTGATGAAGCAAACCACAAAACATATATAAAGGAACAGTATCTTAGTTACTGGAACAGGTGAGAAACATTCATTCCTGCAGACAGTGAATTGGTTTTTAAAAATGTATTAAATGTGTGCTGAATGATATTAAGGCAGTTTGTTCATATTTCAGATTTGGCCCTGGACTTGTCATTTATTGGCTTGGCTTTGTTGATACACTGGAGTACATCAGTGAAAAGAGATTCATCATACGTGACACATTTCCAAAAAATATTACATTAATGGATCCAAAGAGCATATAGCTGCTTGCACTAGATTTGAATTATTTCAACATATCATGCATCAACATTCTCTTACAACCAAGTATACTAAAGGTATGTGAAACATATGTACTTTCATGTACTTTCATAAACATTGTTCGCCATAGATAGATAGATAGATAGATAGAGAGAGAGAGAGAGAGAGAGAGAGAGAGAGAGAGAGACCGACCCTGTTTGTAACAAAACACCCTTTTAGAATGGTCACACCACAGCATCATCTGGAACAGTTTTTAGTTTTGGGCTCGGCCATTGGTAATGTGAACCTCTGCCCCATATTTTCCCTTTTTTCACTTCCTCCACCCTGTTGCAGTTTTTTCCCTACCTCTATAAGCTTTGCTTTCAGCCATTTGTCCATGCTGAGATCTTCATCTCAGTTCCTTTCCTTGAAACCTCATGTCAAACATGCAAAGTTTTTCATTGACTTTCATAACTGTGGCATTGAAATTCATCAATTGGAACTTCGCTCTGAAATCAATATTCCCTCGTACTAATCAATCAGTATTGGAATAGGAATAGAGGAATACATTTCTCACAAGTAACAAATTTGTTAATTGGGTAGTCAGATTTAGCAAAGTTTTTTACAATTGTCCAATTACATGCTTGCTATTTGAAGTTTGATTAGAACTCCCACTTCTTCTAGTCTATCAAGTCAGGGAAGCTCATCATTCTTGGGAAGCCCGATACCATGGAACTTCACACAGGAGGAACTCTGTGGCATGGTGCACTGCACTGCAGATTCCGAGACACATACTTGTGATGACATAAGCATGTCGCGTGTCAATCTTGCGTCACCACATTATGTCCTTTGAGAACCTCGAACATAAAAGAAAACACAAACCAAATGCAGAATACATAACTAATTCTTTCTAAGAAATCCTACATGTCAATACAGTTACTCAGTTATTTAAAATATTCTGCCTATCCATTCCAAAACTATAAAATAATTCTGTACCATTACATCTGCTGCCTTTATAATTGAGTGATAGTGTCAATGTTTATAAGATTTCCATTTTATTAAATTACTTGCTACAACAAACTATCTGTTGTTTCTTACTGTACACCGAGTCTTAATAATCCAATACACATTTTGAAAGTGCTACACACATATATACAAATCACTCATAAACTATGTTCTCATTTTGCATGATCAGCAAAACAGACACTCACACAAATAATTCATATCCTACATCCAATCTGTTCTCATTAAATGAGGTTTGGTATCTCACATGTCATCTGTCCAGCTACCAGGTTCTTTCCATCATTGCTTTTTGATGACTGACGCTGTTAACCTCCATGTTCTCTTAGATTATATCTACTTAGTGTGAGTTATGATACCCTTATAATTATATGGTCCCTTGTGCTTTTGTAGGGCAAAATTTAGGTTCTAATCAAGATATTTCCCCACACTGCAAATAACAACTACCCTGCAAACGCACTCTGAGTATGTAAGCTACTCGGCTGTTACTAATCCATAATCTAAAACTGTTAGTTATGCTGTCTACTGAAGCTCAGTATATTTGCAAATATAATGTATAGTTGTATCAGTTTAAATATCCATTGATACATAACATTCAATAACAAACATGGCTCTCATAGTGGATGTTTGATGCTATACCATCAATCTTAAGGTCTATCCATACCACAAGACCCAGAATTCTTCTCAAGAATGCCCTTTTTATCTTCCAGTGGTAAAATGGAAGAGGAAACTTCCTCATGAGGGGAAAATTTTGTCATCCTCACTTTAATTACAATCACACCCATTTCTTAACTCACTGTACGGACCACATTGGGTTGGTACTTCCATAATTTTTTTCAAATTCAACTATTGTCTTATTTCGTGGATTAATACCCAGAACATTCTAACTTAGTTTCCCAACAAAGTCAAATAATGCTAGTAGCATGCTGTCATACTGGTATACCTCAGCTTCACTAGTACACTGTTGCCATACCTTTCAACTCACTCTACCAGGTGTTAGCCCTCAGCTCAGGCTCACCAGATCTTTAGATTCAAAATCCAACACACTAACACCTTATCCACTGTCTATGAAAGCATCTGATATCCTATTTCAGTCAACCCAACTTCGAAAGTCCTCTCTTTACAAATATATATATATATATATATATATATATATATATATATATATATATATATAGTTATAATAGAAGGAAACATTCCACGAAGGAAAAATATACTTAAAAACAAAGATAATGTGACTTACCAAATGAAAGTGCTGGCAGGTCGACAGACACACAAACGAACACAAACATACACACAAAATTCAAGCTTTCGCAACAAACTGTTGCCTCATCAGGAAAGAGGGAAGGAGAGGGAAAGACGAAAGGATGTGGGTTTTAAGGAAGAGGGTAAGGAGTCATTCCAGTCCCGGGAGCGGAAAGACTTACCTTAGGGGGAAAAAAGGACGGGTATACACTCGCACACACACACATATCCATCCACACATATACAGACACAAGCAGACATATTTAAAGACAAAGAGTTTGGGCAGAGATGTCAGTCGAGGCAGAAGCGCAGAGGCAAAGATGTTGAATGACAGGTGAGGTATGAGTGGCGGCAACTTGAAATTAGCGGAGATTGAGGCCTGGTGGATAACGGGAAGAGAGGATATATTGAAGAGCAAGTTCCCATCTCCGGAGTTCGGATAGGTTGGTGTTAGTAGGAAGTATCCAGATAACCCGGACGGTGTAACACTGCGCCAAGATGTGCTGGTCGTGCACCAAGGCATGTTTAGCCACAGGGTGATCCTCATTACCAACAAACACTGTCTGCCTGTGTCCATTCATGCGAATGGACAGTTTGTTGCTGGTCATTCCCACATAGAATGCATCACAGTGTAGGCAGGTCAGTTGGTAGATCACGTGGGTGCTTTCACACGTGGCTCTGCCTTTGATTGTGTACACCTTCCGGGTTACAGGACTGGAGTAGGTGGTGGTGGGAGGGTGCATGGGACAGGTTTTACACCGGGGGCGGTTACAAGGGTAGGAGCCAGAGGGTAGGGAAGGTGGTTTGGGGATTTCATAGGGATGAACTAAGAGGTTACGAAGGTTAGGTGGACGGCGGAAAGACACTCTTGGTGGAGTGGGGAGGATTTCATGAAGGATGGATCTCATTTCAGGGCAGGATTTGAGGAAGTCGTATCCCTGCTGGAGAGCCACATTCAGAATCTGATCCAGTCCCGGAAAGTATCCTGTCACAAGTGGGGCACTTTTGTGGTTCTTCTGTGGGAGGTTCTGGGTTTGAGAGGATGAGGAAGTGGCTCTGGTTATTTGCTTCTGTACCAGGTCGGGAGGGTAGTTGCGGGATGCGAAAGCTGTTGTCAGGTTGTTGGTGTAATGCTTCAGGGATTCCGGACTGGAGCAGATTCGTTTGCCACGAAGACCTAGGCTGTAGGGAAGGGACCGTTTGATGTGGAATGGGTGGCAGCTGTCGTAATGGAGGTACTGTTGCTTGTTGGTGGGTTTGATGTGGACGGATGTGTGAAGCTGGCCATTGGACAGGTGAAGGTCAACATCAAGGAAAGTGGCATGGGATTTGGAGTAGGACCAGGTGAATCTGATGGAACCAAAGGAGTTGAGGTTGGAGAGGAAATTCTGGAGTTCTTCTTCACTGTGAGTCCAGATCATGAAGATGTCATCAATAAATCTGTACCAAACTTTGGGTTGGCAGGCCTGGGTAACCAAGAAGGCTTCCTCTAAGCGACCCATGAATAGGTTGGCGTACGAGGGGGCCATCCTGGTACCCATGGCTGTTCCCTTTAATTGTTGGTATGTCTGGTTTTCAAAAGTGAAGAAGTTGTGGGTCAGGATGAAGCTGGCTAAGGTAATGAGGAAAGAGGTTTTAGGTAGGACGGCAGGTGATCGGCGTGAAAGGAAGTGCTCCATCGCAGCGAGGCCCTGGACGTGCGGGATATTTGTGTATAAGGAAGTGGCATCAATGGTTACAAGGATGGTTTCTGGGGGTAACGGATTGGGTAAGGATTCCAGGCGTTCGAGAAAGTGGTTGGTGTCTTTGATGAAGGATGGGAGACTGCATGTAATGGGTTGAAGGTGTTGATCTACGTAGGCAGAGATACGTTCTGTGGGGGCTTGGTAACCAGCTACAATGGGGCGGCCGGGATGATTGGGTTTGTGAATTTTAGGAAGAAGGTAGAAGGTAGGGGTGCGGGGTGTTGGTGGGGTCAGGAGGTTGATGGAGTCAGGTGAAAGGTTTTGTAGGGGGCCTAAGGTTCTGAGGATTCCTTGAAGCTCTGCCTGGACATCAGGAATGGGATTACCTTGGCAAACTTTGTATGTGGTGTTGTCTGAAAGCTGACGCAGTCCCTCAGCCACATACTCCCGACGATCAAGTACCACGGTCGTGGAACCCTTGTCCGCCGGAAGAATGACGATGGACCGGTCAGCCTTCAGATCACGGATAGCCTGGGCTTCAGCAGTGGTGATGTTGGGAGTAGGATTAAGGTTTTTTAAGAAGGATTGAGAGGCAAGGCTGGAAGTCAGAAATTCCTGGAAGGTTTGGAGAGGGTGATTTTGAGGAAGAGGAGGTGGGTCCCGCTGTGATGGAGGACGGAACTGTTCTAGGCAGGGTTCAATTTGGATAGTCTCTTGGGGAGTTGGATCATTAGGGGTAGGATTAGGATCATTTTTCTTCGTGGCAAAGTGATACTTCCAGCAGAGAGTACGAGTGTAGGACAGTAAATCTTTGACGAGGGCTGTTTGGTTGAATCTGGGAGTGGGGCTGAAAGTGAGGCCTTTGGATAGGACAGAGGTTTCGGATTGGGAGAGAGGTTTGGAGGAAAGGTTAACTACTGAATTAGGGTGTTGTGGTGCCAGATCGTGTTGATCGGAATTTTGAGGTTTTGGAGGGAGTGGAGCTGGAAGTGGGAGATTGAGTAGATGGGAGAGACTGGGTTTGTGTGCAATGAGAGGTGGTTGAGGTTTGCTGGAAAGGTTGTGAAGGGTGAGTGAGTTGCCTTTCCGGAGGTGGGAAACCAGGAGATTGGATAGTTTTTTGAGGTGAAGGGTGGCATGCTGTTCTAATTGGCGGTTGGCCTGTAGGAGGATGCTCTGAATAGCCGGTGTGGATGTGGGAGAGGAAAGATTGAGGACTTTTATTAAGGATAGGAGTTGACGGGTGTGTTCATTGGCTGAGTTGATGTGTAGGTGAAGGATTAGGTGGGTGAGGGCAATGGATTGTTCAGTTTGGAACTGGTATAGGGACTGATGGAAAGAAGGGTTGCAGCCAGAGATGGGAACTTTAAGTGTGAGGCCTTTGGGGGTAATGCCAAATGTCAGACAAGCCTGAGAAAATAAAATATGTGAGCGTAATCTGGCTAGGGTGAAGGCATGTTTGCGGAGGGAATGTAAATAAAACTTAATGGGGTCGTTGTGGGGGTGTTGTGAGGGTGACATGGTATTGAAGGTGGAAAGTTTAACATGAGGTTGAAATGAAAAAGAAAGATAGAAATATATGGGGAGAGATAAAGGTGAACTAGAAAGCAACTGGAGATCTGGTATGAAAAAAGGCGAAAAAGTGTTGGTTAAGTTGATCCTGTGGTGAACTTGGGTTGGTAGACAGCGATGTGGAAAAAGGTTAGGTGGTTGTGTTGCCGCTAAATCACGTCAAAGGACGGAGAAATTCGGGAAAATTTCGAGAAAATTTCGAAAAAACGTATTAAAGGAGTGGTGTTGTGGTGAAAGATTACGAAAATGGGGCTAACAATTGTAGAAATAATGACGTTAAAACCTGTGGGGAGCGGCTAAAATGATCAGTGATGTGCGAAAAACGGAAGTGGAAATAAACTTCAAGTTATTAGAACTAGCCAGAATGGTTGTTAAATACGTGAAAGCAGCTGTTATTGAACTGGAAACGGTGGATTTTATAGCAGCGGTAGTGTTGAAAGCGAAAATAAAATTTTTTGGTTATGATTGGGAAGTGGGTTACGTATTGTTGAGCATATATAGGTGGGATAAAATTGTATAGTAGATAACGGTAAAAGGGGAAGGTGAATACAAAGTGAAACTACTGGTAAAAATAGAAAGAGAAAATAAAGAGAAAAAAGAGAAATAAGACGACAGGAAAGATTTCGAAATGCAAAGGCGACAATAACAAACGTAATTGTTGGGTTCAAATTAATGATATGGTTATAATAGAAGGAAACATTCCACGAAGGAAAAATATACTTAAAAACAAAGATAATGTGACTTACCAAATGAAAGTGCTGGCAGGTCGACAGACACACAAACGAACACAAACATACACACAAAATTCAAGCTTTCGCAACAAACTGTTGCCTCATCAGGAAAGAGGGAAGGAGAGGGAAAGACGAAAGGATGTGGGTTTTAAGGAAGAGGGTAAGGAGTCATTCCAGTCCCGGGAGCGGAAAGACTTACCTTAGGGGGAAAAAAGGACGGGTATACACTCGCACACACACACATATCCATCCACACATATACAGACACAAGCAGACATATTTAAAGACAAAGAGTTTGGGCAGAGATGTCAGTCGAGGCAGAAGCGCAGAGGCAAAGATGTTGAATGACAGGTGAGGTATGAGTGGCGGCAACTTGAAATTAGCGGAGATTGAGGCCTGGTGGATAACGGGAAGAGAGGATATATTGAAGAGCAAGTTCCCATCTCCGGAGTTCGGATAGGTTGGTGTTAGTAGGAAGTATCCAGATAACCCGGACGGTGTAACACTGCGCCAAGATGTGCTGGTCGTGCACCAAGGCAT
This sequence comes from Schistocerca cancellata, assembly GCF_023864275.1. NCBI lineage: Eukaryota > Metazoa > Arthropoda > Insecta > Orthoptera > Acrididae > Schistocerca > Schistocerca cancellata. Next base: position 583,475,370 of record NC_064630.1, on the reverse strand, counting down.
GTTTAGCCACAGGGTGATCCTCATTACCAACAAACACTGTCTGCCTGTGTCCATTCATGCGAATGGACAGTTTGTTGCTGGTCATTCCCACATAGAATGCATCACAGTGTAGGCAGGTCAGTTGGTAGATCACGTGGGTGCTTTCACACGTGGCTCTGCCTTTGATTGTGTACACCTTCCGGGTTACAGGACTGGAGTAGGTGGTGGTGGGAGGGTGCATGGGACAGGTTTTACACCGGGGGCGGTTACAAGGGTAGGAGCCAGAGGGTAGGGAAGGTGGTTTGGGGATTTCATAGGGATGAACTAAGAGGTTACGAAGGTTAGGTGGACGGCGGAAAGACACTCTTGGTGGAGTGGGGAGGATTTCATGAAGGATGGATCTCATTTCAGGGCAGGATTTGAGGAAGTCGTATCCCTGCTGGAGAGCCACATTCAGAATCTGATCCAGTCCCGGAAAGTATCCTGTCACAAGTGGGGCACTTTTGTGGTTCTTCTGTGGGAGGTTCTGGGTTTGAGAGGATCCTAATCCTACCCCTAATGATCCAACTCCCCAAGAGACTATCCAAATTGAACCCTGCCTAGAACAGTTCCGTCCTCCATCACAGCGGGACCCACCTCCTCTTCCTCAAAATCACCCTCTCCAAACCTTCCAGGAATTTCTGACTTCCAGCCTTGCCTCTCAATCCTTCTTAAAAAACCTTAATCCTACTCCCAACATCACCACTGCTGAAGCCCAGGCTATCCGTGATCTGAAGGCTGACCGGTCCATCGTCATTCTTCCGGCGGACAAGGGTTCCACGACCGTGGTACTTGATCGTCGGGAGTATGTGGCTGAGGGACTGCGTCAGCTTTCAGACAACACCACATACAAAGTTTGCCAAGGTAATCCCATTCCTGATGTCCAGGCAGAGCTTCAAGGAATCCTCAGAACCTTAGGCCCCCTACAAAACCTTTCACCTGACTCCATCAACCTCCTGACCCCACCAACACCCCGCACCCCTACCTTCTACCTTCTTCCTAAAATTCACAAACCCAATCATCCCGGCCGCCCCATTGTAGCTGGTTACCAAGCCCCCACAGAACGTATCTCTGCCTACGTAGATCAACACCTTCAACCCATTACATGCAGTCTCCCATCCTTCATCAAAGACACCAACCACTTTCTCGAACGCCTGGAATCCTTACCCAATCCGTTACCCCCAGAAACCATCCTTGTAACCATTGATGCCACTTCCTTATACACAAATATCCCGCACGTCCAGGGCCTCGCTGCGATGGAGCACTTCCTTTCACGCCGATCACCTGCCGTCCTACCTAAAACCTCTTTCCTCATTACCTTAGCCAGCTTCATCCTGACCCACAACTTCTTCACTTTTGAAAACCAGACATACCAACAATTAAAGGGAACAGCCATGGGTACCAGGATGGCCCCCTCGTACGCCAACCTATTCATGGGTCGCTTAGAGGAAGCCTTCTTGGTTACCCAGGCCTGCCAACCCAAAGTTTGGTACAGATTTATTGATGACATCTTCATGATCTGGACTCACAGTGAAGAAGAACTCCAGAATTTCCTCTCCAACCTCAACTCCTTTGGTTCCATCAGATTCACCTGGTCCTACTCCAAATCCCATGCCACTTTCCTTGATGTTGACCTTCACCTGTCCAATGGCCAGCTTCACACATCCGTCCACATCAAACCCACCAACAAGCAACAGTACCTCCATTACGACAGCTGCCACCCATTCCACATCAAACGGTCCCTTCCCTACAGCCTAGGTCTTCGTGGCAAACGAATCTGCTCCAGTCCGGAATCCCTGAAGCATTACACCAACAACCTGACAACAGCTTTCGCATCCCGCAACTACCCTCCCGACCTGGTACAGAAGCAAATAACCAGAGCCACTTCCTCATCCTCTCAAACCCAGAACCTCCCACAGAAGAACCACAAAAGTGCCCCACTTGTGACAGGATACTTTCCGGGACTGGATCAGATTCTGAATGTGGCTCTCCAGCAGGGATACGACTTCCTCAAATCCTGCCCTGAAATGAGATCCATCCTTCATGAAATCCTCCCCACTCCACCAAGAGTGTCTTTCCGCCGTCCACCTAACCTTCGTAACCTCTTAGTTCATCCCTATGAAATCCCCAAACCACCTTCCCTACCCTCTGGCTCCTACCCTTGTAACCGCCCCCGGTGTAAAACCTGTCCCATGCACCCTCCCACCACCACCTACTCCAGTCCTGTAACCCGGAAGGTGTACACAATCAAAGGCAGAGCCACGTGTGAAAGCACCCACGTGATCTACCAACTGACCTGCCTACACTGTGATGCATTCTATGTGGGAATGACCAGCAACAAACTGTCCATTCGCATGAATGGACACAGGCAGACAGTGTTTGTTGGTAATGAGGATCACCCTGTGGCTAAACATGCCTTGGTGCACGACCAGCACATCTTGGCGCAGTGTTACACCGTCCGGGTTATCTGGATACTTCCTACTAACACCAACCTATCCGAACTCCGGAGATGGGAACTTGCTCTTCAATATATCCTCTCTTCCCGTTATCCACCAGGCCTCAATCTCCGCTAATTTCAAGTTGCCGCCACTCATACCTCACCTGTCATTCAACATCTTTGCCTCTGCGCTTCTGCCTCGACTGACATCTCTGCCCAAACTCTTTGTCTTTAAATATGTCTGCTTGTGTCTGTATATGTGTGGATGGATATGTGTGTGTGTGCGAGTGTATACCCGTCCTTTTTTCCCCCTAAGGTAAGTCTTTCCGCTCCCGGGACTGGAATGACTCCTTACCCTCTTCCTTAAAACCCACATCCTTTCGTCTTTCCCTCTCCTTCCCTCTTTCCTGATGAGGCAACAGTTTGTTGCGAAAGCTTGAATTTTGTGTGTATGTTTGTGTTCGTTTGTGTGTCTGTCGACCTGCCAGCACTTTCATTTGGTAAGTCACATTATCTTTGTTTTTAAGTATATATATATATATATATATATATATATATATATATATATATAAAAAGAAAGATGATGAGACTTACCAAACAGAAGCGCTGGCAGGTCGATAGACACACAAACAAACACAAACATACACACAAAATCTAGCTTTCGCAACCAATGGTTGCCTCGTCAGGAAAGAGGGAAGGAGAGGGAAAGACAAAAGGATTTGGGTTTTAAGGGAGAGGGTAAGGAGTCATTCCAATCCCGGGAGCAGAAAGACTTACCTTAGGGGGAAAAAAGGACAGGTATACACTCGCACACACACACATATCCATCCTCATATACACAGACACAAGCAGACATTTGTAAAGGCCTTTACAAATGTCTGCTTGTGTCTGTGTATATGAGGATGGATATGTGTGTGTGTGCGAGTGTATACCTGTCCTTTTTTCCCCCTAAGGTAAGTCTTTCTGCTCCCGGGATTGGAATGACTCCTTACCCTCTCCCTTAAAACCCAAATCCTTTTGTCTTTCCCTCTCCTTCCCTCTTTCCTGACGAGGCAACCATTGGTTGCGAAAGCTAGATTTTGTGTGTATGTTTGTGTTTGTTTGTGTGTCTATCGACCTGCCAGCGCTTTTGTTTGGTAAGTCTCATCATCTTTCTTTTTAAATATATTTTTCCCACGTGGAACGTTTCCCTCTATTATATATATATATATATATATATATGGTTATAATAGAAGGAAACATTCCACGAAGGAAAAATATACTTAAAAACAAAGATGATGTGACTTACCAAATGAAAGTGCTGGCAGGTCGACAGACACACAAACGAACACAAACATACACACTAAATTCAAGCTTTCGCAACAAACTGTTGCCTCATCAGGAAAGAGGGAAGGAGAGGGAAAGACGAAAGGATGTGGGTTTTAAGGGAGAGGGTAAGGAGTCATTCCAGTCCCGGGAGCGGAAAGACTTACCTTAGGGGGAAAAAAGGACGGGTATACACTCGCACACACACACATATCCATCCACACATATACAGACACAAGCAGACATATTTAAAGACAAGTCTTTCCGCTCCCGGGACTGGAATGACTCCTTACCCTCTCCCTTAAAACCCACATCCTTTCGTCTTTCCCTCTCCTTCCCTCTTTCCTGATGAGGCAACAGTTTGTTGCGAAAGCTTGAATTTAGTGTGTATGTTTGTGTTCGTTTGTGTGTCTGTCGACCTGCCAGCACTTTCATTTGGTAAGTCACATCATCTTTGTTTTTAAGTATATATATATATATATATATATATATATATATATATATGGTTACAATATAAATAAGGCCAACTAATATCTAGTTCTGATGTCCTTTTGGACATTCCATTACTTTCAGTTTTGTTAATGTTAATTTATGATTAAGGTTGACTTCTCATGAAAAACCACTAAGTGTTGTTTACTATAATTGTGTTTCTTCTTTCCTGTTGCTGGTTCTACTAATACTACGATTTTTGGATGAGGCATTCTAATAGTTACATAAGGTCCTTCATATAAATGATAGAACTTATCAATTTATCGCATTTCACGCTTCTCTTGTAAATCTTAATTTTAACGACGTCAGTAACCTTTTTTTGGTACTGGAACACCCTTTTACCATCTCTTTCTTCTGATCTCTCCTTCATTAATTAATGCTTCTCTAATACTTATTCCCAGCATGGACACAGCATCCTCACCCTCTGTTGGCCAGTCAGTATGTTTAAATATGAATTCCCGTTCAGTTTACTTTCATGTTACTTCTATCAGTGAAATTTGCATTACAGATTTCATTCATCACGTGTTCAAAGTTTATAGCCAAATCTACCCATTTCTGTATTTGTACAATAAGGTCTACATAACCTACACAGTTCTTGCATAATTATTTTGACTGGGTTGGCTTTCAGGTGGTAGTTTCAAATCAGTATGTGGTATACACTTTGACAAGCCACAAACTACTGGAACTGCTTAGCAGTAAACTGAGTGCCATTGTCCAGTAATAAATTCTTTGGCTTACCTGCATTCTTAATGTGTAGTTGCTCGTTTCATAGGATGCAGTGTCACAACCTTAGATCAACATTCAAAATAACAGAGGTGTATGCCAAACCTCCCTTCCCTCTAGGTAGAGGACTAAAAAAGGACAGTGCTATCAAATCCCACAAAGCTACAGGAATAATGGGATACAGTAAGGTGTTAATCTTCTTTGTCTGAATGTCTACCTTTTGTCAACCTTCACTGGATCTTAATATTTTTCCAGGATAAAATTCAGTCATCAGTTGCAAATAAATCTTTTTATGCTTATTTGCAACTGATGACTCAATTTTATCGTGGAAAACTAATACTGCAGTTGCTCAAAATTACAGCCATGAATAAATCAATCATAATATTTTCTTAATGTTCCATGAAATTTCTAAAATAATAGTACTTCCTCGTATGTAGGATGCATTTCTTTGGTGCAAAATGCATGTGACCCAGATGCAGAAGCCAAGTTAATAACATAACACGTTTACTTGGAATGCATAATAGCCATCTACTTGTTTTGTTATTCTTGTGAAATAATAGCCCTTGGTATACTTTCCAAATTATACTAATTTCATTTGGGTTGCTCTCAGTATTTTTATTTGACTTTTTAACATTCAATCCTAAATTTGTGCTAAGCCTGAACTAAGATAAAGATCTGATGTTATTTTCAACTTTAAAAAATATATTGGAAAAGTATCCTTACTTTGTATATTTAGATTGGACTGTCCAAATGGTAGTCTGGATAAGGTGTCTGGTATCAGACTGCCTACGTCTTTGACGTATTGCAGCATTAAATCAAATTCCTGCAGGAATAAGGCCAACCTTGTGAGTCTGCTGTGTAAAAGTCTCCTTTTCAAGAGAGTTAGTGCACTATGGTCACTGGTTAAAAGGTAATAAAACTTATGGAAAGATCACGGTACAGCTAATGCTTCCTCATTGGGAAATGATAATTTCTTTTGTGGTTAGCCAAAATTCTGCTTGTAAAAGGTGTGGGCAGTGGGGAATACCCAGATCTGTATAATTTTCTAGATAAATTTGGCATTCTAGGCCATAATCTGATGTGTCTATTGCTAAGTTGAATGGTAAATTGAAATCTGGATGGACTAGATGTGATGCTAAACTCTCCTTTATTAAATCGAACTCTGATTTAAAAACTAAAAAGTCATGTATGAATAATGCCATCAGATGTGCTGCACTTTATTCAGTGTCTCATATAAATTTTGTTTAATGGTTCTGGGCAGTGGCTAACTTCATCCAATTTGTGTGGGTGTGGTTTAATTCCTAATGTATTCATAATGTGCCCAAGAAATTGTACTTCACTTTCCCAAACTGCGAATTTGAGAGCCTCACTGTTATTCCATGAGAAAGTAATCTATAAAATAGCTGGTCAAGGATCGGAATGTCTTTCGACCAAGCTTTAGATACTACTACTGTATCATCTGCATAGATTATAATCTTGTCCCTCAAGTCACTTCCTGTAGCCTTATTCAGTGCTCTGATAAAAATTGAGGACTGAAATATTAAATCCATAAGGTAAAACTTCGAAGTGAAAGAAATGCAGTATATTTTCTTGACTCCATGTGTAGCGGTATTTGTCAGAAACCTTCCAATAAGTCCATAGTACTTATGTATTTCATTCCCACAAATCTTGTTAGCAATTTCTCAGTTATGGAGCTGTCTCATTGAGGTTCAATTATTCTGTTCACTGTTCTCATGTCAAGTACCAGTTGTACTGATCTGTCTGATTTCTTAACCACAACTGAAGAGCTGTTGTAACACTTTCAGATGCTTCAGTAATGTTCCATGTTAACATTCTAATAATCCCATGACATACCAATTTTTTTGTTGCCACTGATACTGAGTATGGTTTTGTAAAAAATATTATATGAGGTAATATCTGTAACTTGCAGATAAAATCGATAATAATTCATGGTCTCAGCAAAAAAATACTTCTGTGCTTGCTTAGAAAAGCTAACAAGTCTTTCTTTTCCTACGATGTTAATCCCAGAGATTTACTTACATTAGCTTCGTGGTATCTATATCTGCTTCTTCAATATAATTCCAGTCCATGTTATCAAAACCTCCAGTTAGCTGAGCTTCAGTAACAAGTGTTGTATTAGAATTAAATGTGACCATGTTATTGACATTCAGTTTCACAGTGTCTTCTCCTGTACCACATGGTAATGTTATACTGCTATGTTGAAAGTCTAGGGTAACTTTATGGCCAGCCAACAAATCACTACCTAATATTCTACATCTACATCTGTACTCTGTGTAGTGTACGACAGTGGGTAGTTCAAATTGTACCAATTAGTATGATTTCTTCCTGTTCCATTCACATATTGAGCATGGGAAGAATGATTGTTTAAATCATTCTGTGTGTACTGTAGAGTCTAATCTTGTCCTCACGATCTTTGTGTGTGCAATAAATTGGAGGTTGTAATATATTTGTAGAATCATCATTTAAAGTCAGTTCTTGAAACTTAGTAACTAGGCTTGCTCGAGATAGGGCACATCTATTTTCAGGAGCTTGCCACCAGTTCAGTTTCCTCAGCATCTCTGCAACAACCTCCCATGGGTCAAAGAATCCCATTACCATTTGTGTTGTCCTTCTCTGTATACACTTAGTATCCCCTGTTAGTCCTGTTTGGTACAGGTCCCATACACTTGAGCAGTATTGCAGAATAGGTCACACGAGTGATTTGTAAGCTACCTCCCTTGTAGACTGATCACATTTTCCCAGAAAGTACCAATAAACCAAAGTCTACCATCTGCTTTACCCATTGACTGAGCTTATATGATCATTCCATTTCCCATCCCTATATTTATGACAATGTTATGAAAAGGATAGACTGCTTCTCACCACATAGGGGAAATGTCAAGTCATAGACAGGCACAGCAGAAAGACTTCTAAACAAGTAAGTTTTTGGCCAAAAGGCCTTCTGAGATAGACAACACATGCACATGCGTGCACGTACACACCAGTACGCGCGTGTAAAAAAAAACACACACACACACACACACACACACACACACACACACACACACACACACACACAAAAATCATGCAACCACTACCCTGCCCCACACACACATTGACCTCTGGCTGAAGAGGTCACACTGCGATCACGTGCACATGATGGGAGAAGCAGTCTGGGGGATAGTAAATTACTACTTCTGGGAGCATACAGGGGTGTGGTAGAAAGAGGGTAGGGCAGCGAGGTGGAGAAGGGAGCTTAGATGGAGGGCAGTAGGGGGAGGGGGGGGGGGGTAGTGAAAAGACTGCGGATGCATTGGTGAATAGAAGGCTTTATAGTGGTGGACTGGGAGCAGGGTAGGGAATAGGTGGCTGAAGGACTGTGACAAACGAAGGTTGAAACTAGGGAGGCTATGAGAACATAGGATATATTGCAGGGAGAGTTCCCACTTGCACGATTCAAAAAAGCTGGTATTGATAAGAAGGTTCCAGATGGATCAGGCTGTGAAGCACTCATTCAAGTGAAGAACATTATATTGGGCAGCCTGCTAAGCAACTGGGTGGTCCAGATGTTTCTTGCGCACAGTTTGTCATGGCCTTTCATGTGGACAGGCAGCTTGTTGGTCGTCATACTCACATAGAACACAGCACAGCGGTTCCAGCTTAGCTTGTTAATCACATGATGGTTTAGATGATGTTTGTGACTGGATTGCAGTATGTGCTGGTGGAAGGATGTGTGGGACAGGTCTAGTATCTATGTCTGTTTACAAGTGTATGAGACATGAGGCAAGGGGTTAGGAGTATGAGTGGAGTAGGGATATAAGAGGGCCCTGGCAGAGAATGCGATTCAGTTGCCCTAGTCCTAAGTGATACTGAATCATGAAAGAAATGCTCCTTTGTTGCCAGATGGTGAGCCTTTGGGAGGTGGTGGGGGACTGGACAGATAAGGCACGGGAGATTTGTTTCTGTACAATGCTGGAAGGGTATTTTTGATCAGTGAAGACTTCAGTGGAACTCTTGATATATTTGGAGAGGAATTGCTCGTCACTACAGATTTGATGGCAATGGATAGCTAGGCTGTATGAAAGGGACTTCTTGTTCTGGAATGAGTAGCAGCTGGTGAAGTGGACGTATTGTTTTTGTTTGGTTCTGCATGCTTCCTAAAGTCCATAAACCTGACCACCCTGGACGCCCCATTGAGGCTGATTACTGTGCCCCCACTGAGAGAATCTCTGCTCTCATTGACTAACACCTACAGCTTATTACCCAGAAACTACCCTCCTATATAAAAAACAACAACAATTTCTTTCACCGACTCTCCATAGTTCCTGTTCCTTTACCACATGGTACACTGCTCGTCACTATTAATGGTGCCTCCCTTTACACTAACATTCCTAATGACCACGCCGTTGCCATTGTTGAACACTACCTAACCAGTGCCCAGCAGACAATCGATGTACAATCTCCTTTATAGTCACCATGACCAACAATGTCCTCACCCAAAATCACTTCACCTGTAAAGGCATCACTGACAAACAGATCCGTGTTAACAGTAATGGTCACCTGAATGGCACAGTCCTAAGCCCAAAACCTCTTGCTGTGCCCTGAAATAAGGAATAATCTACCAAATATCCTTTCCACCCCTCCCACAGTGCTACTCATTGAAACTACAGAACATCCTCATCCATCGCTCCATTCCTACTCCACCCCTACTCCCAACCCCTTGCCCCATGGTAAATAGACCTGTCCATACATCCTACCACCATCATCTCTTACAGTCTGGTCACAAGTATCACCTGCCCCATCATAGTGAAAGCAGTTATGTGACATACAAACTAAGCTGCAACTAGTGTGCTGCATTCTATGTGGGCATGACAACCAACAAGCTGTCTCTCTGCATAAAATGCCACTGACAAATTATGGCCAAGAACCAGCTGGACCACCCAGTTGCTTAGTACACTGCCCAACACAGTGTCCTACATCTCAATGATTTTTTCACAGTTTGTGCTATCTTTATCCTTCCTACCAGCACCAGCTTTTCTGAATTGTGCAGGTGGGATCTCTCCCAGCAATATACCCTACATTCCTGTGACCCCCTTGACCTCAACTTTCATTAGTCACAGTCCTTCATCCACATATCCCCTTCCCTGTTCCCTGTCCAGAACTACACAGCATTTATTCCACCAATGCACCCACAGTCCATTCACTTCTTTCCTTTTCCACTACCCCCCCCCCCCCCCCCCACACACACACCTGCAGTCTGTCCAGTCTCCTGACTGCACCTGGCTGTCCTATGTCTCCCCACTGTGTCTCTGTTTGCTCCCACAAGCAGCACTGTAATGTCCCCCACAACTACCTTCTATCCTTCCCTCTCTCTGCCCCAGCCTCCTTTGTACACCTTTCACCCAGACTGCTTCACTCATCACCTCATCACGCACAGCTGCTCGCAGCCTGGTTTCGATGGCGAGAGACAGTGGTTGTGTGTGTGTGTGTGTGTGTGTGTGTGTGTGTGTGTGTGTGTGTGTGTGTGTGTTTTCTACTTCAGAAGAAGGCCTTTGGGCCAAAATCTTACTAGTGTAGCAGTCTTTTTGTTGTGCCTGTCTACTCAACATCTCAACTACATGGTGAGTAGCAGTCTATCCTTTTAATAATATTAAATCAAACAATGAAAACTCCAGGCAGGAATATCAACAATATTGGGAAAGATAGATTGCTACTTACCGTAAAGAAGACCCGTCAAGTGTCTACACTTTTGATAATATTGTCATTATTCCATCCTGGATTCTCCATTGTTTCATTGTAACCAGGTATCTGATTTGGTTGATTCCAACTGTGACTCATTGATATTATAGTCATGGGATAATATCTTTTGTTTTGTGAAGGGCACAATTTTACATTTATGATTAGTTAAGGCTTGTTGCCAATGTCTGCACCACTTTGAAATCTTATCAAGATTGGACTGAATATTTGTGCAGCTCCTAGTACTATAGATAATTTTGTCATCTGCAAAAAGTCTGAGGTTACTATTAATATTGTCCACGAGGTCATTAGTATACAATACAAACAGCAAGAGTGCCAATACACTTCCATGAGGCACGCCCAAAGTTATTTCTACATCTGATGATGACTATCCATCATAGATAACAAGCTGTGTCTTCCCTACTGAAGAATCTTCACTCCAGTCACAAATTTTGCTTGATAGCCCATATGATTGTATTTTTGACAATAAGTGTAGATGTGGTACTGGTTCAAATACATTTCATAAATCAAGAAATACTGCATGTACCTGACTGAAGCTTTCAGTATGTTGTGAGAAAAGTGCGAGTTAGGTTTTGCCTGATCGATGTTTTCGGAATCCATGCTGGTTGGCATGGAGGATGTCACTCTGCTCGAGATACCTGATTGTATTTGAGATCAAAATATATTCTAAGGTTTACAACAAATCAGTGTCAAGGACATTGGATGGTAGTTTTGTGGATTGCTTCTATTACCTCTCTTGTAAACTGGTGTGACCAGTATTTTCTTCCAACTGCTGGGCATGATTTTTTGTTTGAGGGCTCTACAATAGATTATAGTTAGAAGAGGGGTTAAGCCAGCTACAAATTCAGTATAGAATGTGATAGGGGGATTCCATCCGGCCCTGGAGCTTTGTTCAATTTTAACGATATGAGCTGTTTTGAACACCAGTTACACTAAAACTTTTCATTTGTGCGAGGTTAATCTTCATGGGTTTTCCTTCCTAGAGGAACATTTGAAATTGGAATTAAGAATTTCAGGTTTTGCTTTGCTACTCTCACCTCCCCACTTACTTATCACGTAATGTGATAATATGACCAGGATCCCATATGCCTTATCAATTTAATTTTGGTTGAGGCTATCTTCTGTCAAGAATAGTCGACTTGTTAGTGGAGAGAAGTGTACAACAAGTCATTTCAAAGAACAACCTGTTCTATTCCTGACCTTTCTAGTTACTTAGACCGAGTGAGGTGGCGCAGTAGTTAGCACACTTGACTTGATTTTGGGAGGACGATGGTTCAAAACTGCATCTCACCATCCAGATTTAGGATTTCCATGATTTCCCCATAATTCCTCCAGGCAAATGCCGGGATGGTTCCTTTGAAAATGCGTGGCCGATTTCCTTCCCACCCTTGACACAGTAGAAGATTATGCTCTGTCTCTAATGACCTTGATATTGATGGGGCATTAAACCCAATCTTCCTTCCTGCTTATTTGGAATTTGTGTAATACTTAAAACAGTGCCACCACTCACATGAGATATGGAACCAAAGATGTACTCAAAGAGAAACTAATTAATATGGAGATCAGCCCAATTGGGCAGTGTCTGTCCACTATCTGATCAATAATGTGGACAATAATGAACACACAACCATTTGGCTGTAGGTGTGGCAGCAGAGGGTTGACACATATTTCTGACAATGCACTAACAAAATAATAATGAATAAAGAAAGCAATCGTCTGATATTATTAAAACTCAGACATGTTAATTTGGAAAAGATATTTAAATGCGTTATTAAAAGATAAATGATTTACTGGCAGTAGCTCTTTCTCTAAGTCTACAAATGCTGGAAACGTAGGTTTGCCTTTCCTTAATCTTTCTTCTAAGATAAGTCGTAAGGTCAGTATTGCCTCATGTGTTCCAACATTTCTACGGAATCCAAACTGATCTTCCCCGAGGTCGGCTTCTACCAGTTTTTCCATTCGTCTGTAAAGAATTCGCATTAGTATTTTGCAGCTGTGACTTATTAAACTGATAGTTCGGTAATTTTCACATCTGTCAACACCTGCTTTCTTTGGGATTGGAATTATTATATTCTTCTTGAAGTCTGAGGGTATTTCGCCTGTCTCATATGTCTTGCTCACCAGTTTTGTCAGGACTGGCTCTCCCAAGGCTGTCAATAGTTCTAATGGAATGTTGTCTACTCCCGGGGCCTTGTTTCGACGTAGGTCTTTCAGTGCTCTGTCAAACTCTTCACGCAGTATCATATCTCCCATTTCATCGTCATCTACATCCTCTTCTATTTCCATAATATTGTCCTCAAGTACATCGCCCTTGTATAGAACCTCTACATACTCCTTCCACCTTTCTGCTTTCCCTTCTTTGCCTAGAACTGGGTTTCCATCTGAGCTCTTAATATTCATACAAGTGGTTCTCTTTTCTCCAAGGGTCTCTTTAATTTTCCTGTAGGCAGTATCTATCTTACCCCTAATGAGATAAGCCTCTACATCCTTACATTTATCCTCTACCCATCCCTGCTTAGCCATTTTGCACTTCCTGTCGATATCATTTTTGAGATGTTTGTATTCCTTTTTGCCTGCTTCATTTACTGCATTTTTATATTTTCTCCTTTCATCAATTAAATTAAATATTTCTTCTGTTACCCAAGGATTTCTACTAGCCCTTGTCTTTTTACCTACTTGATCCTCAGCTGCCTTCACTACTTCATCCCTCAGAGCTACCCATTCTTCTTCTACTGTATTTCTTTTCGCCATTCCTGTCAATTGTTCCCTTATGCTCTCCCTGAAACCTCTGGTTTAGTCAGTTTATCCAGGTCCCATCTCCTTACAATCCCACCTTTTTGCAGTTTCTTCAGTTTTAATCTACAGTTCATAACCAATAGATTGTGGTCAGACTCCACATCTGCCACTGGAAATGTCTTACAATTTAAAACCTCGTTCCTAAATCTCTGTCGTACCATTATATAATCTATCTGATACCTTCTAGTATCTCCAGGATTCTTCCATGTATACAACCTTCTCTTATGATTCTTGAACCATGTGTTAGATATAATTAAGTTATGCTCTGTGCAAAATTCTATCACAGTAGTACAAGTATATATGGCAACTAGCTCCGCAGATGACAAAGAGATGGATGAAATGTATGATGAGATGAAAGAAATTATTCAGATAGTGAAGGGTGACGAAAATTTAATAGTCATGGGGGACTGGAATTCGATAGTAGGAAAAGGAAGAGAAGGAAAAGTAGTAGGTGAATATGGAATGGGGGTAAGGAACGAAAGAGGAAGCCGCTTGGTAGAATTTTGCACAGAGAATAACTTAATCATAGCTAACACTTGGTTTAGGATACATGAAAGAAGGTTGTATATGTGGATGCGGCCTGGAGACACTGGAAGGTTTCAGATAGATTATGTAATGGTAAGACAGAGATTTAGGAACCAGTGGGAATTTAAGGAGATGGGACCTGGATAAACCGAAAGAACCAGAGGTTGTAGAGAGTTTCAGAGAGAGCATTAGGGCATGATTGACAAGAACAGAGGAAAGAAATACAGTAGAAGAAGAATGGGTAGCTTTGAGAAATGGAATAGTGAAGGCAGCAGAGGATCAAGTAGGTGAAAAGGTGAGTAGAAATTGTTGGGTGACACAAGAGATATTGAATTTAATTGATGAAAGGAGAAAATATAAAAATGCAATAAATGAAGCAGGCAAAAAGGAATACAAATGTCTCAAAAATGAGATCAACATGAAGTGCAAAATGGCTAAGCAGGGATGGCTAGAGGACAGATGTAAGGATGTAGAGGCATACATCACCAGCGGTAAGATAGACACTGCCTACAGGAAAATTAAAGAGACCTTTGGAGAAAAGAGAACCACTAGTATGAGTAATAAGAGCTCAGATGTAAACCCAGTTCTAAGCAAAGAAGGGAAAGCAGAAAGGTGGAAGGAGTATACAGATGGTCTATACAAGGGCGATGTACTTGAGGGCAATATTATGGAAATGGTAGAGGACGTAGACAAAGATGAAATGGGAGATATGATACAGCATGAAGAAAATTTGGCAGAGCACTGAAAGACCTAAGTCAAAACAAGGCCTCGGGAGTAGACAACATTCCCTTAGAACTACTGATAGTCATGGGAGACTCAGCACTGACAAAACTCAACCATCTGGTGGGCAAGGTGTTTGAGACAGGTGAAATACCCTCGGACTTCAAGAAGAATATAAAAATTTCAATCCCAAAGAAAGCAGGTCTTGACAGGTGTGAAAATTTGCCGAACTATCAGTTTAATAAGTCATGGCTGCAAAAATGCTAAAATGAATTCTTTACAGACAAATGGAAAAACTGGTAGAAGCCGACCTTGGGGAACATCAATTCTGATTCAGTAGAAATGTTGGAACATGTGAGGCAGTACTGACACTACAAATTATCTTACAGGATAGATTAAGGAAAGGTAAACCTACGTTTCTTGTATTTGTACACTTAGAGAAAGCTTCTGACACTGTTGACTGGAATACTCTCTCTCAAATTCTGAAAGAGGTGGGGATGAAATACAGGGAGTGAAAGGCTGTTTACAATTTGTACAGAAACCACATGGCAGTTGAGTCAAGGGGCATGAAAGGGAAGCAGTGGTTGGGCAGGAAGTGAGACAGGGTTTTAGCCTATCCTCAATGTTATTCAATCTGTGTAGTGAGCAAGCAGTAAAGGAAACAAAAGAATAATTTGGAGTAGGAATTAAAATCCATGGAGAAGATATAAAAACATTGAGGTTTGCTGATGACATTTTAATTATGTCAGAGACAGCAAAGGACCTGGAATAGCAGCTGAATGGAATGGGTAGTGCCTTGAAAGGAGGATATAAGATATTCATCAACAAAAGCAAAATCAGGGCAATGGAATGCAGTCAAATTAAATCAGGTGATACTGAGGGAATTAGATTAAGAAACCAGAGACTTAAAACAGTTGATCAGTTTTACAATTTGGGCAGCAAAATAACTGATGATGGTCAGAGTAGAGAAGATATAAAATGTAGACTGGCAATGGCAAGGAAAGCGTTTGTGTAGAAGAGAAATTTTTTAACATCGAGTTTAGATTTAAGCGTCAGGAAGTCTTTTCTGAAAGTATTTGTATGGAGTGTAGCCGTTTATGGAAGTGAAACATGGTTGATAAATAGTTTAGACAAGAAGAGAATAGAAGCTTTCGAAATGTGGTGCTACAGAAGAATGCTGAACATTAGATGGGTAGATCACGTAACTAATGAGGAGGTACTGAACAGAATTGGGGAGAATAGGAATTTGTGACGCAACTTGGCTAGAAGAAGGGATTGGTTGGTAGGAAGGGATTGGTTGGTAGGACATGTTCTGAGGCATCAAGGGATCACCTATTTAGTATCGGAGGGATTGTAGAGGGAGACCAAGAGTTAAATACACTAAGCAGATTCAGAAGGATGTAGGGTGCAGTAATTAGTTGGAGATGAAGAAGCTTGCACAGGATAGAGTAGCATAGAGAGCTGCATCAAACCAGTCTCTGGACTGAAGACCACAACAACAACAACAACAACAATAATCAGGCAATCAATTACTGGAAAGGAATGGGACCCTAAGTAGATGATAGTGAGTATAGTAACAAGATCAGGTGCCTACAGTTTTTACATACAACACTTATTATTGAAATAAAGTTCACTGAGAATGTCATGGGGTAATGCCTCACAAAGTTTCTAACGTGAATGAAAATAAAACAACATTACAGTTCATTGCAGATGTTGAGTTGTCATTTTTGTTGTCACCTACATTGCTCTCATTGATCCACATAGTGCTGCACACTTTCATTCGCAAGCCCAATGATGGGGCAGGATCTTGATGTGATTGGAGTCTCTTACATCTGCCCACATTCATCATGTGCTTGGTGCCTCACTAGTAGTAAGTATGAGACAATAAAGAAAAATTTAAATATTTTAGATCTTATAATTAAATTTTGCCTGAGTCATTTAAGTCTCACCTTTGGGGAGGGCATTCGACTTTGGTAGTTCGTGCAGCAGTGTTGACCATGGTACTGTGGTGGTGTAATGGTTAGCGTTTCTGCCTAGTAAGCAAGAAGACCCAGGTTTGTGTCCCAGTTGTGGCACATATTTTAATTAATTTCTTCAGCTTCCATCATTATCATAAATGTTAAATATGTTTACAATGTTGGAAAAGTGTGTTTTCTTAAAAACAAATCCATTTTTTGAGAGGAAAAGTGATTATTTCATTACATGAGTACTTTCTGATCTGCTGACATACTCCTCAAGAACTTCATTTCGTAGGTTGGTATTTTGCTTTTATATCTTTCCTGTATTATTATGCCTGTTCAGTGACTTGAAGCTAACTTGGTTTATATCTTATGGTGATACCACTTTGGCTTAATCATATTTACAATAATATAGGCTGCTTCTGTTTGGATCCTATATGTTTCATCACATTTTTAAGCTCAATTTTTTTAATAAAATTCTAGTGAATCCAGCCAACACCCTTCAAGAATGTAGGAGACTCTTGACTAGTTCTTTATTAGAAGCAATTTCTTCAAGAATTAATGACCAAATCTGCTGTGTCTTTTGGCCTCCAAGGCTTTACCTTGGAAGATAAAATGTGGTGCCATTCATACTCCTGAGCACAGTCTACACTTTTGGGCTTCTTTCTCAATACGCATCACCTGCAGCTGAAGCCAGTCATTAACTCTACCATTAGTTCAATTTGTATCCTGTTCAACCCCTGGATTACAGAACTTCTCTTGAAACATGGCCTCAGAATCGCTAGCTTCCCATGTTTTCATTTTTGGATCTTAGTCCAATATTCTGCATGCTGCCTGCTAAACCAGCTATGCGGTTTTGATTTTATCGTCACCTTAGTGATGGTTAGGACAGATTCCAGTCCAACAAATGAAGTTTTTGCACCTGTCATGGCCAGCCTATCAGCTTATTAAGTGCCACTCATTCCTCAGTGACCAGGCACCCTCCAGCAGCTTTACCCTGTTGCTTTCCCCTAGCCGGACAAGGGTTTCATGGTTTCTACGATGATCTTTGGTCTCATCACAGATGCTGATGGAGATTTCAGAGCTGTTGGCTGTTTGAATGAATATAGAATCCATAATCCTTGTAGCATGTATGCAGATTTTCCTCCATGCACAGACTGATAGCAAGATATTTCTGCCTGGAATACCATGACCAGCTTCCCTAGAGAGATTGCTCTCTCTAGACTGTAGTCCATATACCCAACCCCAGCACCTTTATCTGTTTCTGACTCGTCTGTAAACCAGACTACATTTCCTTAGTGAAACTGTGGTTTATTCTTCCACTGGTCCTAATGCCAGTTGTTACCTTGAAAGGTTTATTGAAGAAGCTGGAGGTTATTGTTTAATCAGCCAGCATTTCCCCAACCAGTCTTTTATTTATCACTTTCATTATACTGGTGTGATATTCTGGATGTTGTAAAGGTTTCCAGTTATTAACGGTTTTTAACCTGTATGCCCCTGCTGCTGCTACCGCTGTCATAACCCAAAGGTGTCACAGGGCAATGTCCAGCATTGCCTCCATCTGGCTGTTATGGCTAAGCAGGCTCGTCTGCACCTTCTTGAGCTCCAGATCAGCCACCTTCTGTTCCACTTTAGTCTACCACACTTTAGCCCCATAAGCTGTAATAAGTCTTATTATGGTGGTGTATATCTGACACATGCTCATGGGACTTAGACCGCATATGTACCAGAGGACATTCTAGTGCACATAAGAGGACCTTTCACCTTGGAACATATATTCTTTATGTGAGGTTTCCAGTATAGTTTCGCATCCACGGTTACCTCTAGATGCTTCACTGCCCCCTCTGCTGTTAGAATTTTTTCTAGAATCTCAGTCTCACAACTTTAATTGAAACAGACTTTCAATAAGGCTAGGATAAAATCTTTAGTATTTGCTGATTTAACTACTGCCTATGATGTTGAGTGGAGGAGGGGCATGTTCTGAAGTTCCTGAGAGTGATCGCCATAGAACTCCAGCTCACCTATTAAATAATATGCTTCCAAGAAATCCTAGATACAAAAAAAAAAAAAACAGTGTCCAAAGAACTCTGAAGAATGGATTCACACAGGAGTCTGCACTTGCAAAGTTCTTTTCAACCTATGTATTGTAGATATTCTACAGACTAAAATCAAGAAATTTGCATACACAGACGACTCAGACAATACAGAAAATCCATAGAGGAAACCGAAAGAATATTCACAGATGATCTCCCAGTCTTGTGGGAGTACTATGATTAATTTCTAACTAAAACCAGCCAAAGTATAAAAGCATGGTAATACTCCCATCTCAATAACAGACAGGCCAACTGGCAACTGCATATCTGTTATAGTGGAACTCCTGTAAAATACAACTCTATCCTAGAGTATTTTGATGTCTCACTTAATTGATCCATGACTTATCATTTACACTTTACTAACAGTACAGCCAAAGTTCACACCTAAAATAATGATCCCCAAAAGCAACATAGTACCACATTACAATCAACACAACAGCTATAATACTCTGCTGCTCTGCAAAGGGATTTGTGTATATCACAGCAGAAAATTGTACTCCTGTATAGCAAAACAGCAACCATACCAATAACCAACCTTGATACACGCAACTCAGTATGGTGATGGATATTATCACAGGATGTTTGATGTCTAAATATATATAATGAAATCGCCCCACAGGACTCTAATAACACCTTGCGTTCTAAAACGATTCATTTTAGGACGACATTTCTTACACTCACTCTAATGTTGAACTTTATTCACACACTTGCCCAAACACATATTTTGGCATCTTTATCTTAATGCACTGTTGCTCCAGGAACAGGACTTAATGTACCAGTATAGGGTTGGTGTGGCCTGCGTGGTGCAGTCAGGATGTTGACGTCAAGGGAGTTGGTTTGTTTCATTAATTAACATTAATAGCAGAATCGAGAGGGAGTAGAGCCTCCTTGGTTGCTTAGATTTGGTGGTTCTGGTGGGCATAGGAAGAAGAGGAGCCTGACAGGGGTGCTGGCTGGTCTGTCCAGGTAGCAAGGTGGTATGGAGACTCACTGGGAGGATCTGTATGCCTGCATGGTACCACTCTACTGGTCTGCATTGGAGCCAACTTCTTGCTACATGAGTAATCTCCCCATCATACATGAATAACCTCCCCATCATCCATGCACTGCTTCCTGCAGAGTGCTGCATCCTTCATTGGGCCAAACAGATGGAAATCAGAAGGTGCGAGATTTGGGCTGTAGGATAGACAGCCCATTGAAGTTTTGTGAGCTCCTCTCAGGTGCGCAGACTTGTGTGAGGCCTCGTGTTCTCACGTAGAAGCAGAAGTTCGTTATTTCACTTTTGTGGCAGAGAACACGTGAAGATTTTTCTTCAATTTCCCGAGGGGAGCGCAATACACTTCAGAGTTGATCGGTGCATAGTGAGGGAGTACGTCGAGCAGAAGTGTGGTGCTAAGACTTTACTGGCCAACAGTGCAGCTTTGAACATTTTCTTCAGAAGAGAGGTGGTGTGATGCCACTGCACGGATTGCCATTTTGTTTTTGGTTCGAAGTGATGAACCCGTACCTTATCGCATGTGATGATGATTGCCAAGCCTTGCATAGATGGCCCTCCATTGCTCTTTATGGTCTTCTGTTAGGTGGTGGGGAACCCAGAGGACACACACCTTTGAGTACTCCAAATGTTGGACGAGTGTGCCAGCACTACCAACAGAGATGTCCATTTGAGCAGTGAGGTGTTTGTTTGTGATCCGTCAATCGTCTCGAATGAGAGTGTCCTCACATTCCGACATTGTGGGAGTCACAGCTGTGTCCAGCCACCCGTCACACAGGAGATAGGACAGGTTTACGTGACACTGTTGCAGTGACGACGTATGCCTCGTCCGATGACTCGCCGTGCTTTTGTTCCCTGCCGTGTGTCTATAGACATTCTACAAGTGCCTTTGAATATCTGCGATGCTCTGATTTGTGTCAAAAGAAGCTCAATGACAGCTCTGTGCTTGGAACGCACCTCCCTTACAGACGCCATTCTGAAGGGTACTCGTAGTGCTTTAACCTATCAGAGCTTCGTGAAACTGTAAGAGCTGAAACAGGAATATTCCGTGATGCCCCACAAGAAATTCCAATTTTTTTGTACTGAAACTGACCAAGAAAAATAATGTGTTGCTGTACTTATTGAATACCTCTCGTACACATACATAGAAAACTTACTTATGGAACAGTCACATAAGGAAAGAGGCGGATATGATTTTGAAGCTGCAACCACAATTAAATAAACAAGAAGATAAGCATTTGCAGAGATAGTAATTAGTATACAAAGGCCATTTCCATAAAACACATTCAGTTACTTCTATGTAAGCACTTGGTCTGGTATGCTATCAGGTAAGATGAAAGCAATATTGGATCTCTACAGACTTAAAAGGCCGACTGGCCTTTTTATTTCTATATACACTGAAGCACCAAAGAAACTGGGAAGGGTAAGTGTATTCAAATACAGAAGTATGTAAACAGGCAGAAGAAAGTGGTGCGGTTGGCAACACCTATATAAGACGACAAGTGTCTGGTGCAGTTGTTAGATCGGTTACTACTGCTACAATGGCAGGTTATCAAGATGTAAGTGAGTTTGAAAGTGGTGTTATAGTCAGTGCACAAGCAATGGGACACAGCATCTCCGAGGTAAAACATCAAATCACTGACGTCGCCGCGGCTCGAATGAGATCCTGCAAGAATGGGACCGACGACGACTGAAGAGAATCGTTCAGCATGACAGAAGTGCAACCCTTCCGCAAATTGCTGCAGATTTCAATGCTGGGCCATCAACAAGTGATAGCGTGTGAACCATTCAATGAAACGTAAGTATGGGCTTTCGGAGCCAAAGACCCACTCGTGGACCATTGATGACTGCATGACACAAAGCTTTATGCCTTGTCTGGACCCATCAACACTGACATTGGATTGTTGATGACTGGAAACATGTTGCCTGGTTGGACGGGTTTCATTTGAAATTGTATCGAGCGGATGGACGTGTATGGGTATGGAAACAACCTTATGAATCCATGGATCCTGCATGTCAGCAGGGGCTGTTCAAGCTGGTGGAGGCTCTGCAGTGGTGTGGGGTGTGTGCAGTTGGAGTGATATGGGACCCCTGGTAGTTCTAGATACGACTCTGACAGGTGACATGTACGTAAGCATCCTGTCTGATCACCTGCATCCATTCATGTTCATTTTGCATTCTGACAGACACTGGCAATTCCAGCAGAACAGTGCTACACCCCACAGGTCCAGAATTGCTACAGAGTGGCTTCAGGAACACTCTTCTGAGTTTAAACTCTTCCGCTGGTCACCAAATCCCCAGACATGAACAATATTGAGCATATCTGGGCCATGCGGGATTAGCCGATCGGTGTAAGGCGCTGCAGTAATGGACTGTGCAGCTGATCCCGGCAGAGGTTCGAGTCCTCCCTCGGGCATGGGTGTGTGTGTTTGTCCTTAGGATAATTTAGGTTAAGTAGTGTGTAAGCTTAGGGACTGATGACCTTAGCAGTTAAGTCCCATAAGATTTCACACACATTTGAACATGTTGAGCATATCTGGGATGTCTTGAAATGTGTGTGTGTGTGTGTGTGTGTGTGTGTGTGTGTGTGTGTGTGTGTGTGTGAAAAAAGGAAGATCAAAAGATGTAGAAAATGCTATGCAGCAGTATACAAGTCATAGTAGAACAAGATAAGTGGAGATGTAATCAAACAGGATTATTAAATCATTACATTATACTGTATTTAGATAAGACTGTCACATCAGAAAAAAATACCTTCAAAAACAGAACATTACCTTTTTATCTTGATGCACTTTCATGATACTAAATATAATTCATTGTTTCACTATGCTCTGCTTTTGAACACTTCACACACTTTATTGTATATAGTTTTTGCTTGAGAGTATTTCAGCAAAGAAGACAAATGTAGTAGGGGTCAGGGGATGCACTGTGAAGTGAAGTGCGTGGTGCATTGTGGAATGCGCTTGGCTCTGCCAAAAAGTGGGTGAAGTACGTAATTTGGCTGACACGCCATCTGACAGACATGGGAGAAAAGAGGGTCTGGGCTTCCCAGCAGCTGTTTGCACACTTTTCTTGACTCAGAAGCAGCAGTATTTGCGGTGGATGACAGTAGGTGTCAGTTTGGTAGATCTCCAAGCAAGCAGCACAGCTGTCACAGCGTATCCACATGCACCTGCTCATGCACAGTGGTGGTGAATGGGTAGATCAAGGGAGCAGCCTCAGTGCCATGACTCAGACAGACAAGAACCACACATTGTGCATGGGCACTCATGTTGCAAGGCAGTCATTAGTTTTAACACCTGGCATGCAATACAGTCTTGTTACTACCATCTTGCTTTGTTACTGCGTGTATGGAACTACAATGCTCACTATCTGATTACTGGTTGATTCCCATATCTGGTATTCTTTGAACTTCTTTGTCAGCTGCTGGTTTCTTGGCTGATGCAACAGAGTAAGATTTCATATAAATGATTCTTCGGGTTGTACTTTTAATTTATAAACACATCCTCTCATTATTCTGGGGTGAGATGAAAATACACCTTGGTGGAACCACAATACCTGTCTCAACTCTTCCTTTTGATGCTCAATAAGTTCTATTAATTCATTTAGTTTCACTTGAATATTTGTAGCAACATCATTTACATTATTGTGTGACTTCACATCATTATCTTCCCCTCAAAATTATGGAGTCGCTACTACCACTCCTTTTTTTCACGCTACCAAAATGAAAGTTGGTGTACACATTGCCTTCACAGTCTTCATGTAAAATTCTTTTAAAGCAAATCTTCATTTCTTCTTCTTCTTCTTCTTCATTGTTTACACTAGCATATCCTCCTACAAAATCTAATCGGCAACATCTTTCTGTCATCCATTTGGTACCAAAGATGATTCCCATGTTGAAAAACAGAACATCAAAAACTGACTGCTGAAAATCTCCCAGAATGTGATACATCAACAGAACTTGATCTCTGATTGGCTTGCTTCAATTCCCAGGTGCCATTAAAATTCTTGAATATATTTACTGGTGACCGATGACCTCGCTGTTTGGTCTCTTCCCCCAAACAACCCAATATTTTTGCTGGAAATATAAGTGTAGTTCCATGATCCTGGAGTTCTTGAAATAACTTCTGCAATTTTGCTCTCCTCCAAGCCAGAATCCATTAAGCTGTCAACATCTGCATACATAGCAGTAACAACTGGTTTGTTGGTGTTGTTAGTACAGTGCTCATCTTTCCTTAATAAGTCTTCCATAATATCGCGTCCTTTGCCTGTGTGCATTTTTTGTTATGTAATAGGTGACCCCATGTCTCCACATTCAGTTTGGGAGTCTGTTGCATCTAAAACTAAACACAGTTTTCCTGTGAATTCCAACATGGGACTATGTTATCATTTCTTTCCTATTGCAGCGATTGATATCAAGTCTCATGGTCGTCATTACTCTGAAATTTATGATATCCTTGCTCTCTATCATACTGTCACCTGCGATCATTGACTATTCCACCGTTTCGATGGGTGACTGGAGAGATAAGGCACGGGTCATCTGTTTTTGTACAAGGTTGGAAAGGTGATTATGGTCTACAAAGGCCTCAGTGAGATCCTTGGTATATTTCAAGG
The DNA here is from genome assembly GCF_023864275.1 of Schistocerca cancellata. Lineage (NCBI taxonomy): Eukaryota > Metazoa > Arthropoda > Insecta > Orthoptera > Acrididae > Schistocerca > Schistocerca cancellata. The sequence goes on along the minus strand of NC_064630.1, from coordinate 583,450,941 downwards.
GGGACTGCTCGTCACTACAGATATGATGGCCACGAGTGGCTATACTGTATGGAAGGGACTTTTTGGCATGAAATGGGTGGCATCTGTTGAAGTGGAGGTATTTTAGTGGCTGGTTGGTTTGATAGTGAAGTTCAGTGGCAGGAGGAACAAGACTTTTGGTCAGGCGAATACAGGGTTATAAATACAAAACCAAATAGGGGTAATGCAGGAGTAGGTTTAATAATGAATAAAAGAATAGGAATGTGGGTAAGCTACTACAAACAGCATAGTGAACACATTATTGTGGCCAAGATAGACACGAAGCCCGCGCCTACTACAGTAGTACAAGTTTATATGCCAACTAGCTCTGCAGATGACGAAGAAATTGAAGAAACGTATGACGAAATAAAAGAAATTATTCAGATAGTGAAGGGGGATGAAAATTTAATAGTCATGGGTGACTGGAATTCGAGAGTAGGAAAAGGGAGAGAAGGAAACATAGTAGGTGAATATAGATTGGGACTAAGAAATGAAAGAGGAAGCCGCCTGGTAGAGTTTTGCACAGCGCATAACTTAATCAAAGCTAACACTTGGTTCATGAATCATGAAGGAAGGTTGTGTACATGGAAGAATCCTGGAGATACTAGAAGGTTTCAGATAGATTATATAATGGTAAGACAGAGATTTAGGAACCAGGTTTTAAATTGTAAGACATTTCCAGGGGCAGATGTGGACTCTGACCACACTCTATTGGTTATGAACTGTACATTAAAACTGAAGAAACTGCAAAAAGGTGGGAATTTAAGTAGATGGGATGTGGATAAACTGACTAAACCAGAGGCTGTACAGAGTTTCAGGGAGAGCGTAAGGGAACAATTGACGGGAATGGGGAAAGAAATACAGTAGAAGAAGAAGAATGGGTAGCTTTGAGGGATGAAGTAGTGAAGGCAGCAGAGGATCAAGTAGGTAAAAAGATGAGGGCTAATAGAAATCCTTGGGTAACAGAAGAAATATTGAATTTAATTGATGAAAGGAGAAAATATAAAAATGCAGTAAATGAAGCAGGCAAAACGGAATACAAACGTCTCAAAAATGATATTGACAGGAAGTGCAAAATGGCTAAGCAGGGATGGGTAGAGGATAAATGTAAGGATGTAGAGGCTTATCTCACTAGGGGTAAGATAGATTCTGCCTACAGGAAAATTAAAGAGACCTTTGGAGAAAAGAGAACCACTTGTATGAATATTAAGAGCTCAGATGGAAACCCAGTTCTAAGCAAAGAAGGGAAAGCAGAAAGATGGAAGGAGTATATAGAGGGTCTATACAAGGGTGATGTACTTGAGGACAATATTTTGGAAATGGAAGAGAATGTAGATGAAGATGAAATGGGAGATATGATACTGCGTGAAGAGTTCGACAGAGCACTGAAAGACCTGAGTCAAAACAAGGCCTCGGGAGTAGACAACATTCCATCAGAACTACTGACAGCCTTGGGAGAGCCAGTCCTGACAAAACTCTACCATCTGGTGAGCAAGATGTATGAGACAGGTGAAATACCCTCAGACTTCAAGAAGAATATAATAATTCCAATCCCAAAGAAAGCAGGTGTTGACAGATGTGAAAATTACCAAACTATCAGTTTAATAAGTCACGGCTGCAAAATACTAACACGAATTCTTTACAGACAAATGGAAAAACTAGTAGAAACCGACCTAGGGGAAGATCAGTTTGGATTCCGTAGAAATATTGGAACACGTGAGGCAATACTGAGCCTACGACTTATCTTAGTAGCTAGATTCAGGAAAGGCAAACCTACATTTCTAGCATTTGTAGACTTAGAGACAGCTTTTGACAATGTTGACTGGAATACTCTATTTCAAATTCTGAAGGTGGCAGGGGTAAAATACAGGGAGCGAAAGGCTAGTTACAATTTGTATAGAAACCAAATGGCAGTTATAAGAGTTGAGGGGCATGAAAGGGAAGCAGTGGTTGGGAAGGGAGTGAGACAGGGTTGTAGCCTCTCCCCGATTTTATTCAATCTGTATATTGAGCAAGCAGTGAAGGAAACAAAATAAAAACTCGCAGTAGGTATTGAAGTCCATGGAGAAGAAATAAAAACTTTGAGGTTCGCCGATGACATTGTAATTCTGTCAGAGACAGCAAAGGACTTGGAAGAGCAGTTGAATGGAATGGATAGTGTCTTGAAAGGAGGGTATAATATGAACATCAACAAAAGTAAAACGAGCATAATGGAATGTAGTCGAATTAAGTTGGGTGATGCTGAGGGTATTAGATTAGGAAATGAGACACTTCAAGTAGTAAAGGAGTTTTGCTATTTGGGGAGCAAAATAACTGATGATGGTCGAAGTAGAGAGGATATAAAGTGTAGACTGTCAATGGCAAGGAAAGCGTTTCTGAAGAAGAGAAATTTGTTAACATCGAGTATAGATTTAAGTGTCAGGAAGTCGTTTCTGAAAGTATTTGTATGGAGTGTAGCCATGTATGGAAGTGAAACGTGGACGATAAATAGTTTAGACGAGAAGAGAATAGAAGCTTTCGAAATGTGGTGCTACAGAAGAATGCTGAATATTAGATGGGTAGATCACATAACTAATGAGGAGGTGTTGAAGAGGATTGGGGAGAAGTTTGTGGCACAACTTGACTAGAAGAAGGGATCGGTTGGTAGGACATGTTCTGAGGCATCAAGAGATCACCAATTTAGTATTGGAGGGCAGCGTGGAGGGTAAAAATCGTAGAGGGAGACCAAGAGATGAATACACCAAGCATATTCAGAAGGATGTAGGTTGCAGTAGGTACTGGGAGATGAAGAAGCTTGCACAGGATAGACTTAGCATGGAGAGCTGCATCAAAGCAGTCTCAGGATGGAAGACAACAACAACAACAGGTTTGATAGGGACGGGGGTACTGATGTAGCCATCTTTGAGGTGGTGATCAACATTGAGGAAGGTGGCTTGTTGGTTGAGGAGGACCATGGAAGTGAGTGGAGGAGAATATGTTGTAGTTCTAGAGGAATGTGGATAAGGTGTTCTCATTGTCAATCCAGATTATGATGACATCATCAGTGAATCTGAACTAGGTGAGGAGCTTGAGATTGTGGGTGGTTAGAAAGGATTTCTCTAGATGGTCCATGGATAGGTTGGCATAGAATGGTGCTAAGCTGGTGTTCATAGCCATACCCAAGATTTGTTTGTAGGTGATGCCATCAAAGGAGAAGTAATTGTGTATGGGGAAATAGTTGTTCATTGTGACTAAGAAGGAGGCTGTAGATATGGAATTCAACGAGTGTTGGGAAAGGTAGTGTTTGTGGTAAGGCCATGGGCGTTTGGGGTGTTAGTGTAAAGGGAGGTGGCATCATTAGTGACGAGCAGAGCACCATGTGGTAAGGAATAGAAACTGTGCAGAGTTGGTAGAGGAAATGGTTGGTATCTTTTATATAATACGGTAGGGGGTGGGTGGTAGGCTGCTGTATGAGAGCAGAGATTCTCTATGTGGGGGCACAGTAACCAGCCACAATAGGATATCCTGGGTGGTTGGGTTTATGGACTTTATGAAGTATGTAGAAGGTAGGAGTGGAGGGAGTGGTATGGATGAGGAGAGAAATGGACTCCAGGGGAGGTTCTGGGATGGTCCTAAGGATTTGAAGAGAGACTGGACATCATGCTGGATTTCTGGAATGGGACACTGTGGCAAGGTTTGTAGGTGGATGACTCTGGCAGCTGGCAAAGTCCTTCTGCCAGGTAGTTCTTGCAGTTCAAAACAACGTTGGTGCAGCCTTTGTCAGCAAGTAGGATTGTAAGGTCAGGATCAGTTTTTAGATGGTGGATTGCGGTTCTTTCTGCAGGTATAAGAGTAGCTTGCATGTAGAGGGATTTGGGGAATGATGGTGAGGCAAGATTTAAGGTTAAGAAATTCTGGAAAGTTATCAGCAGGTGATTTGGGGCAGGGGGGATAGAACACGGTTGGATGGAGGAGTGAATTGTGTCAGGCAGGGTTCAATATTGGTCTTTGGTTGAGTCTTATTGGTAGGGTTAGTGGCGAAAAAGTGTTTCCATAGTAGAGACCAGGAGAAGGAGAGAAGTTCTTTAAAAAGTCCTGCATGATTAAATCAGGGAGTGTGGCAAAAGGTGAGGCCCTTGGAAAGGACTGATATTTCTACAGAGCTAAGACTTTTTGAAGAAAGGTTCATGACTGTGTTTCAGGTCTGTTTAGGTTCTGGATTCTGTAAGGAAGTGGGAGAGAGCTTTTGACAGTGGGGTAAATGTAGTAGTTCTGTAAGGCAGAGTTTGTCACTATGAAGGGATGTGGGGGAGGTTTGGAGGTTGTTGTAGACATGGTGGATAGTGGTAGTCCATGGTGGGAGTAGGAGATGTGCAGGTCAGAGTGTTTTTTGATGTGGCATTGTGCATGATGCTCTAGTTCCTGTAGGGCAGGAGTTTGAATTTGTGATATGGGATCCAGGAATTAGGGATTGCATAGCAGTAACTTTGTACAGATGGAGAGGAGGTTTTGCAAGGAAGTTTGGGCCTGATTGACATAGTTTTACAGGATTATGTCATTCAGGGTTAAGGATTGGAAGAATCTGAATAGATGGAGGTAATTGTGGTAGGAGGTGTTCCAGCCAGAAATGGGTAAGTTGATTGTAAAGCCATTTGGGGGGATTCCTTGAGCCAAGCAACAACACAGGAACAGTATGTGGGACTGGTTTCTGGCCAAGGATAAGGAAACTTTTGTGTATTGATGCAGATGGAAGGAGCCATGATCCACGGTGGTGAATAAAAACGCAAAGAAATAATTGAATGGCATAGAAATAGGCACAAAAAGTTTGCAAAAATACCGGGAAAATATGTGGGAAACATCATGAAAGGAATTAAATGGATGAAGTATGGGGAAGCACTATGAACTCTGAGGGAGTAGTGAAAGGCAAAAAACAACCGAAATTGACGTGAAAACACAATGAGATCAAAGGAAAAATGGTTATAATGTGTGTTACAGGTCTGTGGGTGAATAAGGGGGAGGGGGGGGGGGACTGCAGATGTGGCTAGATTTGGTGAAGTTAGTATGTGCGAACTGGAATATAGAGGAGAAGGAGTGGGGCTTATGTAGGGGTTGTTGGGATGAGGTACAAGTTCGTATGGCACAGGAAGGTATGCAAAAGAAACTTGAAAATACATGAGAGTGTCACAGGAAGAGTGATTAATTTGAAGATCTAGGGTTACTGATATTGGCAGGAGTAATGTGGGATATGAGATGCTGCACCAACAATCATCACTGTCTTGTAGCCATCTCTGTGCGCAGTTGAAACGGTTGATACACTGTGGTTCGTAAGTAGAGTGTGCGGTGCAGTTTCGAAGGCGACAAGTTAAATCCAGGAAAGGAGAGAAGGAACGATGGGTGACAAAGGAAAAGGGCTACAGAATGGAAGAAAAGCTGTTAGGCAAAATCAAACAATGGAAAATCCAGAATGGAATAATGATATTATTATGAAAAGGATAGTTGCTATTCACCACATAAGGGAGATGCTGAGTTGCAGATAGGCACAACAAAGAGACTGTTAAACAAGTAAGCTTTCGGCCAAAACGGCCTTCATCGGAATTAGACAACATACATACATGCAAACACATTTCACACATTCGTGACCACAGTCTCTGACTGCTGAGGCCAGACTGCAAGCAGGAGCGTGTGATGGGAGAAGCAAACTGGGTGGTGGTGGGGGCGGGGGGGGGGGGGGGGGGGGGTAATATTGTCATTATTCCATCCTGGATTTTCCATTGTTTGATTTCACCTTAAACATTATTTGTGCATGCGGCAGTACACTTATTACAGCACCTTTACCGTAATGACGTACCGACTCTGAATGAAACCACAACTGCCGCACTGCTTGCCCAACATAAGCAACATTGTATTTGTTTGTTGTAACTAAAGAGGTGACAGCTCAAAGACGTATATTTGTTCTCCTAACTAGAGAAGCACTATTTCTTGTTATACACCATAAATGAGAGCAAAATGGATTCAGCAAATACCACCAGGAGTACAAATTAACCTGTAACACGATTGCTAAATAGCAGGCTTCAATTTCCCATACGTATGTGGGAAGCAGCAAGTAGAATCCACACAAGCTATTGAATATGCAGGGGCTTTCTTTTCAAATTGAGGGGGCAGTGCAGTTGTAATTAGTGTCTCCAGACCGACTCCGGATGCTGTTGACTGAACTGAAAAATTATATATTATAAACTATTCTACCACTAATGTAAGAGGTGTGCACTTTGTTTCTTTGTGTTATTCATTACAACTGTTGTTTTATATCTGTAACATGTGTTACCATCATCCTGCCATGTGCTAAATGAATAAACAATTTGAAGGGGACAGGTAGGAGCTGTTAAACTAGTGTATAAAAATGACAATGAAAATGACAAACCAAAATTTGAATGGAGACCAGACAATGAGCAACTGCTCAACATATCTGTAGAAGATAGGTAAGGAAGCTATTGAAATATCATGTAAAAGGTCAACATTAACATGTCTGCAAACTGTAATATCCAGAATTTATCAGTTGACCAAGTCAGCTTGAAAGATCAAAAAATTTTTCTTTGTTTTTGAGTTTGAGGTAACATCTTATATATAACCTGTGAAGTAAATTCGTTATTTGTTATGAGCAAGAATATAACTAGTAATTCAGGAGACTTAAGAATACATACTCTTTATGACTTGAAGTCTGAGTCTGCATTGTTTAAATTGCTCAATTACATCTTTTCAGATTGCTTCTCAGTGAAACTTGTTGTACAGTATGGAGCATATGAAGGAAGAGGTTGCAACATCTTGATCTGGTTGCATCATCGAGTTTATACTGGTTATGCCACTTAAGATTTTGGCACAGCACATGAAGAAGCAAACTTTGTATCCTACATTTTCCAAGCCAGAGTAACTCACTACAAACTGAGTCAGTTATGACATTGCATTCTGCCAACTGAAAATTTTAAACCATAACATGGAAAGAAGCATATATTTATTAATAATTGTTCATTCGTAAAGAGTTTTAAAAAATTTCTTTCATCTGTTTACATCATTTTCAGTTTTATTTTTCATAGCTCTAACCGTGGACATTTCTTTCAGTAATTCAGTTTTATGTTAGATCCTTTCTTGTAGTTATTCTGACATGGTAATGGGAGCAGTTGTAAGAAATTGGTTGAGTATTGTGAACTTAGTGCCAGTGTCAAAAAATAAATGATTAATAAATACAAGGCCAAATGCAGTATCATATCTTCCTTAATATATTTATTATCCAATTCACTTACTTAAAAGCCATTTGATATGCAAAGGCTGCTAAACTTTGTAGTCAGTCACTTTTTATGACAGTAACTTAGATTTAATCACTCATGTAATACCATTAAAAACCAAAGCTGTACTCAAACCAAAGCTTGGTAGCCTTTACTAGACATAGTCTTGCTGGACATGGCATGCCCATGCCTTCCAACTTCTGAACGGACTGGTTTTTCAATTCTATGTAAAATTATGGTTACATGGAACCCAAGTCAAGGTGCAGCTTGGCATTTCTCACATGTACAAAGCCAATATGAAAGAAGTGATAGGTCAAACCCCATAAGTGTGGATCATAATGTAACAGTCACTCAGCATTAACATATTACGTACGAGGTCTGTTCAGAAAATTCTGGAACTTTGTCCACAAAATTTTTCTCCACTTACCATTTAATTATTGTGCATGGTCTCCTTTGAAATACTCTCTTCCACAGTTGATACCCTGCTCCCAACGTCATTTCCACTTCCGGAAGGAGTCTTCATATGCCTCTTACTGGGTCACATGAAGCACTGTCTGTGAATTTTCTTTGATGTCTATCATTGCAAACCTTCATCTTTTCGACAGAATTTTCAACTTTGGAAATAAAAAAAGTCCACAGGGGATAGGTCTGGAGAGTATGGAGGATGAGACAGCACAGCGATTTCGATTTTTGTGCATAAGTCACGAACCAGCAGGGATGAATATGCGAGTGTGTTATCTTGATGCAAGAGCCACAAATTGTCTCTTCCCATTTCAGGCTGTTTCCTTCTCACGGGGTTTCTTGGCATGATCTGATTGAACTGTTACATTCTTCTGCAATCTGTCGGACAGTCAATCTCAATTGACATGCATAATTTTGTTGACGTTCCTGACGTGAGCATCATCAGTAGACGTTGACGGTCATCCTGAATGAGGGTCATCTTCAACTCCCATGTGGCCATTTTTAAACCATGTGAACCATTTGTAACACCAAGTATGGCTTAAGCACTCATCACTGTAAGCTTCTTGCATCATTTGGTGTGTCTCTGTAAAGGTTTTCTTGAGTTTAACGCAAAATTTAATGCAGACGTGTTGCTCCTCTAACTCTGCCATCTCGAAATTTGTAAACTCTGTGACACAATGTTCTATTCAATACAGTACTGAACAATAACTAACAGACATACAAAAATGGAACTGCTGGCAGTTACACATTAAACACGGGCGTGTGCAGGGATGTCAACACAATTCGCTCCAACACACCATTGGTGCAAAATTACGAATGTTCTGGAATTTTTTTGAAGAGACCTTGTATATTTCACATAGATACAGGTATCTGCATGAGTGTACAGTGGCATATGTGTGTACTCATAAAGGGACTTTTAAGTACTCAGTGTATTGAATATTGTGTAGAATGTTCATGAGATTCTCAATAGTTCTTTGAAACCATTTCAGTGTTTCGTTTATTTGTTATTGTTGTGCTGATGAGTACCACCACCACCGTCAGTGGTGTAGCATCAAAAGCATGGAATAGTATGTGCAGCTGAAGAGATAGGATTGTTGCATTTGTTGACAGTTTTTTAGAGACCAAGAGATTGTCCTGAGCTAGCCACATTGTTAATGATCATGAAAATGAGAAAAGGGATTGAATACCTAGCCTTTTGTAATGCCAGGAGTTCTAACAGTGGCTTTGTAATACTAATAATGACCAATAGTTGTAAGTTTTAATAAAGTACACATTGGTACTATTGGTACAATTATCAGTTTTTGTGCATACAGTCCAGGTTGCAACCAGTTTCTGCAACTAAAGTGAAGTACAGTCGCATGACGTAGTTAACTGGGAGATTCCAAAGGGTAATCCACAATTAAAGGTTTTCTTTATTTGCTCCCAATCACACCTACCTTCAAGAAGTGTGAGTGTTCTGTCATACAATTATTGGTCCAGCATGGGTGACTGAATGGGTAAGCGAGTGTTTAGTGTTGTTGATGACAATGAGAGAGAGAAGAGAGAGGCTGAAACATGGGGCCAGAATAGCATTAGATGGATATTATCAACATTGACACACGCCTTTTGCCCACGAGTAATTTGTAATTTTATTAAGGGTGGAGGCACGTAGCCTGACACTCGGGAACTGTGTACGGGTTCTCTCTTTTCCTTGCAGGCCATGTGCTAGTGATGAAAACTTCTTCCATCACCAGAATTTAAAATGACTACATGTTATTCAAATGGAATTGCACAAATATGTGCCGGTTATTGACATTTTTTGAGTGAAAATGTACAAAAGAACTATTTTAGAATATTTTGAATCAGAATGCAAATATTGGAATGACACCTTTCAATGCCAGAAGTGTTTTACGTAAGAAATGGACGTGAAGGTAAGGTGACGACTGAGTTGGCTTATTGTATTTGTAAACTCCCGTCGTGCATCTGTCCCTATACAAAATGATGGCACATACCCATAGGCTGTGCTCATGCCACTGTAGCATCTACCGAGTGGACTGGTGCCGTGGGATGCTTCTTGTGTATAACACAGCTGTGTGCTACCCGTGAGCTGGTGTGGTCTTCACCATAGTAGTCTTCTTTACTCTTCACATCTCTGGCTGAATGCACAAAATCTTGATAGGGATAAGTGTCATTGAGCACATCTAATTAACTAATGAAATTAATGAACATAATAGAGGGAAACACTCCACATGGGAAAAATATATATAAAAAACAAAGATGCTGTAACTTACCAAACGAGAAAGCGCTGGTTGACAGACACAATAAAAAACACACAAACACACACACAAATTTCAAGCTTCTGCAATCCGAGATTGCTTCATCAGGAAAGAGGGAAGGAGAGGGAAAGATGAAAGAATGTGGGTTTTAAGGGAGAGGGTAATGAGTCATTCCAATCCTGGGAGCGGAAAGACTTACCTTAGGGGGGAAAAAAGGATAAGTATACACTCGCGCACGCGCGCGCGCACGCACGCACACACACACACACACACACACACACACACACACACACATCCGCACATAAAATTAGAAGACTGAAATGCCATTTTGGGATTGTAATTGGGGTAGCAATCTTGCTAAACCCAATAAATTGCAATGCTTTGAAATTCTAAGACAAGAAACTGACCATAACATGTGCTACTATACACTTTATCTCTGTGATGTGTAGCATGAAGTTACAGTCGAAACCCAATCTGAGCGCCAATTAATGTTATGGTGTCTTTGCTATGGTGAGCTGTAGTAAGGCAAGTGCCTCTTCACATATGCAGAAGTTTTCAGTTAATTTTCAAAGCATTTTAAATGTCAGTTATGAAGCAGCAATTTACTGATTTTTTAACAAAATCTACTGTAAGCGTAACATTTTCGAATTAGGCCTTCACCTTTGTCATCATAATTTATCATCAGTTTACTAAAAGTATTTGACTGATTTGGCTGTGAAATGTTGGCCTGTTTCCATGCTCTGTACTTGTAAGCCAGATTTTTCTCATAATTCTGAGTCAATCACACGCCTTGAGAAACAAATGAACATATTGAGAGACATTGAACTAATGGAGATTAACATTTACAGAAAATTAATTATTCTTCGTGTGTACCAGTCAACTGTTTGTGGAAGGACAGAATGTAGAAAATGCAGAAGAGATGCAAACCAGAAAAAAAACACAGATTTACTGAAAGAGGACCACTTTAAGGACATATAAGCAGTTGACATTCAAAACAAGTTTGCTGCCCTGGAAAAAGAAGGAGTTGATGATGAACACAAATTACAGTCTAAGCTCAGGTTCAAATTCAAACATGCAGCAGATGAAGTGCTGAAACCATTGGAGAGAAGGAAGAGGAGCAGAGGATGGTTAATAAGTGTAGACATACAGTCAGCAAGAGAAAAGAGTCTAAAAGTTATGGCTGACAAAAGAACCAGATGAAAGATTAAGGTTGAGACACATGGAGGGAACTAGAGAAGCAAGAAAGAGTCATACAAACAGAAAATCAAGAATATATAAAAAGCAACATAACACTGGCAGAAAAGGAGTGAACAGTAGACAATACAAGAGACTTTTACATAACAGTCAGGTTCTTCAAGAAAGGATATACCATGAGGATCGACATGATCAAACGCCAAGCAGGACAACTGATAACAGATGAAACAAAGGCTATAGATGAATGGAAAACTATTTGGAAAATCTGAATGTGGATAACAGCGATGAGATGCAGCAACTATAGAGGAATTACTGTACTTCGCACAACTTACAAGATCCTGAGCATTTTGTTGCTAAACTGGCTAACACCATACATTGAGGAAGTACTTGTATTCCAACAAGCAGGGCTTAGAAAGGCAAATCAACCATAGACCAACTACATATAATAATGCAAATGCTATCAAAGAGTTGGGAATTTCGCAGAGGTGTTTACTCTCTTTTTGTGGCCTTCAAAGGAGCATATGATAGTATGAAAGGCAAGAGGCAGCGTGCTTGGTGAAAATGAATGGAAAGATGTCAGAGAAATTCAAGGTAAAGGCTGGACTTGCGACAGGGAGACTTCCTCCTCCCCCCTCCTCCATTTAAACTGGTTCTGGAAAGAGCACTGACCAAGGTAACAAGCCTGGAGATAAGAGTACTGCTGGGAAGAAGACTCAGCAATTTGGCTTATGCAGATGATATAGTTTCAATAACACAGAATGAGCAAGATTTGGTTCAGATGGCAAGAGAGTTAATGGAAGAGCCAATAAGAGAAGGCCTGAAGATGAATATGGATAAGACCTAACATCTGGTTGTGAGTACAGAGACAGACCTTTAGATGTAGATGGTAAAATCTTTGAAAGAGTAAAAGAGTTCAAATATCTTGGGGTGGTACTCAGTGAAACGAATGAGAGAGACTAAGAAATAATGGCAAGAATCCAGGCAGGAAACTGGTCAAGGTTTGGACTCGGAAAGCTGCTGAAGTCCTACCTACAAAGAGTAGGATCTACAGGACAGTAATACAACCTGTCATCCTATACACAGCAGAGACCTGGACTATGACACAAAAGATAGAAAGAAAACTCATGACATTTTAGAATGCTCTTCAGAGACATATTTTTGGGCCAGTGAAAGATGGAGAAAACTGGAGAAAAAGGAAAAACCGTGAATTCATGAAGCTGTGCAAGTCGCTGGACATATTGGCTGTGATTACAGAGAGGAAACTCAGGTGGTATGGGCATGTAATGCGGCGAGAAGGCCAAATCACCAGGCAGGTGGTGGAAAAAGACATAAGAGAGGCAACAGATCAAGGGGAAGATGATGTCTGAGATGGATTGATGGGATCAGAGAGGATATGTGTGAAATGGGACTAGCTGGAGAAGACTACATGGTCCAAGGAAGATGGAGGAGGCTGACTGGCAATGCTAAAAACTGACTACAGTTTGTGTGGCCAACCTAGTAAGTGTTGCGTAACTAAGTAAGTAAGCAAGCAAGCAAGTACGTAAGTAAGTATACCAGTCATGCAATGATAGTGCAAACAGCTCTTTAATAAATTAATTTCAGTTGTGAACAGGTTCTGTTTTCAAAAATATGATAGAATTATGTATAAGCACAAATATAAACACAAGTATTGTAGATGAAATCAGTAGCACTTTCATGAACATCTTTTACAGTTTTGGCATGTTGGTCTACAGTGCACCAAGAGCAACAAAAATTCATTGCCTGTAATTGATCATGTGATTACAAATATAAAAAGGAATCTATTATATACCAGGGGTATATTGAGAGTGAGCTGTGTAATGTCAAACTATGCAAAGAAAGTTAGGAAGATTACATAATGCAATATTGTTCAAACTGTACTACACAGTATCCAAATTTAAAGAACAATAGAAGTAAAATATTTCAGGAACTTATGAAATAGGATATTGCTATTAAACAAACTTCACTTAAATGTTGCTGAAACAATAACGTTAGTTTCAATATAATGTATAAAGTACACTATCAAATACAGTATGATAATTTACAACACTGCCTGCTACAGTACGCCTTTATTCTAAAGCTTTAAAGACGTCAGTTAGCTTTCTGCTGGGGGTCATTTCATAGTTTCTTTAGTGTGTTGTTTTATGCTCATCAGGTGCAATAACTCAGTTTGGTTGGTTCACGTTGTTGCTCAATCCACATAATCACTTTATTTGTATTATCCAATATTTCACATGTACTGGGAACATCATCTGTACTTTCTTCTTCAGCTTAATCATCCTCAGCCTGGACAGCTTCAATACTCACTCATTTCAAACAGCATCAATAATGTCCTTGTCATCTGTGATCTCCGAAATCTGTTCTTTGTTGTTGACGACTACCCAAGGGTTCAAGTCTTGTAGATCAATATTGCTCTGTAGAACATCACATGCCAAATGGATGTCACTGCTGTTGAAATATATGTCACTACAGCATTCAGCCATTGCATTTCCTTCAATTGAATGCTAGTTCCAGAAATTCCTAATAGTGGTCAGATTGATGCTTGAAGTGAGCGGTCATGGCGATAATGAACCGAAATGCTCATATGATGCCCTGATCAAGTGGCTGAATTAATTTTTTTTATCTTGTTTTTTTTTTTTTTTTTTTTTTTTTTTTTTTTTTTTTTTTTTTTTGTCAAAAACAAAGTTTTTATTTTCTATCTTCTGATTGCAACACATCAGTAGATGGATGAGATGGATGGTGATCATGGACTAGCAGAACTTCTTCTCTCAGCTTAAGTGACTGTAGGTGCTTTATCACTGGCAGACTGAACTCATCTTGAAACCAATTGGTGAAAATGTCGCACATTATCCAGACAGTATTTTAACGCCTGTAAGTAAAAATTTAGTGATTACTAGGCTTTCACTTATACCTGTACAAAAAGGTTTCAGCTTATGGCTGCCCAATTTCTTTGTGGCATAGAATAGGTTATTCAAACCCATCTTATTTACTGATTTTTAATTTTTATCTATTTATTTTTTTGCACCAAGAGTTCTGGTTGGAAGCCAACAATAATAAAGTGCCATTTCATCACTATTATATACTAGATCATCATTTAAATTTTCATCTGTCATTACTTTGTGTAGGATTTCAGAAAACTGTGAAGTGATTCACTGCTGCAAGACCTTGCTTCTCCTTCAGTGGCCTTTTGGTGAATTCCATAGTGACATTTACATCTTGAAAAACATCTATCAGAAGCAATAAAATCTTTGTCATGTAAATCAAAGTGAAATTTTTCAGCTTGGGCTTTAGTAATTGGTCCGGAAAGTAGCACACCCTCAAGTCTCTTTGTCAAAAACCACTTATAAAGTCATTTGCAAATTCACTGTATTTTCCTAGTTCAGTCCTTTCCCTGTACATTCCCACATCACTTTCAACTGTATTTACAAACCTTCTAAGCTTATTCCCTTATTTCACCCATTCCCTGGTTGTGCCTTCAGGTACACGACACTTGCATGATAAACTTGCTTTCGTTTCACCATTCTTCACACCATCAATAATTTTTATTTTATCACTCACAGAATATTCTTTCCATTTCTATGACATCATTCAAGACAATGAGTGAATAATTTACGATCATTATGATGGTTGTCCATATTTGTTGCATAGTCAGTTCATCAACTGTGTCACAATGTTAACTGTGAGTTGTGTATTCAAAGCTTCTGTCCAGCAACAATCATGATATGTTCATAAGACAAACCAAAGGTTGAGTTTAATAGTGTGTATCTGTTTTGGTTATTGTGTAGAGAGTTTGGAGATTGCAGTGGGAAACTATACTGCAGAAAGGCTACAGGGAGACTGTAATAAGATTTTTTCAAGTTTATAAAATGTACTGAAAGTGCAAAAATTATTTATAAATGATATTTTATTTTGGGGAACATACTTTACACGGTGTTACATCCGAATCCACGGCAGATCAGACCACAGTTTATCAGGCTTCTACTGTATCTGTAAAATTTCTTACTGTATCTGGTCATTTTACTCTAATAATAAGAGTAAAAGCTTATTTATAGAAGAAATGTATTCAAAATTGTGAAAACGATCAGACTTTAGCTGCACAATTTACTGATGACATGAAAATTTGTGCCAGATGAGGATGCAAACCTGGATTTCCCACTTTACATGAGTGGTCACCTTAACCACTTCCGCTATCCGAGCACACCTCCTGGACTGACACAAATCGCCATATGTCACTGTGTGTCCACATCCTGCACTCTCACAGTTGCTGTGAGTCTGATGCAGGAGACATTTATGGACTGTCTAGGCTTGTAATACTATTTTGCAGTGTATGTACGGTGTACTGGCCAATGTCCTTCAGACAATGCCATGATCTACAGTTGTATGAAATAGAAGAAATGTATTTGCAATTGTGAATACAATGAGTCTTCAGTTAATTTTATCATCCATTAAATTTTTTATTTCACTCGGTAAGTGGCCAAAGGTTTTTTTATGGCTGAATACCTCACTCCTTTCTGTGCCACATTAAGTCCAAATGATAGTGTAAATCGTTTCTCCTTTGGGTATTATACAGTATAAGGAGAGGGGGGGGGGAATTACACCTTGAAGAAATTAAACAAATTCGTAGATGTGATGTACATGTACAAACAAATGACTACAATTTGAGAAAAATTAGATGATTTATTTGAGAGAGAGATCTTCACAAAGTGAGCAAGTCAATTTCTGAATTGGTCCACCTCTGGCCCTTATGTAAGCAGTTGCTAGCCTAGTCGGTATTCACTGATAGAGTTTGTGGATGTCCTCCTGTGGGATATCATGCCAAAATCTGCCCAAGTGGCATATCAGATCATCAGAATCTCAAGATAGTTGGAGGGCTCTGCCCATAATGCTGCAAATGTTCTCAATTAGAGAGAGATCCGGTGACCTTGCCGGACAAGGCAGTGTTTGGCAAGCATGAAGACAAGCAGTAGAAAGTCATGCAGTGTGTGTGCAGGCATTATCTTGGTAAAATATAAGCCCAGGACGGCTTGCCATGAAGGACAACAAAACATGGCATAGAATATCGTCAACATATTGCTGTGCTGTGAGGGTATCGTGGATGAAAACCAAAAGTGTCTTCCTATGAAAATAAATGGCACCCCAGACCATCACTCCTGTTTGTTGGGCCATGTGATAAGCGACAGTCAGGTTGGTATCCCACTGCTGTCTGGGGCATGCCCAGACATCTCTTTGGCCTGGAATCTCATTAACCAGAGTAGAGTTGTTTTCAGTGATGAGGCCCACTTCAAACTGAACCCTGATGATCAGCAAATACAGGTCTGTAGATGCCCCAGACAGCAGTGGGATACCAACCTGTTACCCACCACACAGGCCAACAACTAGGAGTGATGGTCTGGGGTGCCATTTTTTTCATAGCAGGACCCATTTGGTTGTTATCTGTGGCATCTTTACAGCACAGTGGTACATTGATGATATTCTTTGCCCCTTCGCTGTGTAGCCTACGGGCATGGCGGTAGCTGTTCATCCTGGTGGACAGCTGGTAAGTAATCGTACCAATATCAAAAGCTATGTAATGGTTGCAGCAGAGCTGGCATACAATGTGGCTGGTTTCACAGGTGGCCTGGCCTTTAATGGGGTAAGATAAGCCAGTGAGAGGACAAGAATAGGATATGCTGAGTGGGTGGATTGGGTAGGTCTTGCACCTATGTCTCCCTCAGGGATATGATCTATGTGGCAAAGGGTTGAGATTGGGAGTTGCATAGGGATGGACTAGGATGTTGTGGAGGTCGGGTGGGCAACAGAACACCACTTTAGGAGGGGTGGGAAGGATCTTGGGTAGGATGTCCCTCATTTCAGGGCATGATAGTAGATAACAACCAGCTGTCCACCAGGATGAACAGCCATGCCAAACTATGGTCCTATTTAGGACCACTGCATGATACAATATGCGGCTGTATGCAACATGTGTGATTTCAATGACTGCTTCACAACCAGAGCCAACTGGATCCTCCCCTCCACCACCAGCTTTTCTGAACTGCACAGACAGGAGTTACCCTTACAACACATAGAGTATCCTCTTGTCCCTCCACCCAACAGTCCCTGCACCCTCATCCTATCGCCTCCTCCCTTTTCACATTCTGTCACCCTCTTTGTATGCCACCATCTGCCAGTGTACCCACCCAGCCTTTCCTCTTCCTGCTCCTCTCCTTTTCCACTCCCCCTCCTCCCCGCACACACATCTTTTCACACTCCTCCTCACACCCCACCTCCCAACACTGTGCCTGGTTGTCTTTAGTCCCTGCACACCTCGCCAGGTAGTGCTCTTCTCTCTCACCACCTGTACCTTGCTATCCATCCCCCATCCCTGCCCCATTCCAGATTGCTATTCATGTGTCAGTTGCATTCTGGTCCGAACTGCTGGGAATGGCGGTTGTGTGTGTGTGTGTGTGTGTGTGTACACTTTGTAACAGTCCTTTCATTATGCCTACCTAGAACTCATCGGATCATCTTTGTGATGAGTAACAATCTAGCCTTTTCCAAATATTATTGATGTTCCAGCCTGGTTTTCCATTGTCTGATTTATATTTAGGTTTGATTATAATATCTGCGTCATAAGCAAAGCAAACTGTTTGTGATTCTTGGATATATGATGGAAGGTCATTTATATGTAACTAGAACAAGAGCAGATCATATCCCTGTGGTACATTTGTAATGATTATTTTCCTTTCTGACAATGCTGTTCCTTTGTGTACACACTGCATCCTTTTAGATAGACAGGATGAAAATCAGTTACCAGCACAATCTCTAATACCATAATATTTTAGTTTCTGTAAGAGAATACTGTGAACTGTGCAATCACGTGCTTTCAACAGAGAAAATATCAGTTGGCAATATTTTCTCATTTAAATTTTGTGTAATCTGATTTGTGAATTGGAAAGAAGCATGTTCTGAGGAGAGATTCTTTTGAAGTCCAAATTGAGATTGACCATAAGCATCTTATTTTGAGAGTGGTATTTTAAGCTGCATGCACAGATAATTTTTTGCAGTACCTTTAAGAAGCAGGTGAATGGTGAGACTAATCAGTAATTATTAATATCTGTCTTGTAAAAGGGTCTGACAGTAGTATTATTTCAGTCTTTCTGGAAATATTCCCTGTGATAGTGTTGCGTTGCATATGTAACTGAATACAAGTATATGTGTCAAGAACAGGATTTTAGGACTTAACTTGAAATATTGTCAAGGATTTGAAGGAATTAATTACATTATTAATTTCTGGAGTAAGTGTAATTTGTTTATATGTATGAGGCATGCTTCTTGCATATATTCTATTGCTTTATCCTGTGAGCTGTTCATGCCAATCTTCTGAGCTACTTCAAGAAAGTGATTATAAACTGATGTAGCTTTTCTCTTTGCTAGTGATAGTAACATTTAAAACACAGACAACTCACCTAAACTCCCAATGGAGAAAGAATGAAATCCTCGAGGATGTTTATAGTTTGGAGCTTCAAGAGGATAACTAGTACTATCTGATTAGGAATAAATTGTTATTCCATAATTATGTAATAGTTGGATACTAACTGTTAGGTTAAATACACTGAAGGGTAACAGCAAATGAAACATCAGAAGCATATTATATCTGTTGTATGCAGCATAACCTCGGCTGACCGACCTTTGAATACGTGTTCTGGATTGACAAGCCTGTCTTGATAAATAACTGATTGTTTACTAGATCGTAAACAGATTATTACAGGTGGCAGATTACTGCTGGTACATATTATTAGGAATGCTCAACCAATAGCAAAAACGTTCTTGAGTATAAGGATAGTTGGAATGAATAGAACTAGTTACTGCTGTAACCCGGAGTGGCAGGCAGTACAGAACTAAAACTAAAAGCATGGAAATGTGAACATATAAAATTCACATACCAGGCAAGAAAAAATGCATAGAGGTAATAGGCATGTGTAGAAAACACAGAACCCCTGGCAGTTGATGCAGATGCTGTTTGACATCTGCAATCACTAGATACTGTGCACTCATGACACTATCACAACAAACACGTGCAACATCACTGGTTGGTGCGAATCTCGATTGATGGCTGCAGTGTGTAATAGATGCTACATATCCTTAGAGCCCTGTCATCAATATTTAATAGAAAGTATCGTGTTGTCACATACTATTCCTGTGAGTACTCAGTCCTTTGCAATAGAATCCAGTTTGTGTGTGTGTGTGAAATTCACTGTTAAAAAAGATTGAAGAGTTAGGGATCCTACTTGACCAATATGCTTGAAGGTATCTTAGCTAACCTCTTCTGAACACTCCCTTGTTACCGTATTTACTCGAATCTAAGCCACACCTGAAAAATGAGACTCGAAATAAAGGAAAAAAAAATTTCCCGAATCTAAGCCGCACCTGAAATTTGAAACTCGAAATTCAATGGGAGAGAAAAGTTTTAGGCCGCACCTCCAAATCGAAACGAAGTTGGTCCATTGTAATATGAGACACAATTTAGGTCGAATGAATGACGATACAGCTACAGTAGTTTGGTTCGCGTCGTAAGATAAGCAGTTAAGCTTTACCACGTAGCCATTGCTATGCGTCAGGCGCTCCGTCCGTATTTATACGGGTACCCTTCCTTTTTCATGTGCTTCGTCTGGTTTGAATCGATTGCTTATTTTGCTTTGATCTGATAAATGCCGTTTTCTTTGTTATAGGTGTTTGCGTCACTCTTAAGCTGAAAATGCATTACTGCACTGTGTCATGCATTGTTTGTCGCATTCTGATAGTGCGTGTTTACGGCCTGTCACGGCTCGCGGCATGGCTTGCTTTTGTGCGCGCTACCGCCGCGTACAATTAAAAAAAAAAAAAAAAAAAAAAAAAAGAGAGAGAGAGAGAGAGAGAGAGAGAGAGAGAGAGAGAGAGAAATCATCTCATTAGCGAAACAATGGCAAGAGACTGCTATTTGTTGTTACTTACACTGCTGCTTTCTTTGATAATGATCAACAAGAATCAAATAATAGACTGCGTATTATAGAACATGTTCTGAACGAGAGTTAGGCGAAAATTTTACTCCGTTTGAAAATCTTTGCGGCCGCTTCTTTATTACATCAAATTCTGCACAGAAATTAGAGTCATCTTAGATTTAAAAATCTAGTCACTTGCCGTGCTTCATTTCTGACTGTAAGAATAATACGAATATAAACATGACACGATACGTATATTCTTCCGCGTTTGCTGTTGTCTCACTCTAGTTTCGTAGTTTATTAGGCAGACAGGATTTAAATGAGATAGCAGCAAACACAAAAGAATACATGGCAAAATGTTTATATTCATATTATTCTTATGGTGAAGAGAATACTGTATGTGATTCATATTTCATCAGGTTCCTATTAGCAACCATCTCTTCTCACAGATAGGATAAAATCCAGAACATAGAGTTGGCCATATTGACAAACATCCCAAACAGTCTTGCCAGTCAGATTTTCGTAATACACTGAAATTGTGCTACATTCGAAAATGAACAATACGGAATTTGTATTTACTTCGTTGGATAATGTATGAAAATGCAGTGGTCAAAACTCGCGGCGGAGAAAAAAAGCTCGTCTTCCACTTTTTTTTTAAATTTATTTACTGACGCAGAGGTTTTGGCGCCAGTATTTATCTTTGTGCCTACAAAGCATGCCTGCGTAGCGCTACATATATTCGACGGCAGAAGTTAGTTGTGGCGGCACGTACCAACATTTTTCATAACTTCCGCTTGCTTTGCACTCGATTCTAAGCCGCAGGCGGTTTTTTGGATTACGAAAACTGGAAAAAAAGTGCGGCTTAGATTCGAGTAAATACGGTAAGCCCAGTAAGCTCAAACACCTTACAGACACTTTGTCTCAATATGATATTCTAATCACAAAGATGCAAGAGCGGTGTACTGCCAAATAGGCCTCTGAATCACAAGATTATGGGATATTTAAGTGGAAACATGGCGTACATGATTTAGAAACTTATCTGTTTGTTTGCATGGCCATCTTCCACAGCAGTTGTTAACATCTGTTACTATAGGTTATCTGTGTTGAGCTGACTGCAGTCTGATTAAAAAGAAAGAACAAAAAAAAAATGTACAAATGTGTGCATCCAATTTACAGAATAACCACAGAAGATGCTTTATAAATAAAAGCGAAACACGTCTGATGTAATTCTTTTTAATCAGATTGCAGTCAGCTCATCTATAGTAACAGTTAGAAACATATCACTCACACTCATATTGGCACAGAATTACTGTCAACAGGAAGATTTAAGGTTCAGTCACAGCCTTCGCTATTCCTAATGGCTGAGTGTTGATGCTTAACAACTGAAGCACTAAGTTCATATGGTCATGAATGTGTATGTACAAGTCAACCAGGTGGAAAAAAAATCTGGTGAACAGATAAGTTCTGTAAAGATCTTGTGAAGGCAACATGTACAGAATTCCCCCACCCAAAATAAATAAATCATTTGTAATGGGGAAAGACTTAAAGAACTTTGTGTGTTATTCACTATGTTCTAAAACCAATAGCTTTCAATCACATGTCAACTGTAGTACACCAGAATTTTACAAAAGTCTGGAGACACTTGTGTTCCAGCCGTTTCGAACATGCGTTATTTTAAAGCAGGGCGTAAGGATGAGCATGGGATATTGCACCCATTTATTGTTTGTGCAGGTGAAACTGGAAGGGAGATAATTCGTCGGCGCTGGCAAGTGATCAGCGCGACCTTCCAAGAATAAGCAAATACGGCCCGGAAGCTCCGTAGCCGGCTGCAAAGAGTAATGTAGCATTGTATTGTTAAAAAACAAATGGAAAGACTCAAAATAGTGACTGTTTATTAGACGTTGAACTGCTGTTGAGAGTACATGGACTGGACGTGGATAGTCAGCCACGATAAAAGCTTATGTATTAATTGTGTTCAAAAATGTGCAATTAACTGATTCTGGGTGCCCGGTAATGTGTGGGCTTACGTCATAAAGTTTAGTTGTTTTTTTGTACAAAGTGGAAATAAATATGTTCTGGTGCATTGAATGATATTCTAAGAGTAGCGTATTTTTTAGATAAGAAGAGAGAGAGCGAGAGAGTGAAAATTTCCCCTTCCTAGCAGTGAAATCTTCGGAGAAGCGTCCGGTGCTAGCAGAAAACATTGGCGCTGCAAGAAAGCAGAACCAGCATTCTTCAACAAGTAAGTCCACAAAAACGCTTAAGCTGTATAGAGAGAGCTTAATATTACACCAGGCCACCGCACAACCTGGAAATCTTCAAATTTCAACCTGGATGAGATTCAAATTGATCATATTGTCATTGTACATAATACATCATGAGAGTTAACAGAATATGAACTATCTGAGAACTACAGACCTTGTCTCTGATGACTAACAGCTTCTTCCCATAAGTACTAGGAGGGTACAGATGACAGAAGGTTAGCAGATTTGACAGAGAAAAACTTAAAATCAGCTGAGAGTTCAGTTGGAAGTTAAAAGTTCCTAGAATGGAGAACTGTGAAAAACTGAAAGAAGCCCTGGCTGAAACAGTTAAGGAGACAACAAAACAAGGCCAGAGTGGACCTCAGACAAGTAGAATGGCTCTCACATTTATTATTAGCTGTGTGCTGGAGAAAGGAATCTGCGAGTGGTGTGAAGACTCTTTTATAGAGGTCAAAGATGGGGCCAGAACAGCTTTTAGGAGCATAGGCATGACAACTGACTTCCTAATTTATAACAAACATCAAGCAAGTGCTCAGAAAATTAGAAGTAGATCAGGGAAAAATCAGGCATTTATAACAGTTAAAGTACCTAGAAGTGTGGATAGAACTGAACATTGCTGAAAAATTAGACCCCATGTCAAGGGTGCAGACGAAAGTAACGTATCAACAATGAGAGGTCAATTTTATTTAATGCCATGCTCTCTGGCTCTACTGCACAATCATTCATCCAAAACACTGTAAGCATCAAAATACCACACAATGAATGGGTGAGGTCTGAATGAGAGATCAGAAATCAAGCGAAGAAAGACCTGAGGCCCAACAAGAGAAAATGGTGCAGAGTATGCCACAATAATGAAATATATTTGTATTCGGAAGACTTGATAGGCGCTATTCGGAGGAGGAGTGCTATCTATGGTCAAATAATATGAATGGGCCAGATAATTACCCACTATATTTTTGCCTTTTTGTTGGATAAAAATACTAAGGGTCGCTTCTGCAAGGCTGAACTCTCTCTTCAAGGAGTGTAAATCACAAATGAAGACATCCAGGAACATTGCCTTTTCAGGAAGAATCTTAGAACACACCACTAAAGTTAAAAACTGGCAAGAAATGGACAGAAGAAAGGAGGCTCATAGTAAATAAAGGCAAGAAAGTTTAAATTAAAAGAAGTCCACAGATAGCTGAAACAAAAGATGGCCAATAGCTCTATCCACAATCAAGCAACAATAGTCAAACTCTTTGTAACCCTTCGGCTTATACAGCCAGCTGCAGGTTTCATTGCTGGCTGTGAGACGTGCCGAGCAACTATAGCTGCTTCTTAGTGTTTCTTCTTTTCTGTCAATATATGGCATGACATATTATGCACCATTGAAACTTGAGAAATCGATCTCTGTAGTGGTGTATAACACACTCGATTTCTTCCAATATTTTGCAAGTTATAAGCAATTGTTTTCAAGGTTTTTCACCAGCTGTGTAGCAGCAAGTAATGCCGTAATGTAAAAAGTTTCTCTCAGATGAAGAAATAGGAAGTCTGTCAAATAAAAGTGGCAGTGATGTTTCTGAAAGTTATATTTCTGATAGTCTGATAAAGAAGACAGTGTGGTAAATGATACTAGTGATGACAGTGAGGCAAATGGAACAGATAGTGAGAGTGATGTTGCAGCAACAGGTGAGAGCGTTGCTAAAAAACAGAAGGCAGAAAAACAGATATGAGGAATATATCAAAGTAAATGTTCCAAAACTTAATTTTCTGGTTCCACTGGGATCAAACCCATGGTTCAAAGAGAACTCTCTCAACAACTAACATCTTTAGATATGTACAGATAAATGATTCGTGTATCTTTTTGGGAGACTGGATCAGTAAACAAATAGATACACAGCAGATTGTTACAAAAAAATTCTACTTTGAAATCAGCCAGTGCTTGGTTCCCTACTACATCAGATGAAATTCAAGCAAATTTCTCTTTATGCATTCTTGTGCCACATGTGAAGAAGCCAACACTTCAGGCATACTAGTCCATAAAAAAAATCAATTCATGTTACTTTCTTATGCCTTATAGAAGATTCTTGTAGCTTTCCAAGTTCCTTCATTTTGTAAATAATGAAAATGTTGACCCTGCAAACAGTCTGAACAAATGTTAACCTGTTTATTGACCATCTGAAATTCAATTTCCAAAGTGTTTATTGCACTGAAGAAAATATTGCAGTTGATCAAAGCTACATGAAAATTCAGAGGTAGACTCTACTGCATCCAGTTAAATCCTCAAAAATTGGCACATTTTGGAATGAGTCATATAGTGGCTCCTGTTTAGGATTTGATATTTATACAGGGGAAAAAAAACCTGAGGTAAGCAGTAAAGAAAGCCCAATTACTGAAGCTGTTACGGTCCTCATACAGCTGTATTTGGACAGTTGTCACACAGTATATGTTGACAACCGGTACATTCCCCTGTCATTGTTTGTGAGGCTCACTGAAAGGGGCACAAATGCAAAAGGAACAGTTGGATTCACAAGGTGAAATATGCCAGACCAGTTCCAGGAATCTAAGCTAAAAAAAAGAAGAGATTCTTGTGTTATTTTCACATAAGCTCATGGGTGTAAACTGCAGGGATAAAAAATAAGTAAGTTATGCACACTATATACATAGATGTCAATATGACAGCAACAGAGAAAAACTGATACGAAAACCAAAACCCCACTCCAGAAGCCCCAAACAGTTACACAATATAACAATTCAATGCACGCAGTTGACAGACAGGACCAGTAATCATCATCTTTCCCTCTCATGAGAAGATATGCCGAAGGATATGAGAGAATTTTTTTTTACCTGATTGACACTGGGATTTTCAATTCAAATATCATACTGAACAAAGTTCTAGGAAAAAATCTTGTTCAATCAGTTTAGAATTCAGCTGGCTGAGGACATAATAGCCAGGTTACCCTAGATGTGGGCGGCCCCAATTTGGAATTTCCTGTTAGACTGCAAGCAGCAAATTGGGCACAGTTTGTTAGATTTATTCCCCCCACCCCACCCTCCAAAGACCATCAAGGAAACACCCATCAGAAATTCTGTAGTGTCCAAAGCAAGGAGGAAGAAAAGCAATACTCAGTATGAGTGTGAGAAATGTTTTATGGTGTTGCAAACGCCTGAATTCTTTTGTGTACATCACACCAATAAAAATTTCTAAAACAGTACAGGGCTATTACAAATGATTGAAGCAATTTCATAAATTCACTGTAGCTCCATTCATGGACATATGGTCACGACACACTACAGATACGTAGAAAAACTCATAAAGTTTTGTTCGGCTGAAGCCGCACTTCAGGTTTCTGCTGCCAGAGTGCTCGAGAGCGCAGTGAGACAAAATGGCGACAGGAGCCGAGAAAGCGTATGTCGTGCTTGAAATGCACTCACATCAGGCAGTCATAACAGTGCAATGACACTTCAGGACAAAGTTCAACAAAGATCCACCTACTGCTAACTCCATTCGGCGATGGTATGCGCAGTTTAAAGCTTCTGGATGCCTCTGTAAGGGGAAATCAACGGGTCGGCCTGCAGTGAGCGAAGAAACGGTTGAACGCGTGCGGGCAAGTTTCACGCGTAGCCCGCGGAAGTCTACGAATAAAGCAAGCAGGGAGCTAAACGTACCACAGCCGACGGTTTGTAAAATCTTATGGAAAAGGCTTGCTACAAGCCCTGACACACGATGACAAAGTCAAACGCTTTGAATTTTCGGCGCGGTTGCAACAGCTCATGGAAGAGGATGCGTTCAGTGCAAAACTTGTTTTCAGTGATGAAGCAACATTTTTTCTTAATGGTGAAGTGAACAGACACAATGTGCGAGCTCGCATCAACGATTCTTTCGAACTCATTGATGGGGACATGCTGCGCCGAGTGTGGGAGGAACTTGATTATCGACTTGATGTCTGCCGAATCACTAAAGGGGCACATGTCGACTGCCTAAAAAAACTTTTTGAGTTTTTGTATGTGTGTGCAAAGCATTGTGAAAATATCTCACATAATAAAGTTATTGTAGAGCTGTGAAATCGCTTCAATCATTTGTAATAACCCTGTATTATCTTCAGTCCTTATCATGTCAATAAGTAGTAAGGTAAGATTTATAAATATAATTTTGAGAAAAGTGTATAAGACAAAAGATGCTGATTTTCTTAAATTTAAATGGTAAATGTAGGGTTGACCTTGGGGAAAAAGTCATTGGGTTAACTGAAAAAAACTAACACAGTGTAAACATAAAACTGAAAAGTACAGGACTATTCAAAAAGAAGGAACAGATTTCAAACATGTATTGCTTCCAAACCACAAAAGATAGAAACACAATTCCAACATTCCTGGAAAGATAAAAATTCAAATGTTAACACATTAAGTGTGAGCACTATGTGTTACACAACAAATATCACAACTGTGGTTCATTTCCTGCCACACACAAAGCAGCTGGTCTCTTGTTATTGAAGTCACAGCTTCAACAATGCAATGTCGCAAACTTTCGAGAGTGTCAGGTATACGGGGGATAAAAACAAGGTCTTTTATGTGCTACCACAGATAAAAGTCACAAGATGTGAGGTCTGGGACATTTGATTGGAAGAGGAGTAGCAAAAGATGAACTTCATCGCTGATGGCCTCCAGACCTCACACACTGTCGGCCACCTCAGATAGTTGCAGGCCCATTGTTTGAATGTTAGTATACACCAAGTTTGCAGTAGTAACCCAACCTAATTCCACTGTGGACCGTAAATATAGTAACTACAGTGCTCAGCACTGTTTTCCACCACTGGGTGGTCAATTCTGCTCTTGGTCACCATTTAGTGCTGGCCATTCATTTATGTGGACAGTTGATTAGTGGTAATGTTCACTTAAAAGCAGTGCATGACTTTCACGGGTTGCCCTGGCTCTGGTAGTGTAGGATATGCCTATGACTAGATTAGAATAGAGCTGTGGAAATGAAGGTTCCAACTTCCACTATGGGCTTAACTACACAACTGCAGAACATTCTATTAGTCACGTTTTGGTTTACCATTATTTCCTGTGTGGGTGTAGTTGGTATACAGAGAACTTAGCACTATCTCGAAGAAACTGGTAAAGAGTTCCACTACTACCAAGCAACATCACTTTTGATTTTGCCAAACTGAACAGAGATAAGAGCTGTTACTGTGACATTGAAATATTGCATTTCATCAGTTTTGGTGACAGATAAGTTTTCTAATTTCCTATGTGACTTTTTTGAGAGAGCCTGTAAAATATTAGAAGTTAATGAGGTACATGTTGTAGCTTACTATCCATAATCCAGTTGTGCATCTGAGGATATTTTCTCACTGGAGATGAGAGTTGTTGGGTAAGTGGTTGCCCATACAAATTTTATGTTTAACACAACTCAGCACTACAATGTAGGCTGTACTCCACATTAAATGTATACAAAAGGTAAATATCCCAGGAGTACTGCAGAAAGAGTCAAAGCAAGCAAGATACAACTGTGATATCTATGTATGCACAGAAAAATAAAAATTGCAAGAGTGCAGTTTTTAATGAGGAGCATAGATAAACAATGGAAAAGACCTCAGAAAATCTGCTGATGTAAACCAAGGAACATATGACAATGGTAAGGAATACATTATCATTACTGAACCAGTCATTTTCTGTGCTTCATGTAAAATGAGCAAGCATAAAAGTCTGGCATGGAGGAGCTCGGGCATTTCAAAAGAGCGGCTTCATTTGTGATAGTGAACAGGTATTACAGCAGTCTGAAATAAAAGGCTCAAAACATTTTTTGCACCACCCTCTTGATTTGCATAGTCCTCCTCCTCTTCCACTTTTTTAAATTGGAAATCTCAAAAGCTCTTCCTCAGTACTTTTTTTGCCATAAGAAATTGTCATGTACAGCCATCAGTGCAGTGGAAATGTGAACCTGGATTCCCAATGCAATTTAGTACAATGTGCTTCATGTCCAGTCATGAATGATACAATGCAGCTTGTGTACAGTTCTGAATAGGTCAGTATACCTCAAAGGGTAATAGCTTTTTAGGCTGTGCAAACATTGTCACTTTAAGCAAGAAGGATTGTCTGCATGGGAAGTTGTATGACAAATTGGCGTACATTCTAAGATTCAGCTGCTATTGTGAGACATAAAATATTGAAGATCTTTTTTGTAGCAGTTGTCATGATCAATAACACCAGCTGATGACCATTACCTACAAATTAATAACTCATAGTCATCCCAAGTGGAGTGCAACAGAACTGTGAGCTGCCTTTTTATAAGCAACTGACTATGGATCTACCTCCACGTGATCAGCTACACCTCTGTTGTGCACATTGTGAACAACACTACAAACCCCTCAGCACTGCGGTGAACAAAGAAGGTAGGCAAGGAGACATATGGAATGGAAACTACAGAAACAGTGTTTGGTTCTCTTCATCTATGACTGCAGCATATGTCTGATACCTGAAGATCATCATAGAAGAAATGGAGAGGCACCACTACATGTCCCAGACATGAAGTCGAACAAATTCAGCATGGAGATGGGTTATTCATGTTGTGGCCAGTGTCATGTAAAGATTCCACAAGCCTCTCATTGCTATAGAAGGTAATTTATGACTGTGCAATATCGAGATAGGGTCCTTCAACCCATTGTCCAACTCTACATACAACTTTTCAGTGATCCATTTGTCTTTCAATATAATGATGCATGATTACACACCATCCAACTTGTGACCATCTGCCCCCAGAGGTGAATGGAATGGCCTGTGTATCTGCTGTCACAAGTGAGCATGCATGAGACCAGATGAAACTTGCAATGCATCAACATAGGAACACTCCTTCAAACAATGGGTAGTCACAGGAGGATCACCTTGAGACAATAGGTCAGGCTTGAGCAACAGTCTATCAACACCTTATGGACAGCATGCTGAGGAGGATCTAAGCATTTTACTATGCATGGGGTGGAGGAACATGATAGTGAGTGTTAGCCAGTAGCAGCTTTCAATTTGACAAATGTGCACTTTCACAGATTGACAAGTGGGATATATAAACTGTGCAGTTTATTTGGCAAGTTAGAAGAAGAATATGAGAGACAAATAAATACAATAGTTAATGCACAGAATGGGATACTGGATTCACATTTGGGAGAACAGTGGTTCAGTTCCCCATGAGTTCTTTCAAATTCAGATTGTGATGGCTTTTTTTTTTAAAGTGGAAGTTGATATCACAAGACTAGAAGCTGTGGACTGCTCAAATAGCCTGGTGATCAACAATTAAAGCCCACTCTATTCTTTTCTTTGCTGTATACCCACTGCTGTGTAATATTGTCCAGAGTGACTTCGGTAAAGTTTAATGAATTGTGGAGGTCAAAGAGAATTAGAATTTACCAATAAACAGGGAGAAAATGAGAAACCTGAATGACCTGTAATGGCCTCCACTGATGCAAAATCATATTAATGATGACCAGTTACACAGAATAGCCAAACACTGGTGTCTAGAAGATGCAGAAGAGGGCTGACCAAATAACTTAAAAGGATTGCACAATAGGAAGTGATTTTATGATCTGTCTGATGTCACTCATTGCTGATCTGCCAGGTTCCCTATCACACAGCTGTCTCAGAAGTAAGTGCGCATCGCCGCCCACTGGGGTGAATAACTTCAGTTATTCACAGGCTGACTCACTGGCATGATTTGTGAACACACACCACTTTCAGAGGCCTACTTGATGTTTTTATGAAATGGTGAACTTACCTCCGTCTTCAGCCCAGCAGACCAATACTGATTGCAGTAGATGATGCTATATCCATATTCACCAGAGACAACATGACTCAGCTGCTAGAGGAACAGCATACAAGTAACTACATTACGGAGAAACATGAAATAATTATCTAAGTGCTCTAAAATGCAAATGACTACAGTTGTCATCATCTGGTTTCACTGAATATACAAATTAATATGACTCTTGGTGTTGTCCCTTCAGCAAAATTTTGCCCAGTATGGGCTAACAAAATCATAAAGTTTTTTCTGTTATTTCCCTGAATTACTCGAGACAAATACCAAGCAAGTTGATTTGAAACAGATATAGATAATTTCTCACCAGACCCAAGCCTGTGCTCCATCTTTAGTGACATTGTCATCAATAAAACATTAAACCCTAAGCATACAGTATCAGCAAAAAACAGAATTTTAAAAAGTGTTCCTTCATACATGACATCACATCATTAATCCACTACAAATTGTGAAATACCTAAACCTTAATACAAACACTCTGAAGGATGTGGACCGATGACCGTAGCAGTCCGATCCCTTTAATCCCACAAACCAACCAACCAACCTGAAGGATGTAAAGGTTCCTGTGCTTATTGCTGAATCATTACTTTACTGACTTTTAAGAATAATATACCTAGATGTATCAATATGTGGTCTGGACTTTACTCCAGAATGTGGACTTAAGTTACCTTGCACTGTTTCCAAGGAACATCTTGTATGTACCTCTTGTTTTCAATAACCTAGGGTGAGTAGTGTTGAGAATGGAATCCATAATGCATCAATCAAACCTCGAACATTTTTTAATAATGCAAAAGAGCAACTTTTTCAATCATGAAACATAATATTAATGCAAACCACAGGTTTTTAGAACATAATGACAGCTATATTACACACAGTGCAACTGTTAGCATATGTGGCAGTAACAACTCCTACAACACACAGCTACAATTTTCCACCATTTAATAAATGGAATACAAAATGGGATGCTTACCGCCAATGACTGCCGTTACATATTCAACTAGTGAAATTTCTGATGCAGGAAGGCAAAGGACTATGTTCTTGTCACAAAATCCTGAACTGTATCATCTAATTCAGAAACTAGAGCCATTAACTAATCCAGAAGAATCTGCATTGCCTAGAATTTTTTCTTCATTACAAAAACATTTGTTGACAAAGAAACATATTATTGCAGCCAGGTTAGAATTCTGGCTATGGATAAAGGGTCCCAATCAAACTTAAGCAAAGTAGTCCTCCAAATTGTAATTTTAAATGTCTGTGTGTGTGTGTGGAATTACACAGACTTTCTAATCAGGGATATTATAGTGTTCATTACCCCTGACATGGAAGTGAGGACCTATGCCTTGAGGAAATCACCTCTGTCTAGAATGGGAGTAATGCTAGTAGTTCAAGCTCATGTAATTGCCCCCAGCCCAGAGGTATGTTGTAGCAGTTAGTTACTACATGTTATTTCCAACCATACCACATACCTTAGTTACAGAGGACCAATCCACCTTTACAGTTTTGAGCTATTGATCCAGAGGCTGTCACAAAAAGGGTTCAAATTAAACATGCACAAATGTTCTTTCATGCCATGCAAGTATCCTTGACATATTGGGGGTTCATACCTTCGGCTAATGGACTTGCTTCAACAAAGGACCAGGTCGTGGTTACCACCCAAGTAGAAACAATGTCTAACATTACACCTTAAACCCTCTGTAGTCTGTAATAACTTCCAGGGCCACCGCAATAGAAAGCTGCCGAGCAGCTTCATGATGCTCTTTGCCTCACCCTCTTGGACATCCTGCAGCCACCTCGGGTACATATCATCACCAAGGTATCTCCCTTCCAAGTGCCATGGGCCTGCAAGTTCAGACCAACCCAAGTTGGATCTGGTTGTCAGCAACTGCTGGTTTCGTCATCCCTGATGGACCCTCCACTCCCATGGTGAGTCATGCAACTTCCATGATGCCTCGTCCTGTCTCAGTCTTTTGTAGTGATGCCCATGGATATAGATCTCTTGTTGTAAATAAATCGGGACACTCCCTGCTAGTTTTTTAAATTTGCTGTCATACCAAGAGAAAACCTCATCAGTATATGTACTTGAGCCTGGGGAATTTGAAATGTTACTGTGCAAGATATGCTGTAACATGGATTTCCATGGCATAACATGTTCCACTACTCTTAGGTGGATGAAAGATGTTCATGGAAATTGAAAACGTAGTATAGGTAGTTATTAAGTATGGAACGTCCCATATAGATGCAAAAGGAAGTCATATCGACAAAATGCGTTTCTACCAGAATGTAAGTGGTGGAACAACTGAAGAATTGTGATGAGCATTACACATATATGTTGTGATCTATTGAGAGCTATAGGTTGTGAGCAATATGTGTCACCTGCATTTCTAAAAGTAACTGTACAGTTGAAATGTTGTTGCTATAAACAGAAGAGTTACTGCAAACCTGATTACGTCACTTCAGTAGCATATATAGACCAGAGTTCTCTTTCAGCACTCACCCCAGCTGCAAAAGGAGAAGTCTCATGACACGCTTTTGTGGCACTGTGTAGCAGGTCCACTCAAGCAATTAACTTTTAGAACAGTGACTGCAATTTATTTGTAATGTAAAGTGTGTGGAGTGGAACATATCATAATCAAACACCATACACCCTTAACACTACAGCCTGATGTATTTTCTAGTCAGCTGGTGCTTACTTTTGAGATGTGTTTAATATGCCAATAACTTGGGCTACAACAACCGAGGTACTCAAAAATCATTGTTTAATTCAAGAAAAGAACTGAGAATTCACCATGGAAGCCAAAACCCTATTGAAAAGAACTACAAACTTCATTAACTCTCATAATTTTTATTCTAGAAACAGAACAGCCCTCCAGATGGAGGCAAATAACAATGTCTGACAAAACACTGAATTTCCAGCACACAATCAATCTACTCCAATGACCGGAGCAATTGCATAAGAAAACCGTGCATATTGTCCAAGGCATAATTTCTTTAGGTATCTCATTCTCTGCCAAAGCTATTATCTTCACATCATTTCATGTAC
This sequence comes from Schistocerca cancellata, assembly GCF_023864275.1. NCBI lineage: Eukaryota > Metazoa > Arthropoda > Insecta > Orthoptera > Acrididae > Schistocerca > Schistocerca cancellata. The sequence goes on along the minus strand of NC_064630.1, from coordinate 583,417,697 downwards.
ACACATAAAATGAGCATGTTATTACCATTTATCTCATAATTATCTCACTGTCCATGAAACTGATCTCTGAGCTGGTGATGACACAGGTCTACGAGGTTGAATCTGTATTTTTGACTGACTGCAGTACTTGTCTTTGTACTCTGTCATCCAGATGCTGCTAGTGTTTGTCGAGTTCTGAAACAATACAAATTTGTAGTAAATAATTATGTTCATTATGACACAGAAATCATACACAGTGCAACTTCATTCGTATTTAAATCTCACTCTCACTGAATCAGCCCCCCTCCTCTCTCTCTCTCTCTCTCTGTTTGTGTTTGGTTCCACATGTGTATTTGGTGAAATTGATTTGCCCTAGTTATTTACAGAGGTGGGGAAACACAATTTGTGCATTCTCCAAATGTCATTCCTGGTGTTAGTATATCAGCTTAGTCAATAGATAGAATCAGTTGAGATTGTTTTATTATCGGTGGAAATGTGACACTTGAGATAAAGCACTAATTTTCTTATGGTTGGCATGTAGGCAGAGAGATTTCTTATTGTTACAATTTAATTTAATCTTCATGGTCTCCATAGGAATATTATTTAGGAGACCACAAAATAATCATAGACTGTGCTGGGACAATTGGTCCTTGGAATTTTTGAAGTAGGTTTTTGGAAGAACTACAGTTTCATCCATCAAGTAGTTTGCCATTTGAAGTATTTTCAGCATTTCTTTGCATTTCCCTAAGATGCATGCCACAAAGTCATGACCATTTGCACTGGCCATCTTTGTAGACTCTTAATGTCTCCTGTTAGCTAGACCTGATGTGCATGCAACACATGAGTGATACTTCATCATAAGTTGTACACATGTTATTTAAGCAATCAATTTCCTAGACAAACTGCAGTTTCTGTGTTCTACCGAATAAATTCAAGCCTGTGCCATACGATTTACCCACAACTGATCCTGTGCAATCATTTCACTCTATGTATCCAAATGTTATAACAACCAAATATTTTTATGAAACGACTGACTCATAAATCCAGTTGTTAGTACTACTACTGATTTATATTTTGGACAAGTGCACAAGTTTACATTGGTCTACTTTAAGATTTGGTGGCTATTTTTTACAGAAGTTTGATATGACAGGATATTTTTTACTACATTTATGTGATAGCTCTTCCTCATGTGATAGCTCTTCCTCATGCTTCCCTAATGCTCATAGTACGCAACTTGATAGGTGAAATCTTCACAGCACTTGCCTTGGCCCACCTCTATAAATGATCAGAAATTCTGCACACTGACATTGCAGAGCCATTACTTAACATAATGTGGTTTGGCAATGTGGCCACATTGTTAAAGTTTTATTTAATTATCCACACAGATTCCACTAAGCAGATGACAGGATAGCAGTATTGATAAAAGAAAAATACTGCAATTGAGGGCTTCAGCACCCAAACTGACTTTTGGCCAAGTTTGAAGAACTGTACGTCAGAGATCAATTGTGGTAAAGTTGCAAAACTTAGCGAGATACTTGAATTACTTGCATTGTGCATACTCTGTAAGTTTTATGTAATGACATTCGATATTTTTGCTGCAGGCAGCACTAATAGTTTACAGTATATTTTAATACTGCAAACTTTTCCCAAATTTAATTGGCTTGGTCTTTTTCACATTAAAACTTTTATCCAGTCTGGATTTGGAACACTGTGACAGTCTTGTTAAAGGTTTCAGGAATTACTGCAACCAATTGCAACGGTCGTTGCCGTTGCAATTGGTTGCAGTAATTTCTGAAACCTTTTTTGCTTGGTTGATTATACAAGTTGCCCTATATTAACCTAATTGTTTGGTAGCTTGCTTATAAAACCTGAAAGTTTTAGATTTGTACTTTTGGTAGAAGACTGTTTATTGAAGGAAAAATTCTTGTATCCCATAAGGGATGCATGGTGTAAACTTGAACTAACCACCATTTGATCTTTCAAATGGTGGTTAGTTAAAATTTATATCAGGCATCCCCTATGAGATACAAGAATTTTTCTCTACAACCTATAAAATTTCCACATTTATTATTATTATTGCCGCCACCCTGTAGGTCCCCAAGCACTCATGTTCTGCTATCACACAAATAGTTGAAAAACTAGTAAATGCATAAACAAATTCAATATGCTATGGATGAAAAATTGAACATGAATTTTATTCTGTAATTTTTCAACTTTTCAGAAACATGTTACACAAAAACAAACTGACTTAAACAATTTAATCACAATTTATTTTTTAACGTAACTTTTTACACTGTTGCTTTGTAAATATTGTGTATTCAGCATTTGAAGAAGACCTGCCAAAGTGTACTTTGGTAATTTGGAGGCTGCCATTTGCTGACCTATGATTCCAGCAAAAGGCTGCAGACTGTTCTCCTGAATGAAAGGAACTGTTGTTGGCAGTGAATCTACAGTTTTTCTTTATTTTTATCACAAATTTGAACCCCACCAGATGTGCAAATGGAAAATATGGACGTGTTGACTTGTGTAACATCACCATGTCCAGTGTGGTCAACTGCAGTGTGTCAGGCAAATGTGAGACTGTCCAGCAGCTGATTTGCTATTAGTTGCTGTTATCTGACTGTCTCTACAAGTGAACTATGACAACCACTGTCGTTTATCTGTACCAGTTTAGATTTGTGTTGTATAGAGCTTTGGATGATGCATGCGTATTTTCCACCATAACAAAGCAGTAGTGCTTGGACTTGTATCAAACTCAAACTGGAACTATTGTTTACATTAATTTCCATCAAGAGCTATTATTGTTTGGTTTCATAGACTACTAGACAATTTTAATCCATCATTATAGGAAGTTTGTGTTCAATAAATATTGGCGCTAAAGTGTGGGGTACAATATCTGCAATGATCATGTGATAATCTGTTAAACAACAGTTTGAGATCTTTTACAGTTGCACCAATCAAAATTCAGATGTAAAATGCAATAGTTAACCAGGTACAAAGCTAAATAAGCAGCCATGTGGTGTCCACTATTAAGCATTGATCTTGATGAGTCAGAGCAGCCAGCAGTTTCAGAAGTACATTGTCTATTCTTATCATACTCAGCTACTGTCAAAGTTGAAAGAAAAAATGCACACTTCTACTCATACTGTCAGAATTCAGATTCTCACAAGGAATTGCTCTATCAAAAGTAATCTCAGCAGAATTATGTCTCCGAGAGGCTGGTTAAAACAGTTAGAAAGTTGAAAAGTGAAAAAGATATCCTAGCAACTCAGGGAAAACACAAAACAAAGTTTTTTTTGATGGAGAGAGAAATCAAGTAGTTGGACTTTTTTGAGGGTCCTGACATGATGTGATTGTAGATGTAGTTGGGCAATATTTTTGTTACAACTGATAAAACAAATCTTCAGAAACAAAAATTACTATCACTAAGCTATATGAAAGAAATGTTTATTGCTTATCAAAACAAGCAAAGAAATTTTTCTAAACTCTATGAACTCAGGTGGTAGTGGTATGCCACTGATGGATTGTTCCTCAAATCCGCAAGTCATCAAAATGGGTTTCACAGTGTGCAGTACTAGAACAATAGCTTGCATGCTGCATCAAAACTTGAAGTGTCTGAATCTCTGTTCAGTACATCAAAGGCCTGAAATGAAAAAGAATGAACTAGCAGTACTGGGAACATGTAGAAGTCCCCCTCCTGGAGCTGGGTTGGGTTGTTTTGGGGAAGGAGACCAGACAGCGAGGTCATCGGTCTCATCAGATTAGGGAAGGACGGGGAAGGAAGTCGGCCGTGCCCTTTGAAAGGAACCATCCCGGCATTTGCCTGGAGCGATTTAGGGAAATCACAGAAAACCTAAATCAGGATGGCCGGACGCGGGATTGAACCGTCGTCCTCCCGAATGCGAGTCCAGTGTCTAACCACTGCGCTACCTCGCTCGGTCCTTGGAGCTGGCTTTGGGCTGTTTGAAGGTGGGAGCATTGGCAATAAAGATATCTGTTTTTTATTGTCTGGTAATGCAAAAGCCACCATGGATTAATGCAAGCTTTTAATTTCAATACATATGACAACAAGTTCAGAAAATCATACATTTTATATTGTTCCAAAACATCAATTAGCTTGAGAAACTTTACTGAATGATTGTACACCTATCAGGGAAAAATAAGTATGAGAAAGTGATTATAGACATTCCAGGAACAAAGGAAGCTTGGTAATCTAGTATTTTGTAGAAAGAAAAAGAATGCTCTTTCAAATGGCGGGTATTAGACCTCACTGTGTCTGCTGTTGCAAAGGGGCAGTACTGCTAGTGTGGAAGTTGCCCGCTGTACTTGTGTACATCACTGTTAAGTTATTTGAACATTCAACCATTATTGCAGGAAACAAAACTCTTAAGATATGCCTCATAGTCATCACTCAAAGTCAAGAGCAACATATCTATCCTCAAATTACCACTTCTAAGTGTCCGGATGAATATGCAACAGACTAGGAAGTGACCTGTTTGGAAGCAAATCAGAGAACTGTATTGGCCCAGACACTATGCAACCATCTCAATATGATCAACTTGACCTGCAAGTATTCATTACAAATAAAAGCACAAACCTTCAATCACAATGAGTTAAAAATCACACTGAACTGTTTCTTTTATTTGAACAGCACTTATCCACCAGTATTTCAGAGCATACAAGTACTAACCTGAGACTTCAAAAAATATTTGCATGCTAATTCACGGCTGCATTTTAGAACCCTGAAGTATGACTTGGTCTGCACTCATATGTGAGACCTCAAACCCAACATTCGCATTCAGTCTTCAGCTAGTCGTAGAAATCTTTGATACTTGGTTTGACTTACACTTCTTCCAGTGCTTTGTAAGTATGAAAAAGAGACATACAACACATTGCAATATGGTTATAAATCCACATGCTTAGCCGTAATGTCTCTGTAATTGAATAGATATTGTTGTGAGGAAGCTTTCTTCAAGTGGTGAGCCCACGGATGCACATACGGCAATTGTAGCTTGGAACCAGCAACAATGTAATCCTGCGCGACCCCCCACCCCCGTCCCCAATATTTGGGAATCAGATTATAGCCCACCTGGTGAAATGGCTTTTGTTTTTATGGTATTAGGTTTTTAGTGTTGCGGCATTAGACGACTTGAAGGGCTGTGTACCACGCCAGAAGAAGTGCGTGATGACAACTGGAGGTGAGATACTGTGACAGACGAGGAAACTGAAAATATAATAAAATCATTCAGTATAGATTTGAACAGAGTGGCATTATCATTCACAACTGAAACAGCAGACTATGAATCAAGTCACTGAAGTGGAAAATAGTGACATGACGGGGGAAGGTAGTCTTACAGATACTGCCATCGAAGTGTTTCGAGCAGCTAGTGTCAGAAATATTGCACATTCTGCTTCTGTTATTGTTCTAAATGGGCACATCATTCAGTGGTAGTCTTGCAGTGCTCCACTTATACTGGAATGTATGCTCTTTCTACCTACCCTCCCTGCTTCTCAGGTGTAAACATGGTGGTGCTGCTACTGTGGCCACCTTGCCACTTCAGTTTGCTGAGTAGTAGTCTTCTTCCTCTTCCTCTTCACTTTCATACATTATAATTTTCCACTCAGTAAACAAGCTTCTTTATGGTTTTAAAAATGACACCATGTCGAATTGCAGATTCACTCTAATAGGGTTGCTACATGTGAATGTTTTTTTTTTTTTTTTTTTTTTTTTTTTTTTTTTTTTTTTTTTTTTCATTGCAATTAACAAGGGTTTATGTACAGTATTTTATTGATAGCAATTTAACAGCCAAAGCAAAAGAGAGTTTAAATTATTTTTATACAAATTTCATTTCAACTGCAAGTAGTAAAGCAATGAGCGATCAGCTTTCTGAACGGACAAAAGGGTGCACTTCGAAACTGCTGCTAAGCAACAAGTGAGGACAAGCACTGTTAAAAACCATGAAAAATACATTATTGTGAAACTAGTTAAGCATGAATTGGCCTTGGTCAAGCTGGCCGCCTTCTGTGTAACAACTACATGGAAACAAACTTTGCAGCAGAGAGAGAGAGAGAGAGAGAATCAGTACCTTACCACATATTTGCTTGTTGTTGATATCTTGATTGCATGGAGTCGTAGGCTACTAGTACTAAAAGGGTAGGATGATTATGCAAAAAAGCATATGGGACAATGACACAAATTTTATTTTCAGATGTACAATTACAGTTTAAAACATTCTCAGTTAAAATTTATACAACCTTTAATACAGTACATATCACTCGAAGATATTTTTAGAATGTAATTTAGAGCACTGTGTATTTCTTTATTAGAGAAAAAGCACTGACCATGATGTCTTGTTTGGTCATGGAAAACAAACACCACCACAAAGATGTCAAGTAAACAAAACGGTGCAGTAATGACCTTTACTTTCTATTCACAAAGAAAAAGTAGAATAGTAAGAACACTCAGTGCACTGAGCTAGTACTAATAGGAAATACAAGATGTGCTGTCATCACTTTTAGGTGCTGTGATGACTCAGTGGCAGCTGCATAAATGTATTACAGCTTCATGAAACAAAACTCTGACCCTATTCCTTCTGAAACTTCAGAAGTTAAGATATCTATGGATGCTTCCATATCTGTAAGGAATCATACAGAAGAGTTTCAGTATCACAGCAAGGGACTGACAAATGTTACATACATAAGAACTCTCCTGCTCCATTAAATCTCATATCAGGACTCTTCTTTACTTTCTCTAAGTGACAGCATATTACTGTTCCATTACTGTTGCTGCTTGGAGAAGGGAAATTTACCTATTTGTATGATGATCACTTGCACATTGCTTTGTTACTTCAGTTACCACATCATATTTTCCACACTTAGTGGTATTTACAACATAAAAACTACAATAATTTCACTTAAGAAACTAAGTTTTCCATATGTACTATCCACTGCTGATTCTGAAAGAAAATAATAAAAATATGTATAGCTATTAGATCAGTGTTGACACACATATTTTTCTTTTTTGAAGCAGCAAACAGCTTTTTCTTATGGTGAAATCTGAAACTGTTTGTAATGTCATTACTTACAGCAAAGCTTCTGATTCAGATGAAGATCACTGCAAGTTAAAGGTCAGTTACAAATTGTTACTGTTATTCTTATCAAATTTTACTTCTTTTTCTGCTCTGCTTTCTTTGTGTTTCTAGCATTATTTAACACGTTGACTGCCACAAAGCCACCAGCGGCTGCAGCAGAGCCCCACCCTTGATGCTGTGCACCCATCAGCCTGGTAGTGAAACATTCATCACAATGTGTTTGGCAGTTGATGTGTTAAGACCTTATTTCATGTTATTTTTCCCAACTCATTTTATCTATTTTTTGATATCATATGTACAGTCTTTGTCTTCCGCATGCCATCTGCCCCCAGGGCCACAGCATTTGTTTGCTGGATACAGGTGACCCTGGGACTGCCAAGCTGTGAATTGGTGCGCAACACCAGTCGTCTGCCACTGTAACCTCTCGGCATGCTCCACTGATGACTGTGTGGCATGGCAATGGAGCACTGTGCTTCACAGAGGCCAGTGATCTTGGCTAACCAACTGGGTCACGAGGATGTGCAAACCTCTCTAGGAGACCCTTCAGTGTTAAGGTGTGCTGTGCACCAATGAGATGCATGGCTGTCAAGGTGGAACAGTCTTTAGCAGGTGTCCTTTTTGGGACCTGCCACACCTCAGTCATGTCAGGCGTACTTGGGCAAATGGGGCTCTGTCTTGGTGTCTGCTTATTTGCCGTTAGCTGCTCATGGTACCAAGGTGTTACACTTCAAATTAAATGCTTCAACTCCCAGTGTGATGAGTTTACCATCTGAATAAGGGAGGCGAGTCCATTACATAATGTAATGGGGCTTGCTGGTACCTTAATGTCTATTAAGCAGTTCCAAAATTGGTTCCTTACTGGTTGACACTAACGGGGCAAAGCAGGTGGAACTTCTTACAAAGTTAGTTGACTAGAACGTAATTGATGAGTTGCATAAATCCCTCAACTCACACTATATTAGGGGCACAGACATCATAGAACTTAAACAAGAATGGGCACCACATGGATAGAGGAATAATGGAAAAATTTAGAAGACCGTCACCTTCCTTGTGACCGACAATTCTCCAACACTGCCTGTACACGTTATTGATGAGGGTTAGGCATACACACTTAACCCTTTCTGGTGCTACAAATTCTAGCATTTTGGTCAGACAATGCTGAGTTACAGAAGAGAAGTGACCTGTGGAAAGTATGGAGAGGCAGCCCATGACTCTGAGACTGACTGGCAACCCCGGCAACATGTGTTAACTATTCTGGGAGCCTCCCATCTAGAGCCGGCATTCACTTATTTTTGCTGAGGAATTCAAAATTTAGGAAATAAAGTGACCAAGTAGATGCTCCCCATGTAGAAGCTGAAAAAGAATATAAGGTGACAAAACTCCCTATGTTTGCCACTTTGTATGCTTCTGTGGCACAGAAATCTCTTCCCAAGGGGGACTTCAATTCAGATGATGTCCAGCACATCATATCCACCACCAGAACCTGTACATGCCAAAGTGAAGTGAGCAAAGACATAGCGTTCCAGGCAGCTATGACAGAAGAGACCAGCAACATATTCATAGTGAACATCATCCTTGAAGGGAAATGGTCATGACATTTGGGTCAACAGTTTTCCCGGATGCCATTAGAAGTTGTTCGACATATTTGACCGAGGAGGAAGACATCATGGATTGTGATGCCTCGTCACCAGACCCAGGCAGTCCCTCCAATCCCCTTCACTCTACAAGTGCCTCATCAGCCCTGGCACAAGGACAGCAATACATCAAAACCACACCACTGAAATGGCTCGCAGGACTCCAGTGGAATATGAATGGATACAAGACTCATCTGGAGAGACTGAGACTCCTCATACAGAACAGACCAGTTGGCCTCCATCTCCAAGAGACTCATTTTCAACAGACTGACATACATGTACTTGGAGGCTGTCACCTCACAGAAAAGACAACCTTACTGATGAGAGGGAGGAAGAATGGGGGGAGGGGGAGGGGGTGGAGCAGTGTTCATGAAGGACACATTACACTCCTCACCTGCGCCATTAACAACAACACTAAAAGCAGTCACTGTTTGGATAGTGGCTCTGTGTATCTTCAGTCTCATGAGCCCATTGACAGTGAAGTCTTTACATCATCATCTTGATTTTCTACCCCATCCATTTCTGTTTATAGTGTTCTAACAGCACTTGCCCAGGGGTCTGACATGTGAGGATATGACAGGAATTAATGGTAAACATTGCTCAAACTATGCATTTTAGCACCACTACAGGCCTCTCCCTTCTGCTTGCCTGTCCTTGTAGACACCTAGTGAGAGTTCAGGATATATCACTCCACACTCGAAGCAGCAATTCAGCAAGCTTTCCTCCATAAGCAACACCTTATCAGTATCTTCTTCAGTTCGGGAAAGGCCTACGATACTACCTGGAGGCATAATATTTTGTTGCAACTTTGTTAGCAAGGGTTCCATGGACGTCTACCCACTTTCCTATCAGACAGTAATTTTTGACATAAGGTAGGGAATGTGCTGTCTGGCCATTTTAAGCCCATGACTGATGTCAATCAAGGGAATATTCTAAGTGTCAAGGCATCTGCCATTGTGATCAACAGTACTACATCCACAATATGGCACCCTTGTTTGTGAACGACTTCACCATCATCTGTGCATTCTCCAACCTTGCAGTGGCTACTTGGCAATTGCATTTGACAATTCATCTAACATCACACATTTTTAATTCTCTTTGGAGAAAACTATGTTGATTTCAATCACTCCCACTCTCCTTTTAGTTTACCTGTTTTAAAACTGGGGCATGCTATTCTCACTATTAAGAAAAAGATGAAATATTTGGACCTCACTTGTGATGAGAAGCTAACATGGTTGCCACACCTTAAAGAACTAAAAGTTCTTTAAACATCCTTAAATGCATCAGTCATAGGTCTTGGGGAGCTGGCAGGATACATCTGCGCCAACTGTGCAACCCCATCTGGAATACAGATGCTGGTTTATGGATCAGCAAGGCCTTCAAACTTCCAAATGCTGGATGCAGTTTACCACAAGGGCTTTAGGCTGTCAACAGGGCATTATTGCATAAGTCCAGTTGCTAGCCTGTGTGCAGAGCCTGGTGAGACTCCGCCATTTATTCGATGTCATCTGCTCGTGGTACACCATGCATACAGGCCTTTGTCCATTCCAAAATTGCTAGTGTCTATATCTGTTGCAAAGCTGCAGTTGCAACAGCTGTTGCACCGTTCATGGGCAATGAGGCCATTCAGGATCTGTGAGAGGGAGAGCTCTGGATTGCTACAGGTGGGGGCATTAAGGTCCAAAGTCAGGGTTTGAGTAGATCCCCCTGGCTTACTGGAGCAGATGAGGTGGCATTATGGCAAGAAATTCCTCATCTGCTTAGATTCTCATAGTGTCTCTATTGGCCAGATGTATCCAACAGAATTAGGTGATGGAGGAAGTGCAGAATACCCTCCTCCTCTTGCAAAGGCAGCACACGGAAATATTTTTCAGCTGGGTTCCAGGGCACATAGGCGTCCAGGAAAATGAACTTACTGATGCGGCTACCGAGGCAGCTTCCTGCCTTCCATCTCCTGCTTGCTGTACAGTCCCTTCATCTGTGACCAAGAAGCCCATGAGCTGGTGGAAGGCTTAGTGGCTGGAAGTGAGGAATAATAAGCTGCTTTCTGTAAAACCTTCAGCACGACCATGACTTACTTTGTTCTGACCATGAAAAGCTGAAGACGTTGCCCATGTGGGACACAGCTTTCAATACGTCATATTTTAATAGTGTGTGTTTTATATGACAACCTGAGAGCTGATTTGGTTCTCCCACATGGTTTGCTTTTATTTTAACTGATAATGAGGTGAGTGTAGTTTGTGTTTTAAGATTCTGTGTGATATTTGGAATTCTTTCCAGAATATTGTGTATGATTTTAATGTGTCATTGAGTTGCTCGGTCACCCATTATTTTTAAGCAGTCACCCAAACACTGTCCCCTGTCCTCCTTTAACCCTGTATGTTCTGGTATTCCTTTAACCCTGTATGTTCTGGTATTTATCCTTGGTTTTATTTAGTTAGTTTTTTATTACACTCATCTTATTGCGGTTGCCTTTTCAATTCTTTGTATGAATGCAACTTGGTTTTCCAATTTATTATTATTTTTTAATAGAGTCTCACCACGCTCATCTATATATCATTCACACAAGTGGCCTTGCCATTTATAATCACCACCACCACCACCACCACCACCACCACCACCACCACCAGACACTTTACCAGGACAACTGATGAATGGACTGCAATTAAAGCAGTGCTCTATTTCTAGATCCTCGATAGCAGCATGAGATTCAAGTAGCTGCTTCAAGAATGCTCGTGTACACTCAAAGGCAAAGGCTTCTGTTTTATTAACAGTCATTTATCCACATCCTAGAAAGAGTACATAAAATTTCTGGTTGCTTGGCAGCAGTAGGCATAGGAACAAACAAAATGCAGTGCAAAAGCTAGTGTTATGAGCTAGGTGTTCCTTCTCTAGCAAAAGAAAGCAAATAAATGAACAATATTACCCACTTCTTTTGATGATAGTGAACGCTGATAGACCATCATTTCTGTCAACTTCTGAAGCTCCCCCATTTTGTTAGTGAACAACTACGCATTCTTGAAAATTAAATACATGCACAGACTAATAATAGTTACTATCTTCTCCACTGCCAACAGGGTGGGCATGAATCAACTCCCTATTGAAAAAGGTTTCTGCCTTTATTAATACTTATGTTTAAAAAAATGATAGAACTGGATAGATAAAAAAATATACTCACCAAGTGGCAGCAGGAGAAAACAAGTAGAATATATGGAAATTTGCAAGATTTTGGAGTTAGTGGTTCCTTCCTCTTGCGGAAGGGTTGAAGGGAAACTAAGAAGGGAGGAGAAAAAATACTGGCGAGGTTTAGGAAATGGGGAGAGTTATGAAAAAGTAGCCCTGAACCCTGGGTCAGGGAAGACTTACTGGATGAGATTCTAACATCTGTGAGCTCAAAAGTGGAAGACAGGATAGTAAGCAAGGCAAATATTACTGAAGAAAACATCATTCAAGGGTCTACCATGTATAATGCACTTAGTTTTCCACTCTTAAATGACTCTTGCATATTGCTTTTCCCTGTCTTGCTTATCAACCTATCTTCCACCTTTGAGCACTCAGGTTTTCAAATCCTGTCTTTCCTTCTCATCTGATCTGATCTGATAATACCCCCTGGCCTGGTGTTCTGGGCCAGTATGTTTCCTTCATCCCTGTTCCTTTCCTTTCCCTTCAACCCTTATGTCAAAAGAAGCAGCCGCTGGCTCCAAAAGCTTACACATTTCCATATCCTTTGTGTGCATTTTCTACTGCTGTTGTTTGGTGAGGAGATTTTTTTATCCATTAAATTATATTATATTTTTAAACATTGATTGATGTTTTTTGTTTCATGAAAATTGTTTGTTTCTTCTAATGGTAGACTTTATTATGTAGTATTTATTTTATTGCAGGTATCAGCGGTGGACCATGGCACAACGTCTAACCACCTCACTTGGTAGGTTCAGTTGGCATGCTGATATGAAGTATGGTGACCCATAGTACAAGTTACAGTCTGACTATTGGATCTTCACTCACTCAGCTTAAAACCACATATTGCCCTAAAGTGGTGTGTGTGTGTGTGTGTGTGTGTGTGTGTGTGTGTGTGTGTGTGTGTGTGTGTCCAGTCTGACTACTGGATCTTCACTCACTCAGCTTAAAACCACATATTGCCCTAAAGTGGTTGTGTGTGTGTGTGTGTGTGTGTGTGTGTGTGTGTGTGTGTTGCTCTACCTGAAAAATCATTTTAAAAGACAGGCTGCATAAAACAAGTTGTTTCCTGCCGCAAAGAGGATTTGTTATATCATGTCTGGCTGAGGTACTAAATAAAACTATATATTTTCAATTTTAATGATACAGATGTTGCCACCAATCTGCTCTCACGCACAGTTCTTGAAGTAAAAACATATAATCCCTCATAGTTTGTAAGTGGCCAGCATATGTATGAACTCACAATCTGCTGTCTCAAGAATCACAAATTTTAAAAGCCACTAAAGAGTTTGAAAGTTCACATGATGATTATTAGGTTTAGTATACTTGGTCACTATTGTTCAGTGAACTGGAATTAAACAACTTTGACTGCATAGCCTGCCACGCGGAATTCTACAGCCTATCAATAGAAAGTCACAAAAGTTTCTTCAACTCTCAAATACTTCCAGAAACATTGTTTACATCTGCTCTTACCGTTTTATGAACAGGTCAACTTTTCAACATAAGCAAATCAAACACTTTTACAAAAATATTACAATACTGAAACTTAAGCCTTCATGCTACTAAAGCTGAATTACAACTCCTCAAGATAAGCTTGCACATATCTCTCTCCCTTCTAGAACATGCCATAGTTATCAATCTGATTGGCTGGATCATACTGTATCTAATCAGCTTCATAGTCTTTTGCTGTCAGAATGGTAATTTCCCTCCTTGACCAGTCCCAACTATAAATTTACTTTACTCATTTTCCAAACTTACAAAGAGAGGTCCCCAGGGGTAGAATAATATTTTTGAGACCATCAATATGGTGATGTAGATTAAAGTTCCAGCTATCACACTTTACTTTATAGCCATTCACCCTGGTGGACATCATTTGCAAGTAGTCGACAAGAGGAGGGGGGCAGGAGAACCAGGAATTTTGTGTGATATACTATAGCCTTGATAGAATGACTGGGGACAAAGTGGTACTATGGCATAGCAGTTAAGGTATGTTCCTGATGTAGTGAAGGTTGTGAGTTCGAATCTCATTATGTCCTATAAAATTTTTAAATATTTATTGGAATGGTTTTGATCATTATTTTTATTCACTTAATGGGTTTAAATGAAAATTTTTAAATTTGTAATCCTTTGTCACATAATTTTAACCATCTTATTAACTATTTTATTCACTCTTATTTTGTCTCGAAAAAAGAATGATTGGAATCTTTGTGCATGTGATTTTAATTATTTTGCTTTACCTACAATAATATTTAAATTTTTGAAAGTGCTGATATATCAGTTAAACAAAAGACAAATTAATCTATTTATATTGGCTGTGCAATGATGCCCAAAAAGTATTTTTAGTTACAAGATGTACATTTTGTTAGATGGTAACAGTCATTCAAACATTTAAAACATAAATTTTTGTTGCACTATGGACAAAATAATGCAAAAAGATTTAAATGAAAGAAGGAATCATAAATAAAGTGAAATTCAGGCAATGAGACAAATAGAAATAATGAATGCAATAATGTGAATAAAAAAATAAATTCAAAACAAAAGGAATTAAATAAACAATAGTACATAAAACAAATTAAAATCTGAAGCACAAAAATTCCAAATGAAAAAATGATAATTGGAAGACAAAATAAGAACAAATGAAACAAGGTTGCCTCTAAGATAATTTGTGCAGAGGAGGGTGCATGACATGGTGGTATGGTGCAGAGGAGGGAGCATGACATGGTGGTATGGTGTATTTTTAATATTTTTTGAAGACAAATGGGATTTTTAAGTACCCATAAAAAACTTGCAGTTCCAACCCTGTTAAAACCTTCATAATACTGACTTAAGAATCATTTTCTGGAAAGAAAAACATGTGGCTACACCATATTCTTTCCTTTCCCTGAGAGCTAAGGGAGAAACGCAGCTGCCCTTGCAATGAAATAGTTAATATAATGATTAAAATCACATGACAAAGGATTAGAATAATTACAAAATTACATTTAAACAAGTTAATAAAGTGAAATTCAAATTCTTGATGTGGTACCTGGGAACCTCATCTTCATCACCGTATGATGGTTCCAAATTTCGATCCAACTCCTTGTTAGTACTTTTCCAAAAGCAGATAAACTGCAGATAATTTCATCTATGCTAGTCTTAAGGACAGGAATAAAAATCTTGCTTGTAGTCCTTAAACTGGCTACTTTACATTGAGCATATCATACCATGTATGCTCCCTGCTGTTTTTACGCAATATACTTCGCATGCTCTTTAATTATTAACAAGTTCAAAGATTAATATGACACATCATTACGTAACTTATACTGTTACAAACAAAAAGCTATTAACTAACTATGTAGCATCAGTGTGTTCAATTTATCTTCTGATGTATTACAATAACATATTAATGTGTCAGGATGTTGCTTGTAATGAAGAGTTAACAACATCTCCTCCCTGTAGAGTCTTCTGATGTAATTCTTCATGCTTTCCCGGCGATCTGTTGACATCTTGGATATTCGGGAATCCAGCCGGATGTTCGCGGATATCGTGCGAGAATGACGCGAACATCTGGCTGGATTCCCGAATATCCAAGATGTCAAGAGTTAACGAGTTTAAGTTTTAGATAATTTTGAATATTTTTGAAAATATTTCTAATATATAGCTGAAACTCATACAGTAATTAACTACAGTTATTTTAAAAGGCTATATGAAAATTCAAGGTGACTGATAAACAGGAAATTACTAAAGTAATTCACAGGTCGGTGTGTGATTTGAACAGCGTGAAAAGTGTACATGCATGTGACTGGGGCTGCAACAGGCAGGTATAAAGACAACAGATTGCAATTTCCCTGCAGGGGAAAGCTGTCTGTAGAGCATGAGCTCACTGAGATGAAGCTTACAACTTCCTAACCATCAGTGCTGCATATCACTACACCACAAATTACAGAGATGGTGGCAAAGACCATAAGGAATTGCCACTCAAAGCTAATGAATACCCTTCAGCGTCCAGAATGTCAGAAAATGTGCAAGTGCTTCAGGAAATGTTCACTCAAAGTCCTCAGGAATCACAAAGACAGGCATCTCCTGAAAGTGGTTTGACCCAACATACAATTCAAATTGTTTTGAGGAATCATATGACTGCCACGGATATTGCCAAAACACTGAATATCTGTTGGCATATTGGGAGATGCTTCTTCCTTCTGATGAACAATGCAATGGTCCAATATATTTGATTATGTCCTGTGGTCATATGAAACTGTGTTTCAAGTGGATAGGTTTGTTAACCAGCACCGTTGATATTACTTAGTAACAGAGGATTCAAGGGTGGTATTTGAAAAAAAGAGCCAACATCACCCAAAGATCACAGTGTTGTGCAGCAATACCTTTGCATAAGTTGTAGGTCCACATCTCATTTGGGGCATAATAAATGCTGAATGGTACCTTGATATTCTTGAAGATTATGTTAAGGGTACTGTATCCACATGGGACAATTACAATGACCTATTCTTTACGGACTTCATAAGAGCTGTCTGTGTATGGCTTGATATCCATTTTCCAGGATGCTGGTGGGGACATTGTGGCCCCTTGATTGGCCTACAAAGAGTCCTGATCTAATGCCCTGCAACTTCTGGAGGTGAGCAAACGAGGAGGAAGATTATCATATAAAACCAAAAACTCTTGAAGAGATGGAGCTGCAAATCTGGCAAGATTTTAAAATTTACCAATAAATTATTTGTGGAAGACGGTTGCAAACATCCCCACCTTTTCCTGGAAACTGGTTGATAATGATGGTGCTTATGAGGAATTTGAGCAATGTATAACAATTCCACCATCATAAAAACTGTTTTTTTTTGTTGTTGTGGTTGTGGTGGTGGTGGTGGTGGTGGTGGTGGTGGTAGTGGTAGTGGTAGTGGTGCTGGTGCTGATGGTGGTGGTCATCTTCAGTTGGAAGACTGATTTGATGCAGCTCTCCGTGCTACTCTATCCTATGCAAGCCCCTTCATCTCCGAATAACTACTACAACCTACACCCTAGTGAATTTACTAACTGTTTTCATTTCTTGGGCTCCGTCTATGATTTTTACTCACACACATCCATACATTTCTAAACTGGTGATCCCTTATCTCAGAAAACATCCTATCAATCACAATATGTCTTATCAACTAATCTCTTCTTTAAGTCAAGTTGTGCCACAAATTTCTTTTTTTCCTTGTTCTATTCAGTACCTCCTCATCAGTTATGTGATCTACCCATCTAATATTCAGCATTCTTCTGTAGCACCACATTTCAAAAACCACTATTCTTTTTTTGTCTAAACTGTTTATTGCCCATTTTTCACTTCCATACACGTCTACACTCCAGACATATACCTTCAGAAAAAGACTTCCTAACACTTAAACCAATATTCGATGTTAACAAATTTCTCTTCTTCAGAAACACATTTTTGCTGGTCTACATTTTATATCCTCTGTTCTTCAGTCATCATCAGTTATTTTGCTGCCCAAATAGCAAAACTCATCTATTGGCAAAATAATTTAATTGTAGAGATAAAAAATCTACTCGCCAAGCAGCAGCAGAACACACACATAAAAGACTGTTGTAATTTGCAAGCTTGAGCCAGTGGCTCCTTCTGCAAGCAGAGGGTTGAAGGGGAAGGAAGAAGGATGAAGGAAAAGGACTAATTCCTTCAGCATCACCTGATTTAATTCAACTACATTCCATTACACTTGCTTTGCTTTTGTTGATATTCATCTGATATCTTTCTTTCAAAGCATTATCCACTCTGTTCACATGCTCTTCCAAGTACTTTGCTGTCATTGACAGAATTACAGTGTTATCAGGCAAATCTCAAAGTTTTTACTTGTACTCCCAGAACTTTAACTGCTTCTCCAAATTTTCTTAGGTTTTCTTTGCTGCTTGCTCAATGTATAGAGTGAATATAATGTCAGGGTTAGGCTAAAAACCTGTTAACTCCCTTAACAGTCACTGCTTCCCTTTAAAGTCCCTCAACTCTCATAACTGTCAACTAGTTTCTGTACAAGTTGTAAAAAGCTTTTTGCTCCCTGTATTTTACTCCTTCCGCCTACAGAATTTCAAAGAGTGTGTTCAGCTCAGCATAATAAAAAGTTTTCTCAAAGTATACAAACACTATAGGTATAGGTTTGCCTGTCTTCTAAGAGAAGTCAGAGTGTCACTATTGCCTCACATGTTGCTACTTTTCTCCAGAATATAGTAACTGATCTTCCCGATGTCAGCTACTGCCAACTTTTCCATTCTTCTGTAAAGTGTTCCTGTTAGTCTTTTGCAACCATGACTCATTAACCAGATAGTTCAATAATATTCACACCTGTCAGCACCTGCTTTCTTTGGAATTGGGATTATTACATTTTTCTTCAAGTCTAAGGGTATTTTGCCTGTCTCGTACACCTCACACACTAGATAGAATAGTTTTTTCATGACTGGCTCTCCTAAGGATATCAGTAGCCCTGGTGGGATGTGTACTCCAGGGGCCATGTTTAGACTTATGTCTTTGAGTGCTCTGTCAAATTTTTCTTACAGTATCGTATCTCCCATCTCATCTTCATCTATGCCATCTTCCCTTTCTATAATATGGCCTTCAAGTTCACCTTCCTTGTATAGTCCCTCTATATACTCCTTCCAACTTCCAGCTTTCCTTCTTTGCTTAGTACTGGTTTCCCATCTGAGCTCTTGATACTCATACAGTTGCTTTATTTTCTCCAAAGGCCTCTTTACTTTTCCTGTAGGCAGTATTTATCTTTCCCCTAGTGATACATGCTTCTATATACTTACCTTTGTCCAGTAGCCATTTTCAGTCTCATTTTTATATATTTGTATTCCCTTTCACATTACATCAGTTAAATTGAGCAACTCATGTGATGCCCAACAATTTACCACTGAAAGGTTTGAAATGGTAGGGCTGTAACATGTTGGTCATATTCTTTTGAATGTTCTCCAGAGTCCCAAAATGACATTCTTTTAAGATATTTTTCAATTTTGGGAAAAGAAAAAAGTAAAAAATATTCAGATAATGTGAATGGGGGGACTGTGGAACAATAAGAATGCCTTTTGACGTCAAAAATTCCATGGTGAAAGTGGATGTGCAACATGGGGTGTTGTCATGATGCAGCATCCACTTGTCTGCAATGTCTCATTTCACTCAATTCATTATTTTCCTGAGCTTTTCAAGGACATAATTGAAAAACTTTGGCTCATTTTCAGTATAAACTCAAAACAACTTATGTGAGTCCTTTCCTATGTAATCACAAAGCTGTATAATGGCTATAAGAACACAAATCAAAACACCCGAACTGCCCAAAACG
This sequence comes from Schistocerca cancellata, assembly GCF_023864275.1. NCBI lineage: Eukaryota > Metazoa > Arthropoda > Insecta > Orthoptera > Acrididae > Schistocerca > Schistocerca cancellata. The sequence goes on along the minus strand of NC_064630.1, from coordinate 583,398,494 downwards.
TTGATTCCATATACCTTATCTGTGATGTAGCCCAGGTAATCAGTTCAGGTGACACACATGGTCAGCACAATTGACTGACAAATTGTGTTCTAAAATAAATGATGTAAATAAGCTTTCCACATTTATCACTTTCATTTTTAACACTGAATTCTAGTTTTTTATTGTTATTCACACAGTTAACAATTTCTCAGTGCTTTTTTTTTTGTTTCCATGTTTTGAAAATTGCTTTTTCCACTATGTATATACAATTGTCACATAAGTAAAAAGTACAAAATGCAAACAGCAGACCTTTCCCAGACCTGAAAATGCAGGGAAATTGTTCCGAATATTGCTTGCTGAAAACAGAATTACATTTTTTTGCCATTATGAAAAATAAAATACTACAAATATGACAAATAAGATACATGTAAAATAACTGCTTACACAAAAATAAAGCCTTCTAGAGATCCAGGCAACAAAACAACACTAATAACCACCCACTGTGAAAATATACACAAATTATAAAAAATTTTAATAATAAGTGACTTCGCTTAAGCACAATGACAACACAGAAACACAAGCCCAAACAGCAGACAGTACATGCACCACTGAGCAATATGAGTGTACATAATATGAAATGCTTGAGAAAGAGAAAAATTAAGAATCGATATAAAGGTCACAAGCAACTTCCTGATTTTTATAAACATCAATAAGGATATTGATTAAAAGTGACAAATGCGCAAAGGACTTCCAACCCGCCAAAAAACTGAAATGTCGGGTTTTCAAAACAAATGTCTTAAGTCTGACAAATACCAGCTAAAAATATGGAGAAATAATGGAATAATTGGAACATAGGAGAAAAAGTGGAAAAACAGGAGCCTCCCATCTAAATTGGCAGAGTTGGCAGATATTAAATAATCAATCTGACACCTTCCAGTGTCTCCAGATCTCTTCTACGTATACAACCTTCTTTCATTATTCTTAAACAAAGTGTTAGTGGAGATTAAATTATGCTCTGTGAAAAATTTTACCAGGCATTTTCCTCTTTCACTTCTTTCCCCTTGTCCATACTCACTAATTACTTTTCCTTCCTTAGTTAAGTGTTAATAAAGTTATAAATAATTTTTAATTGAAAGTTACATTTCCACCCACTCTATACATTCAAGGTTAAATCTTTATTCACTAAATGAACTCAAGTGACAGAATGCAGAACTGTTCCAGGCCTCTCTCCACGGCTGTAATGAAAATGAAGAATTTTTTTAAACATTTCAATATTATTGTATGTGAATTTTGTCTTGTACTTTGCATAATATGTGCACATCAGCCTATGTTCCCAGTAGAAATATTGCCATTTAAGAGATTAAGGCTGAAGCTAGTTGGCTTATTTGTTCTCTTGTCGTAGTACTCCCATCAGTAAAAAATTTCTGCATTCTGTCCTTTATGCTGCTTTTATATTATTGTGATGATTTCTTTTGTCATAATGATAATTTTCTTGGCCTCTGTTTAGTAAGATATTGGAGTTTGTTCACTTCAAGATTTACATTCACTGAGGGAGTTTAAATCAACTCTACATATTTTTTTTTTTTTTTTTTCGAAACTCTAACTCTCTTTGTTCGCAAAAAATACATCCCGATCATCTCTTAAAGTGGTTAACTGTTTGGCACAATCATAACAAATTTTAAATAGAAATTAACAGTTTCTGTGGTCACCAGCTACTTTCAGATCCATAAGTTATTGATATTCATTAGTCCAGTGTGTCTATATGAATGTAACTGGTGCTTGTGTTTATTACATGCGTTCCACAATTTCCGATAATTCACTAATCATTACACAAATTTAAATCACCTCTAACTTTTTGTAATTAGCTTATCATTTTGAATGTCTTCTGTAACTAATTTTAAGCACTTTTCACTTTACTTTCTTCAGTGGCAAAATTGTTTATTCTAATTTGTGTATATTTTGGTATTGTCCCAAATTGAAGACACGTTTTATTAAATTTTATTTTAGGAATGTTCATGACTAGTTTTATTTTTAAGTTAACAGTCTTTCTGTCTCCAAACGCTTCCTCTGACACACATTTTAGGTTGAACAACATTTTAGTTGTGAAGGAGGTATCTTTGATCAGAATAATCACACAACATTTCAAATGGAAATCAGTGGGAATTGCATCAGAATTTAAGCTACATCAACGTAACAAATAATAGATATAAATACTCACCATACAACAGCAGGTTATTAGGATTATAAAAATGTTGTCATTTCCACTACTTGTCAGAACTGGAATTCCTTCATTCATCAGGAAATGAAAGGGAGGGTTGGATAAAACAGGACTTTAAAGAGTAAGACAGGAAAGCTCCTTCAACTCCAAATTATAAGAGGAAGAACAAGACAGGTTTTGGTGAAAACATGTCAGGTGACAGCTGTAGATACAGTGTATATGCTTTTAATTGCATTTTGTAATGTGCCTATCTCTAGCGGTGCTGAACAGCTGTGGATACACTTGCTATTATTATGCAGTTATAATGGTAGCTGTTAATATTTATTGTAAAGGTGCATACAGGAGATAGATAAAATAATATCAGCCTTTGGTAATGTGGTGAGAGATTCCTTCAGAGGACAGATGCACATTAATTACAATTTTCTACCATTCTTCTTAAAGATTGTTTCGACTCTTCATGAAGGACAGTGGACATCTGACGGGAAGAGCTAGACAATATTCTAAGCTAAGAATTATGGAAGACACAGAAGATTTATTATTTTATATTTTTCCTCATCTAACCAGTTTTGGACATTTCCAGTCATGGGAGTGAGGGAATTACATCTTGGCAGTTCCTGCTGAGCATTACATCCTTTGCTTGGCATTGAGGATTTGTGCTCCTTGTGGTGGGGAAGGCTCTTGTTTGAATTCAACTAGTTTACGGGACACCTGAGTACTCAGTGAATCCAAAATTACAATTCAGCTAGTGATAGATTTCAGTCACAAAGTCCACATTTTAATATACACCAGTCTGGCTTAGAATTGATAAACAAAAATCAATACATTATGTTTTATGAACAAGTCAAGCGTGAGAGTGCATAAAGCATGGTTGCCTTGTTTTTATGCATTTCATTTCACATGGCAGGATTCAACTTCTACAAGTAAAGACTGAACATTTCATTTCACATGGCAGGATTCAACTTCTACAAGTAAAGACTGAACATTGTAATTGTTGGTGATGTGCTGCCTAAAAGGAAAGCAGTTCAAGCTTCTGTAGAGAAGGAATACTCAAATTCAAAGATCATAATGCTTCAAAATAAAGTTTTTTTTCTTCATTCTAAAGTCTCAGTATGAAATAGGCATTCATTATGTAGAGATGATGAAATAATTTTCTATTGCATGATATCTAACAGATTACTAGCAGTTGTTGCACTTCAAATCATTTTCTTTTAGAAGGAATTAGGGAGTTTGATGCATGCCTATCTTCTATTTGATTTGTCAGCTGGCTGGAGGTTAAAGAACTAAACAGAAAAGTCATCAGTCCCTCAGTTAAGAAATAATTCACCAGGAGTTCATCATGTCAGCCAGAAATTTGATTGAATTATGAAATAGGTAGAAGTAGTAAAATTGGGGCATTGAAAGCAAAATTGATGCAGAGCTGAGAAATAATTTTAAGAAAAGTAAAAGTATACCAGCATAAAAATGTTCTTTTAGGAGCACAAAAAAGGTGAATTTGTTCCTCTTTAAAAAGACTCTCACAGAAAAGTAAGGAACCGGGTACCTCAATTCTCATTCCGCCTTGCTCTCCCAAAATTTTGGCATGTGGGCATATTCGCACCGTTTTTAACACAGAACATTGAAAATCCTGTTACCCGACATCTCTCTGTAGTTAAGCTTCCATACTCAGCATCTCCCTCTCATTGCCACGGTCTATATACACAAATCAAACAAAGTTTTGCATCCCCCCGGTAGCAGAACTCCTGAAGATAGACATTGACTGTGGATATTGTACCACAGACACAGTCCCTTTGACTGTTCAGAGATGTCACTCAACCCGCCCAAAGATGTAAGCAACCATGCATGAGCAGTGCCTATTAGATGGAGAAGTCCGAGAGCCAATAAGTTCCAGTCATTCCACCAGGAAGGAGGTAAACAGCTCGTGTTGTCTGTAGTTCAACCATGCCTAGACGATCAATACCGCTGTTCGACTGTGTCCGCATTTTTACTTTGTACCAGGAAGGGCTCTCAACATGGCAAGTGTCCAGGCATCTCAGAGTGAACCAAAGCGATGTTGTTCGGACATGGAGGGCATGAGACAGGAACTGTCGATGACATCCCTCGCTCAGGCCGCCCAAGGGCAGATGACCTCTAGCTACAGATTATGGCTCGGTGGAACCCTCACAGCAATGCCATCATGTTGAATAATGCTTTCCATGCAGCCACAGGACATCATGTTATGACTCAACCTGTGTGCAGTAGGCTGCAGGATGCACAACTTCACTCCCAATGTCCATGGCGTAGTCCATCTTTGCAACCACGACACCGTGCAGTGCAGTACAGATGGGCCCAACAACATGTCAAATGGACCGCTCAGAATTGGCATCACATTCTCTTCACCAATGAATGTTGCATATGCCTTCAACCAGACAACTGTCAGAGATGTATCTGGAGGCAACCCAGTCAGGATGAATGCCTTAGACACACCAACCAGCGAGTGCAGCAAGGTGGAGGTTCCCTGCTGTTTTGGGGTGGCATTATGTGGGGCTGACGTACACTGCTGGTGGTCATGGAAGGTGCCGTAACAGCTGTACATTATGTGAATGCCCTCCTCTGACCGATAGTGCAATCACATCGGCAGCATATTGGCAAGGCATTTGTCTTCGTGGATGACAATTCGCACCCCCCATCATGCACATGTTGTGAATGATTTACTTCAGGATAATGACATCGCTGTTGAGTGGGACAGTCTGGACCAACAGTGCCTTGATGAACTTGTGGATAGAATGCCACACGGCGAACACAGACATGCATCAATGCAAGAGGATGTGCTACTGGGTATTAAAGGTACTGGTGTGTACAACAATCCGGACCACCACCTCTGAAGGTCTCGCTGTATGATGGTACAACATGCAATTTGTGGCATTTATGAGCAATAAAAAGGGTGGAAATGATGTTTATATTGATCTCTATTCCAATTTTCTGTACAGGTTACGGAACTCTCAGAACCAAGGTGATGCGAAACTTTTTTGATGTGTATATGTCTTTCTTCCACTGTCTCCTCTTTCTCCCATTGATTTATAGTCTATCCCCTATCATTATCTCCTCTCTCACATAAACTGTCTCCTTTTGTCTTTCTCTCCCACAGCCTCTGCCTCCACCATACCCTGGCAGCTCAAAAATTCTGGGAGGGGGGGTCCAACTATTCCCCTATATCCAAGTGTTTAAAAACTTTGGTCCAAAATGCGCCCCCCCCCCCCCCCAATAACCCTACATCTCCTCTCTCTTTCATTCCCACTGTCACTGTCTTCATCTATCTGTCTTTCTCTATTACTGCCACTTTCTCTCTCCCAACATCGTTGTCTCACTTTTCTTTCTCTCCCACTGGAACTGTCTCCTCACTCTTCGATCATCAATGTCTTTCTGGTACCATACTTTCTTTCAGCACAAAAAAGTGTGAACATGTTTGAAAGCCAAACTTTTTGGTGAGAAAGGTGGAATGAGGCAGTTGGTTCCCCAGTTTTCTGTCACAGCCTTTTGAAGAGGCTTTTTGTGTTCCAAAAGCAGCATTTTTCCACTGCTTCCCTCCTTTCCCTGTTACAGCAGGCTGTGCTGCTTATATAAAACAAATTCTGTAGGTCAATCAAATTTTGACAGTCTATTTATATACATTGATACATATAAACGGCAAATAAGGACACACAATACAAGGTTAACACAAAATCATTTGCTTTGCATTTTTCTGTATACTTCACTCATCTATCACAATTCATCAAAAATGCCCAGCTTATGATTCGTATTTTGAAAGAGTAATGTTATTAGAAATATTTTACTGAATTTGCGGTCTTTTCAGTTTCATATAGATTTTTGCAGTAATTTTAAGCTTTTATCAGGCATGTTAGGACCCATTCTTAGCCCATTTTTTGTCACTGCAGTACCACTTTGGGCATATTTGTATAGGCATGAAGTGCCCATTATTCAGAGAGAGTGCAGCATAAAGTTTTATTGGTGAAAAAATGCCGAATGAAAACATCGTTTGGTGACCTCAAAACAATTGTGATGACCCTAGAACCCTTGCCATGTGTTCACTATGTCACTTAATACTACAAGGACATGCTGAAACATAATGCCTCCCAGTTTTTGTATTTGGAAACCCTCTAAGATTTTTAAATAAAATAAACATTATTAACAGTCTACATCTTTTTCTTCATGTCTACATATCTGCAGCCCTCTGCCACTAGAGGGCTTTGAATTGTAGCATGTTACATGGCAGCATGTAAAATAACTAAGGTGGCAAGTGAGAAACAGTGTGCTGTAATTTGGTTTCAAATTCAAAGAGTTTATCCACACATTGAGCACCCTCTCGTTCAGCATGAAAATGCCAGAGCACACACGAGTGCTGTGACATCTGCAACAATTCCATGTCTTGGGTTTACTGTCATTAATCTTCAGCCATACTGCCCCAACTTGGCCCATCCTATTTTCATCTATTTCCAAAACTTATGGAACACTTTTCAGGACTTCACTTTAACATTGATGAAGTGCAAGCAGAGGTGTGGCTGTGACTCAGTCACCAGAGCCAAAGATTCTACAGTGACAGTATCAACAAACTGGCCTCTCACTAGGGTAAATGTGTTTGTTGCCAGGGTGACTGTGTTGAGAAATATATATGTATGTAGACACGAAGAATAAAGCTGCAGAATGTTAATAATGTTATTTTCTTTAAAAATCTTAAGAGTTTTCAAATAAAAAATTTGGAGACATTACTTTTCAGCATACTCTCATGCATTTATGCCTCAGACTGTATACTATATGCAAAAGGATGGTAACTTCATATCTATGGATTTTGGTAACAGATAATGATATCAAAAAAAAGTTTCAAGGTTACCCAAGATTATCATCTTAAGAACACTTGGTAAAATTTTTGAATACCTTCCATGAATAGAAATTACTGTGGTGGCCATCGCCACGATTGGTGCTATGTGTACCCAAAAATCAGGGTTTTTCAGGGTTTTCTGAGGAACTGCCCATGAAACAAATGGTACTTTTATAGGCCACTTTAGATCCACCCTAAACCACACCTAATGCAACAGAATCAACCAATTTGCTCACCTTACCTGGGCTGGACCAAGTGTGTAATATTTAAATTTTGACTCTGGGCTGTAGGAGAGCTATATTATGCCTGTTCTTCAGATAGCAATATGAATGTTCGCTATGCTAAGGGCTATTCAAAAAATGTTATTCCTTATCTATGTGATCAACAGAATCTGAAATATGAAGTCTGAAAAATTAGGTCAGAGCAGACAAGGGGTTTCCACCCACATCTGATCCACTACCAACCCAAGTAAGTGCAAGGACAGTGCATTCTAGCTAGGATATTTGTAATAATAAAAGTGAGAAAGCTAAAAACATAATGGACTGACAGAGGTGAAAGAAATAATCAGGTCAATAGGTGGGTGTGATGAGGCGAGTATCCCCTGGAGCTCTGTGACAGAGGCTGCCCATCCCACAGCTGCCCCACCCCAAGCTCTTATAATCAAAGTGTTAAAAGGGGAACAATGCCTGCTATTCACTGAATCGCTACCCCTAATTTGGAAAATAGGGTGTGGCAGAAAGAAGGGGCGAGAAAGGCAGCTGGTAAAGGAGATAGAGATGAGGGTCCACCATATCCAGCATGCAGCAGAGATCGCCACACTCCAACCTGCACCTCCACTCCAAAAGTAGTTTAAAACATTATATCTGAGAACAAAAATCATTTTCACAGAGAAGCAGTTCAACTGGCAATAAGTCATCTGCCAATATTGGAGGCAAACAATCAGAATACCATGCTTAGAATGGAGAACCATGAGGAGGGGGCATTCTATTAGGATATGTGAGCTACTTCTGTAATGTTCTACAATCACAATGTGTGTGTGTGTGTGTGGGGGGGGGGGGGGGGTTCATTACATAAAATAAAACCATTGGTTAACCTGGCATCACTGACATTGAGGAGACGTAGTATGGTAGATTTCTTCCAGGAGGAATGGAAGAAGCAGTGCTGTGCAGCAGTTGTCTCCTTGGTAGTGCAGGTTTTTCTAGAGGGGGTAGTAGCCCATCAGATGCTCCTTTTCCAAGTGAGAAGAGGTCTTATTTGCACCCACAAATCTGTACCTGGAATCATTCAAGTGAATGCTGGGTGAGTAATCACTTCTCTAGCCAGTCAGTCAACCTGTTCGTTTCCTGGAATATTCAAATTAATTGGGACCAAAAGAAAGAGAACTGGCTCAGGCAATATGATTAAGGTCAGAGAGAAGTTCGTCAAAAGCGGATCTCACAGGGTGACAAGAGTAACACCAATCAACAGCTTGGAGACTGCTCATTGATACACCAAAATTAAAACTGGCTGAGGGAGGTCTGTTTAATAAAGTGGAGGGCTCTGTTAATAGATATCATCACCCTCAAAAGAATACTACACATTTCCAGTAACAATGTTGTTCCTGACCAGAGGAGATGTAACAGCACATTCTGTTCCATTCATGGTTTCACAGCCGTCAAAGTAAATGACACCATCACCCTGACACTCCTGAAGAACTGAGAGAGGAACAGGCACCAACAGGTCAAGGAGGCAACTGAAACTTTACATACTTGAAAATGCATTCCAACTGAAACCAGGTATCAGATGGTTGGTGCCCCCAGTATGCAAAAAGAATTTAGTAAGATGAATGAATAGGAAATTGTTGGATGGTATTACAAAAGTAAGCAAGGGTTGGTATCATTGGAACTGAAGGATTAAGATCTTGCTTCAGCAAGGAGAGTAGTCTGGAAGGTGCCAGTGACCACCCTTACGCAATGATGGCAGACTGAATCCAATAATTTCAAAGCTTATGGTGCCGTTCTGCCATAAAACTGGTGACCATAATCCAATTGGGACAAGACCAGGGCACAGTAAATACAGAGTAGAGTAGCACAAAGTGCACCACAAGAGGTGTAGGCAAGGAAGCACAAAGCATTAAACTTTCACAAGCAGCTAGTCTTTAGTTGACAAATGTTGGCAGCCCTGTCAGCTTTTTATTAACAAGAACTTCCAAAATATGGAACTGTGCAACAATGTCCAAATGCTGTGCACCCATGTAGAGATCTACGCAAGATAAACTGTAGTACAATGACAGAAATGTGTGACTCGTGTTTTCATGGAAAATGTGAGCTTCCTCTTGTTTCAGACAGCATTTTATTTTCTAAACTTTACATTTTACTGGGACTTTGCAGAAAGCAGAAGTAATTCACTGACTCAAGCAGCACTACAGAATACAATGGCACCGAGTAAGAAGCTGTTTCTCATAAAGGAGTGGACAATATGACGTGGTAGTGAATCACTGGATTGGGGAGAAGTATGTGAGCCTTGAGAATGAATCTTGCTTGGTGATCAATATCTATTGGAATTAGAAGTATTCTGGAAAGAAACTCAGAATTTTCTTTATTAAGTATTATTTATCAGAGTCCACTTTTGGCATAACAAATGCTAGAAGGAGCCCATGGGTCATCAGAGCTTTAATACAATGCTACTATGCAGTAAAGCAATATATAAATGATGACCCATGGGCTCCTTCTAGCATTTGTTATGCCAAAAGTGGACAATGTGCAAATAGCTACGAAGTTTTATGAAGTATGCAAGATATTTCAGCTGTACACCAATCTCACCAGCCAATGATAGGATATACTAGAGCGTGTTGTATGTGATAGTTGGCGATAGGACACACTCAGAGCTTGTCCTTCTGTATAGTTGGTTTTACCATGCTCTCGAATTTTATTAACTTTTTGAGAAGAATCATTATAGATTATTTAATAGTAATTATTTTATGGTATTTGCTAATATACACATCATAATGGCACCACAGAACTTATTTCGAGTAAATTAGCTAACTGCACATCCACTTATAATCACAGGCAGCCTGCTTGCATCTTCTGAAGAATCCAATGTGCTACAAAAAGAGCTCTGAGAGACAACATCAAAAGGATTCACACAAAACAGGTTGGAGGAAATCCTAAGCAGTGATTCATTAAGATAATTCAGGAAAGGATTAGCTTAACATGCACAGTCTTGGGTGGGAAGGCATGACCTATTATGCTGTATGTCACCTACACCACTTTCTGCTGACTTGTGGCTAAAGTGAGAAACTTTCATAAGTTTTTGTACCACGAGATGATCTCGCAGAGAGAGCTGGAAGCCATTGAAAAGGGTCCAAGAAATGGATGCCCTTCAGACATCATCTTGGAGCCAACATTCGGCCAAGGCTACAGATTGGGAGCTAAACCAAATGCAAAAGTCATCAAAATAAAGTACGGGAGTGACCACTAGTCTGAAAGAGGTCACTATCCCATTGATAGTGATTAGAAACAGCGTAACACAACCCCTGTGGGGTGCTTTTCTCTTGGACTCTTGGGAAAATGAGTGAGGCATGAACTCTCACCCAAAACAATTGGCAGAAGCTGCCGAATAAAAAAATGGTGCCTCAAGCAATGTTGTTTACCTTATGTAGGTAAAAAAAGACTGCAATGAAGTGTTGTCACTTAGAAAAAAACCTGTCAGATTGCTGATTCCAACATATACAGATGGTCGATCGGGGGTCACCCTCCCAGAAACCATACTGATAGGGGGACAAATGGACCCATGAGTTGCAAACCGAGCATAATCATCCGGCTACCATCCTTTCAAGAAGTTTGCAGAGCATGGTGCCGAGGCTAATCTATCGGTAGCTGTTGATGAAGGTGGTGTTTTTGCCTGGTTTGCTTTTGGGATGATGATACTATCTCACCACTGTGAAGGGAAATTACCTTCTAGGGAAATACTATTGAAGTCCCTGAGTAGATTGACTCTTTAAATAACATTCAGATGTTGGGTTTGCAGGTTCTTTCAATGACCTACATATATAAATAAATATTCACTGGCCACACATACTCACAAAATGCCTGACAGCTCCCGAGGACATTGTGTGTCTTTTATTTCTTTTTTATTTTCTGCTAGAGAAACATAATGAAATAATTTGTTGTTGCTGCGGTCTTCAGTCCAAAGACTGTTTCAATGCAGCTCTTCACACCACTCTATTCTGTGCAAGCCTCTTCATCTCCGAATAACTACTGCAACCTACCCATCTGAACCTGCTTACTGTGTTCAAGCCTTGGTCTCCCTCTATTATTTTCACCCTCAAATTTCTTTCCATTACCTAATTGACAGTTCCTTTAGGCCTCAGGCTTGGAGCCTATCAAATGATCCCTCTTTTAGTCAGTTTTTTTTTCAGTAAGAGTACCTCCATATTAGATTAAACCTCATTAAGGAACAAGAATGGCAGATGTTTACAGTTCCAATAACATAGATGACAAATATAATGCTCTCCTTAACACATTTCTCATGCTTTTTGAAAGTTACTTTCCATTAGAATGTTCTAAACAGGGTACTAGCAGTAAAAGGCAGCCTGGGTGGCTGACTAGTGGGATGAGGATATCATGTAGAATGAAGAGGGAATTATATCAAAATGTCAGAAGAAGTCACAATCAAGCTACAGTAGTGCATTACAAACAGTATGGTAAGGTGCTACAAACAGTATCATAAGGTGCTAAAAATATTATTAGGAAGGCAAAGAGTATTTGGTATGGATATAGAATAGCATTTCACAGGATAAAATTAAGATAATATGGTCAGTTGTGAAGGAAGTGTCTGGTCATCAGCACAAGGTAGAGCATATAATGTCAGTTCATACTAAAAATATTTCTGTTACAGATAAGCCAAATATATGTACAGTATTTAACAATCACTTTCTGAGCATTGCTGGTGAATTAAATAAAAACTTAGTTTCTACAGGGAATCATAGAACTCTCTTAGAAAATGCCTTTCCGAGATTGACATCTGTGATACTGACAAGGAGGAGATTGAGTTAATAATTAAATCACTGAAGACTAAGGACTTTCATGGATATGATGAAGCCTAGAAGAATACTAGAGTACTGTGCTGCACATGTCAGCCCTGTACTTAGCCATATTTGTAATTTTTTCTTTAAGAACAGTCAGTTTCCTGTGTAATTTTTCCATTAAGAATGGCCAGTTTCCTGAACGATTAAAGTACTCAGTAGCAGGGAGAACACAGACAATTTTAGACCCAGTTCTATGCCATCATTGTTTGCTAAAGTTATTGAAAAGGCTGTGTAATTAAGGATAATTGATTATTTTATATCACATATTTTGCTATCAAATGTACAGTTTTGTTTTAGAAGCAACAACAGAAAATGCCATATTCTCATTTGTCTATGAGGCACTGGATGGATTAAACAAAAGGTTTCAAACACTAGGCATCTTTTTTGATTTAAATAACAAGTCTGATTGTGCTGATCACAAAATATTGTTCCAGAAGTTGGACCCTTATGGAACACGGGGAGTAGCTCACAATTGGTTCACCCCTTACATTAACAACAGACAGTGAAAGGTCATTATCCACATTGTTGTGAATGGCTATGATGTGGGGTCTGAGTGGGGCACGGTCAAATGGGGGGTGTCCAGGGATCAGTGCTGCAGCCACTCTTGTTCCTTATTTATATAAATGATGTGATATAAAATATTTCTGTTTGCTGATGACACTAAGTTGGTAGTAAAGGATGCTGTGTGTTGCCACTGTTCCAAATAGTGCAGTTCATGACATAAGTTCATGTCTTCTAGAAAATAAACTAATGCTAAATCACAGTAAGACTAAGTTTTTACAGAAAAGTCAACAAAACTTGACATTTTAATATCACAGAATGGGCATATGATTAGTAAACTGAACAGTTCATATTTCTAGGTGTTCAGATAGGGAGTAAACTGTTGTGGAAAGCCCACATTCAGTATCTTGTTCAAAGAGTTAATGCTACCATTTTTACTACTCAAACGGTACCTGAAGTAAGTGATAGTTTGACATGAAAAGTAGTCTACTTTGCTTATATTCATTCACTTATGACATATTGTATTACATTTTGGGGTAGCTCTTTCCCTTCTCAAAAGATATTTTTGGCTCAGAAATGCATGGTTCAGGCAATAAGTGGAGTAAGTTCGCGAATCTCTTGTCAACCCCTGTTCATTAGTATGGGTATTCTTACATTGTTCTCTCAATATACATATTCTTTAATGTCATTTCTTGTCAACAATGTCAGCTTATTCCCATGAATTAGCAGCTTTCACTCAGTTAATACTAGGCAGAAATCCAGTCTGCTTTTGAATCGCAGTTCCTTGACTCTTGTGCAGAAAGGTGCACAGTATACTGCTGCTGTCATTTTCAATAAGCTACCATAAGAATTCAAAAATCTTAGTAGTAATGCACACACTTTCAAATTGAAACCAAAGAGTTTCCTCATGTGTCATTCCTTCTATTCTGTTGAGGAGTTCCTTGAAAAATTAAGCTGATTCCCATGTTATATTGTTAGTTGCATTTACATAAACGTATGGCATTTTTGGGTTCATAAACATTTTATTTTATCTGTTGTTATTTTTATGTTGTAATTTCTTATATAGACACATTCCATGACCTTGGAGATTTGCTCTTCAATTTGGTCCTAAGGAACTAGATTTGTAAAATAAAAAATAAAATAATAACAATATTATGTAAAGCAAAGTTGCTACTCACCATGTAGCGGAGATGCTAAGTCCTGTCACAAATAAAGCTTTTGGCCATTAAGGCCAAACAATAGACAACTGACACACACACACACACACACACACACACACACACACACACACACACAACTCGCACACACGAAAGCAGTCTCAGGCAACTGAAACCACACTGCGAGCAGCAACACCAGTGCATGATGGGACTGGCAACTGGTTGGGGGTAAGGAGGCTTGGGTGGGGAGGGGGAGGGATAGTATGGTGGGGGCGGCATACAGTGAAGTGCTGCAGGTTCGACAGAGGACAGGAGGTGTGTGTGTGTGTGTGTGTGTGTGTGTGTGTGGAGGGGGGGGGGGGGGGAGGAGCAGAAAAGGAGATAAATAAAAAGACTGGGAGTTATTGTGGAATGACGGCTGTGTAGTGCTGGAATGGGAACAGGGAAGGGGCTGGATGGATGAGGACAGTGACTAATGAAGGTTGAGGCCAGGAGTGTCATGGGAACATGGGATGTATTGCAGGGAAAGTTCCCACCTGCACAATTCAGATCCACTGGAGTTCATGGGAAGGATCCAAATGGTACAGCCTATGGAGCAGTCATTGAAATGAAGGATATCATGTGTAGCAGCGTGTTCAGAAACAGGGTGGTCCACTTGTTTCTTGGCCACAGTTTGTCGGTGGCCATTCATGCAGACAGACAGCTTGTTGGTTGTCATGCCTATGTAGAGTGCAGCACAGTGATTGCAGATTAGCTTGTAGGTCACATGAATGATGTCACAGGTAGCCCTGCCTTTGATGGGAAAGGTGATGTTAGTGACTGGACTGGAGTAGGTGGTGGTGGGAAGATGTATGGGACAGTTTTTGCATCTAGGTCTATGACAGGGGTATGAGCCAAGAGGTAAGGCATTGGGAGCAGGAGTTGTTTAGGGACTGACAAGCATATTGTTTTAGTTTGGTGGATGGCAGAATGCCACAGTGGAAGGGGTGGGAAGGATAGTGGGCAGGGCATTTTTCATTTCAGGACACGACAAGAGGTAATCGAAACCCTGGTAGAGAATGTAATTCCATTGCTCCAGTTCAGGGTGGTACTGAGTTACGAGGGGAATGCTCCTCTGTGGCCAGATGGTGGGACTTTGGAAGGCAGTGGGAGAGTGGATAGATAAGGCATGGGAGATTTGTTTTTGTACAAAGTTGGGTGGATAATTACGGTCTGTGTAGGCTTCAGTGTGACCCTCGATGTATTTTGAGAGGGACTGCTGTTTCGTCACTGCAGGATGCGATGACCACGGGTGGGGGCAGCTATCGAAGTGGTGGTATTGCCGGTGGTTAGTAGGTTTGATATGGATGGAGCTACTGAAGTAGCCATCTTTGAGGTGGAGGTCAAAATCTAAGAAGGTGGCATGTTGGGTTGAGTAGGACCAGGTGAAGCAAATGGGGGAGAAGTTGTTGAGGTTCTGGAGAAATGTGGATAGGGTTTCCTCACCTTCAACCCAGATAGCAAAGATGTCATCCATGAATCTGAACCAGGTGAGGGATTTAGGATTCTGGGTTTTTAGGAAGGATTCCTCTAGATGGCCCATGAATAGGTTGGCATAGGATGGTGCCATGCCCATAGCCGTACGCCGGACTTGTTTGTAGGTAATGTATGCAGAAGATAGGAGTGTGGGGAGTGGTAGGAGTGAGTAGGGAGATGGACTTCAGGGAGAGGTTCTGGGGTGGGCCTAAGGATTTGAGTAATGACTGGAGATCCTCCTGGATTTTTGGAATAGGGTCACTGTGGCAAGGTTTGTAGGTGGAAGTATCTGACAGCTGGTGAAGTCCTTCCACCAGGTAATCCTTGTGGTTCAAAACAATAGTGGTGGAGCCTTTGTCCGCAGATAAGATTACAAGGTTGGGATCAGTTTTTAGATGGTGGACTGCAGTTCTTTCTGCAGATGTATGGTCGGTTTGCTTGTTGAGGGATTTGGGGAATGATGGCGAGACAAGGTTCTAGGCTAAGAAATTCTGGAAAGTTAACAGGGGGTGATATGGGGGCAGTGGGGGTGGATTACAGTTGGATGGAGGAGTGAACTGAATTAGGCATGGTTCAGTATTGGTCATTGGTTGAGTCTGATTGGTAGGGTTGTTGGTGAAAAAGTGCTTCCACTGTAGAGACCGGGAGAAGGTTTTCAACAAGTCCTGCATGACTGAATTTGGGAGTGGGGCAAAAGGTGAGGTATTTGGAAGGGACAGATATTTCTGTGGGGCTAAGGCTTCTGGAGGATAGGTTCATGACTGAGTTGCGGGTTTGTTTAGGTTTTCGATTCTGTGTGGTGGTGGGAGCAAGTGTTGGAGGGTGGGGTAAGTGAAGTAGGTCTGCGAGATAGGGTTTGTTAGCTATGAGGGGACATGGGGGAGGTTTGAGGGTTGTTGGTAGAGGTGGTGGACAGTGGTACTCCAAGGTGGGAGTAAGAAGTGACCGGCATGGAGAGCTTTTTGAGGTGGTGTTGTGCATGTTGTTCAAGTTCCGGCAGGGCAAGAGTTTCAATGTGTGTTATCGGTTCCAAGAATTTGAAACTGCATAGCAGGAGAATTTTATGTATGGAGAGAAGGTACTGCAAGGAGGTTTGGGCTTGGTTGATGTGGTTTTGCAGCACTATGTTGGTGTGGGCAAAGGATTGGCAAAATCTGAACAGGTGGAGGCCATTGTGGAAGGAGGGGTGGTTGTCAGAGATGGGTTATTTGATGGTAAGGCTATCTGCTCCATACTAAGAAGTCCCTTCCGTACAGTCTCACCACCCGTGGTTATCACTTCTGCAGTGACAAGCAGTCCCTCTTGAAATATATCGAGGGTCTCACTGAAGCCTTCACTGACTGTAATAAGCCTCCCAACTTTATCCAAAAACAAATTTTCCATGCCTTATCTTTCCACTCTCCCACCACCTCCCAAAGTCCCACTGTCCAGCCACAGAGAAGCATTCCCCTAATTACTCAGTACCACACAGGACAGGAGCAACTGAATTACATTCTCCACCAGGGTTTCGATTACATCTCGTGCCCTGAAATGAAAAATGTCCTGCCCACTATCCTTCCCACCCCTCCCACAATGGTATTCTGCCATCCACCAAACCAACACAATATACTCGTCCATCCTTACACAACCCCTGCTCCCAATCCCTTGCCTCATGGCTCATACAATTGTAATAGACCTAGATGCAAGATGGCCCATACATCCTCCCACCACCACCTACTCCAATCTGGTCATTAAAATCACCTATCCCATAAAACAGAGGGCTACCTGTAAAACCAGTCATGTGATCTACAAGCTAAGCTGCAACCATTGAGCTGCTGTCTCTGTAGGTATGATTACCAACAAGCTGTCTGTTCACACAAATGGCCACCAACAAACGTGGCTAAGAAACAAGTGGATCACCCTGTAGCTGAAAATGCCGCCAAACATGACATCCTTCATTTCGATGGCTGCTTCACAGGCTGTGCCATATGGATCCTTCTCATCAACACCAGCTTTTCTGAATTGCGCAGGTGGGAACTTTCCTTGCAAGACATCCCACAGTCCCATAACCCTCATGGCTTCAGCTTCATTAGTCACTTTCTTCATCCATCCAGCCCCTTCCCTGTTCCCATTCCAGCACTACACAACTGTCATTCCACCACCACACCCAGTATTTTTATTTCTCTCCTTTTCCACTACTTCCCTCCCCCTGCCCCCACCCCACCTCTCTCCTGCCCTCTGTCTAACCTGGAGCACTTCACTGTCCGCCACCCCCACCATGCTATTCCTCCCTCTCTCCACCCAGTCGCCACTCCCATCACGCACTGGTGCTGCTGCTGGCAGTGTGGTTTCAGTTGCCTGAGACTGCAGTCATGTGTGTGTGTGTGTGTGTTGCAGTTGCCTGATACTGCAGTAGTGTGTGTGTGTGTGTGTGTGTGTTGTTGTTGACGAAGGCCTTAATGGCCAAAAGCTTTAATGTGAGAGTCTTTTTGTTGTGCCTATCTGCGACTCAGCATTTCCGTTACATGGTGAGTAGCAATTTTCCTTTGCAAAATACTGTTACCTTCCATCCTAGAATTTTTGTTGTTTAAAATAAAGAAATGGTTATTTGTTCCATCCAACCCATCATCAACATTTCATTTCCATAGTAGTCACTCAAGGTAAATACCTTTAGAAAGGTTGAAATCTATAGGCATTTTTACCAAATTTCGCTTTTTCAGAAACGCTTTTCTTGGTCTTGATAGTCTGCATCATCTGTTATTTTTGTACCCATATAGCAAACCTCATCAATAACTTTGGTGTCACATTTTCTAATCCAATTCCCTCAGCATCACATGATTTAATTAATTTACATTCCATTACCCTTGTTTTAATTTTGTTGATGTTCTTTTTGTAATCTCTTTTCAAACGTTACCCATTCCGTTTAACAAGACATTATCCATTCCATTTAACTGCTCTTCCAAGTCCTTTGCCATCTCTGATGGTATTAAAATATCATCAGCAAACCTCAAAATTTTTATTTCTTCTCCATGAACTTTAATTTCCTTTACAAATTTTTCTTTGATTTCATTTACAGGCTTGCTAAATGTACAGACTGAAGAAAACTGGGGATATACTACAGCCTTGTCACACTCTTCTCAACTACTGCTTCCCTTTCATGTCTTTAGGCTTATATGTGGTCCAGTCACATTTACATGGCCAATGCCTATGGCATGCAATAACCACTCACACACAGCATGTACCAGTACTAGCAGTGGAGGGTATATAAAGCATGTCCAGAGGATGCAGAATGCAGTGCACTCGTTGTCATAATGCGGAAACAGAACAATTTATATGATCTCAAAATGGGCATGATCAGTGGCTTTTGAGCCAAGGGTAAAAGCATATCTGAAATAGCCAACTGTTTGAGTGCTGCTGTGGTTAAGGTATGACATGCCTGCAGAATGGCGCTATCCAAAACCAGCACAGAGGTGACAGAGATTTACAATGGACCATAGATGACAAGGGTGAACAACAGATGCAGAAATGTGTACGGGTGAATAGATTTGAGCAACTGGCCACCCAGATGAATCAGGGGGCTACAACAGTGTCTCCACAACAAACATTCAGCAAACTGCCTGGTTCATGCACCCATGCTGACTGCTGTTCATCAGTGACAAAGGCTGAAATTTGCAAGCCAGTGCTGTAAACGGACATTCACCGGGCGATGACAGGTGGTCTTTTCAGGTAAATAACGTTCTATGCTCTACTGGTGTAAAGCAAACACCGCATAACAATCATCAGAAGGGTCCAGGTCGGAGGAGGAAGTGTTTTGTTCTGGAGAATGTTTTCTTGGCATTCCCTGGATGATATCATCATTCTGGAAGGCACAATGGATCAACATGAGTATGCATCTATCCCTGGGGACCATTGCCATCCCTACATGGAGTTTGTTTTCCCTGTGCATTATGACATCTATCAGCAGGACAATGGAACCTGTCACACAGGTCAAAGTGTACAGGCATGGTTTGAAGAGTACTAGGAGAGTTTACTGTAGTCTTCTGGCCACCAAACTCCTCGGATTAAAACCCAATCATGAACGTATGAGGCCATCTCGTTAAGGCTATTTGCCCCATGGATCCTCTACCTAGAAAACTAGCATAGCTGGCTGCAGCACTGGAGTTGGCAAGGCTTCATATCTCTGTTGGTACCTTCCAGAACCTCACTGCCTCTCATCCTGCATGCTGCACCCAGAAGGACAAGCCAGATTGTGATCATTGCTGGCAGGCAGGTAAATGGTACCACACATGTGAAAAGCAGAAGTTTGATGCTAAATGTGTCCACAGCCTTTGTGAAATTTTTAAATGAAATCATTCCACTTTTGGCTCTTAAAACATTATTTCTTGTGATTGCAATTTCAACATGTGTTGTTATGAGATTTTGTAACCCAGTCAATAACACAAAGCTGTGACATGCTGTGTAAGAGCTGTATCATGAGGTGGTATGCATTTATCTGCTGTTCCATAGACCATATATGTTATAGAACTGGTGAAATAATAATGTAAACACTGAAGCTGAAATTTCATCATCATGATCATGATAATAATAATAATAATAATAATAATAATAATAATTATTATTATTATTATTATTATTATTATTATTATTATTTTGTCAGAGCTGGTAAAATAATAATGTAAACACTGTAAGTTAAATTTCATCATTGTTTCACTAGCTCTATAACATATGATATACAGAACAGCAAACAAATACAAAACACCTAATGCAGCTTCTCTTACATGTCACAGCTTTACATCATTGAGTGGATTACATCCCACAATGATTGAAAAGACCACATGCGAAAAAAAGCAGTCGCAATAAATAATGTTTTAAAAGGCAAATGCAGAATGATTTCATATAAAAATATATGAAATGATTACACTTTCCACTACAAAGCAGAAACGCATGGCCAAAAAAAGTACACATCAGTATGGTGTCGGGACACTGTGGTTGTGAATACAAATCTCAATACATCATGGCACAGAGTTGTACAGGTCTCAGATGTAGTCCTATGATACTTTGTCCTGTACCTCTTGCACACGAGCATGCAGATTCCACAGATTAGTCGGTGGAGGTGGAGTCCTGGTGACACACTCCATTCTCGATTGGGGAGAGACTGGGTGATGCCCCTGGCCATGGGAGAGTATCTACAGCCATAAGGTACACTCAGAAGGTGGCAGCTGTACAAGGACACGAGTTATCCTTTTGAAATAGTGCATAGGTGTGAGCTTTCATGAACACTAGAGCTACTGGTTGCAGGACCTCATCTAGATACTGTGCAACTGTCACAGAGACCGTTAGCAACACGAACAGTGAACAGTCACCATAGGATATTGCACCCCACATTATCTCACAAGCAGGTGTGACATATGATGAGAAAACACAAACCCTTCTTTGTGGCACTCTCCACTGCGCCTCATGCATGCACCCAATAGTTGTCGACAAGGCAGAAGCAGGATTCATCTGAAAGATAACCTGCTGTCAATCTGCAGAGTGCCATGTCCATTGTTGCCAACACTATGTGAGTCAGACATGAAGCTGCATGGATGTCAGAAGCAACTGTCATAACATCTGGTATGTGGCAAACCCTGCAACATGCAACCGCCCACCAATGGTACTAGCACTTATGAGACATTGCATAGAAGGCAGGACAGCCTACTGGATGGCCCCTATCATTGCTGCTGTTGGTTCTGTTCCCACGTAGCAGACAATCCATCACTGCTTCCTCCTTGTGTAGGACCATCCAGCCCCTCACACCTACAAGATGCTGCCTCTCTCACACTCGTCTAGCTGTATAATTTGCTATCAAATGGATCACCTGGGCATAGTGCACATTCAGGTGATACCCTAATGATGCTAGTCACTACTGTATGGGTTGCCATGGCCGTTTGGGGCCCTCTTATATCAACCAACAGGCACGACGTCCTGGCTCCCCTTGTTATTCCCAAATGCACAGCTTATCCTAGAAAAGTAATCATTAGCACACCTGATGGTGTGGGACATACCAGTCCACTTTGCAGTGGATCAGTCAGGTCCTTTTCAGTGCTTTTTTATGACAATGAGTGCAAATTATGGGCAGAAGCAGTCTCTACTGCAGTCTACCTAATTACTAGATGTTCAATTAAGGCATTAAAAAACAAAAAAACAGAAGCTTAGGCAAACAAGATGCAGAGATCTTTGACACCTCAGAATATTTGGAAGCAAGGCCTTTCTTTACATTCCAAGAGCCAACCAATGAAAATGGCAAAAAAATATTGAGTGTGCCTTTGTAGGATAATTTTAAGAATCAAATGGATACAAGATTTTCGAATGAAATCGCTAGAGTTTCATTAAAACGAGGGATGCAATTTTTCAGGACAGTACTTCTAAAATTTTTCTGGGTAATTGTACTGTTTAGAACCACAAAAGAACAGAAATAACAAGTGGATAAAGATGGCAACTGAAGATTTACGCAGAAACACTCACGGGCAAAATACAGGAGAGGAGATTAAAGTTTTACGATCATATTTACAGGCTGAATGACAATAGAATAATAAATTTTGAATTTCATTTCCAAATTAAAAAGAACCATAGCTGATGGTATGGAACATACCTATCCACTTCGCAGTGGAAAGTATGTTCCACACCATCAACTATGAGAAGAGACAAGAATGAATTTGAGAAAACTTAGTCACAGAAGACACCATTCAAGACAGGGAAAATTTCAGGCAACTGATCAATACTGCAAAATTCCCTATCCAAGAACAAAACCCGCACCCTATGAAGGGTGATGTCAAATGAACAGAGGCAGTCCATCAGCCATTGTATGAAGGAGTTCTGGGAAGATACGAAAAACAGATTGTATGGTAGTCTTTGGCTCTAAGTGGTCTACAATTGGCCAAGGCCTGTACAACTACTACTACTATTACTACTACTACTACACGTGTCAGGGGATGCAGGAAACAGAGCAGTTGTTGTTGTAATGTGGAAATGGAGCAGTTTACCTTACATCCAAAAGGGCATGATCAGTGGCTTTTTGGCAAAGGGTGGAAGCATTTCCATAATGGCTAAGCTTCTCAACTGTTTGCATGCTGCCATGGCTAAAGTATACTGTGAATGGCAAAAAGGTGCTATCCACAACAGGCACCAAGGCAACTGTGTTGCACCACAGGCAATAGATGACAGGGGTGAACGATGGCTGCATAGATGTTTACGGGTGAACAGAGATGCAACTCACCTTCCACATGAACCAATAGTCAACCAACAGTGTCTTCTCAATGACCAGTCAGCAAACATTATTACATATAAGCCCCCACAGTAGGCACCTGGTCCATGCACCCCTGTTAACTGCTGTTCATCGGTGACAAAGCCTGGAATTTAGATTCCAATATCTCAGCTGGATGTCCACTGAGTGGCAGCGGGCGGCCTTTTCAGATGAATCACATTTTATGCTCCATTGCACAGATGGCCATTGGTTTGGCAGAAGGGCCCAGGCTGAAAAAGGGAGCGTTATGGTCTGGGGAATGTTTTCGTGGCATTCGCTAGGTGATCTCATAATTCCGAAAGGTACAAAAGTATACATCTATCCCTTGAGACCATGTAGTTTGTTTTTGCTCAGCACATTGGCACCTACCAGTGGAAAAATGCAACATGTCACATAGCTTTCAGTGTATGTGTGTGGTTCAAAGAGCACCAGGATGAGTTTAACATACTCCCCAGATTTAAATCCAATTGACAATCTGTGGTACCATCTCAATCATGCTGTTCGCACCACAGATCTTCAACCGAGAAACCTAGTGCAGCTGGCCACAATGCTGGAGTCAGCATGGCTCAACATCCCTGTTGATACATTTCAGGACCTCGCTGACACTCTTCCTGCATGTCTCACAGCAATCCACACTGCAAAAGGTGGTTTTTCAGACTTTTGACAGGTGTTCTGTTCATTTGATATCACTATCCCAGGTGGTGGCTTTTGTTGTCAGACAGGAAACTTCGCGTATTGATCAATAGTCTGAAATTTTTCCAGTCTTGTATGGTGTATTCTGTGATGTTAAGTTTTCTCAAATCCCTTCTGTCTCTTCAAGCCGCCCCATAGAGATTTTTAATTTGTAAATAAAACTGAAAATTTTCTTGGTTAGTCTATTGTTCCTCAGTCTGTGAATATGACCACAAAACTTTAATCTCCTCTTTCTTATTGTTTCTGTGACTGTTGCTATGTTTCTTTACAAATCTTCATTTGTCCTCTTCATCCATTTGTTGTGTTGCTCTTTTGTGGTCCCATATTTTTCCTGTGTATTTTCCTTTCTTTCTTTTCCAGTTCTTCTTGTTCACCTCCTTAATTCATTGTAAGTGATTCAGATCCCTACAGTGCTTCTGGTTTAATTATTGCTGCCTAGTGTCTTATTTTTGCCTGGAACAATACTGATCTTTTATTACATCAGTTCTGGGCAAGTTTGTATGCTAATTCCATTTTCTTTAATTTTTCATTTGCTTGTAATGTTATCTAATCCATTCTCCCAAATACTTGAAATTGTCAACTCTTTTAATGTTTTCGCGTTGTGTTTGTATGTATTTTTCGCTGTTGTGCTTATGTACAATGTAACCTGTTTTCTCATATCATATTTGTGACCCAGTTTTAACTGCAATTTTGTGAAGTGTTTCTGTCATTATGTTTGCACTTGTTTGCCCTTGGAGATTATTGCAAGATTGTTGTCAAAAGTGAAACATTTTACCTTGAATCTTCCTCTTCCTAGTCCCAGATGAATTCCTTCAATGTTTTTCTCTTGTAATTCATTATCACACTTTCTCATGACTGCATCTTACACCAAATTGAAAAGAAATGCATCATATGCCAAATTGAAAAGAAATGGTGAGAGCCCACTGCCCTGCCCAACACCTACATTAATTCCAAAGGATTCAGAAATTTTCCTAGCACTTTAATAATCAGTTGGAAAGAAATTTTGGTACCCATTTGTCGATACTTACTATTACTATAAATGTTAAACAAGTCCTTATTACATTTGTTACTGTACACACTGCACACTGAATCTATCAATGGTAGTATGGAATCACAATTTCATTATTTACTTTGGTAGCATATATCATTTGGTCATATTTATAATGTCACTAGTGTCTTCTTCATACAGGTTGGTGACATTTCCTGCCACTGAGAAAACTCCAGAGAGAAATATACTGTCAGCTTTAATGCTAACACTTTGGACTCCACTTGCTTGTTGAATGATCTACATTAGGCAATAGACAGTACTTCTCAGCTGCTTCATAAAAGTATTTTTCTGTAATGCCACTCTCCTTTAAAATACACAGATATCAGTTGTTTCCTTTTTTTCCTAAAATAACTGGTGGGAGTTCTCTATTTGACACACATTTAAAAATCCTTTTATCAAAATGTGTAGAAAAGCAACATAACTGTCCTGGAAAGTCTGCTAGCTTTCATGTTATTACTCTTTTACTATTTTAAGTACACATTCTTCCATTATAATTATCGGTTGCGCTACCACCGAGGCTTTATGGATTGCCCAAAATTCATAAAGAAAATGTGCTGTTAACACCGATACTAAGTGCCATTGGTTCGCCCACCTACTCGTTAGCCAAGTTTTTGACTACGCTGTTGAAACCACATGTGGGCCGTTCGGACTCTTATATAAAGAATTCGACACATTTCATAAGCAGATTGAATGGCATAGTGGTCCAGCCGGAGGACATATTGGTCAGCTTCGATGTGGTATCGCTGTTTACCATGGTTCCACTTAATGATGTATTGGAATAACTGGATCGAATTTTTCCTGCCGACATTTCAGAACTGTTTAAGTGTTGTTTGACGAACACATACTTCAAGTGGAATGAACAGTTTTATGAGCAAACGGATGGCGTGGCTATGGGGAGCCCCCTAAAGTCCCGTAATTGCAAACTTCTTTATGGAGAAATTCGAAGAACAGGCCCTAGGTACTGCCAGCAAAAAACCAAATGTATGGTTCTGATACATGGATGACACATTTGTGCTGTGGAGACATGGTAGGGAGGAACTAAGCCAGTTCCACGAACATCTGAACAGTATAAACTCGAGAATTCAGTGTACAGTGGAGGAGGAGGTAGACGGCAAATTACATTTCCTCAATGTACTTGTTTTTAGAAACGAAAATGGTAGTTTGGGCCACTCAGTATACCGCAAACCCATGCACACGGACCGTTATTTGCACCGGGATTCGAACCACCACCCACAACAGAAGCGGGGTGTTATCAAGACGTTAGCAGACAGAGCTAGAAATATTTGTGAACCTGAGTTGCTACGCTGAGATGGAACATCTCCACAATGCACTAATGAAGAACGGATATGCGTCCGCCAAAATAAAACGTGCCTTGAGGCAGCCATGAAGAAATCATACTGA
Source organism: Schistocerca cancellata (assembly GCF_023864275.1). Lineage (NCBI taxonomy): Eukaryota > Metazoa > Arthropoda > Insecta > Orthoptera > Acrididae > Schistocerca > Schistocerca cancellata. Next base: position 583,372,801 of record NC_064630.1, on the reverse strand, counting down.
CATACAGGCTACTGCAAAATCTAAGGTTTTCCTGCCGTTTGCTAAAAATGTAACGGAAAGAATAGGGAGGATCTTGACGAAGTGGAATATTACCGTAATTTACAAGCCCACTGGGAAGATACAGGAATACCTTAAGCCTGCAAGGACGCTCGCAAACCTTTGGAAAAAGCTGGAGTGTATAGGATCCCATGCAGCTGTGGTGATGTTTATGTGGGTACCACTAAAAGAACTGTTTCTAAACGTTTGGAAGAGCACAAGGGATATTGTAGAAGAGGAGAAACGGAACGATCAGCTGTTGCAGAGCATGCTTTCCAGCCAGGGAACCACAATATTCGTTTCGAGCAGACGCAAGTACTAGCGGCCACAAGCGGATACTACGAAAGGCTCTACAGGGAGGCAATCGAAATCGCTAAACACCCAAATAATTTTAACCGAAAGGAGGAGGGCGTGAAATTAAATGGTATATGGATGCCGGTGTTAAAGAAGATGTGTACCACCCGTCCACTACTGGGTGGTGTCTACGGCGATCGACGGCTATGGGCAGCGGCCAATTGCACTGACGTTTTCACAACACATGACGTCACGTCGCGGTGCGGGAGCACGCGGACACGGAATTTAGCGGCAGTCAGTAGCAAGCCAGTGGGTGTGTTGGACCTTCCACTGACCTATGGACCCCCTTGAAGATGTCTCCTGCAGTCGGAGACGAACCGTTGGGAATTGAGACAAAATTCATCAACCGACCACGGCATAACAGCCCGGATAATTATAATGGACATGATATTTCCGGCCGTGAAAGTCTACATTTTAGTATAACACATTCTTCCACAAAGAACAATACAGGCACCCAAATTAACCCATCTGCAGCTGCAGCAACACTGATGTTTATAAGTGGTTCCTCAGGCTGACAAGAATGGGCAAAGGAGGGTGCAGAGGTGGGAGGGAGGGGAGGGTGGGAAGGGAGAAAAGATTGTAGTAACTGAAAAGGACTAAGGTGTCCATGGCAATGTATGTTAATGGGAAGCATGAGAGGGATGGACATGTGGCAAGAGCAAACTGAGTACAATAAAAAATGGCAATCTTAAAGTGGAGAGGGAGGTGAGAAGGTGAGTGGGCAGATAAATGTAGGGGAAAAGGTAAGTATAAGGACTGAACACAGGATGTGTGAAGTGAAAAATGAGAGAGGATTAAAGGATACAGTGAGGGTATGGGGTAAATTAGTGGGAATGGGACTAGTAAAGGTTTAGTATGGAGAAGGGGATGCAGAGAGGGGGTGGGGGGTGGGGTGGGGGGGGGGAATGGAGGATGTGCTGTATCGATAGTTCATACCTGCATTATTCAGAAGATCTGCTCCTAAGAGGAATTACTGAAGCAGCTGTCGAAATCATAGGTATTGTCGTGAGGTCTCCAACTTCTCAACACCACTGCTTACAAACTTTACCATTATGATTCCATTTCAGAAATCCAACATGATCCCCCCCCCCCCAAGAAACCATGGACCTTGCCGTTGGTGGGGAGGCATGCGAGCCTCAGCGATACAGATGGCTGTACCGTAGGGCAACCACAACTGAGGGGTATCTGTTGAGAGGCCAGACAAACATGTGGTTCCTGAACAGCGGCAGCAGCCTTTTCAGTAGTTGCAGGGGCAACAGTCTGGATGATTGACTGATCTGGCCTTGTAACACTAACCAAAACGGCCTTTGCTGTGCTGGCTACTGGCGAACGGCTGAAAGCAAGGGGAAACTACAAGCCGTAATTTTTCCCGAGGGCATGCAGCTTTTCTGTATTGGTTAAATGATGATGGCGTCCTCTTGGGTACAAATTTCCGGAGGTAAAATAGTACTCCATTCGGATCTCTGGACAGGGACTACTCAAGAGGACGTCATTATCAGGAAAGAAAACTGGCGCTCTACAGATCGGAGTGTGGAATGTCAGATTCCTTAATCAGGCAGGTAGGTTAGAAAATTTAAAAAGGGAAATGGATAGGTTAAAGTTAGATATGGTGGGAATTAGTGAAGTTCGGTGGCAGGAGGAACAAGACTTTTGGTCAGGTGAATACAGGGTTATAAATACAAAATCAAATAGGGGTAATGCAGGAGTAGGTTTAATAATGAATAAAAAATAGGAGTGCAAGTAAGCTACTTCAAACAGCATAGTGAACGCATTATTGTGGCCAAGATAGACACAAAGCCCATGCCTACTACAGTAGTACAAGTTTATATGCCAACTAGCTCTGCAGATGATGAAGAAATTGATGAAATGTATGATGAGATAAAAGAAATTATTCAGGTAGTGAAGGGAGACGAAAATTTAATAGTCGTGGGTGACTGGAATTCGAGAGTAGGAAAATGGAAAGAAGGAAACATAGTAGGTGAATATGGATTGGGACTAAGAAATGAAAAAGGAAGCCGCCTGGTAGAGTTTTGCACGGAGCATAACTTAATCATACCTAACATTTGGTTCAAGAATCATGAAAGAAGGTTGTATATATGGCGGAATCATGGAGATACTAGAAGGTATCAGATAGAGATTTAGGAACCAAGTTTTAAATTGTAAGACATTTCTAGGGGCAGATGTGGACTCTGACCACAATCTATTGGTTATGAACTGTACATTAAAACTGAAGAAACTGCAAAAAGGTGGGAATTTAAGTAGATGGGACCTGGATAAACTGACTAAACCAGAGGTTGTACAGAGTTTCAGAGAAAGCATAAGGGAACAACTGACAGGAATGGGGGAAAGAAGTACAGTAGAAGATGAATGGGTAGCTCTGAGGAATGAAATAGTGAAGGCAGCAGAGGATCAAGTAGGTAAAAAGACGAGGGCTAGTAGAAATCCTTGGGTAACAGAAGAAATATTAAATTTAGTTGATGAAAGGAGAAAATATAAAAACGCAGTAAATGAAGTAGGCAAAAAGGATTACAAATGTCTCAAAAATGAAATTGACAGGATGTGCAGAATGGTTACCAGGGATGGCTAGAGGACAAACGTAAGGATGTAGAGGCTTAGCTCAGTAGGAGTAAGATAGATACGGTCATCAGGAAAATTAAAAAGACCTTCGGAGGTAAGAGAACCACTTGTACGAATATCAAGAGCTCAGATGGAAACCCAGTTCTAAGCAAAGAAGGGAAAGCAGAAAGGTGGAAGGAGTATATAGAGGGTCTATACAAGGGTGATGTACTCCAGGACAATATTATGGAAATGGAAGAGGATGTAGATGAAGATGAAATGGGAGATACGATGCTGCGTGAAGAGTTTAACAGAGCACTGAAAGACCTGAGTCGAAACAAGGCCCTGGGAGTAGACAACATTCCATTAGAACTACTGACGGCCTTGGGAGAGCCAGTCCTGACAAAACTCTACCATCTGGTGAGCAAGATGTATGAGACAGGCGAAATACGCTCAGACTTCAAGAAGAATATAATAATTCCAATCACAAAGACAGCAGGTGTTGACAGATGTGAAAATAACCGAACTATCAGTTTAATAAATCACAGCTGCAAAATACTAACATGAATTCTTTACAGACGAATGGAAAAACTGGTAGAAGCCGACCTCGGGGAAGATCAGTTTGAATTCCGTAGAAATATTGGAACATGTGAAGCAATATTGACCTTACGACTTATCTTAGAAGAAAGATTAAGGAAAGGAAAACCTACGTTTCTAGCATTTGTAGGCTTAGAGAAAGCTTTTGACAATGTTGACTGGAATACTCTCTTTCAAATTCTAAAGGTGGCAGGTGTAAAATACAGGGAGCGAAAGGCTATTTACAATTTGTACAGAAACCAGATGGCAGTTATAACAGCCGACGGGCACGGAAGGGAAGCAGTGGTTGGGAAGGGAGTGAGACAGGGTTGTAGCCTCTCCCCGATGTTATTCAATCTGTATATTGAGCAAGCAGTAAAGGAAACGAAAGAAAAATTTGAAGTAGGAATTAAAATCCATGGAGAAGAAATAAAAACTTTGAGGTTCGCCGATGACTTTGTAATTCTGTCAGAGACAGCAAAGGACTTGGAAGAGCAGTTGAACGAAATGGAGAGTGTCTTGAAAGGAGGATATAAAATGAACATCAACAAAAGCAAAATGAGAATAATGGAATGTAGTCATATTAAGTTGGATGATGCTGAGGGAATTAGATTAGGAAATGAGACACTTAAAGTAGTAAAGGAGCAAAATAACTGATGATGGTCGAAGTAGAGAAGATATAAAATGTAGACTGGCAATGGCGGTGCTACAGAAGAATGCTGAAGACTAGATGGGTAGATCACATAACTAATGATGAAGTATTGAATAGAATTGGGGAGAAGAGGAGTTTGTGGCACAACTTGACAAAAAGAAGGGACCGGTTAGTAGGACATGTTCTGAGGCATCAAGGGATCACAAATTTAGCATTGGAGGGCAGCATGCAGGGTAGAAATCGTAGAGGGAGACCAAGAGATGAATACACTAAGCAGATTCAGAAGGATGTAGGTTGCAGTAAGTACTGGGAGATGAAGAAGCTTGCACAGGATCTGCATCAAACCAGTCTCAGGACTGAAGACCGCAACAGCAACAACAACAAAACAACATGATCCTCAGCTGATCTTCAATCCCACAGAACTTGTCTGCTGAATCCACCTCCCTCTTTTTATTGGCAACACCATGTACATCCATCTTTTAACTGCTCACCAAGCTTCATAAACCAACTCCAATGCCTCCCTCATACTTGCCCAACATGGCTAAATACAATCCTACTACAAAAGATCATCTGTCTTTGATGACCTGCATTTCCAGTTAAGTATCTGCACTGGACCTTCCTACATCGAGGACATTAATCACTTTGTACACTACCTTCCTATAGTTCCTTTCCCGTTAACACCACACTCCTTGTTTATCACTGTAGATTCTGTGCCTCCGTACACCAACAACCTCTATGTACATGGCTTTGCTATCATACAACACTTCCTTTCCCACTACTCTACTGATGCCAAACCCACCACCTCCTTCCTAAATCTTTTGGCCAACCATATTCTGAGATATCCACTTTTTCTATCAGAACTTCGTCCTGTACTTCCAAATCTACTTCTCCCAGTACTTCTCAACTCAATGAGCTATATTCCTAGATGTTGACACACACTCTAAGATCTCTTTTTTGATAAATGTCATCTGTACCTCATTAAAAACTCCCTGCCCCGTAGCTTTGGCATTGGTGGGTTCAGCATATGCAGTGGGAAACAAATACCTATCACAATACAGCTGCAACCTTGTACAGGCACTTATTATCCTGCCTAGCTAGGGCAATAACAGATTTCCCATGTCATTTATTCCTGTGAGACCAATAAAGCCATCACCATTGTGAAGCAGCCACAAACTAATACTCTTTTTATCATGCAATAATACTGAGGGCTTCAGAAACTTGACTACACCCTTCACCACAAAGTTGACTCTTCCCCCCTCATGTCCCACCCACCCAAAACTGTACCGTCATCACCCAAGTAGTATTCCATTACCCAAAAACCTATGCAGTATCCTACACCATCACTATGCAAATCCTATTTCCAATCCTGCATCCCACAGGTCACTTCCCCATGGATAACATTGTTGTGAGACCTAACCTGTACATCCCACTTCACCTCTTCTGCAGTTCACACACAGGTATTTCCTATCAAATAAAAGGTAGGGACATGCATAAAAGCATCCATGTGGATCAATTACTGTGCAGAATTCTTAGTCATTGTGATGACTACTAACCAGCCATATTTGCATGATTGGCCACTATCCAACTGGATCACCAAATTGCTCAACATGTTGCAGTCGACACAACATTGCTGACCACGGCATAGCACAGATCAGTTGGTTCTTCCACACTCCTAGCACCAGCACCTCACATTGGGTGGGTACCTTCGAACGCAGGAATAGATATTGTTCAGACAGTGTGTACTTCATTCAGGAAGAGTGTGACAGCTCAAAGTAATATGTTGTGTGTGGTTAGGACCAAAGAGAACTAAACACAATTCTGTTACTCATTCCACCTTTCAAAGCGTCCAGCCCATACCGAAAAAAGGTACAGTCAATTAAGATAAGGAGATCAGAAAAAGAAATGTGTAAGCAACAGTTTCCTCTGTAGGTAGGCATAAACAATATTCAGAATAAAGGATATCACAATCTTGAAAGCTTTGTGCGAGTCCTAGGCAGAGCTTGTTGTACATTTAAAAGACAGGACTGCATCCTAGGAAACAAGCCAGAAGTTGAAACTTCCTGGCAGATTAAAACTGTGTGCCCGACCGAGACTCAAACTCGGGACCTTTGCCTTCCGCGGGCAAGTGCTCTACCAACTGAGCTACCGAAGCACGACTCACATCCGGTACTCACAGCTTTACTTCTGCCAGTACCTCGTCTCCTACCTTCCAAACTTTACAGAAGCTCTCCTGCGAAACTTGCAGAACTAGCACTCCTGAAAGAAAGGATATTGCGGAGACATGGCTTAGCCACAGCCTGGGGGATGTTTCCAGAATGAAATTTTCACTCTGCAGCAGAGTGTGCGCTGATATGAAACTTCCTGGCAGATTAAAACTGTGTGCCCGACCGAGACTCGAACTCGGGACCTTTGCCTTTCGCGGGCAAGTGCTCTACCAACTGAGCTACCGAAGCACGACTCACATCCGGTACTCACAGCTTTACTTCTGCCAGTACCTCGTCTCCTACCTTCCAAACTTTACAGAAGCTCTCCTGCGAAACTTGCAGAACTAGCACTCCTGAAAGAAAGGATATTGCGGAGACATGGCTTAGCCACAGCCTGGGGGATGTTTCCAGAATGAAATTTTCACTCTGCAGCAGAGTGTGCGCTGATATGAAACTTCCTGGCAGATTAAAACTGTGTGCCCGACCGAGACTCGAACTCGGGACCTTTGCCTTTCGCGGGCAAGTGCTCTACCAACTGAGCTACCGAAGCACGACTCACGTCCGGTACTCACAACTTTACTTCTGCCAGTACCTCGTCTCCTACCTTCCAAACTTTACAGAAGCTCTCCTGCGAAACTTGCAGAACTAGCACTCCTGAAAGAAAGGATATTGCGGAGACATGGCTTAGCCACAGCCTGGGGGATGTTTCCAGAATGAAATTTTCACTCTGCAGCAGAGTGTGTGCTGATATGAAACTTCCTGGCAGATTAAAACTGTGTGCCCGACCGAGACTCGAGTCTCGGTCGGGCACACAGTTTTAATCTGCCAGGAAGTTTCATATCAGCGCACACTCCGCTGCAGAGTGAAAATTTCATTCTGAAGCCAGAAGTTAGTGATGAAATTAAAATAATTGAAAAGCCACAATCGCTTCAATCGTTTGTTAGATGACCGGTTTCAGCACTCTGAAGGTGCCATCATCAGATCTGTGAAGGTATAACATAACAGGTTTGAGGGAGGGCTTACATGAGTTCACTATATGCATTACAATTATTACAGAACCACATATCTGAAATGTGGATTAACATTTATAAAACCATATGGACATCATGGCATATGAGGCAGACCGTCTGATAAAATCATTGTCACAACCAATAAAAAGTAATAAAAAACTGCTCTCATGGTTGTTCTTTCCATAAAATATAAAACTGAAGTCACCAGATAATACTACCACTGCTTGCCTATTGGTTGTGACAATGATTTTATCAGATGGTCTACCTCATATGCCATGATGTCCATACAGTTTTATAAATGTTAATCCATGTTTCAGGTATGTGGTTCTGTAATAATTGTAATGTATATAGTTAACTCATGTAAGCCCTCACTCAAACCTGTTATGTTATACCTTCACAATTCTAATGATGGCACCTTCAGAGTGCTGAAACCGGTCATCTAATAAACGATTGAAGTGATCGTGGCTTTTCAATTATTTTAAAAACAGAGTGATTGCCCCACGACACACCATGTGTTCACTGCATTAGTGATGAAATGTTTTAAGCATCTATTATTCTGCATTGAAGATTCCACCTAATAGCAATTACACAAATTTAAACACTAATTTAACACAAAATAACCATGAAATACTGAAATACTATTGTACAGTAGATATGGAATTAACTGATCACAGGGAAATACTCAGTGCACTTTAACAGAAGTCCAAAAGTGATTAAAAGTCATGGATATATCTTAAATAAACATATATGACACGATACCTTAGATTAGAAGTATTCCTATTACTAGCCACACTGTATACCAAATATGACTTTTTAAGAAAAGTATGCAAAATATGGAACAGCAGTTGGCAACAGGTGATACTGACTGACTGCATAAAACTGTGGGACAAATGGGAGAAAGGCATTTGATACATACCATAATTATGTTAGTTATATAAAGGGATGTGGTGCCATAATGAAATTTAATTCTGTAGGATATGATACAGGCGAAAGTGCAGTTAAATTTTGCTGTACTATTAGTTTCTGTCATAGCCACTACCTTGAAAATAGGAACATATTCTGAAAGTACTGTAAACAGTATGTGGCAATCATGAGTGTAAATACCATTTCTGCTCCTTTCAATTGCAGCAATTTAAACTGTGCTGTCAGGTCCAAACCTAACCTCCACCTCCGCACTCATTAGATAGTCCAAAAATCCCACCAAAAATAGATGGCAATGATAACTGTAAATGTCATTTTACTCACAGCAATTTAATCTGTGCTGTTAGGTCCAAACCTAGCTATCACTTAAGAAATTGCTATAAATTCTGAATAAAACATTGTGCCACACACATCTTGATATGATATATCTGCAAATAAAAGTTATTACATTTATTTCACTAAATAATATCCCAATAAATACCACCCAGTTAATATATTAGCTGCAAGATGTACCACATTTCCGATGGTTTAAAACCATTCGTACGTTATCCGGAAATGTGCTAGCACAGCCCTTTTTATTGTTACTAAGTTTCCTTTTACTAAATTTCCCAAAAGAAGATAAATTCTTAAGTTTAACCAACAATTCTATTAGCACTACATATATACATGCATTACCGTGGAGCACCTAAAATATTTTACAGAACTAGGAACAGTTAAATAAGAGCATTGCTATAAAAAAGAGAACTTACATTGTAATTAACATAATAGATGAAGGGCTTTCACAGGCATCAGTTGGAAATGCAATGAAGTCAGTATCAAAATTTGGGAATACGGGAGATGGGATATAATCCATTGAATTTAACCAATGACATCAGAAGTTACCACAGATGATGAATTGTAAAGATTTAAAACCATAGATGAATATTGAGAAAGAAATGATTGTGGTACAGAGAAAACGGATCATGGGCATTTATCATGTACATCCATATTTCCAACGTAATGTTGTATATCACTTTTTTCACAGTAGAAAATCCTAGTATCCTACTCTTCAGTTGACCTACATAGGTCAATGAAAGCCAAAGAAGCAACATTCGTAATACTGGCATGGAGTACCTCAGTTGACATATATACAAATTTTACATAAGTTGGTTTTTTCACTTTTACTAGTACTAGTATCATCTGAAGAATAGGATACTAATAGTAGCGAAGATGAAAAAGAGACAAACGTAAAATTTGTATCCTATCTTTCAGTTGGTCAGCTGAAGAATAGGATACTAGTACTAGCAAAGGCAAAAAAAGCAACAACCATAAAATTTGTATCCTGTACTTCAGTTGAAGAATAGGATACAACCTTTGTAGTTCAACTGAGGTACACGATGTCAGTATTATGAACGTCATTTTTATTGCTTTCACTAGTACTAGTATCCTATTCTTCAGCTGACCTACATAGTGTAAGATATGAACTAATTGCAGAGGAAACAGTAGTTCAAATGAATCATTATCAGATGAAGGTATAATTCAAAACATACATGCAGATGATGTAAAATTACTATGAACGACAAAAAGCGTACGCAATGTCTGTCTCCTAATAACACATTCATTCATTTATTTCTATTTGCAGTTATGATGCTTCACCACAGTAGATAATCAATGTATTATCTACAGCCAATTACTATCTATGAGTAAAATATGTCATTGGTCAAAGCCGATGAGTTGTATCTCATTCTTCAGTTGACCCCAAACTTTCAAATGTTTATTCACAGTACACAATATCAGTTTCCGTGAGAACTGGGGAACTCTTTGCTATTTTGTCACATGGAATACTAAAATAGTAATAATATATCTTATGCTGAGAAAGTTGGAGGCTGCTTGTTTTACTTCTACAAACCATGGATATGCATCATATGTGGGCTAACCTACCATTGGAGTTTGGGCAGCATTTAGTACCTGGGATTCTTGAGCAAGGCACTCCTCAATCTCAGTCTGTCTATTTCTTAATGCTTGTAGTGCAAGGGGATGGACCTGTAAAGATTCTTAGTTTTGAAATTGCTAGTAAGTGGAAGATAAAATCACACATCAGAGCACAGAACGTTAAATATTAACTGATTCAGCAAAGTTTGCAGCAGTTAAAAATAACAGTTACTTGACTTGTTATTTCTTATTAATTTTTTTTCCGTTCTATTATCTTCGGTTCACTGCATCCCTGTAACTTTTTGTAACACATAAGAAGTTGATAATGTGCAACAATACTTACAGTTACATTTAAACACCTGCAGACTGCTGGTGAAATATTTAATTTAAATTCTTACACAACTAATAAAACATTTACAAGTGAAAACAGAGTATTAGAGAAGTCAGCATTAATATCATTGGAGACAAAGAACAAATATCACTTACTAGCTGCAAGTGTGCATGTGTAGCAGTTGATGAGCAGTGAGCAATGTTACTGTAACTAAACAAAAGTTTAAGGAAGGACAACCATTCACAGCACAATAACAAGTGGATAGTCACATAGAAATGAAGTTGAATATTACCACACAGGTTTTGACCTTTTATTCTTCTTTAGAGAGACAGATATTACATACAAATGCGTGCGCGCGCGCGCACACACACACACACACACACACACACACACACACACACACACACATTCTCCCAGCATTGTGGCTCGATTGGCCGGTTAGGTGAGGTGAACATAAAGATAGGGAGGGTCAATATGAAGGTTAAGGAGGAGAAAGGGCTGAAGTATGAGAACAGAGATGTTTTTTCCTCTGTAGGCTTATTATCTGTATACAGTGTATGTGCAGTAACAAAAAATCCATTTCTGAATACGCAAAACACCTTGCTAAGGGTATTTTAACAAACATAATCCTGGAAAACTGGTAAAAAAATAAGAGATCCTGTGACATAATATTTCATTCTCTTAATAATCCACAACCAAGCAGAAAGGAGCACCAGCCATTCACACGATACCACTCTGTACTGAAACAGTTCCACCAGGGTTCTGACTACCTTTCACTGCACCCCGAAAAGCAGTTCTTTTCAAAATCCTTCTTACCCCTCTAAAATTGGTATCCATAGTTCATTGACTTTAGAAAAATATTCTAGTCCATCCTTATGCCGTGTCTACTTTCAGAAACTTACCATAATACAATATGTCCTGTGTACCCATGCAGCCTATTTCAGCTGTGTCACTGCCACCTACTATTCCATTATGGGTACAGGCATCTCTGAATACAGCCAAGCCTTATATAAACATCACTGTTTGACAATCCAATTTTACAGGAACACTTCTCAGCAAACATCAATGGCTGCTTCAAACAGATGCCAGCTGGATTCTCCCATCTAACACTAGCTTGCCTGGATTTCACAGATGCAAATTGTCACCCTGACGTATAATTTTGTTCAGCAAGTCTCTGTCCTCAGTCACTGGTAGTACCTGTCCTCCACTTGTTTCTCTTTCCTTCCTAATATCCTACTGACAATTCCCCTTTCTACAAGACAAGTTTCATACTTCCACTCAAATTACGTGAACAGTTAAATAAGAGCACTGCTATGACAAAAAGATAATATACATTCATTGAACATAATGGACGAAATGTTTTCAACACAAACCTCTTTCTCAGGGGCAAGAATATTGTATGTCTTCTTATCCCCAACATTTCTGTTACTATCATTCCATCCAAAGTCAGTGAACACTGGTTGCTTCTGTTCCATGTAGGATTTGCGCCTAGTCCGTGACAACACAGAAAAACGTGGGCTTGGAGATCTTGATCTTCTGCATGGAGATGCGCTTCTAATTTTATCATAAGATCTTTGTAAAGAAGCACTCACTGGCCGCATATGTTTTGCAGTTTCAGGATAATCCGATTCTTTAACTGCTTTAGTTGGTTTATTGAATTCTGGTGAAATAAAAGATGAACTTGATTTCTTCTGACTTCTTTCATATTTAACCTTTGTTTCTTCTGTGTTTGAAGCAACTGTGCTAAATTTCTTGTCTTTGAACTCCTTGTCGAGTAATACACTTAAAAGAGAATTAAGAAAAACTGTGAAAGATTTTTGTTTTAATGACTTGGCTTCTAGCAGATATCTATGTTCCAAAATGTATGACCAAAGTTGAAAGCTGAGCACAATGCACACCTTTGAAATGACTAATAAATATGAAAACTAATACTTTTATTTCTGTAGCAGGGTGAAACGATAATTAAACTTCTGTACAAATTAAAACATATACACAAGATTGGGATTTGACTCTGGACTCTTGCTTTTCACAAGTAAGGTTCTTACCTAAGAACTTATTCTCATATGTCCCAAGACCAATTTCAAAGCTTCAAATTAGCAGTACCCCTCACCCACTTTAAGCACCAAAGAGGCTCTCCTGTAGTGGACTTGAAAGGATGGGGCAAGAGTGCAGGTGTCATTTCTGCACACTATTTTAATCTGCCAGTAAATTTCAGCATGAAAACTAATAGCAAGAGAGAACGATTCCATGCAGATTGTTACATGCAGTGTGAAGGTAAGAATCAGTAAACCATAGTGACAGCTAAAAGCTACTTTAAGACTATGTTAGAGTGCTTAGAAGGACATCTGCCACCATCACCTCATTTTAAAAGCAGTGGAATTTATGAAACTTTATATGGAACTAGATATAGATAATCTGGGTAATGAATTGTTCTGATCTGCATGTATGTATTTTGACACTACAGTTTTTAGTCTATGCTAGATGACTGCATTACTGCCTATATGTTTTGTTAATGAACAGGAGCTCTAGAAGTGAGTATTTCATTAACTGGCATGTCTTAATCTATACTCAATTTCTATTACCAATGGAACCCTGGGACAATGACAAAGAATGTCAATATCAGGAGATGCCATAACCAGAGGATAAACTGTGCAAATGATGACAAATCAGTGAAAAAAAAAGAGTAGCAGTAGGGCCTGTAATTCATCGTGATCATAATCTTCCATTGTTGATAGTGTTATGCTGTGAAGCTACTACAGATGAAGACTATTCAAATGTGAACTGACTACCAGTGAAAATAATGACTGAAATAACAGACACAACAGAAATTTATAGATGACTTGAGCTCCAGGATAGGGACAAAATTGTGATACTTGTGCCAAATTCCAGATTTGTGGAGAAGAATGAAACAAGTAAACTGGTAACTCAACTGTGATCTCAAGAAAGCTACTGGAAATACATGTAAAACGAACAGGATCAGGTACAATTGAATGGAAAGCAGTGAAAATACTCTTGCAAAAAAGAGGTACAGAAATATAGTACAATGAGGTTGGACTGGATAACCACAAAAATCATGAACAGTATCACTAAGGAGATGGACAGAAAAAATTTCATGGTGGAGCACAAAAATAGTTAGAGGAAGATGCATTAATTAAAAAAAGCTTCAAGAGGGACAGTTAAGGAAATATGGAAATTAAAATTTCAACTGCAGGAAAGAAGTAAAGATTCCAAAAACACGGGTAATTTGTCAGTTTAAACAGAACAGCAGCTGCAAAAGGAGGATGCCTTGCTAGAGAAATCGAACAGAAAAAATGTGTACATGACAATGTTAAATAAGTCCAGTACATATAAAAATCTGTTGAAGACATTACAGAAGAAATGAGATGCAAGGTTTTAAAATGAGGAAGAACTTCCTAAAGTAAATGAGAGGCAATATAATATAAAAGGGAGCTTGCAACAGTGTCTGTTGGAAGTCAGTTATAAGTTACCATAGTGTATACCAAGTCCAGCAGTTCAGGCCACTGGATTGTATCCTCCCTACATCTTTCATAAAACAGTTTTGCTTTGCCCCAATGAGCTTTTGGGAAAGAAAAATGAGGCAAATGTGTGGAATATCAAACTAGCAAAAGATTGCAATAACAGCTAACATTTTGAATAAAGGAAGGTAGGAGACGAGATACTGGCAGAAGTAAAGCTGTGAGTACCGGGCTTGTGTCGTGCTTCAGTAGCTCAGATGGTAGAGCGCTTGCCCGCGAAAGTCAAAGGTCCCGAGTTCGAGTCTCAGTCGGGCACACAGTTTTAATCTACCAGGAAGTTTCATTTTGAATAAATGTTACTTGCAAACCAAGCAAATTTCAATCTCAAGAAGAGGACACTAAGTAGAAAATAAACAGATGGAAGTCTGACAAACAAAAGATAATGAAGAGATAAAATACTAGTAAGGAAAGAAGAAGAAGATGATGATGATGATGAAGAAGGAGGAGAGGAAGTAGAAGAAGTTATATACAAGAGAAGATAAATCAAGAGAAGGGGGATAAAAAGAGGAAGAAGCAAGGTAGAAAGGAAGCAGAAACGTAGGAGTAAAGACAGTGCAAGAATGGAAGTTCAGAAGAAAGCAATGCAAGAAGCAAAAAATAAGAAAAGCTGAGGAAGAAGACACCTACTGAACAAACTGAGAGTACATAGCATCTCAGATGCTTTATGTCTAAGATCCACTTGGTACACATCATTTGAAAAATATTAACACATATTTACAAGTCTCAATAGAATTAAAGATCGGTCAGTATACCAATGAACAAAATTGAAAAATGCAGTATAATTTTGGAAACTGTTAACTGTTACACTGTGTAAATAAAACTGTACACCACGACAGAATTGGAAAATGCGGACGATAGGATTGTTTATGTATTTAATTTTAAATTGGTTCAAAATGGTTCAAATGGCTCTGAGCACTATGGGACTTAACTTCTGAGGTCATCAGTCCCCTAGAACTTAGAACTACTTAAACCTAACTAACCTAAGGACAGCACACACATCCATGCCTGAGGCAGGATTCGAACCTGCATTCGTAGCGGTAGCGCGGTAATTTTAAATTTCCTAGAACATGTAGTAGTATATAGGCAATGAACAACACAAAGTAGAAACCACCAAAAGCAAGTCATGGTCTAATGAAGAAAATGTTGGTGCCACAGACAAAGAAGAATGGAGGAAGTTCAGGGTTTAATGGTCTATTGCTGAGATGGACATTAGAGATGGAATGCATGCAGGGATTGAGGAAAGAAACCAGTTATGTCCTTGCCTTAAACAATTTAGGGAAACCATAGAAAAACTACACCTCAATGTCTGGATGGTAATTTGAACTGCACTCCTTCTAAACGCAAGTGTCACTCAGTGCGACTGATATAGCCACAATTCTGCTGCACAGCAGCTTCCTTTGAAAAGTACTGAAATCTATGACACTTCATGTGTAAGTAAATGTAAATACTTTCAAGGTGTAGGAAGAATGTAATAATTGTAATTTCAAAGAAGGCAGGTGCTGCCTGATGTGATTATTATATAACCAACAGTTCAGTAATCCAATGTAGCAAAATACTGGCACAAAATATTAATAGATGAATAGACAGACTGGTATAAGCCAACCTTGGGGATGATTAGTTTGGTTCCAAGGTAATGCAGCAATATGTGAAGCAATATTGATCCTATGACTTATTTTAGAAGATAGACTCAATAATATGGCAAACCTACGTTTATGATATTTGTAAATTTATAGAGAACTTCTGACACTATGAAAACTTTGAAGTTTGCTATTTCAATTCCATTAAAGACAGCAAAGGACTTGGAATATCCATAAGCAGAATGGAAAGTGTCTTTAAAATTGGTTATAAGCCATTCTGCCCACAATCCAAAGAAAAATAGTCACCTTGTCCAAGAAATTGCCATATGTAGCAACTGTCCTCCTGTCAAATCACTGTACTGCAATGTACGTACCTAACAATGATTACAGTAATATCCACATTTTACATGGCCACTTCATTTGATGGAACTCACTCATATTCCTTTCAACTGGATCTGTCCCGTCTTTGTTTTTTGAAGAAGCAACTGGGGTTTTGTATCTGCCCCAGCTATCCAAGCTGTCATGTCTCAAAATAATACAAACTCTGCTCTCTGTCTTGGAGAACAGAATTCACTTGTCACCCCCCTCCCCCCTTGTCACTCGCGCCAAATTGAGAAATTGGTTGGAAATTGTTGCACAAACAGTGGGAAAAAATTCCATTGCCAACCATTGGGGACTCTACTGAATCCTGTGTGTAGGCACCCTCAGTATTGCAATGGATCTATACCATACTGTTGTTGTTGTTGTGGTCTTCAGTCCTGAGACTGGTTTGATGCAGCTCTCCATGCTACTCTATCCTGTGCAAGCTTCTTCATCTCCCAGTACCTACTGCAACCTACATCCTTCTGAATCTGCTTAGTGTATTGATCTCTTGGTCTCCCTCTACGATTTTTACCCTCCACGCTGCCCTCCAATGCTAAATTTGTGATCCCTTGATGCCTCAGAACATGTCCTACCAACCGATCCCTTCTTCTAGTCAAGTTGTGCCACAAACTTCTCTTCTCCCCAATCCTATTCAATACCTCCTCATTAGTTACGTGATCTACCCACCTTATCTTCAGCATTCTTCTGTAGCACCACATTTCGAAAGCTTCTATTCTCTTCTTGTCCAGACTAGTTATCTTCCATGTCTCACTTCCATACATGGCTACACTCCATACAAATACTTTCAGAAACGACTTCCTGACACCTAAATCTATATTTGATGTTAACAAATTTCTCTTCTTGAGAAACGCTTTCCTTGCCATTGCCAGTCTACATTTTATATCCTCTCTACTTCGACCATCATCGGTTATTTTACTCCCTAAATAGCAAAACTCCTTTACTACTTTAAGTGTCTCATTTCCTAATCTAATTCCCTCAGCATCACCCGACTTATTTTGACTACATTCCATTATCCTCGTTTTGCTTTTGTTGATGTTCATCTTATATCCTCCTTTCAAGACACTGTCCATTCCGTTCAACTGCTCTTCCAAGTCCTTTGCTGTCTCTGACAGAATTACAATGTCATCGGCGAACCTCAAAGTTTTTATTTCTTCTCCATGAATTTTAATACCTACTCCGAATTTTTCTTTTGTTTCCTTTACTGCTTGCTCAATATACAGATTGAATAACATCGGGGAGAGGCTACAACCCTGTCTCACTCCTTTCCCAACCACTGCTTCCCTTTCATGCCCCTCGACTCTTATAACTGCCATCTGGTTTCTGTACAAATTGTAAATAGCCTTTCGCTCCCTGTATTTTACCCCTGCCACCTTCAGAATTTGAAAGAGAGTATTCCAGTCAACATTGTCAAAAGCTTTCTCTAAGTCTACAAATGCTAGAAACGTAGGTTTGCCTTTTCTTAATCTTTCTTCCAAGATAAGTCGTAAGGTCAGTATTGCCTCACGTGTTCCAACATTTCTACGGAATCCAAACTGATCTTCCCCGAGGTCGGCTTCTACCAGTTTTTCCATTCGTCTGTAAAGAATTCGCGTTAGTATTTTGCAGCTGTGACTTATTAAACTGATAGTTCGGTAACTTACACATCTGTCAACACCTGCTTTCTTTGGGATTGGAATTATTATATTCTTCTTAAAGTCTGAGGGTATTTCGCCTGTCTCATACATCGTGCTCACCAGATGGTAGTCTGTTTAAAATTACTTGATAGCTGACATCTATCACTTGGTACTGCAGTGTTGCCACATTGGCTATCAATTGGTTAAAGACAACACACAACCACAGCAGATCACTTCACAAGTGCTAAAATGCTTTTCATGTAACATGGTTTAATGTTGAAAGCTGCTCCCATCAGGCATGGTGGGACCATGAGATGTTCTGTCCACAGCTGATTTTAAATGGCCAATGACTTAACTGTGGTAGACAACATGTTTTGTAGCATTGAATTTACACTCATGTTATAACCTAACCACAACCTCTTGATGTGCAATGCATGAGGGTGGTTTGAAAAGTTCTCAGAATCACCACGAGAGGTCAGTGCTAGCGCAACGAGTTGTTCACGTGATATTCATTGGACTGTTGCCTGTAAACATACGCCACATCAGTGTTCTTGGAGGAGAGCTGTTGTGTTGATGTGGCTCTGTTGTAGTTCCCGCGTAGTGATTTGCGAAGATGGAAAAAAATCGAGATTCGAGCAGTGATAAGTACTTCATAAAGAAAGGTATGAAAGCACACGACATTCATGCCAATTTCCAGAATACACTGGGGGCTCTGCTTCTTCATATTCAACTGTTTCCAGGTGGAAAAATGAATTTAAATTTGGTTGGGAGAGCTTAGATGATTATCTGTACAGTGGTTGGCCAAGAGGGGTCTCAACTCCAGAAATCATTGCAAAAGTGCACAAAATGGTCGTGGAGGATCGCCGACTGAAAGTGCATAAAATTGCTCACACTTACCAGGGGTCATCTGAAAAGGGTCACATTTTAACTGAAGAATTAGAAATGAAAAAATTATATGCAAGATAGGTGACGCGACTCTTGATGCTGGATCAAAAACGCATGAGAATGGACGAATCAGAACAATGTTTGGCCAATTTTAGGAGAAACGAACAAGATTTTTTGTGCCGGTTTGTGACCACAGATGAAACTTGGGTGCATTACTATACCCCAGAGACAAAACAACAGTCAAAGCAGTGGAAACATGCTACTCTCTGCCACCAAAGAAAACAAAGACAACTCCGTCTGTAGATTATCTCCCCGCTGGGCAAACAAATACTTGAGAATACTATACTAACCTTCTGGACAAGTTTCAACAAAAGATACGCGAAAAAAGGCCAGGTTTTGCAAGGAAGAAAGTAATCTTCCCTCAAAACAATGCGTGCCCACACACATGTGCCATCGCCATGGCAAAATTACACGAACTAAGGTATGAATTTTTGCCACACCCACCATATTCACCTGATATGGCTTTGTCAGACTTTGATCCCTTCCCAAAACAGAAAATTTTTCTTGGTGGACGAAGATTCACTTCAAACGTAGAACTGATAGCCGGAGTTGACAACTATTTTGCAGGCCTGGAGGAAACTAACTTTGAGGTGGTATCAAGGCACTGGAACATCATTGAACCAAGTGAATTAATCTACAAGGAGACTACATTGAAAAATAAAAAAAAGTTTCAGTGATGTTTCTATTCCGTTCCGAGAACTTTTCAAACCACCCTCGTATCCAAGAAAATGGCGGTCGGCAATCTGCAGCAGAACTATTAATCATGCTCACTTTGCCCACGGTGATTAAAACTGACCTTTATAAGCAAACTCAAGACAAAAAAAATTAAGTTTCAGTGCTAAAAGTAAACTGTAAAATCTTCTTTTTGCTATAAGAGCTGACATGATGAGCAGTCCTGGCTGAAACTCGTTTGAAGGTTATATAATAAAAAAAAATATATTTCGTTTCCACCAAGTCGTATGAAGTTTGCCTCCTCTAAGCCGATCTTTTGTGATGGTAATAACTGAATACGGGTAGCCAAATCATGTCTTATGCAAAAGAATCCAGCAGTCTTTGGCTAGTGGATTGTACGAAATGTGAGTTATTTCATTGCCATACTTTTGTTTGTGTTGCTTAGGGTGTGTTTATTATGTGAGACGAAATAAGAAACCATCTAAAATGCCATAGCTTACAAAAATGATAAAAAATCTTGTAAACAGAAAAGGGAAATTTATATTATAGCTAGAAGGAGTGATGATTCAGAAACAGTCACTACTGCATTGTATTAAGAAAAGTTGTTAAAAACTCCAGAAGTGTGTGCACTGTGTCTGAGATTAGCACCACTGATAATGCAATTAAAATAATTTGGAATACTGTTAAAAGGGAAACAGGGCAACTGAGAGCACAGAAAGACTGTATTTCTATCAGACTCAATGAAAAGTTTGTTAACAAAAAGAAGTGGAAAATATTTTAATAATAATATTGTAAGTGCTGTTTAAGACTTTCCCAATGTAGTAACTGCTTCACTGGTTCACAGGCTTTGTGTCGGATAATGTTGTGGAAACTGCACAATATTTCAACAAGACAGCGGCTCATCATCTTCAGGTGCTTACTGACGTGTTGCTGCAATGGCTCATGTTCTTGTCCTCATCTACCATGTTTCTCACTGCACTCTGTCCCAGTCTTCACCTCTATTCTTCACTCATTCCTTCATTCCAACAATATATCTCTCAGTCTTCTTCTAGAACTCTTGTCATTTCACAAGCCGGTCTCTGTATCCTCCAAACTCACATTCTTTTAATGTACCCATACCATCTCAATTTTGTCTTTTCTATGGTCACTTGCATGGGTTTCACATTCACTTTTTCTCTGCATGGGTTTCACTTTCACTTTTTCTCTCATTGTCTCATTCCTTACTCTATCCATTCTAATAAGTCCTATTTTGATTTTTCAAAATTTCTTCTAACAAGTTTGTGTCTTACTCACCTGCCTTTTCTACAGTACCAATATTTCTGATGCCTACATGTTTACAAGAGAATAATATATTTGGTGTAACATTTACTTACTTTTTGGCAATACATCCTTGTTTCATACCAGGCTTCTTATACTCCACCTACTCTCATTTTATTGCTCATCGTCACTATCACTTCACACTTCTCTGCGTTAAATTTTAATCCTTACTGTCTCACCTCTTTCTCCTGTGCATTTATCCGTTCTTGTGCCTCTCCTGCTCTACTGTGCTACACTATTAAATCATATGCAAAGAGTACTGCTTTCATATTTTCATCTCCTATTCGCACTGTCATTCCTGCCTTTCTCTCTTTCATAATGGTGATGGAAAGTAGCAGGGATGTTGCAGCCACTTACATCAGCCCATTTTTCTGTCAATCAGCCTTCTATTACCCTTTTTCTGTCGGGTTTCCCAGATCTTGCTTCTTCTCATACTATCATACGTCTTCTCAATGTCCAGGAAAACCTTATTAAACTCTTACCACATTCATGATGTTTCTCTAGGAGATGCCGTTTATTAAGTATCAGATCCATTTTCCAGTCTTCGGGAGTCCTTTCTTTTCATACTATTCTCATGACCCTATAGAGCCAATGCAGTCCAGCAATGCCAGCTGCCCTCACCATCTCCATATTTGCTTCATCAAATCCAGGCACTTTTCCTCTTTTCATGGTTTCTAGCATTTCCTATATTTCTGTCCTGGTTAGGTCCAGAGTGGCATCCTTTACATTCCCAGGCTCCTCAATTTTCTCTCCCATATTTCCATTGGGATTTATTAACTCTTCAAAATGTTTCTTCCCCATCTCCTTGATTTCCTGTACATTCTTAACTTCTTTTCCTTCTTTACTGATCATCCTGATATTTTTCATCACGATTCTCCTGTTTGCATAACCATTCCTTAGAGGACTTTTTTATTTCCCTCACTGTCGTCTTCTATCATTTTTAAGCACTTCCCCATTAATTTTTCTCTTCTCACCTACCATCATGCTCTTAACCACTTTCTTCTTCTCAGTGTATTACTTCCTTCCTTCCTCTGTTCTCTCCTGAAAGCATACAAGGAATGTTCCTTTTTCTTTGCAGCTTCCTCCCTTATTGTATTATTCCACAAGTGTGCTTCTTTTCCACTTTCAAGTGGAGCTGTTGGATTATTTCAACAACCAAAGCAACAACATTATACAAATTTCCCTTTAGTTATGAATTATTTTATTATGTTTGGTGCAGTCTAATTGGATCTCAACTAAATAGCACATTCTTAGTACTCAGGAAGGTTTAAAAGTTCATTCACTGTGTTTATATTTTTGAATGGAAAAAAAAATCGTTTTTCTTACTATATGGCACTTTATCTAATCAATAAGTATATTTTGTTAAACCTTCTTTGGTGTCATTCACATTACTTTATAGTATACATTTCTGACTCTGCATTTTCTTAAATGATCAATTTGATGTTTGTCTTAACAAACTCTTTTACTTTTTCTGTCCCTTCAGCATCAGTTACATCACATCATAGCATATTTTCTCAGTTTGTAATGAAGACTGTCAGTTTCATTTGAACAGTTGGGTTAGTTGATATCACGACACTTCCTAATCATTATACTAGATGGCTATAGCATTACCATGCCAGTTTAGGAGCTTATCTATTTACTTCCTTTCTCTGTGTGCACCTCTCCTTGACCTGATCTTGCTTGTGGGTTTGCCTCTGTTCTATTCAGTCCTGCAGCACATGGGGTCACAACACGCGACTTAAGTTTCGACCAATTATTCTGTATTATGTCTTCCTCGATTACCCAGTCGCCACTGCTCTGTGACATTTCTTATATTTTTCACCACAACTAACCCAACTGCAAGTAGTATTTAAGCTAAGAAAGTTCTTATTAGTCACTGGCTTATGCTCATAAGCATTTGTGAAAAATTTTTCATTAACATTACCTTTATCTTGTTTTCAGTAATATTACACCTGATGATGGCCACCTTTTAGCCTGAAATTGTTTGTGATATTTGAAAAATAAAAGTCTTTCACAACTGAAAGGTTTACCTCTATATTTACTCATATAGATGAACAAAATGTAATCTTGTTAGCATTTCACTAACAACCAACACCTCTTGGTTCTCAGGATCTGGATATATGAAACTGGCACAACAGAGGCTCACACTGTCATGTAAAATGTAGTCTGTGGAATAGCATGTTCCATTACTAACCACTATGCCAGTGAAAGATGTTTTGGGAAACTGCAAACGTTGTTTAGGTAGTTTTTAAGTGTGAAACATTACAGTGTGTGCACTCTGGCTTGCCATATATGTAGATGGATGCAAAACAAGTCTCCTCAGGACATCGACAAGGTGTGATGGTGAGTGGGCATTCCCAACCTGCTAGGAAGGCCCGCTTTTGCTTTGACGTCTTGGCTTGTTGGTGCCTCGGAAGTCACAGAGGAAAAGGCCTGGGCGATAATGTCAATGACACAATAGCTGGAGATGATAAAGAACTGTCATTCTGAAATGTCAAATCAGTACAGCAATACATGTTACGATCTATTTGTGAGCTACTAGTTGTTTGAGATCTGAATCACTTGCAATTGTAAATGAAATTGCATAGAGGAAACATTGTAATTATAACACAGAAGAGTTATTGCAAAACTGATTACATCATTTTAGTAGCTTGAATAGATCAGAGCTTTCAGCACTTGCCCATTGCGGAAGGTGAAGAAATCTCAACTCATGATCTAATGGCACTGCATAGCAGATCCAATTTACCAAATAATTTCAAGAATGGTGATTGAAAAGTATTGGTAACATACAAGTTGGCACACATATCAACTAGGTGACAGATTGTGCATGGAGTGGAACACATCATAATCCGTTACAATTCAACATATCATATATCATCGTCTGAAGACTAGGTAGCTGTCTGTTTTAACTTGTGAGCAACTCTCAACATGTAAAAAAAAATATGTGTAACAAAAGCAAGATGTCAGATTATCATTCTCAGTACACGAACATTAAGCTTCATAAACAGGAATAAAAACTTTGTGCCGGGCAGTAACATGCACAGACTCATAATATTGAGACGGGGAGGGCGGGGGGGGGGGGGGGGGGGGGGGGGGGGGGACAAACTGAGATACAGAAGACAGGAGTGTCTTTTACTTTCAGATGAGAATGAACATACTTCTGATAGAAGTGAAGATGTGTCTAGACTGCTAAAAGGAGTGCCACGATACAGGACTTTTAAATTGTATTTTAACCGAAATAAACTGTGAGTCAGGCATTTAATAAACCATTTTCCTGACTGGAAGTTTCACAAACAGCAGGAATTATGCAATAAAAACTAAGTCCACTTAACAGTAGATATCTGGGATATCATAGTTAAAACTGCAATTAACTGAACTTTTATTAAGTCTATGTTTAACAAAACTTATATTTTCAGGCAAGATAGATTGGGGAATTACATGTCTTTTACCTAGTATCATTGGTGGAGCAGCTGTAATGTTTGAGAATGATGCAAACATACTACTGAAGAGTGCAGACACAACTCAGAAGGAAATTGAACGGGTCTACAATTGCTCCACAACAAAAAATGGAAGACTTGATCTTTGAAATGTTCATGTTGTGCAAATGTAAATCGACACAAATGACCTACAATCAGCACAGATTGATAGCTACACACTAACTGAAACACACTTTGTAAAATTCCATGGGATCCAGCTGAATAATTCATTAAAATGTAGTCAACACGAACATAAAGTAATCAAGAAGCTCAGTTCAAGATGTTATGCTCTTCAAAGCCTCTCTCATTCACTTGAACTAAAGACAAAACTGATAGACTGTTTTATAAATTTTCGTTCTGTGGTTTTATGGAATTTGGAATTATCTTCTGGAGCAGTCGACAAAATGTGAAGAAAGCATTTATTCAGCAGAAGTGAGCAGTGAGAGTATTTCATAATGGAAATAACTGCACATCTTTCAAAGGCCTCTAGAGATCTTGGGAAGAAGATTTGGGTTTAATGTACAGCACCATCATGATGAGCTCATTAGAGTGAGAGCACAAGCTCTGAAGGGGAAAAGATATAGAAGGTAATTGGACTTTTTATTTTCAAAGGAACCATGCCAGCATTTGCCTTATGTGATTTCGGGAAACCACAGTAAACCCAAGTCCGGATGGCTGGGTTAGGATCTGAACTGTGTCCTCCTGAATGTGAGTCTAGTGTCTGGACAAGTTTACCTTAGTAAAGATTTAAAAAAAAATTCTTGTACACAGTTCCCAGCATGTTTACTTGTAAATGGTTTTTGTTGTGATAATGAAAGTCAGCTTCAGATGAACTGTGATTTGCACAATCACAAGATAATTATTAGACTTTGCCTTCTTGTCTATGGTTGACTGGAGGTAGGTAGGTACTATGATGCAAAAGTATTCGTCAAACCCCCAAAACACATAAAGCAATAAATTGGGAATCTTTAACCAATTAGAAAATAAATTAAAATCATATATTGTTATCCACTGTTTCTTTGTTATCTGGCTTACTTAGATTCAAGGATTGAAAATTCCTGTTAGCTACACAATAAATAGTTGTGTTCACTGTACAGCTGCATGACATGCAGTAGTATAACACAAACTAATCTTCATGGTTACGAGTGTTGATAGTTATTTTCTTTGAAAAATTTTAATATATTAATGCAAATATTATTAATATGGTATAAACAGTAGATATGCATAAAACTGAGGAAGCAGCAGCTTCTTTTTTTCTTTTCTTTTCTCCTCCCCCCCCCCCCTCCCACCCCCTTAAGTAGTAATAGCTTTCATTTTAATTTACTAATTTAAAAACAATATTAACTCTTAATGAGACTTACATGTCTTGCAGTTCAACTGTTTGCACACCAGTATCCTTTAATTTACATTTGTTGCCCTCAGCAACTGATTTCCCATTGTTCTGCTTTATAATGGGGACTTCTTGGATATTTTCAGTGTCACATGTTAATGCAGAAAGCCTGTTTTTCACTCTGTGGGGAAAGATGCACAGAAAACAATAACTATTAAAGGTATAGTGATTTATCCACTATTATGCACACTATCTATTCATATTATAAAAAGTACTTGCGTAATACAGGAGGAACTGTGGCTAAACATAAAGGAGCATTAACCTGAGCTTTAGATGGAACATTCTACCTTTATGACCAAGACAGTTGGACTGTCTACTGTTATAACAGCTATTTCATTCAGTGAACAGAAATATGCTTTATTTAGTTCCATTAATTGATTAGGCATATAAAATTCTATTGTAATACACAATTCCAGTTCTTGGAACTCTAAGTTGCATATGTTCACATAGTCATAACAGCCTTTTATGCAACTAACAGTGAATAATTGAAGTTTAGTAATTACATTGTCTTCTGCTTTCTTTGCTGCAGATAGGTTGTATATCTTATGTTCTTTACTTATTTGTATTCCTACAGACATTTACTTTTCACAGCTTTAAGTTTATTATCTTCACATCATGTTCTCTGTGTAAATGATCTTGTTTTAAGTAATTTTTTTATCATCTACCTAAGTTGAACCAAAATTTCTCTTTTTTCCTTTACTCCTGGACAATCTGTTCGATTTATGCTTTCGTTGCCCCTTATAGAAATTGTCTTATCACTTTGTTGGTTCTACCCCACCACAGTAGCAGACAGTGGCAATATTTTCCAAGTAAAAAAAGCCATTCACAAGAATTAAATTAATTTTTGTAAAACTGAGCACTGGAATGAAGTTCAAAATCCTTCTAATAACAGCTGTCATTGGTCCTGAATGAACAGTTGAGCTCTACTCACGCTATTAGAAACTGATATCATGCAAGGCCTGCAGTGATGAGCAACCCAACCTTGAGACAGTAACAGATGTCCCCTGCCTTGTCTCTCCAGTCATCTACCACCTCCCACATACCCACCATCTGGCCACAAAAGTCACACTCCCCTTATGATTCTCTACCACCCAGGACTTGAGCAACTGAATCACTTTCTACACCAGAGTTTCTACTACCTTTCATTGTGCTCTGCAATGGCAAATATTTTACCCACTATCCTTCCCACCCCTCCCATAGTGGTATTCCACCACCCACGAAACCTATGCAGTATTCTTGTCCATCCCTACTCCAACATCTTGCCTCAAGTCTGATATCCCTGAAATAGACCTAGATGCATCCTCCTAGGAACAGCTACTCCAGAAGTGGTCACAGGCATCTCCCATCCCATCACTGGTGCGGCTACCTGTGAAAGCAGCCATGTGACATACAAACTAAGTTGGAAACACTGTGCTGCTTTCTACATGAGCTTGACAACCATCCAGCTGTCTGTCTGCATGAATGGTCAGTGACAAACTGTAGCCAAGAGATGGACGGACCATTCATTAGCTGAACATACTGCCCAACACAGTGTACTTCACTTCAATGACTACTTTACAGCCTGCGCCATCTGAATCCTTCCTAACACAACCAGTTTTTTTGTCTGCGCAGATGGGACTCTCTCTGCAATATATCCTATGTTCCAGTAACACCTTCAACCTCAACCTTCACTAGTCCCTGTATTCCACTTAGCTATCCCCTTCCCTGACTGCATTTCAGCACAATGCAGCCTTCTATTCCACCAATGCACTCAGTCCTTTTCCCCTTCTCAACTTCTCTTCTTTTCTGTCCCCTCCCCCCACACCTCCCAACTGCACCTAGCAGCCCTACCCTATCCCCACTACATTCCTGCCAACTCCCTCAAGCAGCACTACACATCCCCACACCCCACTCGCTATCCCCCTCTCCCTGCGCCAAACCTTCTCCTTAACCCCACCACCAAATTGCCGCTCCTATCAAACACAGTTATGACTAAGTCAATGTGTATCTGTTTTCTGCTTCAGAAGGAAGCCATTTCACAAAAAGCTAGAATGTATAGCTGTCTTTTCCTTGTTCGTTACCCATCGAGTGGTTATTTTTGGGATATTGTCTGGACGTTCACAGTCATAAATTCTTAAAAATTGGTGAAATGGCTGATAAATATTTAATTTCTTATATTTCAATGTAATTACATTATGTTCTAATATGTTATCTTCTAATATATTCACACATTTGTGTTCCTTTTTGATTTTTTGTTTCCTGTGGAGTTATCAGATTTGTTACCGCACAATACTGTCTTTTGGACTTGTCGCATACCACTGCAGGGCTGTTCATCACATTGTATTCCTCCAAATGTCAGTAGCCACAACAAGATTATAGCAAGCACTGTCAGGAACCTCAATGCACTTTTTAGTAATTCAAAAAATGAAACATTAAGCACTGCGCTCAAACTATGTAACACATGTAAAGCAATTGTTAGTTGCTGTCTGGCTGGTGAATGATCTGTTTTCCTAACTGTCATAAAGTATGATTCATGGTGCTATTACGTTAATACTGACAAATAAAGAACAAACATCCAAAGTTCAATAAACAAACAATATGAGAAGTTACCAAAAGGAAATATTGTGAAATTGAGTGTTTGTTTTAAAGTGAATTGTATTTGTTTGCAATCCAAAATTGGGACTAATTTGCAGTTGCTCAAAAAGACAGAGGGGATGAGAACTAAGAATTATACAAGGAATTAAAATAAATCACTGCAACCAGAAATTACCATTTAAGTCATTGTTATAACTGTGAACAGCAAATGTTTGACTGTAAAATTACAGAATAAGCTCATGAAAGAATTAGTCTTTCCATTGTGTATTCCACCTTCTATATTGTACGGTTAATCTCAATCAGCAAATGAAAAAATAAATTAAAATGAAAGTTCCTGGCAGATTAAAACTGTGCATGAACCGTGACTCAAACTCTGGACTTTTGCCTTTCGCTGGCGAGTACTCTACCGACAGAGTTACCCAAGGACGACTCACAACCCATCCTCACTGTTTCAATTCTGCCAGTACCTTGTCTCCTACCTTCCAAACTTCACAGAAGCTCTCCTGCGAACCTTGCAGAACTAACACTCATGGAACTTTAGGATATTGTAGAGACATGGCTTAGCCACAACCTGGAGGATGTTTCCAGAATGAAATTTTCACTCTGCAGTGGTGTGTGCACTGATATGAAACTTCCTGGCCTAATAAAACTGTGTGCCAGACCGAGACTCGAACTTGGGACCTTTGCCTTTCACAGGCAAGTGCTCTACTGACTGAGCTACCCAAGCATGCTTCATGACCAATCCTCACAGCTTCAATTCCACCAGTACCTTGTCTTCTACCTTCCAAAGTTCACAGAAGCTGTCCTGCAAACCTTGCAGAACTAGCACTCTTGGAAGAAAGGATATTGTGGTGACATGGCTTAGCCACAGCCTGGGGGATGTTTCTGGAATGAAATTTTCACTCTGCAGTGGAGTGTGGGCTGATATGAAACTTCCTGGCAGATTAAAACTGCGTGCCAAAAAAAGACTCGAACTCGGGACCTTTGCCTTCTGTGGGCAAGTGCAAGGCAAAGGTCCTGAGCTCAAGTCTCGGTATGGCACACAGTTTTAATCTGCCAGGAAGTTTCATACCAGGGCACACACTGCTGCAGAGTGAAAATTTCATTCTGAAAAAATAAATTATTTTTACCAAACATTCTTAATCAATTTACTGTAAAAGAATTATCCTTGTTATCTCATTTTCTGTGTTCCCTATCACTGAAGTCCAAGACAAAAATTAATAATAATGTACAATTCAAAATTCAATATGAAGAGACTCAACAACCTATTTTCTTTTGCAGAGCCCAATTACAAAAAATTGAAGATGCAGTCATAATATTAAAAAAGATTTAAAATAAAGGTAATTTGCTAGCTAAGAGTAAATAAAAGACAATAA